>NC_133403.1:6963013-7588013 GCF_047511655.1 Castor canadensis | reverse complement strand
ACGGAGAGTGGACAAAGACATGCCATGATAGAAATTGAGCCATGTACAAGATACAAGAAGTATGCTTGGAGCTGACCTTGAGGATCCTGGGGAAATCACATGATAATGAGGACCATTGTATCTGTCCACTGTTCCAGCCTCTGCCCTCTGAGATTCTAGGAGTGCCTAGTTCACACACTCCCCTGACTTTCTTTCTCAGCATAGCCAGTGAAGGAGTTGGGTAGACTCCCATATACACCTACATTAATTTTCAGGTGTCCCACCCAAAAAGAAGGAAGTTCTCATTCTTTCTAATTTATTGCACTTATAATGAAGCCCTTAAGGTATGTCGGGGAGAAGTCTCAGTCCCAAACTTTCCCTAATTCTAGCCTGCCTCAGTAGGACTACAACATCTTCATCCTATTGTGAGACTCAGGAGAATTAATCCCAGTTTACTCAAATGGGGGAAAATAACAGCAAACTTCACTTTGAAAATATCTCCAACATCATGGAGAAAAGAAACAGAAAGAAACATGGGTGAATGGTACATCTGTAAAAGAAATCCCTGATAATGAATGAAATTGAATAACACTCCTGGTATTCTCATTAATCATAAACATTGTTAAAAGTATCTACAAAAAGAAGAAATAAATATCTCTAACATACAAAGAAAAATGAAATGTTTACTGTGTCCTACATACAGTTAATTTTTATTAGCATATATTAGTTGTACAGGAGGAATTCATTGTGACATTCGCATGCATGTTTACAATGTACATTGATTGGGTTTGCCCAAGCCTCCCTCTCACTTAGCCCCTTCTCCCCTACATAAAACAATTACAATAAGTTTCATTTGAACAGTTAATTTGACAAACAATTCTTTCATTTAAACCTGTTGCCTGGTTTCATTAATTTATTCATGGCTAATTAAGTTTTTTGTTTTGATTTGTTTGTATTTTTCATTTCTTGGCAGTACTGCAGTTTGATCTCAGGGCTTCACATTTTTTAGGCAGGGGCTCTGCTTCTGCAGCCAGGGTGCCAGCCATTTTTGTTTTAGGTAACAATTTCAAATATGGTCTCTTGTTTTTATCCAGGTTAACCTTGGCTATTATACACCTACCGATGCCTCCCCCATAGCTGGAATTACAGAAATGATTCAACACACCTTTCTGGTTTGTTGCTGTAGGGTCTTGATAATGTTGCCAAGGTTGGTATTTAACGACAATCCTCCCAATCTCTGCTTCCCTTGTAGTTGGGATTGTATGAGGGAGCCATTGTGCCTGGCATAACCAATATGATTTTAAGTTATGAGGTAGATCCCAACTTCCTAAAAAGGGAGATCCCCAGAACAGACCTCCTCTCCATGATGATAAAGAATGACCTCCCTTCTATAACGTCCTTCTGCACTGCTTTTCTGATGTAATCTGCCCATCCCCATTATCAGATATTAAGCCTGCATAGGTAGCAAGGACAATGAGAGGCAGAGCTCTTCAGATCTTACTGGAGCTGTGTCTAGTCTCAGGGAACTTTCACCCTCTGCTATTCTTGACGCAGAACTATCCTTAAGAGCTAAATCTCAGAACTCTCTCTGTCTACAAATGCAAAGCACTGAATGAGCCCTCAGGTTGCCCAACCAAAGCAGTCTAACAAAAGAGATTTGGAGAGTCTGGCCTGGCAGGTTGAAGCATGGCTTTTTCCCAGAGCATTTCATGCTAAACCCCTTTTCTCATTCCAATGCTATCCTTTGCAGTAGTAAATTGTAAAGATTGTAAAACAGAAAACCTTGAGGCAATTCTGGCCCTGCCTTTGTTTGCCAATCAGGTAAAACATGCACATAATTAAAATACCCAAGGGAAAGCTTAAGTGCATGTGCCTAGTCAATGGAATCTGTCAATCACTCTAGTCTGTCCCACAAAGGCCATCCAGAATTTCCCCTACCATTTGCCCTTTGACTTTATTAAAGGTCCTTTAAACAAATACCAAAGCTTTCCTTATGATAATTTTCCCTCACTTCTAATGTACTTTACTATATTTCAATGTCATGCTTTGATTCTTTCCACCTCAGATATAAGGGCCTAGAAAGAAGTCTTCTAATCAGTTTTCCGGAGACCACACATCTTCTAATACAAACTACATAGGTTGTAAACTACTGATAGTAGGCAAAATAAACCCTACCCTCCATTATGAGGCATGGTCAGAGACTTCACTCTACTTGGGGGTCTGAGGTGGCCATCTTTTCTGCAGAGAACATAAAGCTTCACTTAACAAGCTGCAAAGTTTATCTGAACTTTGAGTATAGTGCTGTTCAGAATCAGTGAGCTACCAGACCTGCGGACTATGGGTTAACAGCTGTTGCCAACACCAGGACACCATCTATATGGACAGGACTGATAAGGCATGCAATCAAAGTAGTGTCCAATATGGCTATGCTTATGCTAAGATGTAATGCCATCTAGAGCAGCACGCTGGGGTCCCCACTTTTGGGTGTAACCAATCAGCAGAGGACTAAATGACATAAGAGGGGAACACCCTGGAAGAGAAAATCACATATAAAAAAGACACATGCTGAGGGCACAGCAGAGTGCACTCTCCTATGTCCTCTCTCATGCATGCGCCTCTCCTTGCCAGAGGAACTCTCTCTATCCTAGGTATGAGAGGTTCTGCTGTTCCCTCCCCCAAGAGGACCCAGTTGAAGGCATTCTCAGGTGGAATGAGCTGACTGCTGACATCTGAGCAGGGCTCCCTTGTGGAGCACTGGCTCTGCCTGCCAACATTCTCAGCCCTAAGGAACTAAATGCTTGATAGGGCTCCATTCATGGAGCACAAGCCTTGCCTGCTATGGTGCCCTGTGCAGTGACTGACCATGTGCTGTGATTCCCTCTTGGACCTTGTAAGTGTGCATTCAAAGTGTGAATAAATGTTGTTGCACTGACTTGCATGTCTGAGTGGTCTTTGAGGGACACTGCTGTGGTTTCATTGCCTCTACCCTAAGTCTGCCTTGGGCCATATCCCAATCCCACCATAGGGATATTAGCCCGGGTTCAGGACATCGCTAACTCTCCCTGTGGGGAGAAGGAAGAAGTCCTGTTCAAGACTTCAGATGAGGAGCAATGTGAACTGGGACCAGAAGAGGTGCTGTGGGACTGTTTGAGCTCTCTGTGGAGATCTGCATCTGTAATTTCAGCCACCTGCTACTTAGCTCTTGATCCTAGGGCTCCTGAACTACTTCCTCCCATGCCTCTGGGGAACCTACTTCAATACTTCATCAGCCCCAGGTTTCCATAAAAAAGAAACCAAAAACCAAAAAAAAAAAAAAACCCTACCTGACAGGAAAATGAACTGTAGCAGTCCCATAACATAAATCAGTCCATGACATCTTAGGAATGCAGAAGCATTCCTAGGTTACCTACTCCCACACTCAGGGGGCACCCAGTTTCGGGCCCTGCTGTGCATCTCTCTACTCAGCCTTTCTCTATCAATAAAGTTTCCTGTTTGCCTACAACTCCAGTGCTCCAACCTCTTAATCATAAGAGTATTTGAGACCAAGAGCCCTCTGACATGTCCATGAACCCCATGACAGAATCATAGCTGAGAAAGTGGCTGTGATAATCAGAGAGTTGGTAATGAAGGAAATGAAGGGAAAGAATGAGAGGGATTTGAACATCTCTACCTCCACAAGGAGCCCCATGAAGCAGAGTTCTGGGGTGAGTCCCCCATAGGTGGACCACTTTGCATCCCTTCCTCTTCACTCATTGCATGTTGGACTGCTTCTAGGGTCAATAAGATCCCCAAAATGATTAATGTGTCTTTGCTGCCATCTACTTATAGTTTTGCAATTGGACGAGACAAAACGTGATGGTAAAAATGGTCAAGAAACACAAATCAGAAGTACACTGAATTTAAAATAGGAGGGAAGGAATCAGGTATCAACATATATTTAACTCTCCTAAAAGCAAGGAAAAGGAAATGGACTCTTCAAGGAGTTGTGGTGGGAGCCAAGCATGTGTATGGAGCTGCCCAGGCAGAGTAATAAATAAAGGCTTGAGGCAGGAGAAATCAGGGAGTAAGAAGATTTGTGTAGAGGACAAAGGGAAAGAGAGAGAGAGAAAGAGAGAGAGAGAGAGAGAGAGAGAGAGAGAGAGAGAGAGAGAGAGAGAGAGAGAGAGAGAGAGAAGAAAGTTTGGAAGGAGGAGGGGGAAGTGAAGAAACAAACAATGTCAGCTTTTCATTGTCTTTCAAACCTTTAAGTATGCAGGACAAGGGAGCACAGGAATACTCAGAAATGATTTATTTGACTGCTGTGACTCCACCCCCCATGAAAGTCTTGGTGATTATAAAGAGATGTAGGGTTGCTAAGGCTCTAAAACTGAGCTTTAGGAAGCAAAGTATCTATCTGCACCATGACCTGGGATTCTTTGCTCCTCTCCCTCCTCACTTATTACACCTGTGAGTATGGAACTTGCCTGGGGGATGGGAGAGCCACAACCAGTGCCATTGGGCCCTATATTCTGGCTCATTGTGCTAAGATCCGGTGCCCACAATACTTTCTGTACCCCTTACAGTGTCTGTGGCCAAGGCAGGACTCCCTCAGCCCCCTTCAGTGTCCCAGGACTCAGGAGAGACAGCTAGACTCACCTGCACTGGAAACAGCAACAACATGGGCTATGAAGGAGCAAGTTGGGTGGATCAGTCCTCAAATTGTGATGTACCAGAATAACAACCGACCCTCATGGATTTCAGAAAGATTCTCCGGGTCCCACTCAGGCAACTCAGCCTACTTGACAATTGCTAGGATACAACCTGGGGATGAGGCTGTTTATTACTGCACAGCATGGGACAAGAGCCTAAGTGCTTGCACAGTGTTTCATGACAGTGGGAATTGAGATAAAAACCCCTAAACATTCAAACCATTCTTAGAAGATGGGCACTCTCAGCACACTGTTAAACCTGGACCACAAAATATAGAAAGACTAATTTTCAAGTTATAGTAGTATATACTATTTAGTACTACAATAAAAGCAATCTGAATTAAAATGACTGAAGAATGTATATGAGCAATAGCTTTGTGAATGTATTCGTGCCTACAAATACATGAACTCATAGTTTTGTTATTAAGAAAATATTAAAAAGAAAGAAAATAGAAAACAATGTTTACATAAGAAAATATTTATATTCCCAGATATTTCCTTTTTTATTCCATTTGGAAATGCTGAATGCACATATGTAGATGGTCATCTCTTTAAGCAAGAGTAGTTCACCAGGGTCACATCAACAGCCTCCAATTTTTTCTGACTTTGGCTCCTGTCTGACCTCTGATTAGAAAATCATCCTCCCTATCTATGATAGAGCTCACTTGACCCAACTTACAGATTTCCACTTGTTCAGATAATTTGCTGAGGCTCTATTGGCTCTAATTCTTGAGCACATTTCAATTCATAGACAGGGCTATTTACAAGTATGGGGTTTCCTTGAGTGCTTTATTTACATTCTTTCCAAATTTTATTGATTTATTTAGTGGTACTGAGGCTTGAACTCAGGGCTTACACCTTGAGCCACTCCACCAGCCCTTTTCTGTGATGAGTTTTTTAAGATAGGCTCTTGCAATCTATTTGCCTGGGCTAGATTCAAACCTCGAGCCTCCTGATCTCTGCCTCCTGAGTAGCTAGGAATATAGGTGTGAGCCACTGGCACACAAAATTATTTACTTATTTTAAATAGATTATTAATGATTTTCATTGCCTAAGCAGTAGACTTTAGCATCCTTACATGAGTATTCAAGGTCTCAGCTATCACTATGATTCCTTTTTTTCATATTATAATTATTGTTTCCTTTATTGTTGTGCTAGGTGGGGATACACTGTGGCATTTACAAAGGTTCTTACATTGTATCAAGTATTTCATACTTGAATTTATCTGCTCTACCACTCCACTTTATCATGCCCTCCCTGATTCACGGAATAGTTACAACAGGTATCATTATTGCATTTATATGCATGTGCACACATTTTTTGCATCATATTCACCCTCCTACCTTCTTTCCCTGTTACCTTCCCCCTTCACACTCATGCCAACCCTCCCTCCTGAGCAGGACCTGTTCCAATCTCCTGTTCTTTGATTTTGCAGAAAAGAAAAGGGCAAAGATAAAAAAGAAAATAAATGACGTTTTGTTCATTTGAGATAAATGTAGCTATACAGGGAGTTTTCTTGTGATATTTTCATATATACCTGTGTTATTCCCTCAATTAATTTGTCTCCTCTAATCATCTGCATACTACCTTAGTTCTTTACTTATGGTAGTTTCAGCCAGTTTAAGATTTTTGTATTCATTCTTATATAGAGAGTATATCACCCATATTCAAGTTCTTAGTTTCCTTCTTTTACCTTACCCCCTTCCACGAGTGACCTCTCCTTAGTGTGACAATTGTTTCATATTGCTGTGTGTATATTAGGACTATATTATGCATGGGAGAGAACATGCAACTTTTGGTCTTCTGAGTCTGGCTAACTTCATGTAAGATGATGTTCTCCAGTTCCAACCATTTACCTGAAAATGACAAAATTTCGTTCTTCTTTGTGGCTGAGCAAAATTCCATTGTGCATAAGTACCACATATTCTTAACCCATTCTTCAGTAGTAGGGCGTCTTGGCTGTTTCCATAACTTAGCTATTATGAACAGTGCTACATTGAACATGGATGTGCAATACACTTGGATGTGCAGGTGTGTTTGTTGTAAGCTGACTCACATTCCTTTGGGTATATCTCTATAAGTGATATTGCTGAGTCGTATGGCAGATCTCTTTTTACTTTTTTAAGAAGCTTCCATACTATCATCCATAGTGATTATACTGGCTTACATTCCCACCAACAGTGTATGAGAGTTCCATTTTTCCCACATCCTTGGCAGCATTTGTTGTTGCTTCTGCTCTCAATGGTAGCCATTCTACCATTAAGAGGTGGAATCTTCGTGTGGTTTTGATTTGCATTTTCTTTATTGCCAGGGAGAGTGAGCATATTTTCTTGTGTTTTTTAGCCATTTGAACTTCTTCCTTTGAAAAGGTTCTGTTCAGTTTATTTCCCATTTTTTTCATTGGGTCATTGATATTTTGTGGAGTTTAGTGTTTTGAGTTTCCTGGATATTCTGGTTATCAGTCCTGTGTCTGATGTATAGCTGGCAAAGATTTTCTGCCATTCTGTGGGTGGCCTCTTCAGTTTAGAAACCATTTTTTTGTTGCGCAGAAGCTTTTTGATTTCATGTCGATTCCACTTGTTGATCCTTTCTCTTAATTGCTGAGCCAGTTGTGTTCTGTCAAGGAAGTCCTTACCTATGCCTATTGTTTCCAGTGTATTCCCTGTTCTTTATTGTACTAGCTTCAAGATTTCGGTTCTTATATTAAGGTCCTTAATCTACTTTGAGTTAATACCTGTACATGATGCCAAACATGGATCTACTTTCGGTTTTTTGCACTTCTTGCATGATTTAATTGCTCTTTCATATATGACATGCAGTGTTTCAAAACAGCAGGCAATGTGCATACAAAGTGGGGTACAGTTGACAATGGATGGCATTTAAAAATATGTTAATATTTCATTGTAGAAAAAAATCTAACTATGGGATGTTCAGCCTATGGACCTCCTTTTATGTTCTACTTTCTTGGGTTCTGACATCAGGAAAAATAACTGCACACAAAGAATACTCTGCCACATGACTTAGTGCTATCACAGTGACTAGAGGATGTGAGTATTGTGGTCATCAGGTCATGCTGACTGATGTCCTGAGAAAGCAGGTATTGAGTCAGAGAGCTGGTCAACCATTCAAAGAGCATTCAGCTGGTACCCTTTGAGCTGGGCAAGGAGTGTCCTCAATAATATGTGTCTTCTTCCAACTAGGAGGCCCCACCTCTCCATGACTTCCTGGGTACTGCTCCCTCATTCCATCACTTCAAATTTGAATCATTTCCTCCTTTTCTACTACACAGTATTTTCCCAAATTGTGAATGAGGAAGAGCTAATGGACACTGTATGCATGGAATAACTCCATTCCTTGCTGATACTGTTCAGTGGATAAGGCACAGCTTGTGGGTAAATTGCCACAGTGGATCTTCTGGAGTCTGCTCTGAGGTACATCTATCTATGTGCTGAAGTCTTTATCCTTCAGTCCTCAGTAAAGGAGACATTTGACAGAAATTTAGAAGGAATGAAAACCCAGTGAACTCATGATTTGCCCTCTTATATCAACCCTTAAGAAGTAGGTGAGCTGTCACACCAAACTCATTGTCTTCTGCCCCAGTATACTTGTCACTTGGCCAGAAGGTCACTATTCCCTGCAATGGCAGTTTTGATGTCATAGATAGGCCCCAAAACTAAAAGTAATTAAAAGTAAGAAAGAAGTAAATTAGATTACATGAAAATACATGTTTCTGCACAGGAAGGAAAATATCACAATGAAGAGTCACAATAAAGGGGGTGGGGGAAAGGGGAAGAAATGATCCAAACATTGTATGGACATATGAATGAAATAAAAATTAAGAAAAAATGACAAGAGTCAATTCATATTTTAGGAGAAAATTTTTGCAAATCACACACATAAGATACATAGTTAAGATCCAAAATAAATTAAGAACTTAAAAACTCAATTAGTAGGAAAAGCAACCTGTTTTTTTAAATGGGCAAAAGACTAGAATGGACAATTTTCAAAAGAAGGCATAAAGAATTGCAAAAAATGTGAACAAATTCTCAATATCATGTACTATGAGGAAACACAGATTGAAATTGCAATTCGATATAACTTCACATCTCTCATTGATTTGTTTTAGTAAAGTATATAATATATGTAGATAGATAGATAGATAGATAGATACATAGAGCTGTGACTAATTTTTTTTAACACACTGATGCTCTTCTTGTGCAAATCAATTTGATTTTTACCTCTATTTTTTAAAGGTCCTACAGCAATCTGTCTTCAATATGAAGCAAACGTGAATTTTCTTTTTACTTTAACACGTATTTGTAATAGTTTATCCTAACAACTGTAAACATAGCACGCTCACTGGGAACTGTTCAAATTCATTTCAAATTTTAATCCACTGAGTACATAAAGGTTTGAGGTCATTATTATGTTCCATTTAAATAAAATTCTCTAAGAGATGTAATTTGGAAAGCTCCCTGCAGAATGTAAGTCAGAATGCAATAAAGACACTTGCACACCCATGTTTATTGTAGCATTTTTCACAATAGTCAAGCTGTGGAAAAAACCCAGATGCCTTACAACTGATAAGTGAATTAAGAAAATATGGTATATACACAACAGAAAATATATACAATGGAATATTGTTCAGGCATTAAGAAGAATTAAATTTTGTTGTTCACAGGTAAGTTGATGGAATTGTAGAAAATAATGTTAAGTGAGGTAAGCCAGGCTCAGAAAGACAAACGTTTCATGTTTTTTCTTGTATGTGCATGACAGATCCAAACACAAATACAAGTAGTAACATACATACATATATATATACAGAACATGTTTCCAAAAATGGGACTGTTATAAGAGACAAGGGGAGGAAGGAAAGAAGAAGAAAGTGATAGAAGTTGAATAATACTGACATACATCACACCTGTGTAGGAACAAGACACAAAAAATGCACTGAAATGTGTTGAACAACATGGGGCAGGGAGACAAGGGTAAGGAACAATAATAGAGGGGATTAGACTGATCAAAACATGATATATTTACAGGTAAAACACCAAGGCAAAAGCTCACGGAACAATGAATAGAAACTTAAACAATAAAGGACAAGAATGTAAAATACGTTATGTTAAGGGGAGGAGGAGGGTAGGGTATTTTCTACACATGTATGACTATGAAACATTGAAATCTGTCAGACATTTTAAAAAGGGGGAGGGGAAGGAGGGACAATATATGGAAGTGCTACAATGAAAGTTGTAACACTAATATATATTAATAAAAGAATTTTAAAAAGAACTTTGGACATTGCATCCTTATGTGGGAGAAGGTCCATAGATCTATTCTTCGGAAACCACTTCCCACTAAACTGGGGTATTGAGCCCTACCTATGGATTCATCTTTTATTCTTACTGTCAATGACGGATGGTGGTCAAGACTGGGATGGTGGGATAGAACAATGTGCCAACGTGACCTAGAGCTCCCAGCTGTTGATGATGTTCATTTTGTGGTGTTAGCTGAAAGCTCTGCTGCTCCATCTTTTGAACACAGAACTTCTGAAGCCCAACAGTTGGATTTGTTATGGGTTGAGGCTATGGTCACCTATATCATGAAGAGGTTCTCCTTGATTGCGGCTGTCAGCTGCAGTAATCTATGGTCGTAGACACAAGTGTTTATACAGAAATTTTTCCTGCAAGTCATATCCATTTAACAGAACAATGACATGAACTTCCCTACTGAGGCCTATGACCTTCCTAGCCACAAGTTTCTGTCCTTGCTTACAGTACCAAATATGGGCTCTTTCCCTTGGAATGGGACTAAGATCCAATTAGATTATTGTTTCTTGAACACATACTACTCACGCCACTATTGCACTGGTGGGCACATCCTCCAGGGCATGCTGAAAGCTGATAGTGTAACACATGGAATCACAGCTAAGCAGGACCAATGGCAAAATTTTTTCCTGGAAGCCTGAATAGTGCTTTCTTGCACTATAAGCACTAGCCAGCAGGGAGGAAGCTTCCAGTTATTTCCCAGATTGATTTCTCCATGTTCTGTAACCAGCACATGTGGTCTCTTCAGTAATAGAGACATACTATCCAGTTCTTGCATGCAACCAAGTACTGGGGCAAAATCCTGTATGATGTGGGAAGTGACAGGGATCTCCCAGGTCAATAACTCATAGGGAAGGAACTCATCTCTGGCACTGAGATTTTTACTTAACCACCCTATAGTTTTTGGAAGCACTCTTTTTCACCCATTCATGTTGCCTTTATTTAAACTCTTGAACAATTGTTTTATGTATGCTCTCTACCCAATATTTTATAGTGGCTGTGATATTTTTTGTATCCCTCTGGCAATCCCTGCTGCTTAATAATAACTGCTCTGCATGGGGCTGGCAGTCTTTTTGGATACCACTTCTCCCAGTCACGTGTCACTGCCTTTACTGTTTGCAATGTCAGGTGGAATTTTTTGACTGTGGCATGCAGAGGGCAGAGCGTGCCCCAGAGCACATACACCCTTAGTGTGTTTTCTGCACTGGAGAGATATGAGCAGTGTACTCCTGGAGAGCAGAGTTGACCACCAATAAGAAAAGCCTGGTCTTCTTCACTTGTATGATGTCTCCAAGTTCATTTTCCCACTGTCCTTTGTCGTTGGGGAGACTGCCATGAATTAAGGCTCTGTGTCACTAGAGTCCATGTAGTTGGTAAATTAGTAGTGCACCAATATATACATACTTTAACATGAGGTTTCTATCCACATTGTGTGGCCCTTACTTGCAGGCAACCTTGGCCACTTCAACAAAGGAGGGGATGGGTGGCTTCTTATCACATGAAGTCCTCTACTTCCAGCAAGGGTGTGCCATACACATGCCATGCACCTTCATATCTCCCCTTGCCTTGGAGAAATGTTTCTGTGATTTCAGAGATCTACATAAACTTACAAAGATAGCATTGGGTTTTCTTTTCTTTCTTTTTTTTTGGTGGTAGTATGGTTTGAATTCAAGGCCTATGCTGGCTTGGCAAATGCCCTACCTCTCGAAGCACATCACCAGAACTTTTTGCTTTAGTTATTTTTCTTTTTCACATGAGGTTTCACATTTTTCACCAGACCAGCCTCAAATTACAGTCCCCTAACCTACTCTTACTGTGTATCTGGCATTACAGAAAAGTACCACCATGCCTGAATTGTTTGCTGAGATGAGGTTTTGCTAAATTTTGGCTAAGATGATCTCAAATCGTATCCTACTGATCTCTGCCTCCTAAGTTGCAGGGATGACCCACTGCAGCCAGCCTGGTCACTGGGTTTTCCTTCAATTGTATCTCATCACAAGATATGCCACGTTTCTTCCACAACATATTTTACCCTGTTGGCTTTGCCATTATTTACCTATTTCCAACTGGAATATCCATTACTTTTGGAAAAATCTTAATTTTCTTAAAAAATCATTTCTTATTCAAAAAATTTGCCATTAATTTACAAGTTTTTCTACCTCTTCTGAATCCCTACCTTATTCCACTAAATGCATTTCAACATAAACCCTACCACGATCACTCTGTGACATACTTTTAGCCTTCTGGTTTTGCCCCTTATCTGTCTACTTACATTTTGGAACAAGATTTTACTTTGAATTGAAACATTAGTTTCATGCCTAAACCCTTTCTCCTCCAGAAAACATTTCTTATTTATAGTCTTTTTTTATATAATGTCATCTACCTTGTTTTTTGACCAAACTGTATTCATGACAGTTTGACATACGTAGCAATCACCTGCATGCACATAGCTGCTACAGGTCTTATCCAGACTTTACTGCTGCTTGGATTTCGTAGAAAATGATATGGGGGTAGGGGAACCATGACAACATGCATCGTGTCTGTGTATAAAGATGACACAAGGCAACCCACTGAAATCTGTTGAGAAATAATGAGAGAGAAGAAGAATGGGGAAAGCAAAGAGCTATATAGGGGGTTAATCTGACCATGTACAGCATATGCATGTGTGAAATGGCACAAACACATTGTACAATTAATATAGACTAATAAAAGTTATTTGAAAAAAAGACCCTTTTACATATTTTCCCTTTAGTCTTACATGATTCAACAAGTTGTAGAATGTTATATTCTCTCTCTAGAGATACGTAAGATTTAAAATTTTTAAAAATCCTTCCAAATGACCTTGAAAAGCAAAACTATCTTAGTATAAAAAAGAAAAAAAGCATAAGAGAGAGAAAACACACAAGGAGCCAAAAACCTTTATTTGTTAACCCTGTAATTGCACTATCGGTTACAAAGGTCAAATTGATTGACAATTATTTGATCTTCTCAGACACAGGAAAGATTAGGACTAAACCTCAGCTGTTGAGCCCTTCTTTCAACCCCATATAAGTACAGATTTTGGAAGCTAAAGATCCAAGATGAAACAGTAAAACTGAAAAGACAGTCCTCCAAATTGATAAGGAATCAGCTATGCTTACTACACAAGGTCGAGGAAAGAGCCACTGAGGACCCTGGGCATCTCAGTTACACATGACTTTCCAGTCTTGATCCCAGGCCCCTTCCTAAATTAGGAAAATCTCACTTCCAATGCCTTTTTCATATGGGGCAGAGTGTCTCTGATGGCTGTCATCCTTGTGGGTATTCCTTGATTCAATGCCCAGACTACAATTAAAGAAAATTCCTTTAATTGGGGCCTTCAGGTGAGTAGTTCTGAAGTGATTTGGGGTCATCATGGCTCCTCAGAGGGTGACCAAAAACTTGACTTGCCTCTTAACCTTATCTTGTCTCATCTCTCATGTTGTGCAATACATCTTTCCTCCTCTGCTTGATCTCACTTAAAGATTTAGAAGGCTACATGTAATAATTGTGTGTGAGGGATTTGGGGGCCCAGTGGCAGCTTTTGTAGGTTCCTCCAAATGCCTGTATGTGATTGTCAAACAAAATGTATCCCCAGAATGATTAGACAATTTTGAAAAGTGGTGTAAGTATTAGTTTATTTCCTGATGGCCTCTATAAATCTCTCATGTTATTTTGGTCTCATTTGTTACTTTTGGGTCAGCTCCTAGAACTGGGCATATGAATGGAGGTATTGGAGTTGAATTGGCACAGCGAGTTCAGGCACAGTGAGATCAGCTGTCAGAAGAGTGCTGTCCCAGTATCTGAGAAGGGACTGCCTCAGATGAATAGGCATGAGCTTTGACCAGAACCCTGGTAGAAAGTCTTTGAAGCTTAGTAGCCAATGTAAGCTACAAGGATAAGTTCCATCTTCCTAGGGAGAACTGATGGCATAAGTTGGGTTTTTCCCTCAGGGCCAGACATATGTATACATATGGCACTTTAGACCATTTTGCTCTGCCTTCTGCACAAGAGACCTAGTTGCATGTTCAGCCCAAATTTCTCCACCCTTCAATTTATATTGGAACTAAGCTACATTACAGAAATAGAATTGAGCTTTTTTCCTGAGAGAATCATAGATAATTGCTTGCCAAGTTTGAAAATGTATCACAGAGGAGAGGTGGCTGGGGTTAACTGAAAACTGCCTATGTTCTTTAACAGACAAGAGGGAAAGAATAAAACAGACAAAAGGTGATCTGGTTGCTCCTGGCAGGACCTGGGAATGCTGAAGGAGAAATTAAGCATTCTGAATTTTTAACCATAGTCTTTGTGTTGCTAGGGAGGGACACCCCTCCTCAGTAGACACCCTACTCACTCTAGCATCCTGCGGTCTGTGTTCCAGCCTGGCATTGGTCACTCCACTGTAACCTACATCTTCTCTTGGATCCTTCCTGGCCCCTCTAAAATCTATGAACCTTTGGGATGCCAGAATGAGGTCCACTAGTTACAATATCCTATCTTATCTTTAGATACAATTGAAGATTCATTTCTGCCAATTCAATGCCAGTGTCATTAGACCCTTTAGGGCTGTTTCTCTAGTTTCTAGGTAAACCTGAACTTTCCAAAGTTTACAGTCAAACAAACTCAAGCTAACTAGGGTGATGCCACATTTTTGTATGTTATGGCAAGAGATCATTTGGTAAACAAGACAAGCCCATGATAGGAAATCATTGTCCCCTGGATACCCTAATAGTAAATAAAACATTCAAATGTGTAATGCACATAACATATTGACTGTTGGAAAATGCCTGTGGTGCTAGAATTCCTTCACCTACCATGATGGACATAGTATAGCAAAAACAATATGAGGTGAACTAGCCAATCCAAGACAAGTATGTTTGAGATCCATAACAGAGAGTAAAAGAAATTAGGAAACATATGAGATCAAAGTCAGCAAAAACCTAAGGGAGACAAGCCAGAGAGATTGGATGTGGATGCTACTAACAGTGTCCTTAGATTGTTAAGTGGAGTTTAACTCAAAGTAGGTGCAAAGGCCTAAATGCCACTCTGTCCCACTCCATGACCCACTCACCTTGTCATGAGAGTCCTCAAATGGTAAATGTCCTAGTAACATTTACTCATTCAACCCATGTCTGCAGTATGTGGCATTTTAGTTTCACTCTCAAGAAAAAGAGACAAGAAACAATTGGAACATGTGGTAGAAAGACTGACTTACTAGACTTGATGAAGGATAAAAGCACCTGCTCCTACATAGGTGTGCCCTTGACTTTCCTGGCTGGCTCACCAGAAGGTGTTATGACATTCTGGGCACCGGATCTGAGGGCCATAATGTTCTTGGTCTTGCCAGAAGAAGAATTCAAGAATAGACACAGAGGAGACTTAAGCAGGAGCAGGTTTATTAATCCCAAGCAAAGTGGAAATACACTCCCAAGGGGTGATAGTAGGCAGGCTCAAGAAGGAGGGCTTCCTTGAAAGTTCCAAGTCTTCCATGTTCCATTGGGGTTTGTGGATATGGGGGTGGTCATTCCAGGAAAGTTGAGTAAAGTGTTATTAATGCTTGGATACTGGATTCTACATCATTAACTCCTTTCATATGTAAGGCATGAGAATTTTGAGCCTTAAATGCTCAGACCAAGCTGGACACCAGTGGCTCACACCTGTAATCCTAGCTACTCAGGAGACAGAGATCAGGAGGATCATGGATGGAAGTCAGTCTAGGCAAATAGTTCACAAGACCTTATCGCAAAAATACCTAACACTAAAAAGTGTTGGTGAAATGGGTCAAGTATAGAGTCCTGACCAACAACTGTGAGATCCTGAATTCAAACCACAGTACTGTGAAAAAAAAATGGTCAGATCAAGGTTTTTTATTTTCCACAGGCTGAGGGACCAGTAGCTCAGCAAAACTCTACTAGATGACATGAGTCATCCTTTTACCTAACCTCTATGTAACCTACATCTTCTCTAAAAGAATCTAGTTTTATATATATGCCCAGGTTTAGCAAATTAAATTGTTAGAGAAATGACTGAAGCACAGAGACAAAACGCACATTTTCCAGAACCCAGTAGTGGGCTAGTTTACTAGTACAGGAATCTGTAAAGAAAGCTGCAGCTTTCCTCTTTTTTAACATAAGTAATTAATGACTAAGAAATTAATTTTGGATGACAATTCATCTCTTAATTAGTGAAGTAGTCTCAGTTATATACAACTTAAAGACCAATCAAATCAGTTTCACACTTTCTCAATTGCTGAACACACCATTAGCTTTACATTCCTTCATTAAACAAAACAGAGAAGTACATGTGGTGGTGGTTGAATGATATTTAAAAATTTAAAAATAACTGTAGTTCCAGTACCATTGATCATTTATAAGTAAAGAATCTGAGTTTGAAGAGAAGTACGCTACATATATACACATGAAGTCAGTGTAATGAAGTTCACCAAACACTGTTTGAAAGAGGGGGAAGAAGGAGAAGGTGGATAGGAATGTCAAAGAGGGGGTGAACTTGTTCAAGGTACACTGTATGTGTTCTGGAAATATCACAATGAAATCCCTCATATTACTAATATACTGTAAATAAAAGTAAATAGCGTGAACAAGCAGCAAAAAACAAAAAGAAACCACCAAAACAGAGTCAATTAAATGCACTTACAAACCTAAACTATTCTGTCTTAATAATAATTATGATAATAAAATGAGTTACCATTTTGTTGTTAAAAGGCTTGTTTGTGCTGGGTGTTGGTGGATCACAGCTGTAATCGTAGCTACTCAGGAGGCAGAGATGAGGACAATTATGGTTTGAGGCTAGCCTGGATAAAATTGTTTGTGAGACCCTGTCTCAAAAGCTCACCAAAAAAATGGGGTGGGTGGAGTGGCTCAAGGTTTAGGCCCTGAGTTCAAACTTCAGGACTGCAAAACAAAAAAATAGCATGTTTGTTAAGTATATTTTACCTGACTACTGAGGTTCACCCATATTTTGCAAGACAGAATTTTACAATGACTTAAACATCTAAAACAAATAACACTTTTATTATTGTACTTTGGGCTTCTATCCATGTGTAATGAGAAACAATTTGTTAAGTTTATAAAATTTATCTGACTGTAACCTTAATTTTTTGGTAACATGGTCATATTTCTGAAAACAAAAGGATGATAAAAAGTGAGATGTTACTAAAGGACTGTGCTTGAAGTTGGAATAAAAACCTATTGGTATATATTAATGTGACAGAAGTGAAACTTTTTTCTGTTGGAGAAAATCGGATCACAAATATATGCATAAAACACAGAGCAAAATTTCTCAAAGCAATAAAGTTACTTTATCCTTATTGGTTATTCTTATCATAAAACACATTACAAAGATACCCTTGTAAAGAAAAAAAACTGTATTTTCTGCTTCATTTTTATAGAATTACTGTTACATCCTAAAACTCAGGCTGGTTATACCCCTGGCTTAAAATCCTAATGAAAATATGTAAGGGTAAAATTTCCATTTGATTCTCTATTTGAGAAGGAAAAACCAAAAAGAGAAATTATTTAATTTTAAAACAACATATTAAGACTGGAGGGGTTATTATGGATGCACTTTGTATGGTGTATGAATATGAAAATATGAAAACTGTTGAATGGAGGGATGAGGGAGAAAGATGGAGGCAGTGGATCTGTTTAAGGTGCATTGTAATCGCAATGTAAAGGTCACGATGTACCCTCCCTTACAACTACGAAATGCTAATAAAAATACATATTTACAAAAACTGTATTCGATGAGCAATGCACTAAAATTATCCACATGAAAACAAATGATCTGTTAACCCCTGTAAACCAACATGACATCACACATCAACTGTGTAGAGTTAACATCTTCTCAAAAATCAATTTCACAAAATTCTTCAGTTTCAAAAACCTGGAATTGCCTTCCCAAGAAAATATCTCATAATTAGAAAGTAGAAAAAACAACCAGTCAAAACTGTAAAAAAAGTTATAATTTAAATATAGAAAATATTTCTAAATTAATTAAACATATTCCAATAATTGTTACAATTACAAGTACTTTCTCTGAAGTAATGCTTTTCCTGTTCAAATTTTAAAAATTAATGGCATCAATAAATCTGATGTAATGCTGCAAAATTAAGGGAAATAGAACCCTGATATAAGTATGTTCATTGAAATCATTCAGTTCATCTAACAGTGCCTGTTTTGAGCCTATGATTTAAATATGAAAAAAAAAATCTCAAATCTTCCAATGGACTGAATTCCCTGGAATGCAATTTCAGTTTTATCTATTGATCTTATGCTAATAAGACTGAAGTCATCTGTGCTGTTTAGATGAACTATGAAGTTTTGACATTAATTCCTCTTAATTATCTTCTGTTTAAAATTTTCTACCAATAGTATACTGGCATAATATATTTGTCAGCAGTAAAGCTAAAAGTCACTACTTGGATATTCCATAACTTCTTTTTTCTACTTTTTTAACATCAGAAAATTCTTCAATTTGAGTAATTTTTTTCTCTTAACTATTCATGGTCTTTTTCATCTTCTCTGTGTATTTCCATTTCTTGTGGGAAGGAGATAAGCAGGTATCACGATTTAAACACAGAAGATAGTCGCCAGTACTGTATATTCTTTATTATTTCCCTTTTCCATCTTCCTTCTTAAGAAATTCAGACATCTTTGATATTGTTCATTATGGCTTGCACATATGAATGTGTGTGACAGATGTTATTTTTAATAGTTCCTTGTGAGTAAAAGTAAATCCTGGAGATTTCCTGTAATGGAAGAACTATAACACTCATTCATAGAAACACCTATGCGTCACCTTTATTTTCATAATTGAAGATAAATCTGCCAAGGCTGAGTTTTCAGCTGTGTGAGTAACTGTAAACTTCATGGCATTTCAGAGTGCACCAATGACAATGCAGGTCATCTCTTGCTTCCATTAACAAATATCTTATGTTGCTTTTATACAGTAACTGATAAAAGAGTCTTAATATCTGTTAGTTTTAGCAGAAATAGTTTGCATAGGTTTAATGTAACCAGTCTCATTTCCTTGAGGGAGATTCTCTGAAGTGCCAAAAGCTCGGCATTGGAAGCTGTACACTCATGAATGGTTTCTGTTTTCCAAAGAACAAACTTCAATATAGGACCCAAGACAAAATGATTCAAGTGGAGGAAGCCTATTCCCATTAAGAACACCCTCTCATGTTGCTCTTTTCTTGCTTATTCATCATTCTTCCATTTCCTCTTGGCTAGTATATAGTCCTCATTCAAAAGATGTGACTATTTTTTTTAAACTATTGTCATTTGTGCAAGAAATGTGTTTTCCCCATTTTTTCTTTTCTTTTCTTTTCTTTTTTTTTTTTTTGAGGTACTGGGGCTTGAACTCAGGCTTTCACCTTGAGCCACTCCACCAACCCTATTTTTGTGAAGGGTTTTACAAGATAAGTTCTCCCGGAACATTTGCCAGGGCTGGCTTCAAAACATGATCCTCCTGATCTCTGCCTCCTAAGTAGCTAGGGTTTCAGGTCTGAGCCACCGATGCCCTGCTGTTTTTCCCATCTTCACAAGTTTATTTTCATCTTTCTGGACATTCATTGTCAATAATATTTTATTGGTCTTTGTAGTTTGTTATTGAATTCGGTTCGCAAGTGTTCTGTTGAGAAAATTTTGTCTCTCTGATCATCAAGGAAATTGGTCTATAATTTCATTTTTTGTGGTGTCCCTATAGGGCTTTTGTGTCAGGGTAATACAAGATTCATGGAATCAGTTTGATGTGTTCCTTCCCTATCAATTTTATGGAATAGTTTGAGGAGCACTGGTGTCAGTTCTTCCATTGTTACAATTTGTCAGTGAATCCATCTGGTTCTGGGCTCTTCTTTGTTGGGAGATTAATTCAATCTCCTAGCTTCTTATAGATTTGCTTACGTGGTTATATCCACTTTGCTCAATTTTGGAAGGCTATATGCATCCAAAAATTTATCCATTTCTAGACTATCAACTTTAATAGAATTCAAGCTGATGAAATATTTTCCCAATGACGCTTTGGATTTTGTTGCTGTTTGTTCTGTACCTCGTTTTTAATATCTAATGTTGTTAATTTAAATCTTCTCTCTCCTTTTGTTGGTTAGTTTGACTAAGTGTTTATCAATTTTGTTAAATCTTCACAGAAGCAACTTTTGTGTCATTGATTCTGTGCCTTTTTTTGCATTTTTGCCTCTACTTTTTCACCCTATGTCAATATTTGTCTTGGTCAGCAATGCGTGTTTCTTTATGGCCACCAATGGTTAGGACTTATTTTAATCCAACCCACAATACTATGTCTTTTTGATTGGAGAATTGAGACTACTAACATTCAGTATTGTTACTGAAAGGTATGTGGCATTTTTTGTCATTTTATTGTTTTATGACATTTGTTTCTTTCCTGATCCCAATTTCCTTATCTACTTATTTAGCTTGATCTATTATTTCCCTTATTTTCCTGGTAGTTTTATATTTCTCTTCTGGATAATGGATTCCTTTAAAAATCTTCCATAGTGCTGGTTCACTGGCCATGAATTCCTTTAGGTTTTGTTTATTATGAAAGATTTTTATTTCTCCTTCAATTATGAAGGATAGGTTTACTGGATTCAGTAAACTAGGTTGATGGTTACAATCTTTCCTTTTAATGTATCAGTGCATGTCCTCTTGCCTTCAAAGTTTCTGTTGAGACATCTACTGTTACTCTGATGGATTCACCTTTATACGTGACTTATCACTTCTCTCTTGCCTCTTTCAAAATTCTTCCTTGTTCTATATATTTAGTATTTTAACTATTACATGTTTTGGGGAGTTTCTTCCTGATCTTATCTGGTGGGTGTTCTAAAAGCCTACTGTTCCTTGATACCTCTCTTTTTCTCAAGATTAGGGAAATTTTCAGCTATTATAGTACTGAATATACCATCTATGCCTTTAGGTTGTAACTCTTCTCCTTTATCTAAATGGGTGATTCATAGTTTGAACTTTTAATGATGTCCTAGACGTCTTGCATATTTCTTTTGTACTTTCTTGGCATATTTCTTTGTCTTTATCTGAGTGCTCTAATTCCTCTACTTTATCTTCAATCCCTGATATTCATTTTCATCTTTTCAATTCTGTTAGTGAGACTTTCAAATGAGTTCTTTATTTGAGTCTAGTTTTTCATTTCCAGAATTGCTATAATTTTAGTGAATTCTTCTTTCATGCCCCCAGTGTCTTCATTATTTCGTCGAGCTGTTTGTTTGAATATTTTGAGTTCATTTACCTATTGATTTGTACTCTTTTAATTCACTTAAGTGTTTAGAATTGTCCTCTTTAATTTTCATATCATTCTTATCATCATTCTTTAGTTCATTGTTTGAGATTTCTTTCATTTCACTATTGTCCTTTATTGTTGAATCATTGACTTTTGAAGGAGACTTGTTGCTTTGGTTTTTTTTTTATATTACTTATATTTTATTGTTTGGATTTACACATCTGAGGTCAAGTTCTTGGTTGAATGTTTTAATCTACTATGCCCTTTCAGATGAAATATTCACAATGTTTAAGGAAGAGTGAGTTGTGGCCAGATTGTGGTGTATATTCTCATCACTGGACTGATGTGGTTCAGTTGTCAAACCACTCACTCACAGTGTTCAAGACACTGCATCCAGTCCACTACTCCACAGGGAGAAGAAGAGAGGGGATTTTGTCTGGATTGTCATAGTTTGGTTTCCAGGTCAAAGGCTGCTGTGTTTTCTCTACTTTTGCTGATTCTGTCCATGTTCATACCACTTAGGACCATGCCACAGTTTCCAAGATGCAGTTGTGGCCACTGGAAGGACTTTGCTGATCCTCAGGACTCTATGTTTTGATCCACAGGGGTTTTCTGTGATGCAGTTGGTGTGGTTCTATTGACTGGAAGTTCTGTGCTATGGAAGTAGCCAGGCTGGACCAATAATCTCAGCCAGTGCAGCTTCCTTCCCCAAGCTCCTTCCTGGTCACCTTGGGACTCCTTGCTCTATCTGCATATATCAGACCCAAGGTTCTATGCCAGTCAGCTCCTCTAGCATAATCAGGAAATGCTGCTGCATTCAAATCTATTGTACCACCAGCTCATCTGATAAGTGTTTGGTGTGGGAATCTAATTCAAGTGTTCTTCATAGTGACAAAAGCTTAACTAACACATCAGAAATACAGAACCACAGCCCAACCCTTGTATATCCCTCTTTTCTTCACTCCCCTTCCCCCACACACACACTTAACCTGGATCTCTAGCCTCTTCCTGCTGAAGAGCTCAAGCACTTCCTGGATTCCCCAATTTTTGGTCTCTGCTGCCTCCTACTGGACTTTTTCCTTGGGGGTGGATCTCCAGGCGACTGGGTGGTTAGTTTGAAGTTAAAGATAAAAACTGTTCCATATACCGCCCTTTTGTTCCAAGCTGGCTCCACTCTGTGTCCTAAAGGGTAGGTCATTCCATGTCTCTAGGTGATACTGATCAAGTTCCAGGACACAGTCTCCTTATACCAAATTTCTTTGAAAGAAGGAAAGAAATTCTCCCTTTTGTACCTTCTTTAACATGCCAGTAAAAACAGATAAAAATGCCAGGTTGAGCAGTCTATGAAATCTAAAGAGAGAAAAGGAATCTTCCCTACTTACTGGGAGACAGATGAAGTGAGGGATGACCCCCTCCCAGGATTACCAGTGGAATCTCAGTCTTTGGGTTCTTGGAGTCCTCTCAGAAGAGGCTTGGGAACTGTGTGCAGACCCAGCCCCTAACTGAGCATTTAAAGAAACTCATAATTTATGTCATGTCCCTAGACTGTAACATTGTCATCCTCTGCTTGGTCACCCCAGACCTACCTCCTACCATGTGAACATCAAGAGGAGATGAGGAGAACCAATGGCTTGAGTTTGAGGACAATGGGGAGCAGGGAACTGAGGACAACTGTGCTTGGGAAGGAGGAGTACAGTGTGGTCATAAGAGTCTCTGGGACTTCCGGGCAAAGAATGGGAAAGGACTAGCCAGCAGTAAACAAGTGGTGTCTCTTTGATAGGGAAGAACAGAAACTCCTGGACAAGACTCAAAATTCCGCCCTAGAGAAGGGCTCTAGGTTCTAAGGTCGATGGGCAAAGAGTAGGCTGAACACATACTTTTCTGCTCAAGATTGGATACAGCACTCAGCACATTTCAATCTGAATGCATGACAATGGTGACAGCCAAAGCTGCAGCTGCATCACTGGAGTGGTACTTCCCACTCCTTAGGCATCTGCAGGACACAGTCTGATGCAGATTTCTGATTGTAGCCAGACTAGAAGGATGTGGTTTGTGGTGTGTGGTCAGACATCTGCCTAAGGGCCATGGCACGTGTGCAGACCAGGTTAGGGTTGGAGGGGGTGAAGAACAGAGCATCTGAGGATGGTATATTTAGGGAGAACCCCTTCTTTTCCCCTGAGATCTGGGACTGTCCCTGGGTAAAACCACTGCTTCTAGGATCTGGGCTCGGGAAATTCACACCCACATGTGGTGCTAGAGGGGTAAGACCTCCAGGATCTAGGCTGCTTCCAGTATCCATAATGTGAGGATACAATGTCACAGACAGAGAAGACCATGCACCCAAGCTGAAAGAAGCTGGGCCTGAATCAGGGACTTCCAAGGATGCCCTGGCATTTGTAGGGGTGTTCATGCCTCATCACTGTTCAATGTTTTGCTCAACCACAAGGTCAAAGATGTGCAGGGTTTGTTAGTATAACCTAGCCTTCAGCATAGGCATGGCCCTCAGACATTGCCTGAACAATGCTATGGAGTGTAAAGACTCAACCTAGACATCCTTGAAAGCTGATATGATGACTCCAGTGAAACTCTTAACTCATGATCACCATTTTTAACTTCCTCTCTTTCTTCCTTCTCTTTATGACCAATATTATCAAGAACAATGAAGAGTCTCAGACTGTACCCAACTCACCAGCTACAATGTAAGCCTAACACGGTTGCCTGGATGCTGGCATTAAACACAGACTCCTGAGTCAGAGACCAAGAATATTTTATTCTTTATTTTATACTTTATGCCAAAGTATTAGCATTTATTTTGCAACAGCTCCACAAGGCCATTCGAGGAGGTGCAGAGGACATATACATACCCGAGCTTGGGAACCCCAAATCTTTTCTATATGACAGTAAGGATCCTCAGGGATCCTTACTGAGAGCATGCTGACCTCTCAATGACTTCAAAAGGGACAGGAAGTAGAGAGAGATAAGGGAGTCTGAATGACACCAGTGGACAAATGAAGTAGAAGAAAGTCTGGGTTGACCAGTTTCAGACTCAGCTTGGGTTTGTTTGAGCAGCTACTATGTTCTGGGCTCTGAGATATGAATTTTTCCCAAGTACCAAGCATTGTGATACCACCTGGGCCTAAAGAACGGTGACATTATCAACAAAGTGTGAGTTGTATCATACAAGGTTCTGGCTTTAGAGTACCCTACCCCAGCCTCCCAGCCCTGTGGCATCACAAAATTAGGGAATCTGTCTAAGTGTCAATTTCCTCAGTTTTGAATTGGGGAGTGGAAATAAGATTAGCCCCATGGGATAGAGCTCGTAAAATACTGAGCCAGGGCTAAAGCATCACTGTCACCATGAGTTATGTATTTTATCCCTGGGCGTCAAAATAGACCTCAACCCAAAACCTGTGCCCAGCCCACTCCTCCTCTACCACTGCCTAAGGGAGCTCAAACATTGGCTTATAAAAGAACTAGGCATAAGCTATCTAATTGAAAACAGCTAGAAACTCAGAAGGCAAACTCACTCCTAGATTCTAGCTGACTTTGCATCCCATTCCTGGCAAAACTTTGCACCCTGCATTCATCTTCTCTAGGCCTTAAAGTTTTTTCACCTGTGAAACAAGGTTGCTTTCCCCAAGGATTACCCCAAGAGTTTTTCTGAAGCCAAAGTAAGAGGAGAGCAAAAACAGGGAACAGGCATTCATTGGACACCTACTGGGAGCTTAGCAACATGTGGTCTCATTAATCCTCATACACTTCTGTTGTAGAGGAACCCTCTCCACATTCCACAGGGAGAAAAAACCTGAGGTCCAGATGACCTACTTCTGTATAAAGTCAATATTCATGATCTCACCACTCCTGCTTTTCTGAGTGATACAGAATCACTTCCTTGCCTGAGTCAGAAAATTGCTAGACAGGTGCTAGGCATGCTTGGCCAACCCAGGCAAGGAAGGGCTTAGCCCAGTTGACCAGAGGTGCAGAGTGTAAGGGTCCAGATTGGAAAAGCCCCAGTCCCGCCCCAACCCCCAAAACCAATCCCTTGGTGTCTGTTTTTCCCTGGGACTTTTGGCCTCTCTGGCACCATGTGAGCCCCTCCAAAGACCCAGGGATCCCTTGCAGAACTGGAGATGGAGAGTAGATCTGGTATGCTCCACCCAGGAAATCTGGGGTGGGGCCGGGCAGCTGGCTGCCCTGGGGAGCTGTTGAGGCCTGGATCCTAACCACAGTGGAACAGTTGGCAGAATTCTCTGGGGAACCCCCTAGAGGTATCAGTCATGGGCTTTCCAGAGAGTGATCTGAAGACAGTGAGCAGAACTAGTGTATGGTGAGGATGCAGTCATAGGTCACATGGACCCCTGCACACTGGGGCCACCACCACCAGCCAGAAGACCTGAGACACCCCTATAATAAGTCCACCCATTGGGTCAGGGAAGAGATGCCTTTGACCCTGTGGGTAGATGAAACCCATGATGGGACAGATAGGTCATGAGGCTCCCTGGGTTCTGCTCCCAGGCACTGCTGGCTCCTACTGCTGGGGACCCAGATCTGTTGCACCTTATGGCAGCACCTCAGAGCAAGACCCTGATAAAAAACATGGGCAAGAAGCAGCCACTCCACTCTCCATAGCCTCTGAAGCAGGTAAGTGGTGGATTAGTCATGTGGAATAGGCATGGGACAAAGTAAGGTGTGAGAAGGATCAGCCTAACAGGAAACTTGACAGACACTCACTTAAAGTGCTGACACTTTAAGTGTGGATTGGTTTGCTGCTTTATAAATTTAGTATCATATTGAAATAGTATTTACTTTGGTTTATGTGTGTTTTGGCACCAAAACTAGTGTCTCATTTGCCTTCTATTTGTTTTCTGGGTAAGGCAGAAACTAAGGACAAGCAGTACATATGCACAGGAAAATTGTCCTCCTCCTCTTTGGCCTTTTTCTTCTCCTCCTCTGGACTACGTCTACCCTTATTTTTGCCAAGCAGTGGCTACATCACATTGTTGCTTCTGCTGAGGTTGTCAGGGAGTCTTTTCTTCTCTAGCTACATATTCCCCAAGATAGGAGACCCTCAGCCAAAGAAGCTCAGTCAAGATTGCATCCCAGAAGCTCAATTCCCCAAAGTATAAGACAATGGTATGACTGCATGGTCAAGTCCTCTATTTGGAAGGGATAGAGAAGACTGTTGGAGATTGAACCTAGCATTGAGCTATCCTCCCCAGCCCCGCCCAACATTTTAAACAAGAGTGCAAGACATACTGAAAAGAGAATGAGGGATTTTCTTGGTCTAACATACACACCCAGTGACTTATTCATAATCATTTTCTGAGGTCCAGCCCTTAGGATGGGCCCTAACAAAGGGGATCTGTCCAATCACTGGGACAGACCTATGGCTCATGGGGATGTTCCCTCTGTGGGCAGATGCCCAAGCTGTTCTCACAGATCATAGAGGGGCACTGGCTCTTGATTGGGATGTCTTGGCAGTCAAATCAGTGCAGAAAATGTGCCAATTGTGGAAGGGAGCTCCTGGGCAGGACTTGTGGATCTTGATGGTCTCTTGTGCCTAGCTTTTGTCCCGAGTCCAAGATGAGGCATTGGAATGATTTAACTATGGGGATATCAGAGTTGGATTTATGTTTTGGAAAAATCAGCTCTAGATGGGAGGCTGGTGTGAGACCAAATTCAAGGATGAGGGGTAGAGGCCTAGGAGGATGACAGCCCTCAAGAAGTGTTGAGTCTGCAGTGCAGAATGTGATAGGGATGGAGAAGAGGCCCAAGTACACTTGGCAACCAGGTGCCAAGAGTCCTGTGAAGTTGGTGAGTGGATTTAAAGGGAAGACAGCAGAGCACTGACGAGGGAGGAGTGGGCATTATCATGGACTGCCTAGGTGTTTAAATGTAAAAACACTTTAATAATAGGGAATAGGTCATATGTACGTTTACTACTAGAAATCATAACTGTACACAAATATTTACAAACAATGATGCTTAGCTCACAATTACTAATTATGAGAGAAAACTAGAAATAACCTAAATACCATGGAAGGGGTATGACAAAGCACTGTATGCATATCTGTCATGAAGAATGTTACACAAAACTTCAAAATTATGATTTTGTAAAACAGAATCTGGCATAAAGTTAATACTGAATAAAGGTATATTAATGTTATTATCATGATAAAATAATTGTAAAGCTCACCGAGTAATATGGGAAAATCCATTTAAAAGGATATGGTAATATACAGGCTACTTAATTGATGTTCTTAAAGTATGTGTGCATTTTCAAAACCTGTAAGAAAATATAGGAAAATTTCAAGATGTGTCTCCAACTGGTAGGATTTCACTTCATTTTAATTTTAGTTTTATAGCTTTCTGAAAATGTTTACAAGAAGAGCTATTTCATTTTTACTTTTAGTACAAGGGTGATGCTTACTTTTCAAATAAATGTACACATCCCTTTTGTAAATATATTATGTAAATATTATAATATTATAAACACAAAATTATATAAACTAACAAGTAAATATTTCCATTTACCATCTCACCTCTTCCCCTCAAAACCTATTCCACAGAGATAGCTACTGTCATGATGGCCTATATACTTCCAGACTTATCCTACATAGGTATGTCACACACTGGTGATGAGATTGTATTTTTCAAAAATAAACATACTCTTAATATTACCCTACAGCTAGCTTTAGAAATAATCCATTACTCACATTTTCTAGATTAGTCTTATGACTCTAAAATATTCTCCTAAATGAATACTTAGTTTGGATGAACTAGAGTTTACTCAATCACTACCCTAAATGGACATTTACATTGCTTCTGCTAAAAAATACAAAAGTGATGCTGCAGTGGAAATACCTGTGTGTAATTGAATAATGAATATGCATGTGTGTGTGTGTGTGTGTGTGTGTGTGTGTGTGTGTGTGTGTGAGCGAGTGCGCGCTTAGAGAATTCTTCTGTGTCTCCATAGGATACATTTCTAAGAGTGGAATTTCTGAATTAGGGAGGAGTTAGTTTTGAAATTTTGTAGGTAGTTTTCAATCATGCTCCCAAATGGCATTTCCAAATTACACCCACTACAGTGAATGACAGTGTCTTTCTCCTGCTTCCTTTCCAATAGTGTGATGTTGTTGATCCTTTATGCCCCATGTGATGAGCAAAGAATATAATGTGCTTGTTTTATTGTTTATTTGATCACTGGTGAAATTTTCTTTCTTTTCATATTTTTATTGGTTAAATTTATTTCTTCTGTGAATTAAAAGAGTAGGTCATCATAATGCCTGCTTTTCCATTAGGTCATTTTATCTATGTCTATAGAAACTCTCAGTCAAATTGTGATATTAACTCTTGGTTTAATATATATGTCTAATTATTTTTCCTAGTCAATTTTATGCCTTTTAGTTATGGATTATTTCAACATTAATAGATTATTAATTTGTATGTGTTTGTGTTAATATTTTCTTTATTGTTTCTGTGCCTTGCACCATATGTAATAAAATCATTTTTATTTTAATACTATAAACCATTCTCCTATTTTAACTGAGGTACTTTAATTATTTGGTGTTTGAATAATTTTTGGTTTTGTAGATTTTAAACTTTATCTTGAGTTTATTTGTGTGTACATAGTAATCTGTATTTTCCAAATGGAAATTCAGTTCTCACACAAGTTGGATATAAATGTGACTTTTACCAAATGTTAAACTATTGACTTATCACATTCTGTTCATAGTTTTGTTGATCCATTGATCTATTCTTACATCATTATATCTAGTTTTAATTATTTCAGTTTTACACAATGTTTTGTTGTCCAGTAGCAAAATAAAACACCATTATTACTTTTTTCAAAATATGCTTACTTTACATCATTCTTACTTTTGCACATTAAATCAGTTCACTAATTCTCAAAAATTATTATGATAATGATTATAATAATTATAATATAATATTATTATAATAATTACTATAATATTATTATTATTATATTATGGACTATATGATCAATTTGGAAATAAATGATATGTTTATAATGCTCCACATTTTCATCCAAAACATGATGTACTCTCTATTCACCTACTTTTATGTCAGCTAGTCAAGTAGTTTTACATTTTATTCATGAAAACCTTGCAGATTTTATGTTGTTTATTTCTATGGAGTTATAATTTTATTGAAGGTTTAAGTTCTCCACCAACTTCATATCCTAAAAAATTTCTGCTTATATAGCATAGAAACTTATTTGCTTTAGGATAATGATCTTGAATTCAACCATTTTAATTCTGTTATGAGTTCTTATGGCTTCTCACTTGAATTTTTTGTATAGGTTTGTTTGTTTCATTTTTTAGTAGACACTTGCATTTTAGAACTTTATCTCTTTTACTAGTGCCTGTATCTCTTTTTTCCTTTCCATATATTTACTTTGTCCAGAATGTGTAGAATATCTGTTGAATAATGAAAATATGAGTGTGGCTTTGTTTCTGATACACATGATTTGACCTCAAGTAGGAATGTTGATGTAAGTTTTTGAACATACCCTTTTTAATGGAGTGAGGATGTTGCTTTCAATAGCAAAATACTGAATGCTTTTTTTTATTCAGAAACAAGTGTTAAATTTATATCATTATATTAAATTTTGTTTCAAATGCTTATGTGCCTGTCTTTAATACTACTGTTGTTGAATGGTCATTCTACAGAGGTTAAAAATAATTGCTGGCCTCAATGCAATGGGCAAGATATATTATCTTGGGAGATCAAATAAGATTATGCAAAGTCTTAGAATTCCTACCATCATAAAGTCTCAGAGTGTAACTTGATTTTCTTCAATTTTATTTTGAGTATTTTAATGTTATGTTGTGTTGTGGTAATATATCTAAGAAACAAAGTAATTCAATGAGGGCTTAGAGAGAAATTGCCGAATTGAAGACACTGCAGAAGATCAAGTCTTTAGGGAAATTGATTTAGTTGAGGATTTTTCAGTGTAGGGTGCCTATAAGACATTCAGGCAGAGGCATAATTTATATGAATTTGGAGACAAAATCAGAAGACAGAGCTAGAAATAGAATTCTGGGATCCCTGGTAAGTCATGGAAATGCACTGTGAGGGTCAAAAGCAGAAAGTCTACAGGGAAAGAAGTTCCAAGGATATGGTCTAGGAGTCACAGACATGTGAGGCCAAGGAGGAAAGGAAGCTAGGGGTCCAGGAGAGTGGGCCGTCTTAGACACTAAGGGAAGCAGAGGGACCAGAAAGAGAAGCCTTTTGCAGAGACACAGGGTACTGGGGAGGAAATAAGAATTGATTGAGAGTGCCTTTTTGGCTTCAACCTGAAAAGTTTCAGAGAAATACAAGGATGAAAACCAGAGGAGACCTACCATGTCCCAAAATGCAAAATGGTGCCTGGCATAGATGTATGCTTGGTGGCTATTGTTCAATGGATGGATAAATAGATGGCTAGAGTAGTCTCAGAGATGAGAAAAGATTCATGAATGAGGTGGGATGGAGCTTCATCTCAAGGGACAGAAATGCTCTATAATCTGTGTATGACCCTGTGTCCATGGGTCCAGGGATGAAGATGGCCTGGCTATGGAAACTTTTGTAGAGGAGACTCAAAGTCCAAAACATGAGTCCAGGAAAAGTTCATAACTCTTTTGAACCCCACAGAAACCCAAAAGGATGTGTTATTCAGGGGTTTGTTTAGTTTCTACAGTGCCTAGTATTGCTGTCAGCACCTTGAGACTCAGATATGTGGGTAAGCACACATGGTATTCCTCCAAGGCTATGGGCAGTGCCTGCCTGGATTTGGAGTCAAGAGTGTGCAAAGGGGGATTCTGGCCACCCACTTGCCCTGGGATGAGCACACAGCCCCACCCATCATGGCCAGCAGTTTCCCACTCCAGCCCAGCCCCTTAGGAAGGCAGACTCCAGGTGCTGACCCCATTGGTTTTGGTCTCAGCCTCTGTCACTGTGGTAAAGGCAGACTCCAGGTGCTGACCACACTGCTTTTGTCTCAGCCTGTCACTGTGGTATGTCCTCAGTGCTGGGACCTAGATCACTGTCCTAAGTAAGTGACCTTTCCCAGTTGTTCCACCCCACTGATACCTCTCTCTCTCTCTCTCTCTCTCTCTCTCTCTCTCTCTCTCTCTCTCTCTCTCTGCTCTCTCCATCCCTCCCTCCCTCTTTTTTCAATTCTTCCCTTTTTCCCCCTCCCAATACAACCTTAACTAGTGACCCTTTATTTTTCTCTGTACAGCTTGGTCGAGATGGGCTGTCTTGGGATAGCTGCCAGAAAGGGCCTACAGTAGGAGCAGCCTCATTTAGATTAGACTGACAAGCAGACACAGCCTCATCATAGGAACCTGGGCTAAGAGTTAGCCAAAGATAGGTGCTTCAACCCACTTAGGCATATGACCATGGTGGCCACAGGCATGACCTAAGAAGGGGCACCATGGGCCTCCTCCATCTGGATTGAGGGTCAGATGCCCATCCAGGCTGACAAGGTTACATAAGAGGCACAGAGATGTGGCTGGGGTTATAACCTCAGTATCTAGGAACTCAGAAGATTACCCAAAGTGGAGACCAACAGAGGCAGAGAGAGAATCTGGCTCACTCTAGGTGGAAGCTCACTAATCCTCTGCTGGGCCATGAGAACACAGAGGTGCATAGAGATGGTTCAGACTGTATAAGATGATCAGAGTTTGGCTGACGCTTCCATAATGCTCACTGGGTAGGAATACAGACTCCTTTGACCCTGGAGCCCTTTCAACCTGGAACCCTGTGTCTCACTTTTCCATGTTGGGCTCCCAAATCCCACACAGGGTACATTAGACTCAGGAAATGAGGAATGAGGGAGCTAATAGGAGCTTCAGTAAATTATCTGACTGCTAGGTAAAATCAGGACTCTGGAGGGATGGGGTATAGCTGGGCTGGGTTATATGTTCAGGAGATCAGGTCAAGTTTCCAAACTCCGACTACAGAGAACAGTGTGAATGCATCACAGCCATGCCTAGTGACAATGGAGAAACTGAAACTGCAAGCAGAGGGAGTAAACCAGGTGATATGGAGAGGTGACTTGCAGAGGGGTTCTAGGAAGTTGCAGGGCTATCTGCTGTTCAGAGGGCTCAAGTAGACAGATGGGAAAAAAGGAAAGAAGAAGGGTACCCAGGTGAACAAGATGGTCAAAATGTTAACTGTCACTTAGATTTTGGGAAGTTTGCAACATCTTAGATCTCTGCTGATACAAACCCAATCCTCTATTCACACAGGGTAGTCTAAAGCTGCCCCATCAGTAACTCTGTTCCCACCCTCATCTGAGGAGCTCCAAACCAACAAGGCCATACTGTTCTGTATGATGAATAACATTTACCGAGGAACCATGAATGTGGTCTGGAAGGCAGATGGCATGCCAGCCACTCATGAGACCCTCCAAAAAGAGTGATAACAAATACATGGCCAGCAGCTACCTGTTTTTGACATCAGATCAGTGGAAGTCTGTCAATGCAATAGCTGTCATGTCACACATGAAGGGAGCACAGTGGAGAACAGTGTGTCTACTTCATAGTATTCCTAGGTCTCCAACCCTCAACCCACCCTTGAGGACCAAGAGCTGAAAAACCCTCAGGGAAGGGTCTTCTCTCCTACTCCTAGGCATCTCAGCACTTAGCTATGAACTCATAAACTCTCAATAAAATGTCCATTATCGATCATAAATACTGCTGTATTTCATTTGTTCTTATATCACATTTAATTTGCAATGGCCTCAGTGTTCTCAGTGGGAAGTGGTGGGGGGATCCTGACACCCAGTGGGGAAGTGGGTTCCACTTAAAACATCCCCAGGCAATCACCTCAGGGGTCTTTCTTACCCAGACAACCCTTTCTCCAATTCTCAACTCTATCCTTAGCCCCCTCCATGCAAACTCATAGCAGGCACTACTTATGCAGTGCTCATTTTAATCACCTTAATAAAGACCTAATCATGTATCATCAAGTATTTCTAATGTGTCATCCATATCTGCTCAGGACTCTAGGCTGAAGGATTACTGCTCTGAGGAATGGGTAGTTCTAACATGAAGTCTCATCTCCCCATAATTGCACCCACTTAATTCACCAGGACACAGTTCCTTATGCTGCTGGGGACTGTCATCCATATCAGGAAGTAGTCCTGAAGAGTTACCCTTGAATGAAGTCCTTGCCCACCTGAAAAAGGAAAGGGATCCAGTTAGAGTGAAAGTAGTTGGCCATAGTGGAGAATTAGAGAAAAATGAATGGGATCCCAGGAGCCCAGCTTCAGGATAGAGATAGAGATGTGGAGGTAAGGACACTCTGGAGTGAAAGCCATGGTTTTAGCTAGAACAGAGCTTGAACTCTCCTCTCCCATCTGAAGGACCAAACAAGAAAATCCTTACCATGTGAAGGGTCTGAAGTTTGAAATCACCAGGGAAATTCAGAAAGTGGAACCTAAATGTTCATTTTTCAGACTTTCACAATATATATTAGCTATTTGTATAAAGATACTGACAAGTTCCACAACAGGAGGAACAATTAATAAGGAACTCATCAGTTTGCACATGTTCTCATCTCCACCTCTGAGAGTTCTATAATACTCAGATAGACACCAGAGTATGTTAGAGCTTCCTAGGAGAGCATATGCTGAAGGTGAGACGCACAGCAGTGATCACTTTATAATCAGATGGGTGTGGACTCAGGTTCAGGCTCAAGGTTGACAATAGCAAGGGGCTGGGATCTCAACCATAAAAGGTTAATACCTCTTATGGCTCTAGGATGGAGATGGTTTATGGTTTGTTTATGGCTGTGGCTTGGAGAAGATCAGCATGTAAAAGAGGGACAACATGGATAAAAGTGAACAAATGAGAAATGCTATCCATTGATTGGCTAATGGAATCTGTATCAGAGTCAAATTAAAGACTATATTTGGGGCTTGGCCAGGATAGATCAAGGCAGGTTAAGAGGGTATATAGGAAAAGTCCATATTTCAGAGATACTCAGTGAGCCCATACTCTCCATTCAACCAGACCCCACTCCCTCCCTCTCTCATGTGGCTCAGGCCCCATGTGCTCCTGTAGCCTAATGTCAGAGACACAATCACTGCCAGAGACTCTGACATGTAGGTGCCTTCCTACATGTGTAAACTACCAAGTCTCTCTATAAGACCTCTGTGCACTGGGTGCTCAGAGGCCAGCCTCTTTGTGTCTCAAGTGCATCAGTAGTATGGCAGCCATCTTCACCAGAGCTGCTATATAACCAGGCCAAGCCAAGCACAGAACCTGCAAAGACAAGATGGGGCAGAGAAATGGTTCCTCTTAGAGGTTGAACACAGCCACTCCTGTCCCAGACCACAGACTCTGAATTAGAATGCAGCTCAAGAATTCTAATATCCCATATCACCTGTATGACACCATTTCATCAACGTGTAGCAGAGACCACACAGGTTTATACCAATGGCCTTGGTGGATACAGTGCCAGAAATCACCCCACCACCAGCTGGTGCCCTAGGATAATTTTCTCTCCAGTTTGTTATAAGTTTTATAATGGATATTTTCAACACAAAATGAGACAGAGTAATAAAAATGATCCTATGGCCCATCAACCAGTTATCAAAATAAGAAATTTATGGGTGATTTCAATCCACCCAAAACAAATTAACTCCTCCTCAAGTAGGTTCCAGACATCTGTTCTTTTTATCTGTAAATATTTCATTTCAGTCTTAGAAAGATGAGGCTTTAACTACATTATGACTACTACAGGTAAATAGAAAATATCAGCAAAACCTTAACATTAAAGTTAGGGTTTTTTTCTGCGTGCTCCCGGGGCTGAAGGAAGTTCCCGGGGAAGCCGCTGCCAGCGCGTAGGGTTTTGGTGGCAGCAGCGGACGTGCCGGAATCTCCAGGATGCCCTAGCCTGCCAAGCCGGCGGGGAGCGGTCCCGGGAGGCCTTGGCTCTGAGATGCGCTGGGGAGCCACGCTCTGGAGTGCGTCGTCTTGCCCAGAGTCTGGGTGTCGCTGCCTGCCGCGAGGTGGGTGCGTGCCTCCCGCCAGGCTCCGGAGGATGGATGGATGGGTGGACGGGTGGATGGATGGATGGTTGGACGAATGGATGGAAAGATAAGTGGACGATGGATGGATGGATGGATGGACAGATGGACGGATGGATGGGTGGATGGGTGGATGGTGGGTGGACAGATGGATGGTGGGTGGACGGGTGGATGGATGGATGGGTGGATGGAAAAAAAAAGTTAGTTAGGGACTCATAAAACCCCTTCCAAATGTATAATTACTCAGTTATGTTTATGGTACTATTTTTATTTGTGGTTCTCAATCCTTTATTTGTAGGAAGATGACCTGAGGGCAGAAGTTGTGATTACTGTGTATGTTCACAGACATCTGTCACCTGGCAGAGTCCCCAGCTCATTCTTCTTGTTTCTTCCGATTCAAGAGCTTCAAAAGTTGACCTGCTTGTCCTGGGATGTCCCCAGTGCTGGTGCAGCCCAAGGTTTAACTGTGCTGTCACTGGAGGCTCCTCTCTGCTCCTCCTTTTCCTGAACAGTATTTCTTCTGTAGAGAATATGAAAAAGATGCCGGTGAATGTTTGAAAAGGCTATTCCCCAGGACAGGTGGCTACTTCAGAGAAAGGAAGACATATGTTAGTGACCTTTCACTGAGATCACTAACCTCAATGTAAGACATCCAGGTCCATCAGCACAGCTGCTTCCAGCACAGCTGCAGCTGGGGATCAGGGAGGCAGGGAGGGGTTTTTGCACTAGTTTGTGTCACAGTGTTTGGTGTTTAGTGGAGGGACCAAGCTAACTGTTCAAGGTGAGTGAATCCTTCCCCTCCTTTATTCTCAGAAGCAAGAATCTCTGAGTTTACAAAGGATCAGAATTCAATGTGGAAAACCTGTAGATCTGGCACTGAGGGTAGAAGGAGGAGGCCAAGGTCAGGCAGACAGACCATGTAATGACCAAAGTCCCGCCTTATGGGACCCTGGGAACACCAATTTAGGTGAAAATAAACTCTTTAGATTAAAAACAAACAGCTCCCAACAGAACAGAGGAAGCATGTCATAACTGTGCCCTAAGGAAAGTTCCACAGGATTTATAGAGAAATCACAGGAGAGACACATAAACGGAAGGCAGAAGGAGACAGGGACAGAAAGGTGATGGTCAGATATCTGTGTGGGTGGTCAATGCCTGGGAAGGTCCCAGAAGTGATGCACAGTGTCCAGGTGCGTAAGTCCTAAGGACATGGGGAGTCCTTGGAGGAGCTCCCCATCCTACACTCTGCATTGTGGATGCTCACCCCAGAGTCTGTAAGCAGCAGGACTCTTTCTAACCCACAGTCACCAAGGACTCTTGGGAAGACAAATGGCCTTTGACCGCCCTTCACTTGGACTACCTTGCAGGACAGCCAAAGGATCCCTCTTCTATCACCTTGCTCTTGCTCTCCTCTGAGGAGTTCCAGATTAAGAAGTCCACAGTGGTCTGTCCGATAAAAGAATTCTACCTGGATACAATTGCAGTGACCTGATTGGCAGATGGCAAGACTTGCACCCAGATCATGGAGAACACACAGCATCCAAACAGAGTAACAACAAGTACATGGCCAGCAGCTACCTGTTTTTGATGTCTTATGAGAGGAAGGTTTATGATTCTTTAACCTGCCAGATCACACACAAAGGGAACACCGTGGATCAGAGTGTGTCCCCTGAAGAATGTTGTTAGGTCCTCAAACCTCATCATGCCCTCAGGAGTCTAAAGCAGAAGAACTCCAGGGAGGGTGTCTCTCCTCTACCAAATCAGTCTGAGCCTTTATCTCAACCTTATTAATTCTGAAAAATACCCCTCCTTTTCAATCAGAAAATATGGTCTTTGCTCATTTTATTTATTTACCATCCTAAATAAGAACATCTCCAATGGTTATCACCATCAATTCAGCAAAAGAAAAAAAACAAGAAAAGACTCCCAATGCTTTCTTCTTTCTTGCCATAACCCCATGGGATGTTTCAGAAGGGAATGGTCCTTAGCAGGAACCCAGACTGAAGGAATTAACCCACCTCCCTCTTTGCTTCTTGCTTTAGTGCAGACCTGCACACATTTGACTTCCCAGAGTCAATCTTTATGTTTTGTGTTGCTTTGTTGCTTTGTTTCTCGAGTTTTTTGGGGGGGAGACAGTGCAAGGGGGTTGTTATTGCCATTGTTAATTTTTGTATGGTTTTTGTTATTTTGTTGTTGTTGTCTGGGCTACATAGCCCAGCCTGGCCTGGAACTCACTATGTAGTCCAGGCTGGGTTCTAATTTATGATTCTCCTGCCTCCATCTCCCAGATTAATTACTAGTGTCCACCACCCATGCCAGGCTCAATGTCTCTTTGGATCATCTGTCTTACAGAAGGTAGTACTCTCTCCCTGGAGTCTTCAGTTTTCACAGCTAATATTCTTCTGAAGGAATAGACATACACTAGGCCATGCCTTCTCAGTCTCCCTTACCCCACCTTTAAAGCTCTGTCCTGACAGTTTACAGATCCCTCTCTTCCTTTCAGGTATACTCTGCTCCTGATTCCTCAGGCTCAAACACTTGGGTCACAGAGGACCTCCCTTGCAGTACTTCTCACAGGATGCTCACCAACTGGAACCTGACCATATCTCCATTTCTCCTCCTGCTGCCCTGATCTCTAGATATCCCTCTTTCCCAAATGTGTTTAAGGCCTTGGCATACAGGATTCAGTTCTGATCTCAACTGATCCATCACAAGTCCCCTAATTTCTGGGTGTCCTTTGGTTGTCAATGAGACTGTTGAGTTCAAAGTCAGGAGTATGATTCTGGGATTCTGCCATGGCTTGTATGCAAGTCAACTCACTGTTTTTCAATTTTTTGGAGATACTGGGTTTGAAATAAGTATCTCACACTTACTAGACAGATTTTCTATCACTTGAACCATGCTCCCATCCCCTAACTCATCTTCTTAACATGCTTTAGGATCTGAGCTATTGTGCAAACACACACACTGATCCATGCATATACATACATATACACATATACCCCTAAAGAATCACACACTTTCACACAAAAAACACACACACATAGTAGATATTCATCCAAGTACAACTTTGCTGTGGTGAGCATCTCCTGGAAGGGTCAAGAAACAGAAGCTGTGGGTCTTCAGTTCAGAATATTAACATGGAGAAGAGAAGGTATTTCTTGTCCTGGCCAAGCGTGACAAAGGGAACAAGAGGAGGTTTTGGAATGAGACTTCTCAGGTAGAAGCAGGAGGATATCAGGGGAATAGGAAGGATGTTTATGAGGGGGACACTGTCAGGGAGTACAATCTGTCACTAGTGTGTCTAGGTGTTACTTCTGCAGGTAATAGGTTAGGATAAGGAAGCATATCAAAGCTGTGTTGTCTACAAATGTTACTGTCCATATGTTATTCCAATGTAGAATAAGCTGTGAGCCCAAGCTGTGGGTGTACCAAGAACAGGTGAAAATCATGAGTATAGGTTGGCTGTTCCACATGTCACAGAGGACATGGCAGAGGAAATGTGGACAGATGTGTGCATATAAGCAAGAGAAGTCCAGGGGGACCGCAGAGACCCCCTCACCCACATTTAGAGTAGCATAAGCTACAGTAAGCCTCCAGGAGTTCCCCTCAGACCAATCCAGTTCTGAAGCAGCATTCTTCTATGCAGAAGGCAGCTGCCCCACCACCTTAGGAAGCAACTTGAATAATGACCACACATTGTACCTTCAGGACAGCCCAACTGACACTGGATACTGGGAATCAATAATTCTCTGTAGCATTTGGGTCATTGCTGGGAAACATGATTCTTCATCGACCCACCCAACCCAATCCCAATCCAAAATTTGTCCCTGTTCCAATTCTGTGCTGAAATGGAGGCATCCAGGGCACTCATCATAAGTTCTGCTTGCATACGAGTCCCAGCACCACCATCATCTCTGTCTTGGGAAAAGACCTCTCCTCTTCCTTCTATGTCCTCCTCTTCCTTTCCCTGATCCTCCTTCTCTTCTTCCTGCTCCATTCTGTCCTGCTCCTTGAAATGTGAATACCAACCAGCTCAGTAGGAACAGCCAAATCACTCTGTGCAATGCCAATATCTGGGAGCACTGCTTCCACAGACAGACATTCTGCTCAATCCCATCCATGACTCAGGATGGAGAGATTCCACAGCCTGCAAACAAGTGATCTTCCAGGTTAAGAAAGGATAACCCATGGCCTGAGCAGCCTCCATGAAAGAAGGCTGAAAGCTATGACTCCATTGCACTTTCATGTGGGCCTGGTAAGTGGTACAAAAAGAGGTTTGTGTGTACGTATGTGTCACTGTGTGTTTTCTTTGGTGGAGGAACCTAGTTGACACGTTGACTGTCATCCACAGGTAACCCTCTTTCTCTCTCCTTTGGGGACCAGGGTTATTTGGGTAGGTTTTTCTCTTGTTCCTATCCTACCATAGTTGGGGTTTCAAACCATCAGAGTGTTTGTAAGATTCATGCCCCCTCACTGGCCATTCACCTCTTCCCACTTTTCCCCTCTCTCAGTCATCTGCCTGGCCAGAATGGTACAAATCCAATGGGCTATTCCTGCTCCCTGCTGAGGCATCATTCTGACCCCACAAATCTTCTCAAGGGGTTCCTCTGTGCTGGACTTTGGGGTATCAACCTTCTATTTTGCCAAGGTGGCCAGATTCCACAGTCCATGGAAGTAGGGAATTCAGGTTGGATCTTTAGGGATGTGATCAGCCTTCAGGGGTCAGTTCTCCATGGTCCCAGCTATGGGAATGCCCTTAATGAATGAAAGGGGGCTCAAATAAGATAGGAGGAAGAATGGAGTATATATTTCCTGTGAGAAGATAGACCCAGCTACAGGTTGCCTCCACCTCCCCCAGGCAGGAAGACTTGCATACCAAGGTGCACAGTACTCAAAGATCCCAACAGAGGTACCTCCACATTCTACATGTGGAATAAGGACTTCAGAGCAGATGCTTGGGAAAGGGGTCCTAAGAGGAATTGGTGTCAGGAATCTGTTCAGACAGGAAGATGTGTTAAGAAGATAAGTTCCCCCAAAAGACCTTCAGGCGACAGTGAAGAACCTTAAAAGATTCCAGTTCAGGATCATCCCCAGTCCAATGGAAGCATTTAGTTTACTTAACTCCCTGGAATCCAGCCACAGGACTCGAGAACCTCCCCATAATGCAGCAGAGGGTTCTTGCAATAGGGTGCCAGGAAATTTGTGGGCAAGAAAATGACTCTGAGGAGGGAAGAGAGTAGGGAAGCTGTATATGCAGACAGACACCTGCATGAAGATCTAGAGATGTCCAGATAGAGAAGCCCTGAGGAAAGATGAGGGCACAGGGCATGGCCACTCAGAATTGAGGAGAATGATGGAGGTACAGGTAATAAGGGCAAGTGAATCTGTACCAGAGTCTGAGCTCTAAGAAGAATGGGACTCCCCTAAAGTCAGGCTCCTGGGAGTGTCCCATAAGTGAATGTCCTCTGCCACTCAAGTTCTAACGTCAGTCCAGGAGGGGCATGGGAAAATTTTCCTCCGTGGCTCTCATGCCTGTGCATCACTTAGAGCCTGAGGTCAGAAAAGGCATGACACACAGCAGACCTCTCACCTCCATTACTTCTTCTCTTCCCCTTGTCAGCCCAAGGATACTCCCTCGGTCATTCTGTTCCCAACCTCCCCTAAGAGCTGCAGATCAACAACCCCATACTAACCTCGCTAATGAATGAATTCTACATGGAGACAGTGAGGGCGACCTCAAAGGCACATCACAACCTTGTCACCCAGAGCACAGATACCCTCCAAACAGAGCAACAACAAGTACACGGCCTGCAGCTACCTGACTACTGAAAATCTCACAGTAAATGCAGCTGCTAGGTCATGCACAAAGGGAACACCATGGAGAAGAGTGTGTCCCCTGCAGTGTTCCTAAGTTCCTGACCCTCATCCTAGCCTCAGGGACTAAAGCTGAAGGATCACAGGAAGTCATTTCCTCTCCTACCCTTAGCTGTCTCAGGCATTCACTCTGAACACAAAGAACTTGACTGAAGTATCTGTAGTCTATCAGAAATCCTCTCTACCTCATTTGTTCTTATTTTGTATGTAATTCTCAGTCACCTTGGGTTCTGCTTGTGAAAATGAGGGAATTTTGGCATCCAGTGGGAAACTGGATGCCACTGTGAGCATCCATTAGGGCATCACTCTTCAAGGGGATCTTGTCAATAAGTCAACCTTTCTCCACTTATACAATACCCCATATGCCCTCCATCATTCAATCCCACCCCAGGTGGCTCTCATACTCCCTTCAATTATAATTTCAATACACCAAATCACACATCATCTGAGATTTGTAAAGCCTACTGGCATCTCTAAGGGTAAGTGCAGCTGCATCATGAGATCCCATTTCCCCATTATACCACACATTCAACTAATGAAAATAATAAATGAACTCTCTGTGGGTGGGGACTACAATCTAGAGCACAAGGGTGACTCTGCTGAGTGGCACCTGGGATGTATTCCTTGCCCACCTAAGAAGAGAATAATATATGGGTAAACAGAGGTGGTGTGAACTGAGATGATATCAAAAGAAATGAAGTGGTTCTATGGGCCTAGAGGTAGGCTGAAGGAAGGAACATGGGAAGGGAAGCAGACACCTGAGCCAAGTCCATGATCAAAGTCCAGAGTTTGAAATTCTCTGTTCTTTAGGATGGACCATAAGGAAGAGGAATCACCAGGTGAAGGGTCACAACTACCCACTTACAAGGAAGTCCTAGAGAGAAATGACAGTGGAGAGTACAGGGGGCATTATTAAGATTACCACAATACTAAGCAGCTAAGTAAAGTGGCTAATGTATTCTGCAGTAAAACAATTATAATATTACTAACAAGTCCAGAATCCTATTGAATTTCCCAACCAAAATAGGGATCTTGCGCTAATACTGAAGACATTGTTGTTCATGGTCACATGTGCAAGGATATGAGATGAGATGAGATGAGGTCTGTGTATGATTTGATGTATATGAAGTGAAAGTGTCCTCAAGGTCAATGCTAGCACAAGCCTAGGATCTGAATCAGGATGTGTCTTGACAACTAAAGTCAGGCTACAGCCAGAGAGTATCTAAGACTGGTTAAGGCTGGTACGTTGTAGTTGTCTAAGAAGAGCTGATTCAGAGTCAAATTCAGGTCTAGAATCAGGGTCAGGTCACAAAATGGTAAGGTACAGTGAGTGTTACCTGAGAACTCCAGGAAGGCATGTATTCTGGTAGTTCAAGCTCTAAAAAACTACTATTCCAGGTGCCCACCTCTGTTTAGATGCATCCACATCTTTCCATGCACCTCAGATTGATATCTGCCACAGACCCTGACATAGGCAAAGTCTGCCTTCAATTGTCCAAGCCCAGTCCAAGTTTGGTAGTCCACACCACCCATAACTTGGGGACTCCATAATCTCTAGATCATCAGGGATGTGGATGCTGCTCTCAGCAGAGCTCCTTGGTGGACCAGTCAATACAAAGACACCACCTGTAATACCACGGAACTTCGTCAATAATGGAGAAGACAAAAAGAAGACTGCATGAAGCTTGTGCCTAACCACAACAACCCAGACACAATCCTCTGAGAACTGCAAACACAAAATAACCTAGGAGACAGTTTTTAAAACCCACATGTTCACATCAATCAACCTCTACTCAGTTCACCCCAGATTTTGATCAAAACAGAAAAACTCCTCCCTTACACCATCAATTTACTCCAGATATCATATCTTATCATCTCTAAATCATGAGCTACTGTTCTTAATTCCTATGAAAGCTAAAGAGAAATCAAGGATAATTTCATCCTATCATAAAACAGTCAAATTGTCATCAAATGTCCACAAGTGTAATGGAGCCATAGTGTTGCATACTGGTGTTTCTGGGGTGTTATTCCTTAGTATGTAGAAAGATTGAATGATGTTTGAAATTATGAAATGTAAGTGTGTTTGTGACTGCTGGAAGCTCCTAAGATACACCAATAACTCCTCTAATTCCTAGTCAGAGGAGAGATATAGCAGCTGAGTTGTTCATTCTAGGGGATATTTCAAGGTACCCATGCAGCCCACTAGCTCCCCAAGCTATCATTGAGTACTTCTCTCTGCTTCTCTATTTCCTGCAAAACAATCTGACAATATACAGGGTAGACAGGAGACGTTCAAATTTTCATGGGGCTATATCCAAGAAAGGAAGCTCCTTTCAAGAAAGGCATCATGAACTGGTTATCTTTTACTGAGGTCACCATGACGCAGGATGCCCAGGTCCATCAAGGTTGCCTTGAGCACAGCTGCAGCTGGGGAGTGTAGGGGAAGGGGCAAGGAAAGAAGGTGCTTTTGCAGGTGTCTGTGTCACAGTGTTTAGTGTACAGTGGTGGGGCCAAGCTGACGGTCCTAAATGAGTCAATCCTTCGCCCGTCTTCCTTGTTATCCCTAAGGTTTGGCAAAAATGTTGACTTTTTTGTTGTTTTGTGTGTCTTGTCTCTGCCTGGAGTAATATTACTCCCTTGATTTGGACCCTGTGGCACTGAATTGCTCCCTCCCTCTTTAGTCCTTTCGGTTTCCCTCAGGTAATAACAAAATCCATTCTCTTCTGACCCTAGAGACACGGGACGGAACCAAATAACCTACTAAGACTCACTTGTCTGTGATTTGTCTGTCATTCTATCTGGTCTCAATGGTTGTCAAAAGAATTCTTCTATGTCCCCATCCTTTGGGCTTATGGCTGTTGATGAAGTTTGTGAGAGTTTAAACTGAGGCCCCATTTCATAGGGAGCAGGGAAACAGATCAATTTAGATGACCTGGAACAATCACCACAGAACCTGGGAAACCACACTTCAGAGTGCCAGACCAGTTCCTATGAGTTGTTGAACTCAGGATGCTGTACAAGCAAAACTGGAGGAATTAGAAGGGATCCCTAGCCTTCCATAGGCTGCCACAGACAGAGCATGAAGCAAATCTATGAGAAAACTTGGGAGGGAGACAGGAAGAGAAGGCTGTGAGAGATAACAGAAGGGTGTATGACATAATAGGGAGGATGGGATTCTAAGTCTCTTCAGCACACACTGCACAAGAGAGTTGAATCTCTGAAATTATAGATGAGTAGGTAGCAAGGCAGAAAACCTATAGATCAGCCTTGTGGTGTCCCTCAATATGATTTTGCCAAAGTAGAGAGTACAGGCCAAAAAGACATGGTATAATGAGCAAAGGTACTGACCCCATTGCAGATGCTTAACAGAAACACATTTAATGAAAAGAGATTCCTTAGATTAAAAATTGTGCCTCTGTGCAGATGTCCGAACTATCCTTACAGTGGACTAATCAAGATTCACAGACAAGTTGGAGGTCATAAAGAATACAGACAGTTTTGACAAGATTCAGGAGATGGAAGGAACAAAAGAAAGTAAAGATCAGACATGTACTGAAAGGACAAAATCCAAGAAGTCCCAGGAGAAGTGATACACTTATGTCCAGGCAAATAAATCCTAGGCACATGAGGAATATTTGTGATAATTCCATTACCCTACCCTTTTATCTCATGTGTGCTTGATCAAGAATGTCTGAAAAAGGGGCTCAACTGAGCTTAAGATTCAAATCTTTCCTCACATAATAGTCCAGAGACTCCAAAGTAGACACCAGGCCTCTGACAGTCCCACACTGCAGGTCAGCTCAAGGCTCTACCTAAGTCACTCTGTTGGCACATTCCTCTGAGGAGCTCCAGGCCACCAAGGTCACACTAGTATGCCTGATAAATGACTTCTACTTTGGTACTATGACTGTGCTCTGGAAGGAAGATGGCGTTCCAGGGTGTGGAGACCACCCAGCCTTCCAAACGGGAAGAAGTACATGGCAAGCAGGTACCTGATGGTGACACCCCACCACTGGACATGTTCCAATAGATACAGCTGTTGGTCACACATGAACGGAGTACTGTGGAGAAGACTGTGTCCTTTTCACAGTGTTCCTGGGTCCCAAACCTCGCCCTACCCTCAAGGACTGACATTGAAGTTTACTAGACAGGGTCTCCTCTCATACCCCTATTCCAGCCCTTCCTTCTGAACACAATGAATGCTATTATTCATCATGAATCCTGCTCTACAATATTTGTTTTTATTTCATATTTTATTTTTAATTGCCTCATGTCCTCCTTGTGGAAAGGGGGTTATCCTGGGAGCCTGTGGAATAAAGAGTGCCACTGTGAGCCTTCCTTGGGGATCACATATGGGGGGATTTCTCAAGTAATTTTCCTTTCAACAGTTATCCATTACTTTCATGAACCACAACATCATGAAATTTTACCCCAAGTGGATCTCATATTCTCTTAAATTATAATCTACTCAATAAATACCTAATCATACTTCATCCCAGGTTTGCAAGGTCCTATTCATATCTTCCCAGGTCTCTAGACTGAAGGTGCAATGCTAACAGACAGGGGAAGTTCCAATATGAGATCTTCTCATTGAACCCTCATCAAAAAAAAAAACCCAACCACAAGTGTCTCAGCTGAACTCACTGTAGTGATGGGTACTGTGATCCATCACAAGAAGTTGTCCCTGCAAAAAAGCACCTGGGATACCACTACCAACCAATGAATGGAAAAGTGCATAGGAAAACAGAGTTGGTGTGCACTAAAATGAGATGGCTAGAAATGAAGGGGTTCCAGTGAGCCCACCAAAGTGCTGAGAGCAGGAAATTGCTAGTAGGCCCTTTAGCCAATGCTATGACCAAAGACCAGAGTTTGAAACTCTCTTCTTTAGAAGGGAACAGGGGGAAAGGAATAACTAGGTAGAGGTTGAATGACTATCCACTTATCAAGGAGTACTAGAAAGGACTGATAATGGAGCAACCAGTAACATTTCCAAGTCTATCATAATGCTTGTCAGCTAAATGAAGTAGCTGACATGCTATTCAGTAAGAAAATAGTTGTCACAATATCACTACAAGTTCAAAATCCTGTTGAATTTCGCATGATCACTTATGCAAAAAATGAGATGAGGCTCATACACACAGAAGAGCATCATGCATGATCTAATGGTTGTGATGTCAGGTTGTGGCCTAAGTGAATTCTAGCACAAGCCTGGGATCTGAAATATCAAGTGCCTAGACAACTAAAGTCAACCCTACTGATTACAGTGTGTCTAAGGTTAGTTAAAGCTAGAGCCTGGTCATAATCAGTCATTGGTCTTATCTGAAAAAAAAAAGGTGCTTCAGTATTGAAGTCAATGCTGGAGTATGGGTCAGATAATAAAAGATCAAGGAAGAATGACGATCAGTTGGAAACTGTAGTATGACCAGGTGTTCATGAAAAAAAAAGAGATACAAATGTACCAGCCCACACTCCATGTGTCCATGCCTATCAAGAGCATCTAATTCCTGGTGTGCAATTCAAACTCATATTAGCACATTCACTGATGCAGAAAAAGTCTGCTATCTGTGGCCCAAGTTTTGCCCAACTTTGTTAGTCCACAGTAGGCAGAGATTGTGGACACCATATACTCTAGACCATTAGGGACATCCCAGATTCCATCAGCAGAGCTCCTTTTGATCCAACCAGCTGAGGACAGCACCTTCAAGTCCAGAGAACTGTCTCATAAGCACAGACAAAAAAGAGATTACATGGAGCTTGAACCTATACACAACAATCCAAGCACAAGCCTTTCAGCTAGAGAAGAGATTAAACAATTTATGTCCTAAAATATCTGTCGACTTTAGTTAATGGAATGGAATCTGTGACCCAAAGGAATAGTGGAGGATCCCGGATACCCTCATTTCTGTGGCTTTCCTTTAGATAATCCCAAAGTCTATCCAATCCCAATCTACTACCCAGAAACAAATCTCCTCATCATTTTGGTATAAGTTTCTTTTCTACTGAGAAACGGGAACACATAAATCAAGAGACAGATAATTACTTATGGCCTCATTTTCTTATCAGCCAGCCTCCAATATCTAGGTCACCAGAGTTTTGGATCCAATCAACAGAGAATCTCTGGTCTTACACCATTAAAATATTTCTCCAGATATGATGTCTTACCATCTCTAAATGTTGAGGTTCTATCCTGAAAAGTAAGAAGTAAATATACTTAGAGTTCATATCAAGCCTAAAGACAAATCAAGGAAAATTCCTTCCATCAAATGTCCACAAATGTCATGAGTACACAGTATTTTTCAGGCTAGTGATATATTGGGTTGTTCATTACTCTGTAGAAATATGGAATGATGTTTGAAATTTTGATACCTATGTGTGTTCTCAACTGACAGAATCTATAGATCTGGTTTCCCAGATGAATCCCTTTGTTATTAGCCAGGCTGGAGATTAAGGAATTAAGCTGCTAATTCAATGACATTTAATGATTCTTATGCAGCCCACTTCCTCCCAAGTTGTCACTAACCTCTTCTCTCTACACTTCTATTTTTTTTTCAAAGTAGTTCTAGAGGATGGAAAGGAATAGTTGCCATTTTGGTGAAGACAGGCAGACCCATCTCAGAAAGTCACCATATACTGGCCACATTTCAATGAGGTCAATATTCTCCCATACAGGTTTTTGAAGGACCCTCAGGGCTGCCTCCAGCACAGTGGAAGCTGGAGATTGTGGGAGATTGCTGGTGGGTGGATGTGAGGGGATTTTGAATGTGGACTCTTTGGTAGAGGGAATAACTGGCCATCCTAGGTATATGAATCTTTACCCCTTGTCTCCTGTTCCCCCAAAGTTTAAAACAAATTTTGACTGTTTTTGTTCTTTTCCTGTGTCCTGACAATGCCTGAGGCCATGATTTCTCACTAGATTTTGACCAGAAAGTTGTAGGCTGCCTTTCCTCTTCAGACCCTCCTTCTTAATTAGGTTGTCAACAAAACAACTTCTCTTAAAATCCCAAAGACAAGGCATGGATCCCAGTGACCTACTAAGACTGACATGTCTATGTTCCTGTCTATCTGTCTTTCAGTTTGGGCATATTGGGTTCTGAAAAGTATTTTACTCTGTCCCCACCCTTTCATCTTGTATATATGCTGGGCTTAAAAGAGGTTAAATTGAGCACCATTTCATGGGGAACAGGAACACAGAGCAATGAAGGAGTGACAATGAGTAAATTTAGAAAGACCTACAACAAACAGAACAACAAAAGTACATGGCCAATAGATACTTGACCCTGGCCCCACAGAAGTGGAATTAGAGACCTGCCAAGTCACACTGAAGGGAGCACTGTGGATACTGTGGATAAGACTGTGTCCACTTCAGAGTGTTCCTAGCTCTCCAATACTCACCACATGCTCAGTGGCTGACACTGAACATACCCAGAAGGTGGCTCTTATACTCCAAGCTTTTCTGGTACTTCCCTCTGAATGTGATGAATGCACAATAAAATACTGATTATTTATCATAAATACTTCTGTACCTCATTTGTTTTTATTTCATATTTTCTATGACTTCAGTCCTCCTTTTGGGAAGGAGGGTATCCTGGCAGCCAGTGGAGCATAGGTTGCCACTGTGAGCACCTCTTGGGACATCGTGGTTGAAAGGGCTTTTCCTAACTAGTTTCACTTTCATCAAGTATACATTACCCTCATGAGCCCCAGTAGAGAAAACAGAATCCAACAGGGTCTCTCATTCTCCTCAATTATAATTACCTCAATAAAGACCCAATCACACCTCAACCAAGATTTGTAATCTCCTATTTATGTCTACTCAGGACTCTAGGCTGAAAGAGCAATACTGAGAAACAAGGGAAATTCTAATGGGAGATCATGTAATTAGCATATTGTCAAATCAACATGACCTGACAAGGTCTCAGCTGAATTTTCTATACTTGGGGGGACTGTGATCCAGAGCAGGAAGTTGTCCCTGCAGAATGGCACCTGGGATGCAGAACTTGCCAACAGCTGAATGGAAACGGATATAAAAAAACATAGTTGGTAGACTCTGAAATGAGATGAAGATAAATGAAGAATCCAGCTGTGGGGTGCTAGCAGGAAATTTCTAGCAGCCCCTTCAACCAAGGCCAAGTCAAGGATCAGAGGTTGAAATGCTATGTTCTTTATTGGGGAACAGAAAGGAAAGGAATGATCAAATGAAGGACCAAATGGCTATCCACTTATCAGGGACTTCTGTAAAGGACTGAGAGTGGAACAAACAGTGGCATTTTCAAATCTATCGCAATGCTCATCTGCTAAGTAATATGGATGACACGCAGTAAGAAAACAGTTATTATAATATCACTAACAAGAGCAGCATCCTTTTGGTTTTCCACAGCAACTTAGTGGTCCTCTTACTACTCCTCAGGACAAAGGTGTGCATGGTAACCTGTGCAAGGAAATAACATGAGACCAGTGCATACACAGGAGATCCATGGACAACCTGATTATTGTGTGTTCAGGTTGTGGTCCAGGCCAAAGCTAGCACAAGCCTGGGTACTGAAACATGATGGATCCTAATAGCTGTAGGCAACTGTAGACACTGTCTAAGGTTAGTTAAAGCTGGAGCCTGATCATAAACAGTCTTGGCATTTGTCTGAAAAAAAGCTGTGTCAGTGAAGCATTCAGCAGCACTCTGATAGTTGTTGAGGTTACAAAATGGAACTCAGATTGATGGTTACTGGACATCTATAGGCTGACCAGGTGCACAGAAAAACAGACTCAACTGTACCAGTCCCCAAATACACATGCTCACATCCTCTCATGTGTATCTGAATCCTGGTGTGAACCTCAGACTAATGTCAGACTCAGTTCCTGTCACAGGCAATTTCTGCCTTCAGTGGTCAAAGGCCTAATCAAATCTCTGTTTCCACAGAGGAAGAACATGTGAACACCATGATCTTTAGCTAATCACAGACATGAAAACTGCTCTCACAGAGCTCCTTGGCAGACCAACCATCCCAGCACAGCAGTTGTCAAGCCAGGGAGGTTTCTGAACAGTGGGATAGAGAGAAAAAATATATTGGAGCTTGAGTACAGTAACCAAAACAAACAGAAGCCGCTGAGATAGAAAATTTGGGAATTTATGTTCAACAACCTCTGTCCAACTCCATTTAATGGATGTGAATTCTGGAACCCAAAGGGCAGGGGACAACCCTTGAGCCTTTTGTCATTGGGTGTCCTTGGCGTGATCATAACATTCACCCCATCTCATTCTACTAACCAGAAACAAAACCTACTTATTCTTGGGCTTTAAGTTTTTTTTTAAAGAATTGGGAACAAAAACTCAAGAGAATGAAAATTACTAATATCCCTTTCCCTTATTAGCCAGCTTCAGAAACTCAGTTTACTAGTTGGATTTGATTCAATCACAACATAAATTTTCTCCCACCCACCAATAGAAGTTCTTTTTTTTCAGACAGCATGTATTACAATCTCTAAATGCTGAGTGACAATCCTGAAAAATAAGAAGTAAAAATATCTAGAAAGCCCCTCAAACTTAAAAAAATGTAGTGAGAAAATTTCCTACTTATGAGAAACTAGTAAGTTGCTATCAAATGTCTCCAAACATCAGTGCAGAGTGTTTTTTAGGCAGGTGTTTAGGGATTATTACTTTGTGTGTACAAAGATGGAATGATGTTTGAAATGTTGATACATAGGTGCATTGTTGACTTGTGGAATTTACAGATCTAAGTTCCAGCTCACACTCCCCCCACCCCCATTTACTAGAAAGGGGAAAGCTCAAGGAGCAGAAGTGGCAATCCTTTTATATGCTATGGTTCCCGTGGAGTCAACTGCTTCTTCAAGCTTTCACAGAGCATTTCTCTCTGCTTCTCTATTTCCTGTAAACTAGTTCATCCATAGATGAAGTAAAGGAACAACTCACATTTTGGGGGGCAATTTTCCACACAGGCAGACCTTTCAAAGAAAGTCACAATGCACTCGTAATCCCTCAGTGAGGTCACATTCTTGCCACGCAGGTTGCCCAGGACCATCAGGGCTGCCTCCAGAACCGCTGCAGTTGGGGACTGTGAAGACTGGTGGAGGGGAGAAGTGGGGTTTTTGCATGAGTCTGTGTCACAGTGTTGGGTATTCGGCGGAGGGACCAAGCTGACCGTCCTAGGTAAGTGAATCCTGTTCCCTTCTTTCCTGTTATTCCCAGGTTTGAGAAAAATGTTTTGATGTTTTTGTTCTTGTACTATGTCTTGTAGCTGCCTGGATACATTTAGTCTCCCTGGATCTTTATTTGGCAGACTGAATTCTTCCCTCCCTTTTGCAACACTTTTTGCTTGTCTCAGTTTGTCAGCAAAACCCCTTTCTCTTCTGACTCTACTGGCAGGAGACTGAAGCAAATGACTTTTTGTGACTCTACTCTCTGTTTCTGACTGTAATCTTTCTTTCTGGGCATATTGGTCTCTCTAATGTACACTGCTTTGTCCTCCTTCTTTAAGCTTAAGGTTATGTCTGTGTGCTAGGATTCCTAAGAGGTTAAATTGAGAGCCTGTCCTGGAGAATAGAGATACAGGACAAAGATGAAGTAACAATGCATTAATTTAGAAAGACCAAAAACAATCACAAGTAAGGCAGGGTGACCACACATCAGAGTGTCAGAGTAATTCCCATGGGCTTTTTGCACAGGAAAAAGGGTAGCAAAAAAGTGAGGAGGTAGAGTGGTCCCCAAGCTGCCATCTGCAATCATGGACAGGGAAGGAATCCAACCAAAGGCTCAGGACACTTTCAGTGGATAAGAGAAGAGAATGATCTGTAGAGATCAGAAGAGTGACTGAAAGAAATGGTGGGGCAAGGGGCTTCTCAATTCTCTAAAACACACACAGATCAGAAAGCACGCATTTTTGTGATCACTGACAACCAGGTGGCAAAGCAGAAACCTAGAGATCAGGCTTATGGAGAGGGTTCACAAACTGCTTTTGCTGAAGGAGAAGGATCAGGTAAGGAAGACTTTCGATGATGGGTAAAGGTAAGGACCACTTTGTAGCAGCTCATTAGAAGCACATTTGATATACACAGGCTCCTTTCATTACAACATAATGCACTAGTACACACAACAGAATTGGCCATAATAGGGTGCACACAAGAGGTATAAACAATAGAGGAAAGACAAATTGTAGATAGTCTGGAAATGATGTCCAGATGAGTGAAAGGTGTGAGGATCAGACATGTTTGTGAGAGGATAACATCCAGGAAGGTTCAAGGAGAGATGATGCTCTGTGTCCAGGCTCATAAATACATGGCACACAGGGAGAACTTGGAGGAGTTCCACAACCTAACTCTGCCTAGTAGGTGCTGACAGAAAAATGACTCTAAAATTGCCCAAATTGATCCCAATAACCCAAATCCTTCCTCACAGAACAGTTCAGTGGCTCCAAGGTGGACACCATGTCTCTAACTTACTCTTCATTCTCACAATGCAGGTCAGCCAACGGTTGCCCCTGCAGTCACTCTCTTCCCACCCTCTGCTGAGGAGCTCCAGACCAAAAAGGCCACACTGGTGTGTCTGATGAGTGACTTCTATCCCAGTGATGTGACTGTGGCCTGGAAGGCAGATGGAAATCCTGTCACTCAGGGTGTGGAGACCACCAAGTCTTCCAAACAGACCAACAGCAAGTATGTGGCCAGCAGCTACCTGACCGTTACACCGGACCAGTGGAAAAGTTTCAAAGCAGTCACCTGCCAGGTCACACATCAAGGGAAAACCGTGGAGAAGAGCGTGTCTGCTTCCGAGTGTTCCTAGGTACCCATCGCTAAACCCACTCTCAGGGACTGACACCGAAGGTCCCCAGAAGGTGCCCCATCTCCTATCCCTAGCACTCCAAGTCCTTCCCTCTGATCACAATAACTGCTCAATAAAATACTGATTGTCTATCAAAAATCCTACTCTGCTTCATTTTTAAAAATTTCATATTTAATATTCAATTTCTTTAGGCCTTCTTTGTACGTGATAGAGTATCCTGGCAGCAAGTGGAGCATAGGATGCTACTGTGAGCATTTCTTGGGACCTCATGTTGAAAGTGCTTTTCTTAACCAATTTTACTTATAGAACTATATGCTACCCTCATGAACCCACCATCAGGAAATCTCAATCTAACTGGTTCTCACATTTTCCTTCAGAATAATTACCTCAATAAAGACCCAATCATACCTCAACCAAGATCTGTAACCTCCCGTTTATGTCTACCCAGGGCTCTGGGGTGAAAGGGCACTGCTAAGGATCCAGGAGATTTCTAATCTGAAATCACCTCACTAGCAATCATCAAATCATAACTATTCCCAGGTCTCAGCTGAACTCTTTATAGTGGTGAGGACTGTGATCCATAGCGGGAATTATTCCTGCAGAACAGCACCTGGAATACAGCACTTGCCAACTGGCGCATGCAAAAGGACTTAAGAAATCAGAGTTGCCGGACACTGATGAGGTAATGATAAATGAACTTTTCTAGAGTGTCCAGAGGTAGGCTACTGCAGTAACTCTCTAGCAGCCACTCAAAAAGGGTCATGATCAATATCAGAGACTGAAATTCTGTGTTCTTTTGAGGGATCAGAAGGTAAAGGATTAAGCAGATGAAGGGTCATCAGTGACCCTCTTATCAGGGATTCCTGGAAAGGACTGACAAGGGAACAAATGGAACATTTCCAAGTGCACCACAATGCTCATCTGCTAGTAAAGTGGATGACATGTTTTGAAATAAGAAAATAATTATTGTAATGTCACCAACAAGTACAGAATCCTGTTTCTTTTCCCACGCAAATTCCTGGCCCTGTAATACTCCTCAGGACAAAGGTGTTCATGGTTACCTATACAAGGAAATGAGATGAAGCTCATGTATACAGAAGAGACCCAAGTGTGATCTGATGGGTGTGAGGTGGGGTTGTGGTTCAAGAGAATGTTAGCACAAGCCTGCCTATGAAACAGCAGATAATACATGGACTTGACACTGTATAGTATGTCTCAGTTTGGTTAAGGCTGGATCCTGATCATAAAGAGACTCCTCATTTTTTTGAAAAAAGAAACAAACAAAAAACAGTTATTGCAGTAAAGAATTCAGCACTAGTGTGTTGGTTGTTGAGGTTACAAAGTGGAAGTCAAATTGAGGTTTACAGGGAAACTGTAGACTGGCCAGGTGTTCAGAAATACACATTCAACTGTACCAATCCATCAATACAGATGCTTACATCCACTTATGTGTATCTAAATCCTGGTGTGCCTCATTCTAATACACAGGCATGTTGTGCCTTCCATTGTCCAAGATCTCTTCAACACTTTGTTTCCACAGTGTCCAGAACATGTGAACATCCTGATCTCTATCTGATCAGAGACATGAAAGCTGTCTCAACAGAGCTCCTCGGTGGAGCATGTGTCAAGCCTAGGATGTTACTCAACATTGCGGTAGACAAAAAGGAGACTATACTAGAGCTTGAGTAGGGCCACACCAATACAAATACAAGCCTGTGTACTAGAGAAAATTTGAGGAATTAATGTTCAAAAAAATCTCTATGAATCCATTTAATGGAGGCAAATCTGGGACCTGAAGGGGCGGAGGACACTAGTTACTTCTCATGACTCTCCTTGGTGTGTTTTAATATCCACTCCATGACAGTCGGCTAAATGGAAAGAAACCTGCTCATTCTTTTGCATTAAGACTATTTTTCTAAAAAGTATTATGAACAAAAAATCAAAAGATGGAAAATTACTAATCTCCCTATTTCCCTAGTCACCAGGTTCTGAAACTTAGTTTACCACTTGGACTTGGTACAATGACATCATAAAAACTCCTCCTATACACCACTAGAAGTTTTTTCAGGCATCTTATTTTCTATCTAAATGCTGAGTGACAATCCTGAAAAATAAGAAGTAAAAGTACCCAGAAAGCTCAACCAATCTTAAAAAAAATCCAAAAAATTTCCTTGCTTTGAGAAAATATTCACGTTGCCAGGAAATATCCAAAAATGTCACAGAACCACAGCGTTTTGTACGGAGTTGTTTGTATATTGTTATTTGTGTGTAAAAACATGAAAATGATGTTTGAATTTTTGATACCTAGGTTTGGTATTGACTTATGGAATATATAGATACAGGTGCCAAAACCACTCCCATAGTTCCAGGCCTGGAGGAAAATGAAGGAGCAGAGCTGGCAATCCTTTTACATGTCATGGTTCTCAAGGAGTAAACTGCCCCTCCAAGCTGTCATAGAACACTTCTGTCTGCTTCTCTACTTCCTACAAGGTAGTTCATCCATATAGATGATAGAAAGAAACAGTTGACATTTTGCTGGGACAATTTTCCAGACAGGCAGCCTCTTTTAAGAAAGTCACCATTCACTGACTATGGTTCAATGGGGTCACCTTGCCATGCACGTCGCACAGGACTATCAGGGGTGGCTGCAGCACAGCTGCAGTTGGGGACTGCGAGGGATTGTTGAAGGGGAGAAGTGAGGAGTTTTTGCATTAGTCTGTGTCATAGTGTGCTGTGTTCGGCGGAGGAACCAAGCTGACCGTCCTAGGTAAGTGAATCCTTTCCCCTTCTTTCCTGATGTCCCCCAGGTTTGAGAAAATTATTTGTTGTTTTTCTTCTTGTCCTGTGTCTTATAGCTGCTTGGGTACATTTAGTCTCCCCAGATCTTTATTTGCCACACTGAATTCTTCCCTCCCTCTTCAGATCTTTCCCGCTAACCTCAGTTTGTAAAAAAAACCTCTTTCTCTTCTGATTCCAAAGGCAGGGGTATGAAGCAAATACTATGACTCAACTTTCTGTTTTGCTGTCTGTTATCTTTCTGCACGGCATGTTGGTCTCTCTAACCTATACTGCTATGTCCTCCTCCTCCTTTCAGTTTATGTCTGTCCTCTTGGCTTCCTAAGAATTTAAATTGAGAGTTCATTTCATGGGGAACTGGGACAAAGGAAATTATGGAGTACTAATGTAAAAATTTAGAATGACCAAGTGCAATCACCACTGGGGCTGGGAAACCAATCATCAGAGTATCAGAGTGATTATCATTGGCTTTAGATCATTGGATCCAGGGTAAGAAAAAAGGGGATAGGAAGAGTGGTCCTCAAGCCAACTTTTGCAGCCATGGATAGGGAAGGCTACAAAACAGGGAGTCAGGATACTTCCCATGGTAAAGACAAGAGATCAGAAGGGTAATTGAAGGACATGTTAGAGCAGGAGTCCTCCTAATTCTCAGCACACACAGCTCAGAAAGCATGAATCTCTGAGATTTCTGATGAGAAAGTGGCAATGCAGAAATCCTAGAGATCAGGATTATGGAGAGGGCTCCCTAACCTGTTATTGCTGAAGGAGAAGGCACAATCCAGGAAGATCTATGCTATGATAAATAAAGGCAAATACCCCTATGAAGCAGCTCATCAGAAGCACATGTGGTATGTGCAGTCTCCTTAAGTTAAAAACTAATGCAGTAGTACAGATGTCAGAATTGGCCCTAGTAGGGAGCACATAAGAGTTACAGTCAATTCAGAGGGCAGACAAATTGTAGATATTCTGGAAATTATGTCCAGATGAGCAAAACATGTGAAAATCAGACACGTCTGTGAAAGAATAACATCCAGGAGAGATGATGTTCTGTGTCGTGGCTCATACATAAATTGTACACGATTTACTTGGAGGAGTTCCACAACCTAACTCTGCCTAGTAGGTGCTGACAGAAAAATGATGGTAAAAGGGCAACTTAGATCCCAATAACCCAAATCCTTCCTCACAGAACAGTTCAGTGGCTCCAAGGTGGACACCATGTCTCTAACTTACTCTTCATTCTCACAATGCAGGTCAGCCAACGGTTGCCCCTGCAGTCACTCTCTTCCCACCCTCTGCTGAGGAGCTCCAGACCAAAAAGGCCACACTGGTGTGTCTGATGAGTGACTTCTATCCCAGTGATGTGACTGTGGCCTGGAAGGCAGATGGAAATCCTGTCACTCAGGGTGTGGAGACCACCAAGTCTTCCAAACAGACCAACAGCAAATATGTGGCCAGCAGCTACCTGACCGTTACACCGGACCAGTGGAAAAGTTTCAAAGCAGTCACCTGCCAGGTCACACATCAAGGGAAAACCGTGGAGAAGAGCGTGTCTGCTTCCGAGTGTTCCTAGGTACCCATCGCTAAACCCACTCTCAGGGACTGACACCGAAGGTCCCCAGAAGGTGCCCCATCTCCTATCCCTAGCACTCCAAGTCCTTCCCTCTGATCACAATGACTGCTCAATAAAATACTGATTGTCTATCAAAAATCCTACTCTGCTTCATTTTTAAAAATTTCATATTTAATATTCAATTACTTTAGGCCTTCTTTGTAGGTGATAGAGTATCCTGGCAGCAAGTGGAGCATAGGATGCTACTGTGAGCATTTCTTGGGACCTCATGTTGAAAGTGCTTTTCTTAACCAATTTTACTTATAGAACTATATGCTACCCTCATGAACCCACCATCAGGAAATCTCAATCTAACTGGTTCTCACATTTTCCTTCAGAATAATTACCTCAATAAAGACCCAATCATACCTCAACCAAGATCTGTAACCTCCCGTTTATGTCTACCCAGGGCTCTGGGGTGAAAGGGCACTGCTAAGGATCCAGGAGATTTCTAATCTGAAATCACCTCACTAGCAATCATCAAATCATAACTATTCCCAGGTCTCAGCTGAACTCTTTATAGTGGTGAGGACTGTGATCCATAGCGGGAATTATTCCTGCAGAACAGCACCTGGAATACAGCACTTGCCAACTGGCGCATGCAAAAGGACTTAAGAGATGGCTAGAAATGAAGGGGTTCCAGTGAGCCCACCAAAGTGCTGAGAGCAGGAAATTGCTAGTAGGCCCTTTAGCCAATGCTATGACCAAAGACCAGAGTTTGAAACTCTCTTCTTTAGAAGGGAACAGGGGGAAAGGAATAACTAGGTAGACGTTGAATGACTATCCACTTATCAAGGAGTACTAGAAAGGACTGATAATGGAGCAACCAGTAACATTTCCAAGTCTATCATAATGCTTGTCAGCTAAATGAAGTAGCTGACATGCTATTCAGTAAGAAAATAGTTGTCACAATATCACTACAAGTTCAAAATCCTGTTGAATTTCGCATGATCACTTATGCAAAAAATGAGATGAGGCTCATACACACAGAAGAGCATCATGCATGATCTAATGGTTGTGATGTCAGGTTGTGGCCTAAGTGAATTCTAGCACAAGCCTGGGATCTGAAATATCAAGTGCCTAGACAACTAAAGTCAACCCTACTGATTACAGTGTGTCTAAGGTTAGTTAAAGCTAGAGCCTGGTCATAATCAGTCATTGGTCTTATCTGAAAAAAAAAAGGTGCTTCAGTATTGAAGTCAATGCTGGAGTATGGGTCAGATAATAAAAGATCAAGGAAGAATGACAATCAGTTGGAAACTGTAGTATGACCAGGTGTTCATGAAAAAAAAAGAGATACAAATGTACCAGCCCACACTCCATGTGTCCATGCCTATCAAGAGCATCTAATTCCTGGTGTGCAATTCAAACTCATATTAGCACATTCACTGATGCAGAAAAAGTCTGCTATCTGTGGCCCAAGTTTTGCCCAACTTTGTTAGTCCACAGTAGGCAGAGATTGTGGACACCATATACTCTAGACCATTAGGGACATCCCAGATTCCATCAGCAGAGCTCCTTTTGATCCAACCAGCTGAGGACAGCACCTTCAAGTCCAGAGAACTGTCTCATAAGCACAGACAAAAAAGAGATTACATGGAGCTTGAACCTATACACAACAATCCAAGCACAAGCCTTTCAGCTAGAGAAGAGATTAAACAATTTATGTCCTAAAATATCTGTCGACTTTAGTTAATGGAATGGAATCTGTGACCCAAAGGAATAGTGGAGGATCCCGGATACCCTCATTTCTGTGGCTTTCCTTTAGATAATCCCAAAGTCTATCCAATCCCAATCTACTACCCAGAAACAAATCTCCTCATCATTTTGGTATAAGTTTCTTTTCTACTGAGAAACGGGAACACATAAATCAAGAGACAGATAATTACTTATGGCCTCATTTTCTTATCAGCCAGCCTCCAATATCTAGGTCACCAGAGTTTTGGATCCAATCAACAGAGAATCTCTGGTCTTACACCATTAAAATATTTCTCCAGATATGATGTCTTACCATCTCTAAATGTTGAGGTTCTATCCTGAAAAGTAAGAAGTAAATATACTTAGAGTTCATATCAAGCCTAAAGACAAATCAAGGAAAATTCCTTCCATCAAATGTCCACAAATGTCATGAGTACACAGTATTTTTCAGGCTAGTGATATATTGGGTTGTTCATTACTCTGTAGAAATATGGAATGATGTTTGAAATTTTGATACCTATGTGTGTTCTCAACTGACAGAATCTATAGATCTGGTTTCCCAGATGAATCCCTTTGTTATTAGCCAGGCTGGAGATTAAGGAATTAAGCTGCTAATTCAATGACATTTAATGATTCTTATGCAGCCCACTTCCTCCCAAGTTGTCACTAACCTCTTCTCTCTACACTTCTATTTTTTTTTCAAAGTAGTTCTAGAGGATGGAAAGGAATAGTTGCCATTTTGGTGAAGACAGGCAGACCCATCTCAGAAAGTCACCATATACTGGCCACATTTCAATGAGGTCAATATTCTCCCATACAGGTTTTTGAAGGACCCTCAGGGCTGCCTCCAGCACAGTGGAAGCTGGAGATTGTGGGAGATTGCTGGTGGGTGGATGTGAGGGGATTTTGAATGTGGACTCTTTGGTAGAGGGAATAACTGGCCATCCTAGGTATATGAATCTTTACCCCTTGTCTCCTGTTCCCCCAAAGTTTAAAACAAATTTTGACTGTTTTTGTTCTTTTCCTGTGTCCTGACAATGCCTGAGGCCATGATTTCTCACTAGATTTTGACCAGAAAGTTGTAGGCTGCCTTTCCTCTTCAGACCCTCCTTCTTAATTAGGTTGTCAACAAAACAACTTCTCTTAAAATCCCAAAGACAAGGCATGGATCCCAGTGACCTACTAAGACTGACATGTCTATGTTCCTGTCTATCTGTCTTTCAGTTTGGGCATATTGGGTTCTGAAAAGTATTTTACTCTGTCCCCACCCTTTCATCTTGTATATATGCTGGGCTTAAAAGAGGTTAAATTGAGCACCATTTCATGGGGAACAGGAACACAGAGCAATGAAGGAGTGACAATGAGTAAATTTAGAAAGACCTACAACAAACAGAACAACAAAAGTACATGGCCAATAGATACTTGACCCTGGCCCCACAGAAGTGGAATTAGAGACCTGCCAAGTCACACTGAAGGGAGCACTGTGGATACTGTGGATAAGACTGTGTCCACTTCAGAGTGTTCCTAGCTCTCCAATACTCACCACATGCTCAGTGGCTGACACTGAACATACCCAGAAGGTGGCTCTTATACTCCAAGCTTTTCTGGTACTTCCCTCTGAATGTGATGAATGCACAATAAAATACTGATTATTTATCATAAATACTTCTGTACCTCATTTGTTTTTATTTCATATTTTCTATGACTTCAGTCCTCCTTTTGGGAAGGAGGGTATCCTGGCAGCCAGTGGAGCATAGGTTGCCACTGTGAGCACCTCTTGGGACATCGTGGTTGAAAGGGCTTTTCCTAACTAGTTTCACTTTCATCAAGTATACATTACCCTCATGAGCCCCAGTAGAGAAAACAGAATCCAACAGGGTCTCTCATTCTCCTCAATTATAATTACCTCAATAAAGACCCAATCACACCTCAACCAAGATTTGTAATCTCCTATTTATGTCTACTCAGGACTCTAGGCTGAAAGAGCAATACTGAGAAACAAGGGAAATTCTAATGGGAGATCATGTAATTAGCATATTGTCAAATCAACATGACCTGACAAGGTCTCAGCTGAATTTTCTATACTTGGGGGGACTGTGATCCAGAGCAGGAAGTTGTCCCTGCAGAATGGCACCTGGGATGCAGAACTTGCCAACAGCTGAATGGAAACGGATATAAAAAAACATAGTTGGTAGACTCTGAAATGAGATGAAGATAAATGAAGAATCCAGCTGTGGGGTGCTAGCAGGAAATTTCTAGCAGCCCCTTCAACCAAGGCCAAGTCAAGGATCAGAGGTTGAAATGCTATGTTCTTTATTGGGGAACAGAAAGGAAAGGAATGATCAAATGAAGGACCAAATGGCTATCCACTTATCAGGGACTTCTGTAAAGGACTGAGAGTGGAACAAACAGTGGCATTTTCAAATCTATCGCAATGCTCATCTGCTAAGTAATATGGATGACACGCAGTAAGAAAACAGTTATTATAATATCACTAACAAGAGCAGCATCCTTTTGGTTTTCCACAGCAACTTAGTGGTCCTCTTACTACTCCTCAGGACAAAGGTGTGCATGGTAACCTGTGCAAGGAAATAACATGAGACCAGTGCATACACAGGAGATCCATGGACAACCTGATTATTGTGTGTTCAGGTTGTGGTCCAGGCCAAAGCTAGCACAAGCCTGGGTACTGAAACATGATGGATCCTAATAGCTGTAGGCAACTGTAGACACTGTCTAAGGTTAGTTAAAGCTGGAGCCTGATCATAAACAGTCTTGGCATTTGTCTGAAAAAAAGCTGTGTCAGTGAAGCATTCAGCAGCACTCTGATAGTTGTTGAGGTTACAAAATGGAACTCAGATTGATGGTTACTGGACATCTATAGGCTGACCAGGTGCACAGAAAAACAGACTCAACTGTACCAGTCCCCAAATACACATGCTCACATCCTCTCATGTGTATCTGAATCCTGGTGTGAACCTCAGACTAATGTCAGACTCAGTTCCTGTCACAGGCAATTTCTGCCTTCAGTGGTCAAAGGCCTAATCAAATCTCTGTTTCCACAGAGGAAGAACATGTGAACACCATGATCTTTAGCTAATCACAGACATGAAAACTGCTCTCACAGAGCTCCTTGGCAGACCAACCATCCCAGCACAGCAGTTGTCAAGCCAGGGAGGTTTCTGAACAGTGGGATAGAGAGAAAAAATATATTGGAGCTTGAGTACAGTAACCAAAACAAACAGAAGCCGCTGAGATAGAAAATTTGGGAATTTATGTTCAACAACCTCTGTCCAACTCCATTTAATGGATGTGAATTCTGGAACCCAAAGGGCAGGGGACAACCCTTGAGCCTTTTGTCATTGGGTGTCCTTGGCGTGATCATAACATTCACCCCATCTCATTCTACTAACCAGAAACAAAACCTACTTATTCTTGGGCTTTAAGTTTTTTTTTAAAGAATTGGGAACAAAAACTCAAGAGAATGAAAATTACTAATATCCCTTTCCCTTATTAGCCAGCTTCAGAAACTCAGTTTACTAGTTGGATTTGATTCAATCACAACATAAATTTTCTCCCACCCACCAATAGAAGTTCTTTTTTTTCAGACAGCATGTATTACAATCTCTAAATGCTGAGTGACAATCCTGAAAAATAAGAAGTAAAAATATCTAGAAAGCCCCTCAAACTTAAAAAAATGTAGTGAGAAAATTTCCTACTTATGAGAAACTAGTAAGTTGCTATCAAATGTCTCCAAACATCAGTGCAGAGTGTTTTTTAGGCAGGTGTTTAGGGATTATTACTTTGTGTGTACAAAGATGGAATGATGTTTGAAATGTTGATACATAGGTGCATTGTTGACTTGTGGAATTTACAGATCTAAGTTCCAGCTCACACTCCCCCCACCCCCATTTACTAGAAAGGGGAAAGCTCAAGGAGCAGAAGTGGCAATCCTTTTATATGCTATGGTTCCCGTGGAGTCAACTGCTTCTTCAAGCTTTCACAGAGCATTTCTCTCTGCTTCTCTATTTCCTGTAAACTAGTTCATCCATAGATGAAGTAAAGGAACAACTCACATTTTGGGGGGCAATTTTCCACACAGGCAGACCTTTCAAAGAAAGTCACAATGCACTCGTAATCCCTCAGTGAGGTCACATTCTTGCCACGCAGGTTGCCCAGGACCATCAGGGCTGCCTCCAGAACCGCTGCAGTTGGGGACTGTGAAGACTGGTGGAGGGGAGAAGTGGGGTTTTTGCATGAGTCTGTGTCACAGTGTTGGGTATTCGGCGGAGGGACCAAGCTGACCGTCCTAGGTAAGTGAATCCTGTTCCCTTCTTTCCTGTTATTCCCAGGTTTGAGAAAAATGTTTTGATGTTTTTGTTCTTGTACTATGTCTTGTAGCTGCCTGGATACATTTAGTCTCCCTGGATCTTTATTTGGCAGACTGAATTCTTCCCTCCCTTTTGCAACACTTTTTGCTTGTCTCAGTTTGTCAGCAAAACCCCTTTCTCTTCTGACTCTACTGGCAGGAGACTGAAGCAAATGACTTTTTGTGACTCTACTCTCTGTTTCTGACTGTAATCTTTCTTTCTGGGCATATTGGTCTCTCTAATGTACACTGCTTTGTCCTCCTTCTTTAAGCTTAAGGTTATGTCTGTGTGCTAGGATTCCTAAGAGGTTAAATTGAGAGCCTGTCCTGGAGAATAGAGATACAGGACAAAGATGAAGTAACAATGCATTAATTTAGAAAGACCAAAAACAATCACAAGTAAGGCAGGGTGACCACACATCAGAGTGTCAGAGTAATTCCCATGGGCTTTTTGCACAGGAAAAAGGGTAGCAAAAAAGTGAGGAGGTAGAGTGGTCCCCAAGCTGCCATCTGCAATCATGGACAGGGAAGGAATCCAACCAAAGGCTCAGGACACTTTCAGTGGATAAGAGAAGAGAATGATCTGTAGAGATCAGAAGAGTGACTGAAAGAAATGGTGGGGCAAGGGGCTTCTCAATTCTCTAAAACACACACAGATCAGAAAGCACGCATTTTTGTGATCACTGACAACCAGGTGGCAAAGCAGAAACCTAGAGATCAGGCTTATGGAGAGGGTTCACAAACTGCTTTTGCTGAAGGAGAAGGATCAGGTAAGGAAGACTTTCGATGATGGGTAAAGGTAAGGACCACTTTGTAGCAGCTCATTAGAAGCACATTTGATATACACAGGCTCCTTTCATTACAACATAATGCACTAGTACACACAACAGAATTGGCCATAATAGGGTGCACACAAGAGGTATAAACAATAGAGGAAAGACAAATTGTAGATAGTCTGGAAATGATGTCCAGATGAGTGAAAGGTGTGAGGATCAGACATGTTTGTGAGAGGATAACATCCAGGAAGGTTCAAGGAGAGATGATGCTCTGTGTCCAGGCTCATAAATACATGGCACACAGGGAGAACTTGGAGGAGTTCCACAACCTAACTCTGCCTAGTAGGTGCTGACAGAAAAATGACTCTAAAATTGCCCAAATTGATCCCAATAACCCAAATCCTTCCTCACAGAACAGTTCAGTGGCTCCAAGGTGGACACCATGTCTCTAACTTACTCTTCATTCTCACAATGCAGGTCAGCCAACGGTTGCCCCTGCAGTCACTCTCTTCCCACCCTCTGCTGAGGAGCTCCAGACCAAAAAGGCCACACTGGTGTGTCTGATGAGTGACTTCTATCCCAGTGATGTGACTGTGGCCTGGAAGGCAGATGGAAATCCTGTCACTCAGGGTGTGGAGACCACCAAGTCTTCCAAACAGACCAACAGCAAGTATGTGGCCAGCAGCTACCTGACCGTTACACCGGACCAGTGGAAAAGTTTCAAAGCAGTCACCTGCCAGGTCACACATCAAGGGAAAACCGTGGAGAAGAGCGTGTCTGCTTCCGAGTGTTCCTAGGTACCCATCGCTAAACCCACTCTCAGGGACTGACACCGAAGGTCCCCAGAAGGTGCCCCATCTCCTATCCCTAGCACTCCAAGTCCTTCCCTCTGATCACAATAACTGCTCAATAAAATACTGATTGTCTATCAAAAATCCTACTCTGCTTCATTTTTAAAAATTTCATATTTAATATTCAATTTCTTTAGGCCTTCTTTGTACGTGATAGAGTATCCTGGCAGCAAGTGGAGCATAGGATGCTACTGTGAGCATTTCTTGGGACCTCATGTTGAAAGTGCTTTTCTTAACCAATTTTACTTATAGAACTATATGCTACCCTCATGAACCCACCATCAGGAAATCTCAATCTAACTGGTTCTCACATTTTCCTTCAGAATAATTACCTCAATAAAGACCCAATCATACCTCAACCAAGATCTGTAACCTCCCGTTTATGTCTACCCAGGGCTCTGGGGTGAAAGGGCACTGCTAAGGATCCAGGAGATTTCTAATCTGAAATCACCTCACTAGCAATCATCAAATCATAACTATTCCCAGGTCTCAGCTGAACTCTTTATAGTGGTGAGGACTGTGATCCATAGCGGGAATTATTCCTGCAGAACAGCACCTGGAATACAGCACTTGCCAACTGGCGCATGCAAAAGGACTTAAGAAATCAGAGTTGCCGGACACTGATGAGGTAATGATAAATGAACTTTTCTAGAGTGTCCAGAGGTAGGCTACTGCAGTAACTCTCTAGCAGCCACTCAAAAAGGGTCATGATCAATATCAGAGACTGAAATTCTGTGTTCTTTTGAGGGATCAGAAGGTAAAGGATTAAGCAGATGAAGGGTCATCAGTGACCCTCTTATCAGGGATTCCTGGAAAGGACTGACAAGGGAACAAATGGAACATTTCCAAGTGCACCACAATGCTCATCTGCTAGTAAAGTGGATGACATGTTTTGAAATAAGAAAATAATTATTGTAATGTCACCAACAAGTACAGAATCCTGTTTCTTTTCCCACGCAAATTCCTGGCCCTGTAATACTCCTCAGGACAAAGGTGTTCATGGTTACCTATACAAGGAAATGAGATGAAGCTCATGTATACAGAAGAGACCCAAGTGTGATCTGATGGGTGTGAGGTGGGGTTGTGGTTCAAGAGAATGTTAGCACAAGCCTGCCTATGAAACAGCAGATAATACATGGACTTGACACTGTATAGTATGTCTCAGTTTGGTTAAGGCTGGATCCTGATCATAAAGAGACTCCTCATTTTTTTGAAAAAAGAAACAAACAAAAAACAGTTATTGCAGTAAAGAATTCAGCACTAGTGTGTTGGTTGTTGAGGTTACAAAGTGGAAGTCAAATTGAGGTTTACAGGGAAACTGTAGACTGGCCAGGTGTTCAGAAATACACATTCAACTGTACCAATCCATCAATACAGATGCTTACATCCACTTATGTGTATCTAAATCCTGGTGTGCCTCATTCTAATACACAGGCATGTTGTGCCTTCCATTGTCCAAGATCTCTTCAACACTTTGTTTCCACAGTGTCCAGAACATGTGAACATCCTGATCTCTATCTGATCAGAGACATGAAAGCTGTCTCAACAGAGCTCCTCGGTGGAGCATGTGTCAAGCCTAGGATGTTACTCAACATTGCGGTAGACAAAAAGGAGACTATACTAGAGCTTGAGTAGGGCCACACCAATACAAATACAAGCCTGTGTACTAGAGAAAATTTGAGGAATTAATGTTCAAAAAAATCTCTATGAATCCATTTAATGGAGGCAAATCTGGGACCTGAAGGGGCGGAGGACACTAGTTACTTCTCATGACTCTCCTTGGTGTGTTTTAATATCCACTCCATGACAGTCGGCTAAATGGAAAGAAACCTGCTCATTCTTTTGCATTAAGACTATTTTTCTAAAAAGTATTATGAACAAAAAATCAAAAGATGGAAAATTACTAATCTCCCTATTTCCCTAGTCACCAGGTTCTGAAACTTAGTTTACCACTTGGACTTGGTACAATGACATCATAAAAACTCCTCCTATACACCACTAGAAGTTTTTTCAGGCATCTTATTTTCTATCTAAATGCTGAGTGACAATCCTGAAAAATAAGAAGTAAAAGTACCCAGAAAGCTCAACCAATCTTAAAAAAAATCCAAAAAATTTCCTTGCTTTGAGAAAATATTCACGTTGCCAGGAAATATCCAAAAATGTCACAGAACCACAGCGTTTTGTACGGAGTTGTTTGTATATTGTTATTTGTGTGTAAAAACATGAAAATGATGTTTGAATTTTTGATACCTAGGTTTGGTATTGACTTATGGAATATATAGATACAGGTGCCAAAACCACTCCCATAGTTCCAGGCCTGGAGGAAAATGAAGGAGCAGAGCTGGCAATCCTTTTACATGTCATGGTTCTCAAGGAGTAAACTGCCCCTCCAAGCTGTCATAGAACACTTCTGTCTGCTTCTCTACTTCCTACAAGGTAGTTCATCCATATAGATGATAGAAAGAAACAGTTGACATTTTGCTGGGACAATTTTCCAGACAGGCAGCCTCTTTTAAGAAAGTCACCATTCACTGACTATGGTTCAATGGGGTCACCTTGCCATGCACGTCGCACAGGACTATCAGGGGTGGCTGCAGCACAGCTGCAGTTGGGGACTGCGAGGGATTGTTGAAGGGGAGAAGTGAGGAGTTTTTGCATTAGTCTGTGTCATAGTGTGCTGTGTTCGGCGGAGGAACCAAGCTGACCGTCCTAGGTAAGTGAATCCTTTCCCCTTCTTTCCTGATGTCCCCCAGGTTTGAGAAAATTATTTGTTGTTTTTCTTCTTGTCCTGTGTCTTATAGCTGCTTGGGTACATTTAGTCTCCCCAGATCTTTATTTGCCACACTGAATTCTTCCCTCCCTCTTCAGATCTTTCCCGCTAACCTCAGTTTGTAAAAAAAACCTCTTTCTCTTCTGATTCCAAAGGCAGGGGTATGAAGCAAATACTATGACTCAACTTTCTGTTTTGCTGTCTGTTATCTTTCTGCACGGCATGTTGGTCTCTCTAACCTATACTGCTATGTCCTCCTCCTCCTTTCAGTTTATGTCTGTCCTCTTGGCTTCCTAAGAATTTAAATTGAGAGTTCATTTCATGGGGAACTGGGACAAAGGAAATTATGGAGTACTAATGTAAAAATTTAGAATGACCAAGTGCAATCACCACTGGGGCTGGGAAACCAATCATCAGAGTATCAGAGTGATTATCATTGGCTTTAGATCATTGGATCCAGGGTAAGAAAAAAGGGGATAGGAAGAGTGGTCCTCAAGCCAACTTTTGCAGCCATGGATAGGGAAGGCTACAAAACAGGGAGTCAGGATACTTCCCATGGTAAAGACAAGAGATCAGAAGGGTAATTGAAGGACATGTTAGAGCAGGAGTCCTCCTAATTCTCAGCACACACAGCTCAGAAAGCATGAATCTCTGAGATTTCTGATGAGAAAGTGGCAATGCAGAAATCCTAGAGATCAGGATTATGGAGAGGGCTCCCTAACCTGTTATTGCTGAAGGAGAAGGCACAATCCAGGAAGATCTATGCTATGATAAATAAAGGCAAATACCCCTATGAAGCAGCTCATCAGAAGCACATGTGGTATGTGCAGTCTCCTTAAGTTAAAAACTAATGCAGTAGTACAGATGTCAGAATTGGCCCTAGTAGGGAGCACATAAGAGTTACAGTCAATTCAGAGGGCAGACAAATTGTAGATATTCTGGAAATTATGTCCAGATGAGCAAAACATGTGAAAATCAGACACGTCTGTGAAAGAATAACATCCAGGAGAGATGATGTTCTGTGTCGTGGCTCATACATAAATTGTACACGATTTACTTGGAGGAGTTCCACAACCTAACTCTGCCTAGTAGGTGCTGACAGAAAAATGATGGTAAAAGGGCAACTTAGATCCCAATAACCCAAATCCTTCCTCACAGAACAGTTCAGTGGCTCCAAGGTGGACACCATGTCTCTAACTTACTCTTCATTCTCACAATGCAGGTCAGCCAACGGTTGCCCCTGCAGTCACTCTCTTCCCACCCTCTGCTGAGGAGCTCCAGACCAAAAAGGCCACACTGGTGTGTCTGATGAGTGACTTCTATCCCAGTGATGTGACTGTGGCCTGGAAGGCAGATGGAAATCCTGTCACTCAGGGTGTGGAGACCACCAAGTCTTCCAAACAGACCAACAGCAAATATGTGGCCAGCAGCTACCTGACCGTTACACCGGACCAGTGGAAAAGTTTCAAAGCAGTCACCTGCCAGGTCACACATCAAGGGAAAACCGTGGAGAAGAGCGTGTCTGCTTCCGAGTGTTCCTAGGTACCCATCGCTAAACCCACTCTCAGGGACTGACACCGAAGGTCCCCAGAAGGTGCCCCATCTCCTATCCCTAGCACTCCAAGTCCTTCCCTCTGATCACAATGACTGCTCAATAAAATACTGATTGTCTATCAAAAATCCTACTCTGCTTCATTTTTAAAAATTTCATATTTAATATTCAATTACTTTAGGCCTTCTTTGTAGGTGATAGAGTATCCTGGCAGCAAGTGGAGCATAGGATGCTACTGTGAGCATTTCTTGGGACCTCATGTTGAAAGTGCTTTTCTTAACCAATTTTACTTATAGAACTATATGCTACCCTCATGAACCCACCATCAGGAAATCTCAATCTAACTGGTTCTCACATTTTCCTTCAGAATAATTACCTCAATAAAGACCCAATCATACCTCAACCAAGATCTGTAACCTCCCGTTTATGTCTACCCAGGGCTCTGGGGTGAAAGGGCACTGCTAAGGATCCAGGAGATTTCTAATCTGAAATCACCTCACTAGCAATCATCAAATCATAACTATTCCCAGGTCTCAGCTGAACTCTTTATAGTGGTGAGGACTGTGATCCATAGCGGGAATTATTCCTGCAGAACAGCACCTGGAATACAGCACTTGCCAACTGGCGCATGCAAAAGGACTTAAGAGATGGCTAGAAATGAAGGGGTTCCAGTGAGCCCACCAAAGTGCTGAGAGCAGGAAATTGCTAGTAGGCCCTTTAGCCAATGCTATGACCAAAGACCAGAGTTTGAAACTCTCTTCTTTAGAAGGGAACAGGGGGAAAGGAATAACTAGGTAGACGTTGAATGACTATCCACTTATCAAGGAGTACTAGAAAGGACTGATAATGGAGCAACCAGTAACATTTCCAAGTCTATCATAATGCTTGTCAGCTAAATGAAGTAGCTGACATGCTATTCAGTAAGAAAATAGTTGTCACAATATCACTACAAGTTCAAAATCCTGTTGAATTTCGCATGATCACTTATGCAAAAAATGAGATGAGGCTCATACACACAGAAGAGCATCATGCATGATCTAATGGTTGTGATGTCAGGTTGTGGCCTAAGTGAATTCTAGCACAAGCCTGGGATCTGAAATATCAAGTGCCTAGACAACTAAAGTCAACCCTACTGATTACAGTGTGTCTAAGGTTAGTTAAAGCTAGAGCCTGGTCATAATCAGTCATTGGTCTTATCTGAAAAAAAAAAGGTGCTTCAGTATTGAAGTCAATGCTGGAGTATGGGTCAGATAATAAAAGATCAAGGAAGAATGACAATCAGTTGGAAACTGTAGTATGACCAGGTGTTCATGAAAAAAAAAGAGATACAAATGTACCAGCCCACACTCCATGTGTCCATGCCTATCAAGAGCATCTAATTCCTGGTGTGCAATTCAAACTCATATTAGCACATTCACTGATGCAGAAAAAGTCTGCTATCTGTGGCCCAAGTTTTGCCCAACTTTGTTAGTCCACAGTAGGCAGAGATTGTGGACACCATATACTCTAGACCATTAGGGACATCCCAGATTCCATCAGCAGAGCTCCTTTTGATCCAACCAGCTGAGGACAGCACCTTCAAGTCCAGAGAACTGTCTCATAAGCACAGACAAAAAAGAGATTACATGGAGCTTGAACCTATACACAACAATCCAAGCACAAGCCTTTCAGCTAGAGAAGAGATTAAACAATTTATGTCCTAAAATATCTGTCGACTTTAGTTAATGGAATGGAATCTGTGACCCAAAGGAATAGTGGAGGATCCCGGATACCCTCATTTCTGTGGCTTTCCTTTAGATAATCCCAAAGTCTATCCAATCCCAATCTACTACCCAGAAACAAATCTCCTCATCATTTTGGTATAAGTTTCTTTTCTACTGAGAAACGGGAACACATAAATCAAGAGACAGATAATTACTTATGGCCTCATTTTCTTATCAGCCAGCCTCCAATATCTAGGTCACCAGAGTTTTGGATCCAATCAACAGAGAATCTCTGGTCTTACACCATTAAAATATTTCTCCAGATATGATGTCTTACCATCTCTAAATGTTGAGGTTCTATCCTGAAAAGTAAGAAGTAAATATACTTAGAGTTCATATCAAGCCTAAAGACAAATCAAGGAAAATTCCTTCCATCAAATGTCCACAAATGTCATGAGTACACAGTATTTTTCAGGCTAGTGATATATTGGGTTGTTCATTACTCTGTAGAAATATGGAATGATGTTTGAAATTTTGATACCTATGTGTGTTCTCAACTGACAGAATCTATAGATCTGGTTTCCCAGATGAATCCCTTTGTTATTAGCCAGGCTGGAGATTAAGGAATTAAGCTGCTAATTCAATGACATTTAATGATTCTTATGCAGCCCACTTCCTCCCAAGTTGTCACTAACCTCTTCTCTCTACACTTCTATTTTTTTTTCAAAGTAGTTCTAGAGGATGGAAAGGAATAGTTGCCATTTTGGTGAAGACAGGCAGACCCATCTCAGAAAGTCACCATATACTGGCCACATTTCAATGAGGTCAATATTCTCCCATACAGGTTTTTGAAGGACCCTCAGGGCTGCCTCCAGCACAGTGGAAGCTGGAGATTGTGGGAGATTGCTGGTGGGTGGATGTGAGGGGATTTTGAATGTGGACTCTTTGGTAGAGGGAATAACTGGCCATCCTAGGTATATGAATCTTTACCCCTTGTCTCCTGTTCCCCCAAAGTTTAAAACAAATTTTGACTGTTTTTGTTCTTTTCCTGTGTCCTGACAATGCCTGAGGCCATGATTTCTCACTAGATTTTGACCAGAAAGTTGTAGGCTGCCTTTCCTCTTCAGACCCTCCTTCTTAATTAGGTTGTCAACAAAACAACTTCTCTTAAAATCCCAAAGACAAGGCATGGATCCCAGTGACCTACTAAGACTGACATGTCTATGTTCCTGTCTATCTGTCTTTCAGTTTGGGCATATTGGGTTCTGAAAAGTATTTTACTCTGTCCCCACCCTTTCATCTTGTATATATGCTGGGCTTAAAAGAGGTTAAATTGAGCACCATTTCATGGGGAACAGGAACACAGAGCAATGAAGGAGTGACAATGAGTAAATTTAGAAAGACCTACAACAAACAGAACAACAAAAGTACATGGCCAATAGATACTTGACCCTGGCCCCACAGAAGTGGAATTAGAGACCTGCCAAGTCACACTGAAGGGAGCACTGTGGATACTGTGGATAAGACTGTGTCCACTTCAGAGTGTTCCTAGCTCTCCAATACTCACCACATGCTCAGTGGCTGACACTGAACATACCCAGAAGGTGGCTCTTATACTCCAAGCTTTTCTGGTACTTCCCTCTGAATGTGATGAATGCACAATAAAATACTGATTATTTATCATAAATACTTCTGTACCTCATTTGTTTTTATTTCATATTTTCTATGACTTCAGTCCTCCTTTTGGGAAGGAGGGTATCCTGGCAGCCAGTGGAGCATAGGTTGCCACTGTGAGCACCTCTTGGGACATCGTGGTTGAAAGGGCTTTTCCTAACTAGTTTCACTTTCATCAAGTATACATTACCCTCATGAGCCCCAGTAGAGAAAACAGAATCCAACAGGGTCTCTCATTCTCCTCAATTATAATTACCTCAATAAAGACCCAATCACACCTCAACCAAGATTTGTAATCTCCTATTTATGTCTACTCAGGACTCTAGGCTGAAAGAGCAATACTGAGAAACAAGGGAAATTCTAATGGGAGATCATGTAATTAGCATATTGTCAAATCAACATGACCTGACAAGGTCTCAGCTGAATTTTCTATACTTGGGGGGACTGTGATCCAGAGCAGGAAGTTGTCCCTGCAGAATGGCACCTGGGATGCAGAACTTGCCAACAGCTGAATGGAAACGGATATAAAAAAACATAGTTGGTAGACTCTGAAATGAGATGAAGATAAATGAAGAATCCAGCTGTGGGGTGCTAGCAGGAAATTTCTAGCAGCCCCTTCAACCAAGGCCAAGTCAAGGATCAGAGGTTGAAATGCTATGTTCTTTATTGGGGAACAGAAAGGAAAGGAATGATCAAATGAAGGACCAAATGGCTATCCACTTATCAGGGACTTCTGTAAAGGACTGAGAGTGGAACAAACAGTGGCATTTTCAAATCTATCGCAATGCTCATCTGCTAAGTAATATGGATGACACGCAGTAAGAAAACAGTTATTATAATATCACTAACAAGAGCAGCATCCTTTTGGTTTTCCACAGCAACTTAGTGGTCCTCTTACTACTCCTCAGGACAAAGGTGTGCATGGTAACCTGTGCAAGGAAATAACATGAGACCAGTGCATACACAGGAGATCCATGGACAACCTGATTATTGTGTGTTCAGGTTGTGGTCCAGGCCAAAGCTAGCACAAGCCTGGGTACTGAAACATGATGGATCCTAATAGCTGTAGGCAACTGTAGACACTGTCTAAGGTTAGTTAAAGCTGGAGCCTGATCATAAACAGTCTTGGCATTTGTCTGAAAAAAAGCTGTGTCAGTGAAGCATTCAGCAGCACTCTGATAGTTGTTGAGGTTACAAAATGGAACTCAGATTGATGGTTACTGGACATCTATAGGCTGACCAGGTGCACAGAAAAACAGACTCAACTGTACCAGTCCCCAAATACACATGCTCACATCCTCTCATGTGTATCTGAATCCTGGTGTGAACCTCAGACTAATGTCAGACTCAGTTCCTGTCACAGGCAATTTCTGCCTTCAGTGGTCAAAGGCCTAATCAAATCTCTGTTTCCACAGAGGAAGAACATGTGAACACCATGATCTTTAGCTAATCACAGACATGAAAACTGCTCTCACAGAGCTCCTTGGCAGACCAACCATCCCAGCACAGCAGTTGTCAAGCCAGGGAGGTTTCTGAACAGTGGGATAGAGAGAAAAAATATATTGGAGCTTGAGTACAGTAACCAAAACAAACAGAAGCCGCTGAGATAGAAAATTTGGGAATTTATGTTCAACAACCTCTGTCCAACTCCATTTAATGGATGTGAATTCTGGAACCCAAAGGGCAGGGGACAACCCTTGAGCCTTTTGTCATTGGGTGTCCTTGGCGTGATCATAACATTCACCCCATCTCATTCTACTAACCAGAAACAAAACCTACTTATTCTTGGGCTTTAAGTTTTTTTTTAAAGAATTGGGAACAAAAACTCAAGAGAATGAAAATTACTAATATCCCTTTCCCTTATTAGCCAGCTTCAGAAACTCAGTTTACTAGTTGGATTTGATTCAATCACAACATAAATTTTCTCCCACCCACCAATAGAAGTTCTTTTTTTTCAGACAGCATGTATTACAATCTCTAAATGCTGAGTGACAATCCTGAAAAATAAGAAGTAAAAATATCTAGAAAGCCCCTCAAACTTAAAAAAATGTAGTGAGAAAATTTCCTACTTATGAGAAACTAGTAAGTTGCTATCAAATGTCTCCAAACATCAGTGCAGAGTGTTTTTTAGGCAGGTGTTTAGGGATTATTACTTTGTGTGTACAAAGATGGAATGATGTTTGAAATGTTGATACATAGGTGCATTGTTGACTTGTGGAATTTACAGATCTAAGTTCCAGCTCACACTCCCCCCACCCCCATTTACTAGAAAGGGGAAAGCTCAAGGAGCAGAAGTGGCAATCCTTTTATATGCTATGGTTCCCGTGGAGTCAACTGCTTCTTCAAGCTTTCACAGAGCATTTCTCTCTGCTTCTCTATTTCCTGTAAACTAGTTCATCCATAGATGAAGTAAAGGAACAACTCACATTTTGGGGGGCAATTTTCCACACAGGCAGACCTTTCAAAGAAAGTCACAATGCACTCGTAATCCCTCAGTGAGGTCACATTCTTGCCACGCAGGTTGCCCAGGACCATCAGGGCTGCCTCCAGAACCGCTGCAGTTGGGGACTGTGAAGACTGGTGGAGGGGAGAAGTGGGGTTTTTGCATGAGTCTGTGTCACAGTGTTGGGTATTCGGCGGAGGGACCAAGCTGACCGTCCTAGGTAAGTGAATCCTGTTCCCTTCTTTCCTGTTATTCCCAGGTTTGAGAAAAATGTTTTGATGTTTTTGTTCTTGTACTATGTCTTGTAGCTGCCTGGATACATTTAGTCTCCCTGGATCTTTATTTGGCAGACTGAATTCTTCCCTCCCTTTTGCAACACTTTTTGCTTGTCTCAGTTTGTCAGCAAAACCCCTTTCTCTTCTGACTCTACTGGCAGGAGACTGAAGCAAATGACTTTTTGTGACTCTACTCTCTGTTTCTGACTGTAATCTTTCTTTCTGGGCATATTGGTCTCTCTAATGTACACTGCTTTGTCCTCCTTCTTTAAGCTTAAGGTTATGTCTGTGTGCTAGGATTCCTAAGAGGTTAAATTGAGAGCCTGTCCTGGAGAATAGAGATACAGGACAAAGATGAAGTAACAATGCATTAATTTAGAAAGACCAAAAACAATCACAAGTAAGGCAGGGTGACCACACATCAGAGTGTCAGAGTAATTCCCATGGGCTTTTTGCACAGGAAAAAGGGTAGCAAAAAAGTGAGGAGGTAGAGTGGTCCCCAAGCTGCCATCTGCAATCATGGACAGGGAAGGAATCCAACCAAAGGCTCAGGACACTTTCAGTGGATAAGAGAAGAGAATGATCTGTAGAGATCAGAAGAGTGACTGAAAGAAATGGTGGGGCAAGGGGCTTCTCAATTCTCTAAAACACACACAGATCAGAAAGCACGCATTTTTGTGATCACTGACAACCAGGTGGCAAAGCAGAAACCTAGAGATCAGGCTTATGGAGAGGGTTCACAAACTGCTTTTGCTGAAGGAGAAGGATCAGGTAAGGAAGACTTTCGATGATGGGTAAAGGTAAGGACCACTTTGTAGCAGCTCATTAGAAGCACATTTGATATACACAGGCTCCTTTCATTACAACATAATGCACTAGTACACACAACAGAATTGGCCATAATAGGGTGCACACAAGAGGTATAAACAATAGAGGAAAGACAAATTGTAGATAGTCTGGAAATGATGTCCAGATGAGTGAAAGGTGTGAGGATCAGACATGTTTGTGAGAGGATAACATCCAGGAAGGTTCAAGGAGAGATGATGCTCTGTGTCCAGGCTCATAAATACATGGCACACAGGGAGAACTTGGAGGAGTTCCACAACCTAACTCTGCCTAGTAGGTGCTGACAGAAAAATGACTCTAAAATTGCCCAAATTGATCCCAATAACCCAAATCCTTCCTCACAGAACAGTTCAGTGGCTCCAAGGTGGACACCATGTCTCTAACTTACTCTTCATTCTCACAATGCAGGTCAGCCAACGGTTGCCCCTGCAGTCACTCTCTTCCCACCCTCTGCTGAGGAGCTCCAGACCAAAAAGGCCACACTGGTGTGTCTGATGAGTGACTTCTATCCCAGTGATGTGACTGTGGCCTGGAAGGCAGATGGAAATCCTGTCACTCAGGGTGTGGAGACCACCAAGTCTTCCAAACAGACCAACAGCAAGTATGTGGCCAGCAGCTACCTGACCGTTACACCGGACCAGTGGAAAAGTTTCAAAGCAGTCACCTGCCAGGTCACACATCAAGGGAAAACCGTGGAGAAGAGCGTGTCTGCTTCCGAGTGTTCCTAGGTACCCATCGCTAAACCCACTCTCAGGGACTGACACCGAAGGTCCCCAGAAGGTGCCCCATCTCCTATCCCTAGCACTCCAAGTCCTTCCCTCTGATCACAATAACTGCTCAATAAAATACTGATTGTCTATCAAAAATCCTACTCTGCTTCATTTTTAAAAATTTCATATTTAATATTCAATTTCTTTAGGCCTTCTTTGTACGTGATAGAGTATCCTGGCAGCAAGTGGAGCATAGGATGCTACTGTGAGCATTTCTTGGGATCTCATGTTGAAAGTGCTTTTCTTAACCAATTTTACTTATAGAACTATATGCTACCCTCATGAACCCACCATCAGGAAATCTCAATCTAACTGGTTCTCACATTTTCCTTCAGAATAATTACCTCAATAAAGACCCAATCATACCTCAACCAAGATCTGTAACCTCCCGTTTATGTCTACCCAGGGCTCTGGGGTGAAAGGGCACTGCTAAGGATCCAGGAGATTTCTAATCTGAAATCACCTCACTAGCAATCATCAAATCATAACTATTCCCAGGTCTCAGCTGAACTCTTTATAGTGGTGAGGACTGTGATCCATAGCGGGAATTATTCCTGCAGAACAGCACCTGGAATACAGCACTTGCCAACTGGCGCATGCAAAAGGACTTAAGAAATCAGAGTTGCCGGACACTGATGAGGTAATGATAAATGAACTTTTCTAGAGTGTCCAGAGGTAGGCTACTGCAGTAACTCTCTAGCAGCCACTCAAAAAGGGTCATGATCAATATCAGAGACTGAAATTCTGTGTTCTTTTGAGGGATCAGAAGGTAAAGGATTAAGCAGATGAAGGGTCATCAGTGACCCTCTTATCAGGGATTCCTGGAAAGGACTGACAAGGGAACAAATGGAACATTTCCAAGTGCACCACAATGCTCATCTGCTAGTAAAGTGGATGACATGTTTTGAAATAAGAAAATAATTATTGTAATGTCACCAACAAGTACAGAATCCTGTTTCTTTTCCCACGCAAATTCCTGGCCCTGTAATACTCCTCAGGACAAAGGTGTTCATGGTTACCTATACAAGGAAATGAGATGAAGCTCATGTATACAGAAGAGACCCAAGTGTGATCTGATGGGTGTGAGGTGGGGTTGTGGTTCAAGAGAATGTTAGCACAAGCCTGCCTATGAAACAGCAGATAATACATGGACTTGACACTGTATAGTATGTCTCAGTTTGGTTAAGGCTGGATCCTGATCATAAAGAGACTCCTCATTTTTTTGAAAAAAGAAACAAACAAAAAACAGTTATTGCAGTAAAGAATTCAGCACTAGTGTGTTGGTTGTTGAGGTTACAAAGTGGAAGTCAAATTGAGGTTTACAGGGAAACTGTAGACTGGCCAGGTGTTCAGAAATACACATTCAACTGTACCAATCCATCAATACAGATGCTTACATCCACTTATGTGTATCTAAATCCTGGTGTGCCTCATTCTAATACACAGGCATGTTGTGCCTTCCATTGTCCAAGATCTCTTCAACACTTTGTTTCCACAGTGTCCAGAACATGTGAACATCCTGATCTCTATCTGATCAGAGACATGAAAGCTGTCTCAACAGAGCTCCTCGGTGGAGCATGTGTCAAGCCTAGGATGTTACTCAACATTGCGGTAGACAAAAAGGAGACTATACTAGAGCTTGAGTAGGGCCACACCAATACAAATACAAGCCTGTGTACTAGAGAAAATTTGAGGAATTAATGTTCAAAAAAATCTCTATGAATCCATTTAATGGAGGCAAATCTGGGACCTGAAGGGGCGGAGGACACTAGTTACTTCTCATGACTCTCCTTGGTGTGTTTTAATATCCACTCCATGACAGTCGGCTAAATGGAAAGAAACCTGCTCATTCTTTTGCATTAAGACTATTTTTCTAAAAAGTATTATGAACAAAAAATCAAAAGATGGAAAATTACTAATCTCCCTATTTCCCTAGTCACCAGGGTCTGAAACTTAGTTTACCACTTGGACTTGGTACAATGACATCATAAAAACTCCTCCTATACACCACTAGAAGTTTTTTCAGGCATCTTATTTTCTATCTAAATGCTGAGTGACAATCCTGAAAAATAAGAAGTAAAAGTACCCAGAAAGCTCAACCAATCTTAAAAAAAATCCAAAAAATTTCCTTGCTTTGAGAAAATATTCACGTTGCCAGGAAATATCCAAAAATGTCACAGAACCACAGCGTTTTGTACGGAGGTGTTTGTATATTGTTATTTGTGTGTAAAAACATGAAAATGATGTTTGAATTTTTGATACCTAGGTTTGGTATTGACTTATGGAATATATAGATACAGGTGCCAAAACCACTCCCCTAGTTCCAGGCCTGGAGGAAAATGAAGGAGCAGAGCTGGCAATCCTTTTACATGTCATGGTTCTCAAGGAGTAAACTGCCCCTCCAAGCTGTCATAGAACACTTCTGTCTGCTTCTCTACTTCCTACAAGGTAGTTCATCCATATAGATGATAGAAAGAAACAGTTGACATTTTGCTGGGACAATTTTCCAGACAGGCAGCCTCTTTTAAGAAAGTCACCATTCACTGACTATGGTTCAATGGGGTCACCTTGCCATGCACGTCACACAGGACTATCAGGGGTGGCTGCAGCACAGCTGCAGTTGGGGACTGCGAGGGATTGTTGAAGGGGAGAAGTGAGGAGTTTTTGCATTAGTCTGTGTCATAGTGTTTTGTGTTCGGCGGAGGGACCAAGCTGACCGTCTTAGGTAAGTGAAACCTTTCCCCTTCTTTCCTGATGTCCCCCAGGTTTGAGAAAATTATTTGTTGTTTTTCTTCTTGTCCTGTGTCTTATAGCTGCTTGGGTACATTTAGTCTCCCCAGATCTTTATTTGTCAGACTGAATTCTTCTCTCCCTCTTCAGATCTTTCCCGCTAACCTCAGTTTGTAAAAAAACCTCTTTCTCTTCTGATTCCAAAGGCAGGGGTATGAAGCAAATACTATGACTCAACTTTCTGTTTTGCTGTCTGTTATCTTTCTGCATGGCACGTTGGTCTTTCTAACCTACACAGCTATGTCCTCCTCCTCCTTTCAGTTTATGTCTGTCCTCTTGGCTTCCTAAGAATTTAACTTGAAAGTTCATTTCATGGGGAACTGAGACACATGAAACGATGGAGTACCAATGTGTAAATTTAGAATGACCAAGGGCAATCATTACTGGGGCTGGGGAACCAATCATTAGAGTGCCAGAGTGATTACCATTTGCTGTAGATTACAAGATCCAGGATAAGAAAAAAGGGTGTAGGAAGAGCTGTCCTCAAGCCATCATCTGCATCCACGCACAGGGAAGGCTGCAAAACTGGGACTCAAGATACTTCTCATGGAAAAGGGAAGAGATCAGAAGGGTAACTGAAGGACATGTTAGAGCAGGAGTCCTCCTAATTCTCAGCACACACAGCTCAGAAAGCATGCATCTCAGATTTCTGATGAGCAAGTGGCAATGCAGAAATCCTAGAGATCAGGTTTATGGAGAGGGCTCCCTAACCTGTTTTCGATGAAAGAGAAGGCACAATGCAGGAAGATAAATGCTATGATAAGTAAAGGCAAACACCCCTATGCAGCAGCTCTTCAGAAGCATATGTGGTATATACAGTCTCCTTACGGTAAAAACTAATGCAGTAGTACAGATGTCAGAATTGGCCCTAGTAGGGAGCACATAGAGTTAAAGTCAATTCAGAGGGCAGACAAATTATAAATAGTCTGGAAATGATGTCCAGATGAGCGAAAGGTGTGAGGATCAGACATGTTTGTGAGAGGATAACATCCAGGAAGTTTCAAGGGGAGATGATGCTCTGTGTCGTGGCTCATACATACATTGTACACGAAGTACTTGGAGGAGTTCCACAACCTAACTCTGCCTAGTAGGTGCTGAAAGGAAAGTGAAGGTAGAAGGGCCACTTAGTTCCCAATAACCCAAATCCTTCCTCACAGAGGAGTTCAGTGGCTCCAAGGTGGACACCACATCTCTAACCTACACTTCTTTCTTACAATGCAGGTCAGCCAACAGTTGCCCCTGCAGTCACTCTCTTCCCACCCTCTGCTGAGGAGCTCCAGACCAAAAAGGCCACACTGGTGTGTCTGATGAGTGACTTCTATCCCAGTGATGTGACTGTGGCCTGGAAGGCAGATGGAAATCCTGTCACTCAGGGTGTGGAGACCACCAAGTCTTCCAAACAGACCAACAGCAAGTATGTGGCCAGCAGCTACCTGACCGTTACACCGGACCAGTGGAAAAGTTTCAAAGCAGTCACCTGCCAGGTCACACATCAAGGGAAAACCGTGGAGAAGAGCGTGTCTGCTTCCGAGTGTTCCTAGGTACCCATCGCTAAACCCACTCTCAGGGACTGACACCGAAGGTCCCCAGAAGGTGCCCCATCTCCTATCCCTAGCACTCCAAGTCCTTCCCTCTGATCACAATGACTGCTCAATAAAATACTGATTATCTATCAAAAGTCCTACTCTGTCTCATTTGTTTTTATTTCATATTTAATATTCAATTACTTCAGGTCCTCCTTTGGGAAAGAGGGTATCCTCACAGCCAGTGGAGCATAGGCTGCATTTGTGAGCATATCTTTGGACCTCATGTTTGGAAGTGCTTTTCTAAACCTGTTTCACTTTCATTAGGTATTCAGTACCTTCAGGAATCCCACCGTCAGGAAATCACAAACCAACTGGTTCTCACATTTTCTCAATTATAATTTCCTCAATAAAGACCCAGTCATACCTCAACCAAGATTTATTATCTCCTAGTTATGTCTGAATCATGGCTGAAGAGGCAATTCTAAGGGACACTTGAGGTCATCTCACTGGCCCAACTTGAAATCAACACAACCCATCATGGTCTAGCTGAACTCACTATAGTCATGAGAATTGTGATACAGAGCAGGATGTTGATCTTGCAGAATGGCACTTGGAATACATCACTTGTCAACTGGTGAATGCAAAAGGACTTAAGGAAATATGGTTGCTGGGTACTGATATGGTGTTAAAGTAATTGAAGGATTCCAATGGGTCTAGCAGTGGGCTGCTAGAAGGAACTTTCAAACAGCCCCTAAACCAAGGCCATGATCAAGTAGTAGAGAATGAAATTCTCTGTTCTTTATGAGGGATCAGAAGGGAAAGGAATAACCAGATTAATGAACTATGGCTACCCACTTATCAGGGACTCCTCTTAAGGATTGACAGTGGAAATCATTGGCATTTACAAGTCTATCACAATGCTCATTGGCTAAGTAGTGTGGACAACCTTTTCTGCAGTAGGAAAGCAATTATTGTAATATCACTAACAAGTACAGAACCTTGTTGATTTTTCAAAGCAACTTAGTGGCCCTGTATATCTCCTCAGGATGAAGGTGGTCATGGTCACTTGTGCAAGGAAGTGAGATGAGGCCGATGCACACAGAGGAGATCCATGTATGTTCTGATGGTTGGGTGCTCAGGTTGTAGTCCAAGTGAATACTAGCACGAACTTGGATTATGAAGCAGGTTGGGTTTGACAGCTGTGGTCAGACTAAGGATAATGTGTATATGAGGTCAATTAATGCTGGAGCCTGGTCATAACCAGTCTTTGCATTTGTATGAAAAAATTGTCTCAGTGAATAAAGCAGCATTATGTGTTGGTTGTTGAGGTTACAAAGTGTAATTCAGATTGAGGGTCACTGGACATCCTCAGGCTGACAAAGTGCTTAGTAAAAGAGATTTAACTGTACAAGTCCCCCAAATATACATTCCCACATCCTCTCATGTGTAGCTGAATTCAGATGTGCACCTCAGACTGATGTCAGGCGCTGTCCCTAACGCCCGCAAGTTCTGCTTTCAGTGACACAAGCTCTATTCAACATTTTTGGGTTCCACAGTCTCCAGAACTTGTGAACACCATATCTCATCAGGGACATTAGTGCTGATTTCAACAGAGCTCCTGGCTGGACCAATCAGCCTAAAACAGTACCTGTCAAGCCAGAGATGTTTCTCAACAGTGGAAAGTAGACAGAAAGGTAACTATATTTGACCTACACTCACATCAGCAAAAACACAAGGCTCTGAACTAGAAGGAATATTTGGGAATTTATTTTCAGCAACATCTGTGTGACTCCATTTTATGGAAGTTAAATATGTGACCCAAAGCAGTAGTATCGGACCCTGGTCCTCCTCTTTTCATTGGCTCTCCTTGGGGTGATTCCAAGTCCACCCATCCCAATCTACTAACAAGAAAGAAACTTTCTTTTCCTTTTGGTATAAGTTTTCATTTTTCTAAAAAGAATTGGGATAACAAAAACCAGGACACAGAAAAGTACTAAATGCCCTATTTCCCTATTAACCAGCCTTTGAACTCAGTTCACTACTTGTATTTGATCCAGCTACAACATAAAACACCATTACAGGTTTTCTTAGACATCATATCTTAAAATCTCTAAATGCTGAGCTACAGTCCTGAAAATACGAAGTAAAAAAAAAAAAAAAAACTTGGAAAACCTATCATACCTAAAAACAAATAAGGAAAATTTTTTATTTTGAGAAAACAGTCAAGTTGCCATCAAATGTCCACAAATATCATGGGTTCACAGTGTTTTTTAGGCTGGTATTTTGTTACTTTGTGTGTAAAAAGATAGACTGATGCTTGAAATTTTGATACCTAGGTGTGCTGTTGACTTGTGGACTATATGGATCTAGGTGCCCAGATCACTCCCCTAGTTCCTAGCCAAGGGGAAAAATCAAGGAGCAGAGATGGCAATCCTTTTATATGTCATGGTTCCCATGGAGTCAACTGCCTCTCCAAGCTGTCATAAAGCATTTCTGTCTGCTTCTTTATTTTCTGCAAAGTAGTTCTTTCATGTAGTGGATGGAAAGGAACAGTTGACAATTTGGTAGGGCAATTTTCCTGACAGGCAGCTTCTTCCAAGAAAGTCACCACACACAGATCAAATCTCAGTGAGGTCACCTTCTTGCCATGCAAGTTTCTTAGGACCATCAGGGCTGCCTGCAGCATATCTGCAGTTGGTGACTGTGAAGGGCTGTGGAGGTTGAGATGTGAAGAGTTTTTGCAGTAGTCTATGCCCCAGTGTTTGGTGTCTAGTGAAGGGACAAGACTGACCATCCTAGGTAATTGAATCCTATCCCCTTCTTTTCTGTTTTCCCCCAGGTTTGAGAAAATATTTTACTGTTTTTGTTCTTGTCCTGTGTCTCATCACTGCCTGGGTTCATTCAGTCTCCCTGGATCTTTATTTGGCACACTAAATTCTTCCTTCCTCTACAGCCTCTTTCTGCTTTCCTCAACTTGTCAACAAAACCGGTTTCTCTTCTGACTACAGAGTCAGAACACTGGAGAAAATGACCTACTGTGACTCAACTTTCTGTGTTCTTAACTTTAATCTTTCTCACTGGGTACTTTGGTCTCTCAAATGTATTCTGCTCTGTCCTGCTTCTCCACCTTTCAGTTTAGGCCCGTCTGCTAGGCTTCCTAAGAGGTCAAATTGTGGCTCCACTTCGTGGGGAACAGAGACACCAGAAATGCAGGAGCAATGATCTGTAAATTTAGAAAGGTTGATAATGATCACCACTGAGGTTGAGGTACCACAGACCAGAGTGTCAGAGAAATTCCCATGAGCTTTTGGTCACAGGATCTTGGATAGGAAAAATATTAGGAGGTGGGATGATTCCCAAACCTCCATCTGAAGCCATGGACAGGGAAGGGAGCCAACCTGGGACTCGGGATACTTGCAGTGTAGAAGGGAAGAGAATGCTTTGCTAGAGAAAGAAAGGATGATTAAAGGACATGGCAGGGCAGGGTGCCTAAATCATGCATCTCTGAGATTTCAGATGAGCCTGTGGCTCAGACTTATGGAGAGGGCTACCTAACCCATTTCTGCTGCAGGGGAGGAGTCAGGTGAGGAAGACATGCTGTGATGAGTAATGGCTAAGACCTCCCTGCAGCAACTCATCTGAAGCACATGTGGTATAAACAGGCTTCTTACAATAAAAACTAATGCCCTAATACAGCTGTCAGAGTTGGCCCTGGAGGGAGCACACAAGTATGAACAACTCAGATTGTAGCTAATCTGGGAATGATGTCTGGAGGAGCCAAACATGTGAGGATCAGACATGTGTGTGAGAGGATAATATCGAGGAAGATTCTAAGAGATATGATGCTGTGTGTCCAGGCTCATAAATCCATAGCACACAGGAAGTACTGGGAGGAATTCCCCAGCCTAATTCTGCCTCATTAGTGCTAAAAGAACAGTGCATGTAAAAGGGGCTCCATTGAGCCTATGAACCCAAATCCCTCCTCAGAAAACAGGTCAGTGGCTCCTGGGTGGACACCAGGTCCCTAACCTACTCATTTCTCACAATGCAGGTCAGCTCAGGGCTGCTCCTTCAGTCACTCTTCTCGCCCTCCTCTGAGGAGCTCCAGACCAAAATTACCACACTGGTGTATCTGATGAATGACTTCTACCCTAGTGATGTGACTGTGGCTTGGAAGGCAGATGCCCCTTCAGTCACTCAGAGTGTGGAGAGTACCCAGCCTTCCAAACATATGGCCAGTATCTACTCGACCCTGACAGCCAGCCAATAGAAATTTCACACTATCATCAACTGCCCGGTTACACATGACAGGACCATTGTGGAGAAGAACATGTCTCTTGCAGAATGTTCCTAGGTTCTTTTCTCTCACCCATCATTGGTGTCTGCTGCTGAAGAACCCAGGCAAGAGTCCTCTTCTCCCCTAGCAATCCCAGTCCTTCTCTCAATACTCAATTAATTCTTAATAAACTATCCTCATTTCAATCAGAAAACATAATCTTTGCTCATTTTACTTTACAAAACTCCACCTTAAATTTTTCTATGACCCAATATGAATACAATTAATGGACTTTGAGACAAAGCCAGGTAAATTCTCTTGATATTTCCATGAGGGATACTTCATTCACACACCAAACTCACAGGATATCCCAGAACAAGGAAATGACCCTTAGCAGAACCCATCCTGAAAACTTTTACCCTCTTCCCTCATGTACATATTGCTTTTGTGTGGTTATATCCACCTCCCTCCTCTCAGTATCCATCCCATCGTGGTTGCCCATGAAGAAAGTATGATCAGCTTTATCTAGAACCTCCAATCTTCGCAGACTGGACATTGTCCCTCCCTCACAAAGTCCTTCAAACTCAGTACTAATCCTCTTGCTTTAGGCCATACCTTTTTTCTCTCCCTTAACCCACTTATAAATCCCTGTCTTTACACATTAAAGATCCCCTCTTCATTCCAGACACATCCTGCTCCATACTCCCTAAGGGCACCTACATCAGCTGAATAGGCCCTCTCTATCGCACTGCTCACAGGATATTCACCAGCTGGAATTGGATCACTAACCCTAGCTCCTCACTGGACAACTAGCGCTACAAAAGTCCTTCTTTTCCTAGCTTCATTCAAGGTCCGTGGGGGTCAGGAGGAAGCTCTGAATTTAACTGACCTACCATAAGTGCCTATTACCCAGGTATCCTTTGGTTGTCAATAAGGCTGGGGAGTTCAAAGTAGGAGACTGATACTGGGATTCTTCCATGTGATTTTGTGCAAGCTGACTAAACTTCTTGACAATTAATATTGGGATCTGAGCTACTGCACAAACATATAAACCTATGTTGCACATACTACCCACATACACAAACATATTAAGGATAAACACACCTGCCCACACAAAATGCACCGAACACCCAATCTATTTACAACCTTGCCATGGTGGGTGGGCATCTTTTGGAAGGATCAGGAAAGGTCCACATGTCAGAGACTACAGCAAATTCCTTGCGGGATCAAGAGCAAACATAGCCAAGGTCCTGCAGTTCAGAGCTCAGGCCTTCAAGGCTGGTCACTGATATTTGGGAAGGGTTGTGACTTCCCAATCTTACAAAGGGTGATACAGAAAAGAGGTAGGGTCTGTCGAAGTAAGCTGCTCAGAGATAATCAGATCAACCTCAGAGGACTGGAGAATTAAGGGCATGCTGAAGGGGTCATTGAAGAGAACAGGCTGTCAAGTGTGTGATTAATGTGTTAGTTGTGCTGGTGATGGACCAAGACAAGGGTGGACATAAGGGACCTGGTGTCCATACCCTATTCTCTGTATGTCCTTCTAGTGTGGAGTGTAGGTCCCAATGTTGTGGGTGAACCCTATGCTGGTAACAGCTGTGAATACAGGCTGGCTTCTAAATGTGCTCACACAGAAGACAGTGGAGTTTGTGTACAAAAGAGAAAAGTCCAGAGGACAGCAGAGACACCCATACTCAGAGCACATAAAGTTATAGCAAGCAATACATACCACCACCATCAAGGGAGTTTTCTTAGGCCATACCAGTTTTGATTCAACATCCTCTCAATGAAAGCTGTGTGTTTCCCTAAATGTTCAGGAGGAAAACTGGCAAAGTGACACCAAATACTGTACCTTCAAGACAGATGAGGAATAGGGAGGTCCTCTTGAGCTCAGGACCCTAACATGGGATCTTCATCCCCATTGGGAAATGACAATCTCCCCTTATACTGTTCCCACTCTCATCCCAAGTCACACTACTTCCTGTGCTGAGGATGTGGGACATCCTGGACCATATACACAAGTCCCAGGTTACCAAAGGGAACCCAGATCCAAGATTTCTGTGTTAGAAATTAGCATCTTTCCTCCTCCTTCTCCTCCTCTATGATATTCCTGACAATAGCTAACTGAGAACACTCAGCTCCCTCCCAGAAATTCTATTATCAGGAAAAGAAGATCCAATGCATAAACATTCTCCCCCAGTCCCATCCATTACTTAGGATGGAGATATTCCACAGGTGCCAAAGAGATGATGATTCAGGTCAAGCAGGGTTGACTGGCTCTCAGCCACCTGTGGCCTGAGCAGTTCCTGTGAAAGGATGCTGTCCCTTGTCCTCCTGTGCAGCTGCAGGTTGTCCTGGGCTGTGGCATGTAAAGGGGTTTGTGTGCAAGTCTATGTCACTGTGTTATGTGTTCGGTGGAGGAACCCAGCTGACTGTCCTCGGTGAGTCTCCCCATTTCCCTCTTCTTTGGTGTTCAGAGTGAAATTTTGGTATATTTTTCTCTCTTTTCTTTCCTGTCTAGGGCTGAAATTTTAACCTGTCTTTGGACTCTACACTTTGCCCCTTCTTATCTGGCCCTTCACCCCCTCCAATCTGTCCTCATTCTGAGGCATCTATCTCCCTGGCCAGGAGAGGACAAATCTAATGACTCCTTTATTACTCTCTTTTGGGGCCTCACTCTGGAACCTGGGACCTGGATTTTTCTCAAAGGATCCTAATGTTTTACATGCTGAAATGTCAGCCAATTCTCTTAGTCTTTGGGCTCCAGGGTCAAGAGGAACCATAGAGAGGCTCAAGCTGGGGTTTGGGGAATGTGGGATATGCAGAGGCAATTATGAAGTGCTCATCATTTTGGGGACTGTCCTACATGGTCCCAACTATGGGGCCGCTTTCAATACGGTGGGGAGAGGAGACATAGAAGAGTAAAAAATTCCTGTGTGGAGGTGTACTCAGGAGCTGGGCCTCTCTTCCCCCCCAGGACAGAAAGGATACCTTAGACATGGTGAGTTTCAGACTCACAGGCCCAGGGTAGGCATCTCCCCATCCAACACTTGAAAGACTCTACAACAGATGCCCAAGGAGGGAGTCCTGATAGAAATGAATGACAGGGATCTGTCTGTACAAGAAAAGGTTCTAGGACTAAAAGAGCCTCCAAAAGATATACAAAAGTTAATGAAATCCATAGAAGAGTTACAGCCGAGGATCAACCCTAGCCCCATGAAAACCTTCATCTAATGAGCTCTCTGGGATCTAGCCACAGGGTCGGTCTGACAATCCCACACATACAAAGTAGTCCAGAAGGACCCTGGGAAAGTATTGTCAAGAGAGTAACACAAGACAGGAAGGAGAACCTGGAACAGGACACTGGAAATGCACATGGTGATCCAGAAGGTGGGCTTGGTCAGGAAATGTCCACACAGAGAGAGGCCCTGAAGAATGATAAGATAACAGGGCTACTCCCAACCAGTGATGGAAAGCAGTGGAGAGAGTTAGGTTATGAGGGCAAGTGAAACTGTGACAGAAAATGTGCAGCAAGCTGTGCAGGAAAATGGGGATGTAACTCCCTAAAAGACAGGCACTGTGAAGGTTCCCATTAGGTAAGTTTCCTAAACCTCCGTATCTGAATTTAGCCCAAGTCCCTGAGTATCCAGGACCTGTGGCTCACAGAAAGACGGTGATCAGAAGCTATAAGAATTGCCCCTAACCTCCTTCCTCTCTCTGACTCTGCAGGTCAGGCCAAGGCTGGTCCCTCAGTCACCCTATTTCCACCTTCCTCTGAGGAGCTCCAAACCAACAAGGCCACACTGGTTTGTTTGGTGAATGACTTCTACCCAGGTTCTGTGACAGTGGCCTGGAAGGCAGATGGCACCCCAGTCACCCAGGGAGTGGAGACCACCAAGCCCTCCAAACAGAGCAATAACAAGTACATGGCCAGCAGCTACTTGTCTATGACACCTGGCCAGTGGAATTCTGGCAAGGCATATAGCTGTCATGTCACACATGAAGGCAGCACTGTGGAGAAGAGTGTGTCTTCTTCGGATTGTTCCTAGTGCCCTGACTTCCCCCAAACCTCGGGGACCTATAGCTGAATGGTGCCGAGTTGGGGTGTTCCATTCCATTCATCATATTCAAGCCCTTATCTAGGCTAAATAAAATATCCTATTTTCAATCAGAAATTATACTGTACCTCATTTGTTCTTGTCTCATATTTCATTTACAATCTCCTTGGGACTTCAGGGTGGGGTGTTGGAGTCCTGGAACCCAGTGGGAAAGGGCTAGCCAGAAGGGCATCCCTTTCATCTTATTCTAGGAGGGAACTTCTTTCTGACACCCTCTTTCAAACCTTCCACTGTATCCCTGAAAACTGCAATGCAAGCTCTTAGAGGATTAGTGTTAAAAGCTCCTCTAATCTACTATTTTCAATGAAGACCTAATCATGTATCAACCACATTTCTAATGTACCATCGATGCCTGGTCACTACTCTTGACTGAAAGTTGTAGCTAAGGGGCAGTTCAAGTGAGTTACCATGACCCTACTATCCCCACCACCAAACCATCAAGAAATCAGGGTGATGCCCTATGCTGGTGGAAACCTGTAGGAATTTGCTGTGCAGGAATTTGTTCCTGAAAAATAGTGGTAGATATAGTCCTTACCTCTCTCAAAAAGGAGAATTACCCAGAAAGAGCAGGATGTGGCTCTGAGAGAGGAGCCACAGAGAAAGCAAAAGGTTTCCCATGAACCCACTGTGGAGCAGAAACACAGAGGTAAGGAGAGCCCTGAGCCAAGGATATCTTCTGAAAGGAACACAGCTTGACATGCTAACATCAGAAGTCATGGAAGGTCTTAGAAAATTAAACACACATTTGAATTAGTTATTCACAATATACAAAAGCTAGGTAAGACACTGAAATATGCTACAGTATAAAAACAGTTAATTCTAGAATCCTGTTGCCTTAACTAGTGCTATAAGACTCAAGACACCAGTGTCCATGGAACCTGACAACATTGTCTCTAGCTCGTTAATGACATGGTAGCTCCTTTCTTCAGAGCTCATTGGTAAACCAACCATCCCAGTGATAGAGATGGAAAAGCTCTGGGAGCTTAGTCAACAACAGGAATGAGAGATAGGAGTCTCCATGGAGCTTGATCCCAGGCCCAGCAATCCAAATCCTAACTTGTGACCAAAAGAATATTTGAGAATTGTGTCACACAATATCTATCTTACTCCCCTTCATGGTGGTGAAATCTGTGATCCAAAGGGGAAGTGTACAGCTCTAGTCACCCTTATCTCAATGGTCCTACTGGGTACAATACCAGGCTGTACCCCATCTCCAGCTTTTGGCCAGAGACTCAACATCCTCTTCCTTTTGTTATGTGTTTTCATTACTGAAAACATTGAGCACAAAAAGTGAGGAGACATAATCATATTAATGTCCCCATGTTCCAATCAACCAGCCACAAATATTTAATTCAACTGGTTTTAATCTATCCACAGCAGAATAGCTCCTCCATTACATGACACTTTGAAGTAAAACCCAGATATTATAGTTGAATGTATAAATATTCCACTTCTGTCCTAGAAAGATGAGGATATAACTACAATATGACTATCATACCTAAGCACAAATATCAGTAATACTTTGACATCAAAAGATAATCAGAGCCTTAACAAATCCCCCTCAAATACATGAGCATGTTTGCTTAGTTATGCTTACTGTGCTGTTGCTGTTTATGGTTGTTCCTTAGTGTATAATAAGATGGCCTGAGGTTTCAAACTGTGACTGTTGTGTGTGTCCTTTTCCTGCTGTCACCTTCCTGGGATAACTCTCCCTGGCTTTGCCAGGCATGACTATAGGAGCTGATCTCCTGATACTGGGATATTCCAAATTCTTCATGCAGCCCAGGGCCTCACTGTGCTATAACTCTCTCTCATGAGTGCCTCTTTCTGCTCCTCCTTTCCCTGAATAGTGCTTCTTCTACAGAGAAGATGAAAGGTGCAGGTGATTGGTATATAACAAGGATATTTCCAAGAACAGTGAACCCTTTCAAGAAAGGCATTATGTACTGGTCATCTTTCAGTGAGATCACCATCCTCCCATGCAGGTTGCAGAGGTCCATCAGGGCTGCCTCCAGCGTAGTTATACATGGGACCTGTAGGGTCAGGAATGGGCAAGGCAGATATTCTGTGTTACAGTATTTGGTGTTCACTGGAAGGACCAAGCTGACTGTCCTAGGTGAGTGATTCCTTCTCCCTCCTTACTGCTGTCCCCATGGTTTGGAATAATTTTCTTCTGTTTTTCCCTTTTTTATGTTTTCTCTCAGGCTGGAGTCAAATATTCTCCTTTCTCTTGACTCCATGTTGAACACTTCCCTCTGCACAGACCCTCCTACTTACCTTTGCTGAATCTAGAGGAAGGGGACTGAACCACATGAGCTACTAAGACTCAAATATCTTTCTCTCTTGTTCTGTTGTCCCTAATAGGTGTCATGTTCTGTCCTCTCATCATGAGGTTTCTCTCTCACTTTGTGAAGGGGTAAACTAAGGCCCCATCTCATAGGAAAGATGTATAAGGACCCCTGATGGATAGATAACTAGTACATTTAGAAAGATCCAGACCACTCAGGATTAAATATGGGGAACCACATATTAGGGTCCCAGGACAGATTTCCTAGGCTCTTGGACTCGAGATCCAGGACCAGAATAGGCTAGGAGGTAGAAGGGATCCAAAAGTCTCCATGGGCTTCCACAAATAGTTCCTGGAATCAATCTAAGACTTAGAAAGCTCAGTGAGGAGGAAGAAAGGTGGAGAATGTCTGGATGACAAGTAGTCAGGAGAAGGGTGATTGAAGGACGTGGTTGGGGAGGTGAGCTCCTGAGGCTCTACATAACACACTGATGAGAAGCATGAGCCTCTGCATTTCCATATGAACAGCTCCCATTATTGAAAACTTATAGCTCTGACCTATGCACAGAAGACTCTAACTGGACTCTGAAAAAGAAGAGAACTCAGGTCAGGAAAACACTTGATGGGCGAGGGCCCTGACCCCACTGCATGATCCAAGGGACCCAGATCTGGGAGAAAAAGACTCCTTAGATTAAAAACTCCTTCACCAGAGCAGAGGTCTCAGTTCAAATCTGTCCCCACAGTGGAGTCCACAAGAGAACACAGGCAGACCCATTAGGAGGATACAGGGAAGGAAATTGAGAGGGGAGGTACGACATGTGTGAGGCCATGCCCCAGGGAGATCCCAGTAGACATGATGTACAGTGTCTACTCTTGTTATTCTAGTAACATGGGCAACAGTGTAGGGAATTCTGCAGTCCATTCTTTATATCATCCATGTTCAACCAAGAATGTCTATAAAAGGGACTCATCTTGGGCCTAAAACTCCACAACCTTTCTTTCACACTAATTTCAGTTTCTCCAAGGTGAACAGGCCTCTGACTTCCTTCCTCTGCCCACCCTGGCTTTCAGCTCAAGTCTGTCCCTTCAGTCACCGCATTCCCATTCTCATCTGAAGAGTTCCAGACCAACAAGGTCATACTGTTTTGTATGATACAGGACTTCCACCCGAGTAATGTGGCAGTGGCATGGAAGGCTATGGCACAGGGTGTAGAGACCACACCAAGTGTGTGGAGATCACCAGTCTTCCAAAGAAAGCAACAAGTCATGGCTAGCAGCTACTTGACCATGACATCTGTCAGGTCACACAGGAAGGGAGCACTGTGGAGAAGAGTGTGTCCCCTGCAGACTGTTCCTAGATCCCCAACCACCATTCTACCCTCAGGACCTGAACCTAAAGGATGCCTGGGAGGGATCTCACTCCCACCTTAGCCATTAAACACTTAATAGTTAGGTGTTTAATGAACCTGTAAACGCTCAATAAATATTCTTATTTTCAATCAGAAAATATGGTCCTTGCTCATTTGGGTTTACACACTTCCTGTCCTAAATTTAATCTTCCCAAATGTGCATCCAGTCTTTTGACCTAGAGACAAAGCAGCCAGGGAAAGACATTGAATGTTTCCGAGGTATTCTTCACTATCATTCTAACCTTAGCTGCCAAAGCTATGTGCTCCCACATAAGAAGGGGCCACCTCCTCTGCTGCTCCAGTCAGCCAGTCCTGCCCTGCTGTGGCTTGACCTGGGCCTCAGGTACAGCAGCACGTGGTCGTGGGTAAGAAATGTCAGTAGAGGTTTGTGTGAAAGACTGTCAATATGTCTTGTTTGGCTGAGGTACCCATCTGACTGTGCTCACTGATTCTCCACCTTTCTGTACTTTTTGAGGTCTGAGGTGAAAGTCAAGTAGATTTTTCTCTTTTCTATCTTGTTTGAGATTAAGTCGCAACTTGAGGGTCTGTAACATTCCTTGCCTGGCCTCTCCCTGCCTCCCAGCCTGTCCCTCTTCTCAGACACCTGTTGCAGCAGGATGAGCTATTCCCAGTGACCCCTACTGCTCTTTGCTCAGGCAACACTGTGACTCCATCTGTCAGTACACTGCATTCTCCCTTAGATCAATGAATAGATGTACACTCCCTCCCTTTGAGTCTCTTGTCCCTGCCTCTACAGGGTAATAGGGCACTTGACGTAGATCCCATGGACCATGGGATGTGGGGAGGAAGAAGTGTTCAGCTTCCTAACCTTTGTCCTTTGTAGGTCCCAGTTATTGGAACTGTTTTCAACACTGTGATGGGAGCCCTTAGACTAGGGACTTGGAGACATGAATGAAGAAATGAGAGGGGGCATTGATAGAGGAAGAATTTCCTGAGAGAAAGTGGACCTATTTTCTGGGTCCCATGTCCTCTCTAAGGACAGGTAGACCCTTTGGACAGGGTGGCGCTCAGGACACATAGGCCAAAGTTTGGCACTTTCCAATCCTGTAACTGGAGGACAGAATCCAGAGAGATTTCCCACATGAGAGATTCATGAAAAACAGGTAACAGAGACAGGTTTATGCCAGGCAGAAATAGATGTGCCAGAGACAGATGTGCCAGGAAGATCTGCCACCTAAATTCATATGGCAGGGAGACTCCTTAGACCTGACATAGCACCAAGCTCAGAACAGAAACTTGTTCAAAATCTGAAGCTCTCAATCTACTGAACTCCCTGGAATTCAGAATCAGGGACTGATGGTCCTCCCCACCAAAGCAGCCCTAGAATGTTCTCTGTGAGGAGATGGGTAGAGGCTGCAATGATGGTACCATGGGGATATGAGGACAACAATCATCTCAATAGGACAGGAGAACCTGACCCTAAGACAGACAGACCTTGCATGGAGAAAGCACAGAGAGATACCTGGGTGTAGATGTTCAGACAGACATCCCAAGACAGACAAACAGCTGAGTAGAGATGAGATCCCAATGTCCATACCATCTAGTGTGGGGAGAGTACAGGCAGGGACTGGGGGGATTGGTGGGTGATGAAGACCCAAGAAAAGAGGAAAATACAAATTGGGGAGCCATTGCCTCCACTGTCAGGGTGTAACTGAGGAATGCCCTTTCAGAAAATGAGTGTTCTTACACACTGCTGACCTGAGCTCCACCCAACAAGTATCTGACCCAAGGTACTGTCCTGGACCTTGTTCCTGTGCATCACCCCATGGCTGAGGTCAGAAGCTCTACAGTAAACAACAGGTCTCTGACCTTGTGCCCCTTCTCCACTTTGTAGGTCAGCCTAAGGCTATCCCTTAGGTCATCCTATTCCTACCCTCTCCTGAGGAGCTCCAGGAAAACAAGGCCATACAGGTATGCCTCAGGAATGACTTTTACCCAGGCACCATGACAGAGACCTGGAAGGCAGATGTCATTCCCATCACCTAGGACATGGAGACTACCCAGTTCTCCAAACAGAGCAACAAATACACGGCCAGAATTTACTTGACCCTAATAGTGACCAATGAACATCCCACAGAAGATACAGCTGCCAGTTCACACATGAAGGTAACACTGTGGTCCACAGTGTATCCCCTGTAGAGTGTTCCTAGGTCCCCAGCCACCACACCCTGGAGCCTGGACCTGAGGGACCCAGAGAGAGGTCTCTTCTCCTATTTCTAGCCATCTCAGTCCTTCCTCTTGAACCCAATAAATGCTCAATAAAATAAGAGGTCCTATTCGAACTCATTTGTTCATATCTTATGTTTCACTTGCAAGAAGGTTTTCAGGGTGGAATTGGTGAAGGTAGTGTTGTACAGGGAAAAAGTTCACAGTATCTTGGCATCAGGTAGAAAATAGTCTGGTGACCAGAATTTCAGTCCCTCTACCTTCACCTGCCTCCCCTTCCTCCTCCAAGTGATGAGGTCTTTGCTCCCTGTCTTATTCATAAATGGGGATGTCTATGGTTATGAGTTTCCAAGACAACTTCTCTCCCTACCCTGGAAAGACCTTCTATCCATTCCATGTTCTTTCTTTCCTCAGCTGGATACCCTGCTCTGGGGTGAATGCCTGGAACCCCTTCCTCCACTCTGACCAGATCAGCTCCTGCCCAACTTCTTTCTCCCTCTCATTCCGGAGCGCTGGATCATACACAAAGTTCAAGATGCTTCAGTGTCCTTGGCTTCAGGAGTGCTTAAATTCAGAGGCAGGTTCAGGGGCAAAAAAAAAAGGAGGATGCTATGAAGGAAAACTCACACAAAAGGACTGATAAAACTCAGGACACTTACTAAAATGGATTCTGACCAACCAGGTAAACATAATGAGGAGAAAAACAAGTTCCTCATAGTTTCTGTTAAGGTAAACTAAGCTTTGCTGGAGGAAAAGTGGTGTTCTCAATGTGAGGCCAGGCACCCTGTACCACAATTACAAGTGAGGACACGTTTTACCTGAGACCTCAGCATTGACAAGATTTCAATCCTTATACATACATACAGGTGACCAACTCATGGCTCTAGAGATCTCTCAAATCTGTGCCACAAATCATCCACTATCTTTCTGGGAACACTTATCCATTCAGTTGTGGATATCGGGGGAAACTACATACCCTATGGGGACTTTCTCTGTGAGAATTTGGCTTGTCATGATCTGGGCCTGCAGCTACTGTCTGGTGATGGAATAATGGTGACACCATGGCCAAGTCCTACCCCAAAACCCCATGAATTCCCTGAGTGCCAGTCCATCCACTACACCCTAGGAGCTATAAGTGGTGGGGATGGGGCAGTACATTGGAAATGTCACCAAGGTTGGGGCTGTGGAGGGACTTCACAGAGCATCCAAGATGAACCTCTCCCCTGATCCTCTTGGTATTTTCTGTGGTTGCTGGAGCAGACAGCCACAAATCTACTGTCTCGCAACCACAGCATTTATTCTTTCACTGGTCTGCAGGTCAGTCAAAAGTCTGAAATGCATCCTGGTGTCTTCAATCAAGGTTGTTAGCAGTGCCATGCTTCTCTGGAGTGCTTTAGGGAGAAATCAATTACCTAGCCTTTTCCAGCTTCTATAGGACACTTACAATCCTGTGCTCATGGACTCTTTCTCTAACATCAAGACCAATAGTGAAGCATTTGCAAATCTCTTTCTGCCCTTACTTTGTTTCTGTCTCTCTCCCTTCATATCTCTCTCCTCTCCTTACATCCCCACATCTTCTCTCATCTGACCTTGGATTCACTGGGATAATCCAGGATAATTTCCTCTCCAGCTCCTTATCATCACTCCTTCTGCAATATCCCTAGGACTACATAGCATAGCACATCCATAGGTTGTGAGATTAGGTTGTGTCATGCGTGGTGACACTCATTTTGCTGATTTCAGCTCTGGTCCTGGTTCCTGGAGATGTGGGGATCCTTCTTCGCCATCCCTTTCCTTCTCTGTATCTTGATCAGTTTACCATCTGGGTCACACCTGGGTCTCCCAGCCCAAGCTCAACATTTCACTCCTCCTGAGTTTCCTGTGACTCCTTCTCCTTAAGGGAAAGAAACTGTAATTTCAGCCACATGTCTAATGGACCCCTTGCTAAATCCTCTGTAGGCGTTCCCTCTCAGTCACCAAGCTAGCCTTGAAAAAAGATCCTATGGAGACAGTGATCCAGAGACCCTGAATAATGACCTTCTGAGGCTACAGCAAGAACTTGAACCCTGGCTTGCAGAGTCTGCATCTCAATGGGGACTCAGGTGCTGGCCTCCCCAGCCCATTCTGGCAGGGCCCCTTCTTTGCCCATCTTCCTTCCTGGAGAGAGCAGAGCTCAGATGATCCAGAATCAGGGACAGTTATTGGTGTCACCAATGGACAGAGGGAGCAGGAAACTTGGGTAGGACAGCACACACCTGTCCTGTAGGACACCAGGTCCCATTCCTTCTCCCCATCCTGACTTCTCAGTGCAAACATTTTCCAGGGCTCCAATTCCCTTCAAGATGATTGCCACAGCCATCAAAGGGATGGCAGCCTAAGGAATTCCGGAAGAAAGTATTGAGCTCATGGACTCCATTATAGCTCTGTGGAATTGGGAAAACCTAAGTTCCTAGGTCTACACTGGCTCAGTGAGCATAGGAAGCAGGCAAGGAGGGGTGTCTGGGAGGACCATCTGAGTCCACAAAGCAAAGTAGGGCAAGAGTTTGTGTGCCCATCTCACAGATAACAAAACTAAGGCTCCTGTGGTAGAGGGGTGACCTTCCCAGAGTCACACAGTGAGCTGTAGGGTGATTTACTAATGCTCTTTCTACAGATTCTCCACCTTGCTGGCTGTGTTATTCATTCATTGACTCATTCAGTCATGCAACATACCTTCAGCAAACTCAGTTGTGAGCAATGTGCTCGGTGCAAGGAGATGAGGCCCACCCACCATGGAGGAGCTCAGGATCTGTGGGTGGAGACAACATGGAATCTACCACTGCCTACTCCAATTTTTAGGGGTCCCTAAGGTTAGCTGTGTGTCCAGGGAGCATTTGATGCAGCACAATAATCATATCCCTGGGATTAGGATGGATTTAACCAACGGAAACACCTGTGGGATGTTCCACCTGCCAGCCCTGGGCTACTCTGAGGTTGAAACAGCCCTCCATTCTTCCTCCAGCATCCCTGAGATCTTAGGGCTGCCACTGCCCATTTCACAACAGGCACTAACCAAAAGGGACATATGTGCTACCCAAGCTCTACCCAGTCTGAGATCACCCAAGTCTGTGCCTTCCCTTGTCTGTCCAACTCAGACCCAAGATGGCTCCAGAAAGTGATAGACCCACTGAACTTGGCAGATCTATGCTGGACAAGCCCTTCAAGGCACAGGAAAGAGTTGCAGAGTGGGTGAGTTTTGGCATAGGCTAGCCTCAGCCCTGCCTGCTGTGGGCTCTGGGCTGAGGCAGGTGTTCTGAGTCAGGTGGGGGATGGAGTCTGTGGTCTGTGGTTTCCTCTTCAGTTGAAAACTAGTGCCCAAAATAGCATGGGTGGTGGTGGAGGAGACTTCAGAGAGATGTTTACAGGGGAGGGGACTCGGGCTCCAGAGAGAGAAGAGACAGTGAGATAATTGCTCATGCCTGGGGGAGGGGAAGGAGGCAGATGCTTAGGGCCTTGGGGGAAGGGAAATATCTGGAGGTAGCTCCCCCTGAGATGAGCTGTTTGACTTTTCTATCTGGACTGCTCCACTGTGAGGTCTACAAAGGTATCAAAAGATTCACCCTCATCTTTCACCACACCATAAATCATAGATCCCAACCCATATCACTTAACAGAAAAGTCCAAAACCAAATTAGCCAGCCAACTAGAAATTTGAACTTTCAGGAGTATAGACAGCATAGTCACGGTCCACTTGTAATGCCCACTGGTTTAATGTCACAATACAATTCTGAACTTCATGCCTCCTTCCTGACACATCTACCTGCTCACCAGGGTTTCTGACATCCTTACATCCCATGTACATGTCCAGGACTTGTCCCCACTGCTATCTGAGTCCTTGTCTCATCCAAACTTCAGGCTTTATCCTCCACATAAAGAGGTGATGTTCCTTCTCATGAGGGAGCTGCCTGAGTGACCTTGAATCAAACTTCCTCTCTGTGTCTCTAAAAGAGATGTGTACAAGGAACTGTTCCAAATCTTCCCAGGGTCCCTTACTCAACAAAGGAGACCCAAGGATTCCCAACAGGGACCAGTGGTGTGAGGCAGGTTGCACCTTCTCCCAAAACACTTTATTGGGCAAAGTCCCCAAGAGCCAGGTATTTGCAAGGACACTGCAGGAGAATTCACTCTTCCTAAGGAGACTAGGGAACCTGCTTTCCTGTGTGGTCCTGTTAAGGAATTGCAGAGGGCCACAGGAACATAAATAGAGTGATGTAAAAGAGAGTAGCAGAAGAGGGTCAGTGTTCTGTTTGGTTTTCATAAAAAGTCACTTGGTCACTTAGGATTATAAGTCCAATGATGTTTAGGCAGTAATTCAACATGTCCCTGCTCAAGAACTACTCCAGACCATGGGACTCTAATGGGGATGACTGGGTCCTGGATTTCCCTGAACATTCACAGTTTGTGCCTGTTGTCAAGGTATCATTATTAGTGGTGCTTCTTCCACTGTCAAAAAGGTCCCAGTTTGGACAATAAATTTTGGTTTCCCAGACTTAGAGCAACTGCTTAATGATCAAATGATGGTCTCTATAATGAGTTATAATGAAGGAGAAAGGAATCAAGATTCAGCCACGGGCCCTATGGCTAGTTGTGCCTTACACTGTGCTCTGTGAGTTCAGACTTGACATAGACATCACAAAGGGGATACACCAAGCATTTATTCTGTGGTTCACCATTTCACTGCTTCTCATTCAGAGCCCCTGGGAATGAGCTCACACCAGTCCAGCTCAGGAGAGTCCAGTGGTAACCTTGATGCTATTTCCTGCTCAGTGAGAGCACACATGTACAGAAATTAGCCAATGGCAGATCTTTTGGGCATTTATGGTTGCCAGGCATCATCATAGGCATCAAGGTCAATGTTTTGGTGCCAGGGGTAGGCCCCAGAGGAAGCCCTTTGCCAAGACCCCCAGGCATACCTTCCCCTGACCCCTCTGGAGAAGAGGAGGGAAGGAGGATCAGCTCCAAATAAGACCAGAAAGGCTACATGGGCCCAGCAACAGAGAGTAGCTTTCATGAGGAAGAGCCTGATTAGCTGGATGAATTGGCTCTCAGGTGGACCAAGGCCCAGAGTGGATGGGTCACAGGGTAGATGCTGTCCAGAGAACAGTCACATGGTCATATTACTGAATATCTATGATGTATCTCATAAATAAGATAAGGATTTATACTGGGAAGAAATAAATTTGGAGGGGGAGAGTGGGCAACAGGGAGCATCAGCTAGGTTTGCACAAGGGGCAACATCTCAATAGCCAGAAGCAAGAAAGAGCTAAGGAATCCCTTCTTATTGCTGGAGTTGGTGGTTATTCTTAGCCTCATTCCACCCCCACCACCCTCCACAGTGCTGGGTTGGTAACAATGAAACCTCATTCCCTGTGGGTTGGGGTATAGAGAGATGATCAGATGGAAAATGGAAAGTTTTCTTGTCTTCACAGTTGGTTGTTTATTGCTGGGCTGTTTTAGCCCCAGCTGAACATGGGTCAACCCCCATCGCTAGCTAGGTGCCCAGTGCAGCTGGCCTGGCAAAACCAAAAGACTCTGATGCCCAAAATAGCCAGAAAACCTCACCCAGTCCCAGGCCTGACAGCAGGTGCCTCCTTCTCCCTAGGGTGGGAGGTGGGTGGGAGATCTGGTTCCAGAACCTTCTCGCCAAGCTAGAGAATGGGCTGTGTACCAGTGGCCAAACCTCCTGATTCTCTGGGTCCAGGCCTGTATTAGTCAGGGTCTCAAAATCATGGTCAATTGACAGTCAGAAGCAGCATCTTCTATTTTAGAATTTTCTGTTCATGCAGATCCTGCTCCTTACTAAGGGCTTCTATTCTAAATGCTGTGCACAGAGCCCAGGCAAACTGTGGGCACAATCAGTGAATCTCTGAGTGGATACAGATGGCCAGGACTGGACATGAAACACTGTAGGTCAAGCCTCACTGCTGTTCCCAGACGTTGTACTCTCCTTGTACTCTTGGGCCAATCACAAGGAAGAGGAGATAAATGTGAAAACAACTTCCCTTGGAGCTTTACATCTGGAATAATAATGGGAAGCCCAGAAGCAAAGTTGTCTTCCAAGAGGTCGCATGAGGTCCCTCTCCAGTAGAGAGATCTCATATTGCTCAGTTATTCATCCATATGCCCACCCACCCATCTATCCATTGGTACATCCATCAACAAACCTTTCTTGAGACCTGCTGGAGGGCTGATACATGCATTCCTTAGCTCCTTGTAACCCAGGCAAGGCCAGATTGGCACAGCCAAGGCCAAAGTGACATCTGGTTCATTCACTGAAGAGGACATAGCTTTAGATTTGCAGTGTCCTGTTCCCTGCACGGTATCCCCCAACTTGGGCCTAGCTGCTGAGTGCAAAAGGAGAAGGGGAATGTGAAAGGTGGGAGGGACTGGTCAGGTTGGTGAAGCCTGATGCCCTCTGCTCAGTGGGAACCAGACCCCCTCTCACACACATACATGCACACACAAATACCCCTCAGTGGGTAAGTTCCTAGGACATTCTAGGCTGCCAAGTCCTGATGGGAGTTGGAGATGGCATTAACTACCCAGACACAGGATCTAGCTTCACCCCTACAGAGGGCAAATCCCGTTCACTCATGACACTTCACTAGCTCATTCTCAGCAGACACCAGTCATACCTCTCCTGGTCCATCCCCAAACCCCTGTCTCAGGGAAGCCAGGAATAGGCTTACTACACACTGCTACAACACCTGTCACCTGACACCTGATAAGAGAAACAGTAGATGTGCAGGCCTGGCACAAATGCCCCCATCTATGCTTTCCACCCTTCAAGTCCACCCATGAGCCTGAGAGAGTGTGGCTGTTGGCCTGCCCACTGGCATCCCCCTGATCTCTTCTTCAACATGTTCGCAGCCCAAGTCAGGTTGTGGATGAGAAGCTTGTTCAGGGTAGATGTGCCTGCCCATCCCCAAGACACAGGGCTCAGCAAAAGTGTCATGGTGTCAGTAGTACCATGGAAGACGGTCCAGAAGCTGCACCCCCAGGGTTGGAGGAGCAAAGGGAAGCAGGGAAGCAACATGATCAAATGATGGAGGGGTGGAGACCACATGCGTTTTCTCTGCATGGCCACAGCTAACATACTTGGCCCCATAGTAGCACCCTGTCCCTTCTATCTGGAAGCCTTCAGACTTCTGTCTCCCATGCCACCTGGTCTACTATCCTGCACTCCACTCAGGACGTCCTTGGACTTTGTGCAAGGTTACTGGACTCTACTCTTTGCCAGCCTTCCTCCAGAGCAGGGGACAAGGAAGGGAATTTTGTGTCCTGCCCTGGAGTTGAAAGAAAATCAGACATAGGCCATGACTACCAGGCTGGGAAGAGGGAATGAGCAGAGGATGCTGGAAGGCAGGCCCAGTGAAGGGCTGAGGGAGCACAGATGCTCTCAGAAAAGACAAGTGGATCATGCTGCAGGCAGGAACAAGGCAAGAATGGTTGTGAATATCTAGGTTGGACCAGGTCGGCAGGCTAGAATGTCCCAAGACAAAAGTCAGACAGAGCCCAAAGGGACCATGACTGGGAGTAAAGATGCTGAGATCTTAGTTCTGGCCAGATCTATGATTGAAAAGATAGCTGTTTCTTGTGTCGATGGCTATTGAGTGACTTTATTATCCCTGCATTATGTAGGAAGCACGGAAACACTACTAATCAGGATGAGTACTCATGGATAATGTGAGGCAACAGCTATATCATCATCCCATTGCACAGGTAAGAAAACTAAGGTTCAGAGCAGTTTAATAGCAAATAGTGAGGCAGAATGAGTCCCCAGTGGTCCCATTTTCCAGAATAGGGCCTCCCATTTGAATAAATTTGGCAACTGAGGCCAGGAGAAGACAGGATCTTCCCAAGTTGGTGCTTCTCTATGGAGTACTGCCCTCTCCTAGGCTCCAGACATGCTCATATGAAGGGACCTCCCATTATTCCAAAGCTTGACCACCTTTCAAGACTTCAGAGAGAAGCCCCAAGAACAGACCTCGGGCCGAGATAAGGTAAAGATGTAGTGGCTGCCCTTGCACCGAGTGGAAGATAAGGCGGGGACAACAACTACGAGCCTGGGGAAGCCCAGAGTGCTGATCAGGCCTTGCCTTTGGGCAATTTCCTTTCCCTCAGTGGGCCTCAGTTTCCTCATTTGTACAAGGGGATAACAATCATTTGGGGATACTTGAGAAGATATCTATAGTGTGCCTGGCCCATGGGGAACTTCATCCACACCCACTGTATCATCTCCTGGGCTCTAGCCCAGGCCTACTTCTGACATGCTGTGTGATCATGAAAAAGTGATTTCCCTCTCTAGGCCTCACCTTCCTACCTGCTGGGTGAGTGGCCCTGAGATTCGGGAAACCACAGAATTCCTGGATTATAGGAAGCCCTAGGGGTGGTGGGAAAGCTAGAGCTGAGATGGAAGCAGGACTGGGACCAGCACAAGGGCTGCAGAGAGGGGGAAGAGTGCAACACGTTGTTTCCCCAGCGCTGATAGCTCTATTTGCAGCTGGTGACCCCTGGAAATCCCCAGGCTAAACTTAACCCCATGTTGGCTAAAACTAGAATTCAGGGTGAAAAAAGGAGAGAAATAAGGGGAAGAGAAACCAAGCCCATGGCTATCAGGGCATGAAACTGATGACAAACAAGGCCAGGTGTGGCCTAGGAGGAGTAAGGGATGGTTTCAAGACTACATCTGGATGTTTGTATAACTCACAGGTGAAAAGCACAGAACATGGTGTATCCCCCACCCCACTCCCAGTCTTAGACCCCAGGCCTGATGCTGCCCTCTGGCTGCCTCCCCACACCCCAAGCTCTATCTTAGGTCCTAGAATCTTGGAAAGTCCAACCTGGAGGGATCTAAGAATCAATCACTGATGAGTCTGACTGCTAGCAAGGCCCCAGAGAGTATGGCAACCAGAGAGGGCTCTGGAAGCCAGTCTCAGGTTCTTAACAGAGCTGAACTGGACGATAGTGTGAGCTTATAGGCATCCTCACTTCCCAAGACCCTGTAATTCTGAGGGGCTGGAGAGAAACACCATCCAACCTTTTAGGCCCTCCTGGGTTTGTCCCATGTGTCCACAGACTGGGAATGCCCTCCCTTTTGACCTAGAAATTCTGTTCATGGGCATCCATTCTGGAAACATCACAGGGTTGGCACAGGTGGACATGTTTCCAGGATGCATTATTAGCAGGAAATGTTACTGACCCCATAATGTTCACATCATCAAACAGCCTCGAAGGAGAGCCCTAAGTGGATGTCCAATTTGGAGGATGCTGACACATGGGCAGGTGGCAAGAGGAGTACTAGCTTCTTTTTTAATGGCATGACTTCTAAAAGAGTTCAAATATTTGCTTTAAATTTAACACTTTCTCATCTCTCAAAAAAACAGGTATGAATTTTTTAGTTAAAGTACAAAATCTTCTAAAAACTGAGTGCGTTTGAAAGATCTGAAGGGATTCTGAAAAGGCATGAACATAGTGTTATCCCAAAGAAGTCAAAAGACAAAGCTTGGAGTACTGATACATACTTATAATCCCAGAACTCAGGAGGCTGAAACATGAGGACCACTTAAGCCCTGGGAACTGAGACTGGCCTGGTCAGCATAGCCATCCCAATCTCAAATAAATGAATGAATGAATAAATAAATAACAAAAGATGGGATTTTTGTGTGTATTGATATCTGTACTTACAAATCCATATCTACAGCTACTCCCTCAGTCTACCTGTGGGGGCAGAAATATAGGCAATGTTTTCTCATTTGCACATTTGTCTTTTCTTATTTTTCAGCAATGATCATACACTGATTGTGTAATTTTGAAAATAGAAGGGTTTTTGTCACATAGGTCTATTTATTTCAATTCACTTTACATTCAACAAATATTTACTGGTTGCATGCTATACCCATAATGGGCAAGGTGCAGGGTTTGGGGTTACACTGATGAAAACACAGAGAACTATTGCTCGGGAAATGGTACAAAGTGGGAAATGTATAGATAGATAGATAGATACATGATTGGATAGGGGTATATATATCTATATATGCAAATAAATCATATGTATCAAATATATAAATATGTAGGTGAGCGAGTCATATATTTATATCATATTTATATCAAATATAAAGGAGATTCTCATAAGATAAATATGTGTTTTTGGCATCTAAGTCATAGGTTCTTGTGTAAAACCATGAAACTTAGTCACAATTCCAGCCTATACACAAATGAAGGAAGCTGATGGAAAGTTGTCTGGACCATACAAATGGAAAAAAGAAGGAATTTCAGGGATGATAAATACCTTAGAACAAGCAGGTAGCAAAGGTGATTAAGAAAAAACAGCCACTTTTAAAGTAAAAAGATGGAGTAACTGCAAAAATAAGAGGAAACAATTGCACAATAAAAGTTTAAGTAATTCAGAAAAATTCACAAGTAAAGCAGATTAGCATGGGATGAGGTTAGGTCAAGATCAGCACTAGTTGTAAAGACAAATTACACTCTCAGCACAAGACCAGTACAGACTTCAGGTTCTATCTAGTCACTTGCATGGGAGGAATTGTATAGTAGGTAAGATGATTTATGTTGACAAATTTCTCTGACACTTAGACTACTAATCTCTGTCCTCATGCCCTAATCTAGTTGGTGTTGATAATCTTAATAACTACCTCACATGTGTATTGTGAGGAATGCACGAGACCATGTGTATGAATCCCTTAACAGAATATGTGACTCAGTTATTGGTATAAATAGGTTAGAAATTATTATGAGAAACTCGCTGTATACTACTTATAGCTTGTTAGTCTAATTATACTCATTATATAGTAACTTATATATATTTGTCATTTCTTTTCTTATATTCATAAAATCTCTATTTACAGATGTCTACCTATATAGTTGCTATATATCTATTTTCTAAGCAATATGAAAACAGCCCCATACTTTCCTTGTTCACTCCCTAATTTCTACAAAGAGAAATGCAAGTTGTTAACCCAATTATGTGAGTCTAGTATTATGGTCTAAAACCTTTAGGCAGGAATTCAATAGTCACCTTCCCAGCCTGCCTGTCTCCTACTCAACCTCTTCTTCAAAGATCTGCACTGACCAAGGAATATCTGCTGTTCCCAATGTGTGGCTCCTTCTAAGGTCTCCAGATTCTTCATTTCATCCCTAGAAGCCAGTCCAGTGCTTGGTAATGTAAAGCCAAGGATCTCAATAAGGAGGATGAATAAGGAAGAGAAGAAGATAGGAAGAGAGAGAGGAAGTGATGAATGAATGGCTAGATGCATAGATGAGTGAATGATTGATAGATGAGAAAATGGGTGAATTGAAGAGTTGGTGAATGGTTGCATGAATGAGTGGGAAGTTGAATAGGTTAATGGGTGGATGGTGGTAAGTAAATGGATGAAGAGAGATGGATGGTTGGTGAGTGGATAGGTAAGTGGATGGACAGATGGATGCATGGATATATTGATTAGTATGTGGGTAACTGGATGGATATATGTATATAACTGGATTATAGCCATGATTAAGATAGATCATGAGAAGCACAAAAAATTGGCTCCTGGCAGCTCTGCCTGAAGAGATTGAACCCAACACTTGGGTTCTAATCCCAGCTCTAATCCTGACTGAAGTGTGACCTTGAGCCATTCCTTTAATGCCTCTCATCCTTTTCCCCTCACCAGGAAAAGAGGATGTCTGTTGGTACCTGCCTATCTAACAATCTTCTGGGAAGGAAACTGAAAGGACATCGATGTGCAAAGAAACCCTATAAGGCTACTTGGGTGGGATCTTAGAATTGAGGGGGAACTGGGAATTCACTGGGCTGACTCTAGGGTTGGATCACAGTTTGTGGTAAAAGCCTGAGCTTGGAGCCCAGACTCACCTGATTTTAAGTCCTGGATTCACCACTTGTTCATATGTGTAACTGTCTTCTCTGCATCCTTCCTGCACTATGACATGATGTTGATGGCAGTGGCAGCTGCTCCTTAGAGCTGAGTAAGATTTTAGTGAGCTATTTATGGAAAACACTCAGCACAGACCCCCAGCATGGGTGCAATGACAGATCCAAGATTTTCCCTCTGGGGTCACAAAAAAGAGGACGAATCTCCTCTTCCAATAGCAGGATGCCCTGGAAGTCTCAGTGAGAGAAGTGATCTAGGACATCTAACCTGGAGGGTTCACAAAACCCTGAATAATATGCTTTCTGGGGATAGATTCCGGGCTTTATGTAGAAAAAGGCACAAAATAACCCATAGAGGGTTAACCACACTGATTTAATCCAACACTCTCATTTCAGAAAGTCAAACTCCAAGTTCACCAAAGGGCACTCAGTGGGTCAGGGAATAGAAAAGCACAGATATCCAGTCCATTGGGGAGACCCTACCCACCCAGGAACAGAGGCCTCTTTGCAATGCCAGACTTGAGTTTAGATTCCTGCCACCTTGGAGCAGCATGCAGGGGGTAAAGGGACAATGGGGGCCCCTACTTGGGTGTAACAATGGAATATGGGGGCATTTCAGCTTTCTTTTAAAATTGTCTCTCAAGGTTTTATAAAAGAGTTTTAATGATAAGTGAAAGAAATGAAAGCGGGGAGAAAGAGCTTTTTTTTGCTAATGTTTACAAATTGTTTTCTAGCTAATGGCAAAAAAAATCTTGACCCACTCAGCCAAAAGACCTGCCATTCTTTAGTTCATTAACTTTTGCCAACCAAAAAACATACCAAATCAAATACTGAAACAAAAGGAAATAAAATTTACCAAACATAAATATGGCATGGAGTCAGGTGAATGACCTGGAACAGATACCTATCTAGAGAATCACCAAGCCTAGGAGGCATTTGTCTCCTGTCTCCTGCACCTCCTGGAAAAGATTTCCAGGGTGCCTCCAGGGCCCCCAAATTCCAGGCCCAGGTGGAGGCAACAAGGAAGAGATGAGACTAAGGGAACACAGATGTGAGCTCAGGGTAAAGAAGAATCATCTTGTTTTCTGACTTCCTCTTAAAATAGAGTTTGTCTTGGTTTCAAAATAATAAATGTTTACTGTGCACAATTTGCAAAGCACAGGACAACAAAAAAGAGGAAAGCAACTCACCCGGAAGGACTACTCTGATATTTTCATGTAGTTCCTTCTATTTTAGTTGCAAACTCTAACAACCATAAAATGAATAATTGAAAGGCATTTTAAGGTTTATAAAGTAGTAACAGCAGTGATGGTTTCATGACACCATGAATGTACTAAATGCCAAAGAATTGTACATTTTACAAGGTTGATTCCTTTGTAATGTGAATATCACTTCTACTTGCCTCCCAGACTAAGAACATGGTTAAGCCTTCAGGGACCCCTAATTGAATCATCTCTTTTCTCTTCCTTAGAGTTTTACTTCCTCTCTGTGTACCCTTAAGCACACAATCTTTCAGTTTAGCCTTTTTATGAACTTCATGTAGATTACATTAGATTGTGTATATTTCCCATGATTTTTTTCTCAATACTGTGTCCATTCCATCACCAACTACAAGTCACCTTACAGAGGTGCCACTGCCCAGCTGCCCACTCTTGCTGCCAGCTGACACATAGGCAGTTGTGCCCAGGAGCAAGGCACACTGACACCAAGGAGGATCCAGTGTGAGGATTTCTCTCGGGCTGTCATTTTGCATCCCATGGCTCATTTTCTTTTTTCAAAAATGTGGGTAGCTTAATATTTTCCTGATTATAAAGAGCAATACAAAAATTCTTTTAAAACACAGAAGAAAAAATTATAAAGGAGAAAACGTTCCCATACAGTCCAGCAGTTTGTTGGTTATATGTGGTGTGTGTCCTTCCAGACAAAACCTTGCATTTCAGATAGACAGCAGAGATAACTATGTGAACAGAGAGGGTCTATTGTCTATTACCTGTAATGGTAATTTCTATGTGGTGTGAATTTCACCTCCTAATATTAGTCTCTCAGACCAAGTTCATGGTCAAGAGTTCTGTAGCTCCTGAATTAACAATCAATGATGGATAGATTATGGAGCAAGAGCTATATAGAAAAAAATAAATGAATAATACACTTTTTACCTGAGTCACTTAACAACATATCCACTAACAGCACTCGGGCACAGGCAGTTTTTACCTGGGTCCTCCCAGACAATTATGCAGACATCTCCCTCCCTTTCCAAGTGTGGGCCCTAGCATTGACTTCAGATTGGACTTTCCCCTCAAGATTCAAAGGTTATATAAGACTTTAGAAACAGGTGGCAAATTATCTGCTAGAAAGGTTATTCTGCCCTGATCAGAACCCAAGTGGACCCCTGTACCTAAGAAATGGCCCAACAAGGATGTGGATGGAGAGACATGCAGGGTCACTACTCTCACCCTATCCCACCTCAATTCCAGCTCTGTTCTGAAACTGAAGACAGAGTGGGCCCCATGGCCTCTTTCAATCACCACATTCCCCTTGAAGTGATCTAAACCAGATCCCAAGCCCTCTCCTCAGGGAGTCCTCAGACCCCTCGCCACCTTCTACCAGGTTGCTCCCAGTCTCTCTCTAGCAGCATGGAGCCTCCCCATGGAAGGACAAGGCTCGGAGGTGTAAAGTCAGAGCATGGCTGTTCCTGGGGTCGGGAAGAGTGAATTTGGCAGTGCAGGCTGGGGACAATGCAGTGGGCTGAGGCTCTAGACATGTGGAGCTGAAGGAAGACTTGAGAGGTCCGGTGGTAGTCACTGTCCCCATGGTCAAGGTACAGGAAAGAGATTTAGCTACCTTTGCTCCAGATGGTACTTGGTCTCTTAGATTCCTAGTCTGGAGTTCCCAGTCTGTCTTTTCTGGAATGCCTGGGGGATTTCTGTCCCCAGTACCAACAGCAGCAAGGCCTAGTGCCTCACCCATGCCACAGTGGCCCAGTCTCAAAGCCTGTGCTATTGGCACTTCAAGGGTCATACTTGTCCAGCCTAGCTGCCCCAGGAGTCATAGTGCCATGCAGGTAGGGGTGCGGCAAAATTCCGTGTCTACGGAAACTCAGAAGAGGCCTTAGAGAGTGATCCCTACCACTCTTCTACACAGGAGAAAAAAGGTCTGTAGGGCCACAGCAGTAACTCTGCTGCCAGTCTCAAGGCCATTGTTTGTCCCACACAGTGCTATCACATGCCTCTTATCTCAACGCAGTCCCCTCTCAGCTGGGCTCCAGCCCCATGACCTGTACTACAGACTCAGCATCAGCCACTCTGAGGGACCCAAGCCTGTTTCATGGAGACCAGCCCAGCCTGCCTTCCTCTCTCTGGGCCTGTGAATCTGAAGCACACTCAGTGCTAAACATCCCAGATTCATGTTCTGGGAACCTGAAGACACAGTGGTCAGGACCCAGCCACAAGGCCACCATGCACCATACAGGGTGTCACCTGAACAGAGATGTCATTGCCCTCACCTGACTGTCCTCCATGAGTGCCACAGAGAGGGGACCCAACTGTATTTATGGTCAATATATCCCAAGACTCTCTGTCTGTACATACACACCACACCACACCACACACACATACACACACACACACACACACACATGCACACATTATCCCCACTCACATCCACAAAAACACACTTCAACAGTGCCCTCTAGTGTCCACTGTTGTTCCTTCTCTAAAATATCTCTACCTTATCAGTAATGACTCCCAATAGTATGAATGGAAAATTCCCCAAATCACAAGCCTTCTTTTATACAAAAGGACTGAAATGGTCAAGATCACACACATGGAAGTGGTGAGCCCCCACTCCTGGGTCAGTATTCTTGACTCTCCCATGTGGTCTAGATGCTGATTCTTACTCTTAAGCCCCTGGCAACACCCTGAGGATGCCTACTTTTAGGGAAAGATTTGGGGGTAGCGAGTCTTCAAGGCGGGTTGTGGACCACTGAATATCTCATCATAGGCTGCATGCCCCACCAGGAGTGAAGAAGACACACTAAAGAGAGAAATTCCAGACAAAGAGACCCAGGTGTGATGGTGTATAGGCAGAGGAGAGAACTGGGCTTTGAGATAACACAGAAAACCCAAGAACATTGACACAAATGCTGACATGTTGCCATGCAGAATTACCAAATGCTAATGTCCTGTCAAGTATCACACATGCTTTTTCTAAGAGGTAAACATAGAGGACAGTTGTAGTCCCCTTAGTTCCTTCCATGGTCCAAGCCCTCCTTCCTGAAGGACATCACATGGGACATGCAAGTGCTCCCAATTTTCTAGGACTTAACCAGGTTAAATAAAGTGAGCTAAATAATTCCCTATGTAACAGAGGGCGGATACTGGCCTGACCCAGGTAGATGGACATGTGGACTGATCCAGTTCATCCTTCACAAACAGTCTAGTTAACCCCTGAGAAGTCCTTTCTGGTGCACACTCCAGGCTTCCCAAGGGCACACCCCAACCTGCGTCTGCTGGAAACAGGGTGTACACATTCAGATAAACTAAAGAGCTGAAGTCATTTAAGAGCAGCAGTAACAGCTCTGCCTCATCCCCAGCTCTGTGCCCTGCCTTTGGATTGTGGCACAGTTTTTGCTGTTCCCAGGGGGGATACAGCCCTTCCCTCCACATTAAATGAGAACCCAGGTAAAGTCCTAAAGTGAGGCACTGTTCATGGGTCCCTGGTTCCCACTTTGCCCCACCCTTTTCTGACCCAAGCCCCAGCCCCTTCTTTCTTCTTCAGAAGATCCCAGCACCACTCATCCCACATGTAGATGCTGATCAGTTCAATGCCCAGTGCTGCTAGGCTCTGAGCCTCAATTTCCCTGTGGTGTCACTCAGAGGTCCCGAAGACTCCCTGTTGCTGTACTAATACTGCTCACATTTCAGTCCTTCCTGAGTTTCCAGCAAGGGCACAGAGCCCCCTGGAGGCCGAGGAGGGTGCTAGGAGACAGGAGCCTGAGGTGAGTGGGAGGTCTCAGAGGGTCCATCTCATAAAAAATAGGGAGCCAGATGCGCTCCTCCCCAGTGTCCCCACTTTCTGACCCCTCTTCCTCTGTCATGGCCTTGAAGCTGCACAGCTGACCAGAAAGGAGAAAAGTGATCCTCTTTTGCATTAAGAGCAACGGAGTTTCTCTTAATTAGAATCAACAGCTACACTTCGGTGAATATCTTCTCGTTCCCATTCATAGTTTTAATAATTCTCAATAAACACATACAATTTTCCCCATAAACAGATTGGACATCTCTGTAAATTAATCACTAGTTAGCTGATATTTTAATACAATTTAAATTCTATCTTTCTTAAACATTATTTTCTATTCATTTGTGGATATATGCAGAAATTCAATTGTCAATAGATACAGACATATTTAAATTGCTTCTGGTAAATTTGCTAAACTTTATTAGAGTCTATTAGTGTATCTGCATTCTAGACGTAGACTAGCTACACTCTCAAACATATTGACTGAAAACAATGGCAATTTTGTTGCTTTTTTCTCAATTCCTCTATCTTTCCTTTCTTTCCCTTGCCTCACTAACCATGCTGGTTATTTTCCAGTAGGAAAGACAATGAGCATCCTTGAGTTATCACAAAGGGATCTTTTTAATTATTTCAGTATAAAACATGATAGCTGCTATAGGTTTCCCTCAAGATTCTCTCAGCAAATTACCTATATATTCCTTGTACTGTAATTGGGTGGTTTAATAAAATCAGTTATTGGATCTTACTCGTTTTTGCTGCATCTTTTGATATGACTTTTCTCTTTCAATATTACAGATTGTGTAGATTATTCTAATGTTGAGAATTATCTCTGAATACCCTTGAGAATAATCTTGCCTTCTTATAATTCACAAACCAAACTTTTCCACTATGTATTATCCAATACAATAGATTTTGCATGATATTTTGTTCAGGGTGTTTGCATCTATATACCTAAGTAAATTAGAGCTATAATTTGCTTTCTTTCACTGTCCGTCAAGTTGCGAAGACAAGGTTATGTTAGTCTCATAAAATGAGACATCATATATTCTCTAGAAGAACTCTAGTTGCTTGAAGAATCTGTATAAGCCTGCAGCTTCTTACTAATGAAGCTCTCAGAGCCAGTTTTTGTTCGCTTTTGGAGAGGTGTTCATTTTAAGCTAGGATCTCCTTATACTACCCAGGCTGAACTCCAGGTCTCATGCAATCCTCCTGCCTCACACTCTTGAGTAGCTAGAACCACAGGCACATGCCACCTTGGCCTGATCTTTGTGGAAATATTTTTGACTATCGATTTTATGTCTGTAGAAGAACTGAGATTTTTCTTTGTTTCTTTTCCTTTATTTTTTTTTTACAGTGATGGGATTTAAAACCATGGCCTTGTTTATGCTAGGAAATGCTGTTCTACCAATGAACAACAAATAGGTTTGATTGGATTTTTCTAAGACTTCTCTTTTCACAGAGGTTCTTGACACAATTCTGAGGAACAGAACTTCATCATCCATTTTTATTTATTCCATATGTTTTAAAATGTCAGAAATGTTTTCATTCCTAATGCAAGTGACTATGTCTTCTTTTTGTTTTCGTTCTTGACAAATTTACTAAATCTTTTTAAATTTCAGTGATATCATAAACCACCTTACCTCTTCTGTGAGTTATCATCCCCACTGGATATTTGTTATCTGTTTATTTAGTATTTGTTTTTTCTTAATGCATTCCTGCTAACTTTCTTTGAGATTACATTGCAGCTGTCCTCTATCTTTCTGAGATACATGGTGAGCCCATTAAGTTTTAGTCTCTTTATCATCTGTAGAATTTCTATAGTTGATAAATCTTAAAGTTATCAATTTCCCTCTATTTACCAAATTAGTTGTATCCCATAAGGATTTTATCTAGTGGTTTCATTATTTCTTATTTCCAAATGTCACCTAATTTTCAACTTGAGTATCTCTCTAAATTATCGGGAGCATATGTCTATATTTCCAAGCATATGAGTACGTTTTAGTTATATCTTTCTTATCAAATTTGAGTATTTTGTCCACAAAACATATACAAATGATTTTGCTGTCTGAAACTTATTTAGACTTGCTTTACACCTTAGTATATGGTCCATGTCTTAATCCATTAGTCTGCTCTAACAAATTCTCATAAATTGGGTGGCTTACAAACCACAGCAATTTATTTCTCACAGCTTTGGGTGTTGTGAAGTACATGATCAAGGTGCCAGGAGTTTCCTTGTACAGTGAAAGTCAACTTCGTGATTAATAGATGGTTCCTTCTTGCTGTGATGGGAGCCACAGGCAGCTAAGATACTAGGACAGTAATCACACTTATGAGAGCACCATTTTCATCCCCCAAAGGCCCTACTTTCTAACACCATCACATTGGTCATTAGGATTAACATGTGACTCTGAGAGGGACACAAACTTTCAGACCATATTAGTCTATTTTAACAATGTTCCTTTTATTATGTGTGGTACTGGAAATTGAACTCAGGGCTTTGCACTTGCCTTGCAAGGGCTCTATCTCTTGAGCCATGCCCCAAGTCAGTTTTATTTTAGTTTGTTTTTCAGATAGCATCTCATGCTTTGTCTGGGACAGTCTCATACCATGATCCTCCTCCCTCTCACTCCTGAGTACCTGGAATTACAGGTATGCACCACAACATCAGGCATTTTTTGAGGTACTGTTATATGAACTCAGGACCTCATGCTTATTAGGCAGGTGTTATTCCACTTAGCACACTCTATCTGCATTTTTTGTGTTGGTTGTTTATTTATTCTTTTCTCTGTGTGTCTCTTTGATTAATTTTTCCTTTTTCATTATTGTTTTACTAGAAGTACATTGTGATCGTTACAAAAGACTTTTTTTGTTGTGCTGGGGATACATTGTGGCATTTACATAAGTTTTTACAGTATATCAAATATATCATACCTGAAATAACCCCTTCCATTTTTCTCCATTGTCTCTTCCCCCGATTCCTGGAATAGTTTCAACAGGTCTCGTTTTGCCATTTACATACATGTGTACCCAGTATTTGCACAATGTTCACTCTCTAACACCCTTTCCCCACATCCTTTGTACTCCCATTGTTACCAATTCCCCCAGACAGCACCTGTTATGCCCTCCTGTTCTCCAATTTTTAAAAGAAAAAAATGACATTTTTGTTTGTTTAAGAAAGCTATGAATAGTTTCTTTGTGACACTTCTGTGTGTACATGTATTATAACCCAAATAAATTTATCTCCTCTATTTTTCTTCTTTCTTTCTTAGTCCCCTTCTTATAGTTATTCCAATAGGTTTAATAATTCAATAGTCATACTGTGTTGGTTATTTTTGATATAAGGTCTCACTTTATGCCTCAGCCAGCCTTCGATGAGATCTTCCTATTTGATCTTCCCTGCATAGCTGGGATGATAGACAAATGCTCACATTGGTTGAGATGGCCTGGGCTGGCCTTGAACCGCAACCCCCCTTTCTTTGGCTCCTGAGTAGCTAGGAATAAACAGCTCAACTTGATTTTCTTACAGGGGCTCACTAACTTTTTTCCCAAGTTGGCCTTGAACTGTAATCCTCCTATCTCCATCTCCCAAATTTGGCAAGGATTACAGGTGTGTGCTGCTATGCCCAAATCAATGTTCCCTATCTCTTGGAGAGACTACACATACCCTAACTCTGAGTACAACACTCTATATACATGTCCATTGAGTTAAGTCAATGAATTCTTCCAATCTTCTGCTATTTTCTTCAAGCTACTTCGGGTAATGCTTCTTTGTCATGAAGTTTTTCCATCTGATGTTGGTAAATGGTCTTTCACATTTCTGGGCACAGAACACAGGCTCAACAATAGTGGCCTCTTCCCTTTCTTGCCTTGGATCAGAGACACAGCCTGTCCCCTGTTCTGGAGTATTGAAAGTTGACCATGGGCATCCTGGGCTATGCACTGCAGGTCACATAGAGATAGCACCAGCCTGTTCCCACAGTAAGCTGATCTTTGGGGGACAGAGCCACATACAAATAGGGGAAGAGGTCAGTGAAAAGGGAGAGTGACCAGAGGAAAAGACAATACACCCACTTACGTCACATATTGAGTCTTGGACTCTCTCTCTCTCTCTCTCTCTCTCTCTCTCTCTCTCTCTCTCTCTCTCTCTCCCTATCTGCCTCCCTCACTCCCTCTCCTTCCCTCTCACTCACTGCCCCCTTCAGCACTAGAAATCAAACTCCATACACACTAGGTATACACTTTGACACTGAGCTACACCCCATCTGGGATTCAGTCTTCATGACTATAGGAGCTCACACAACCACCTAGGACAATCACAATGGCCACAGACACGAAGACTGTGATGAGTCACTGCATTTCACTCCACCAGCTATGAACACAAAGTATGATGGGCTTTTATGGGTAGAGGTCAAGATGTGTCACATTGGCGTTACCAATGTTGGCCCATTCTCTAAGTTACATACAAGGTGGCTAGTAGTAAGTGGGGAAAATAAGACTCTTTACATCAAGCCGAGAATGCAGGACATGGGTCTCCTGCACTTGAACCCTATGATCTGGCTGATTCGATGGTATTCAAGGAACCCTTGGCAAAGGAGGTTACTGCTCTGGCAAGCATCAGGAAAATCACAGTGCAATCCACTAGGATTTGGTGGCAGGTATGTGCCTCTTCTGCAAATGACTGTGCTCTCTTTGAGAACTAGTTCCTGCTCAGTGCCGGACCTTGGTAGAGACTGAATGCCTAACCAAGGACTCCAGGTAGCCAATCAGCCTGAGGTTCCCACTGTGAGCTATATTCTGAGCCACACAGTCAAATAGCAGTCAATCATCAGGGAAAACTGCATATAGGAAGCCAGGCTTGATCAGGTGAAGAAAAGACATGTAATTTCCATGAACAGGTAGTTAATATCCCTTCAATAGTAACTCTTCTCTCTCAAGTCAGGTGAAGGCCTCCTGGGCTGTTACTTAGGACCAGATGTCTGAGGAAGAAAAGACTCAATCCTGGTTTACAGAAGGATTTGTACTACGTGCTGGTACTACCTAAAAGCAGCCAGCTTTAGCACTGAAGCCCCACTCAGGACTGACTCCAGGTGATGACAGTGAAGGACAGCTTTCAACTTGGTCTGTATTGAGTGATGGCAAGCAACACAGATCTACAGTGATTGAGTAGGAGTTGCTAGAGGTTTGGCTGCATGGTCAGAGGCCTGCAAATATCTAGGGTCAATATTTGAAAATGAATGACAAGGAAGACAGGCAAAAGGAAGAGGGCTGGACACTCAGAATGGACACTATGAGATGACTGCATCCCACATGGATGCTCACCAAATGGACACTGCCTGCAAAGAAGACTTCAATAATCAGCTAGACAAAAAGACAAACTCCATGGATGTCAGCCACCCTTATTCCCAGGCCACCCATGTCTGCCCAATGGACTCATGAACAGAGAAGCAAGTGATGGTTACATAGAGGCTGTGTACCAGTTGGCTGATATGGTCTGTACCTTAGCAAAGCTGTCTTGCCTACTGCTGACACCAAGTGGGTAATATATCAAGAGTAGAGACAAACGTAGAACCCAGGGAGCACTATCCCCAGGGAACCAGCCTGGCACCAGGTGGCAGGTCGATTCTATTGCAACCCTTCTACCATGGATGTGGATTTGCTTTCCCCACTTCTACTGCCTTTCCACTCCCTGCACTCTTAGGATGCCATAGCCACCATCATAGCAACCTCTCCTCAGCGTCGTGTCTAATCAAAGAACTCTTCTGCTAAAAGGATGTGCAGCATGGAATTAACCATTCTTACCAAGTACCCTTCATTTAGAAGCAGCAACTTAATTAAAAGTGGAATGTCTTATTGAAGATTTAACCATGACACAGGTTGATGTAAGGTACTGCCAAATAAAGGCCACACCATGTGTGGAAAATTTATTAAAAGATTTATTAGGATCCAGACCACAGGGCTGCCCCCTCCTCTCCCCTCCCCCACAGGTCAGGGAGCAGTGGCTTGGCTGAAATGAGTACTGTGCTTTATAGGAGGGTCCAAGCCATGGTGGAGGGAGAGAGTTTCTGGCCTGATTATCTGTGACCACCAGATGGAAAAGGTCAGCATGCCTGGCTAGTTGAGTAACTGGAAGTTCCTGAGTTGTTTTGCAAGCAGAGAAGCAATCAAGCAGGGAAACAAGCTGGGGAGAAACAAGCGGTCATAAATCAGGGGTTCTGGTTTTGGTGCCAGCCTCACGAACTTCCACCTGCCCCAAGAATGCCAGGGACCGAACATTTGAAAGATAACCTCTTAAAATATGGGGCTCTGTCTTACAGGCTGCTTTTGTGTATTGAACTAAAGCCCATCAGATGACACAATGCTTTAAGGATGCCCAGGGTTTGTTTTAATCAGGGATGGTAAGACACACAAACACAGAAATCACTAATACAAGGGAAGAAGTTAGTTATACTCACAGATTTTAAGAGAAGGGGATACATCATGCATACAGGGAAATACAGGGTGGGTCAAGAGGCACAGAGAAGGGAGAAATATCGGCAAGAGCCTGGAAGGAACAGAGGAGACAACAGAGACAGGTTTTTAGACTTGCTAATTTGAATAATTTCATTGGGCTCTGGAACACAGGAACAACTAGTGTACTTAGTTATCTGGTGCTGGATATATGGACAGTGGCCAGAGTGTGAGAGCACAATGAAAGAAGTACTTAGGGGTCTGTGCTCTGGGTAGGTTTGTTAGCATTTGCTAGCTCCAGGAATAAGCTCACCCTGGAAGGGACAATACCTCCAGAGTCAGCAATGTCCCCAGATGTCAAAGCACTAAAATGTAGTAAAATAAAAAGGCATACAGTCTTCCTGGAAGCCAGAACACCTGGCTTGATTCTCAGACTAGTTGAGAATCAAGGGGTAGAAGTGGGAGTGGCTTCTTTCATGATGAAGCCTAATAATACACTCAGCTACGTTTGCTTTCTAGCAACTCTGAGCTCTGCTGCTTTGAAGATCTTAGATCCTCACTATAAAATGCTTCTATCAGAAGACACTTCAGTGGTCCCACTGGGATGGAACCCAAAGAAGAAGGGTGAACTGATAGATCCTAATTACTAAAGGGTAAGTGGGTTGCCACATGAAGGAGAATAGGAGGGGCTTATATAGAACCCAGACTAATAAGCATACTAGTACTTCTTCATATTCAGACCCTTTGAAAGTAAAAATAAAAATAACCTCAGGTTCAGATCTATGAGCACCTAAGATTCTAGTTGAGGACCAGGAAATACTGATTGGGTAGTAGAAGACAGAAGCCATAGCTATCAATTAAGACTCATGATTAGGTGCTATGGTTTGAATATGATTTGTCCCCTTGAAACTCAAATTGAAATTTAATCTCCATTAAAAGACATTAAGAGGTGAGACATTAAGAGATGAATAGGGATCTGCCCTCATAAATGGATTACTCCATTCTTGTGATTAATGGAAGACTGGATTAATGGGTTATCCCTAAGTGGCATCACTATAAAAGCCAGTCTAGGCAGGCTCTCATGTTCTGTCTCCTGCCATGTGATGCCCTGTGTTGCCTCAGGATTCTTCCAGTAATCAGAGCATCACTAGATGCAGCCTCTCAATATTGTACTAGAGCTGTGAGTCAAAATAAACCTCTTTTCTTTGTAACTTATCCAGTCTGTTGTATTGTGCTATTAGCAAAAGAAAATGAATTAGACATTAAGATTGACAGATTTAGTAAATAAAAATACAGAGGTCAAATGAAAGTTGAATTTCAGATGGACAATAAATAATGTTTTAGCTCAAAGTCATGCATTGTTTGAGTGTCCTACATTTTATCATCCAACCCTATTCATGCCCTGTTTAAAAAGAAGGACTGTAGTAACTTGGCACATTTTTATTTGCTTCTCACATGTATTTAAGTGTTCATAATTATTAGCCAGGTTCTCTTTTCCTCTTATCACTATTATTTTATTTACAAGTTACTAACAAGATATTCAGAAAGACTGTGATTAGACTGAAAGTGATATGTATATTGTTACCTGTAGATGCAATTACTCTCAGGAGCTTGCATCTCCTCATTTTGGGGAGAAGGTAAGAATTTCTTTGTATAAAGGACAACTGCATCCTATTAGATGGGACACAGTATTGCTTTTCAGTTTCTCAAAAGTTCAACTGACCTGTAAACATCAACTTTGCCAGTGGGTGCAATGCTAGGCTTTGCCAATAGAGGGCACTGGAGGAATGTTACAAGATCATAGCAACAAGATGGTGACTCAATCTGTTCTTTCGCTTCCTTTCCTTTATGTGTATCTGATCAGCCCCATAGTCAGGTTTTCGGATGGACCAGTCCCACCTCACCAGCCCTGACCACCCAGCTCCAACTCAGTGCTCAGGCCCGACCTCCACCTGGCAGTCTCTTCCACAGTAGTTCCAGGCTTACTCCCAAATAACCAGCTCCAGCTTACTTTACCTTCTGGTGATGGTGAACAACATCTATGTACCAGCCCTAACCCATGTTCTGACAAGGATCCAGATGATCTGTCAGCCAAATGTTGGCTCATGCTGCTTAAGGCTGCCTTGCCTTACTCAGTCTCCTATCTCAGACTGCATCTTTTCCCTTCTCACCATTCATTCATTCAAGTGTTCATTGATCACTTACCACTTACCCGTCAGTATTCTGGTAAACATTTCAGAATGAGTCCTTGCACAGATATAAGTTGTCTTTTGGGTGTAAATCTTGGGATGACATGGCTGGGTAATATAACAGATGCAGTTAGTTGCTTAACTTTGTTTTGTTTGTTTGTTTTGTTTATTGGACAAGATCTTAAGCCAGGCTGGCCTCAAACTCATGATCCTTATGTCTTAGTCTCCCAAGTGCTGAGATTACAGGTTTGTGCCACCATATCTGACAGCTGCTTAATTTTGGAAGCATAGGAACAGAAGTGCAGACAGAAGTGAACACCAAAATGCCCTCACCTACATAAAGCTTACATTTAAGATGGAAAGAGACAATAAACATACACATAAAAACAGTAACAGGTAATAGTAACATGTGATAAGACATATGAATATGTCTACAAGTTTTGAAATTCATACTGATGGCTTTACGCTGTATATATAGTTTGGCTGCATTTTTTTTCATTCGATGTATTTTTGAAATCTAGCTATGATAAAACATAGATCTAGCTCATTCACCCTTACAGCTGAATAACTAGGATAAATGTACTGTCACATATCGTATGTATAGGCTATTTCCATTATTGCTACTACAGTAGTAGTAACTGCTACAGAAATAATGCAGCAGTTGGCATATAACACTATTCTAGGTAATGCCCAGAGGTGGAACTGCTTGGTCAAAAGACAGTACATTTTCACTTTTATTGCCCTCTAGTGTAGCTGGCCTAATTTACACCCTAACAGCAGTTAGGGGTCCTGTTTCTCTAAGCCTTTACTACACTTGAAATTGTCATCACCCTGCTCTGATGACAGCTTTCCCTTACAGTTCACAAATAATGCAGACAAAGCAGCACGTGTGCCAGACACCAGTGAACCCTCCACTGCAATGATGTGTCAAGTCTCCCTCTTCTGGCTGGTCAGGGGGCAGGAACTGGTCCCTCTTGTTTTCTGTAAGGCAGTGCTTTGCAGACTGAGAGCTCTTTCCCAGTTCTAATTCAATAATCTGTCTATCTTGGTCCATTTGCTGCTGCTAATAATACGATGCCACAAGAAGGTAAGTTATAAAGAAAAGAGGTTTTATTCTGGCTCACAGTTGTGATCCAAAGTCAAGGGGTCATATCTGGTGATGGCCTACTTGCTGGAACAGTTGTGAAGTGGTGTATGGTGTCATACGGAAGAGACAGGGGGCATGCATGTGACCTAGCCAAAGTGCTTTAATAGCAGACCCACTCTCAAGATAATCCATAAATCTACTAGCTGCAGAATAATTCTGCCCATTCTTTTGTTTGTTTGTTTTTCTAAGGTCTCATTATGCAGCCCAAACAGTGCTTGAATGCAAAATCCTCCTGCTTCAATCTCCTAAATGCTGAAATTACAGACATGTAGTACCATACCCACCTTGCATTAATCCTTTTTTTGTGAGTGAAGATCCAATTTTAAAGTCCCCACCTCTTAATATCTCATATGGAGATTAAATTTTAATGTGCATTTTGGAAGGAATAAACCATATTACAACCATAGAACTGTCCAAGCCTTAGTTTTCCAGTCAGTGTGACTGAATGGTCACTATGCCCACTGTGTGCTGGTAAATATTTAACAACCAGATCAGAATGTGTAGGAGTTGGAGAGCCCTAGTTTGTAGCATTTGCCAATTTGCTACCCTGATCACAAAGTTTGGAAAACATGCCCTTAGTCATCAGTTCTCAAGAGCTGGTGCAAGCAGCCTGTAGCACACCACTGAGCCTGCTCTTTGCAGCTGTCATGTTCTTTTATTGTGCAGTCCAAGAAACAATCATCACCTTCCTCTATGAGTAGGCAGCGACACCTGGTGGCAAAGTCAAGCAAATCACAGACCACGTAGAAGAACCTAGAGTATGAGGAAAGCAGTAAGAACCCCCACTTTTCTTTTTTCCTTTCAGAAGAACAAGCACTCAATTCAGAGAACTGCAGAACAAATTCTAAAAGCAACTGGGTTGTTCTGGACCCATCAAAATTCATGGACACGGAACCACTGACTGCCACCTCCCTACAACTAGGGCTGCTGATCTCTAACTACAACAACTTCAGGTGAGCATGCCACACCATCTGCTCTGGAGGAAACCATATAGCCCAGCATAGTTTGTGGGCAGACTGCACCCCTCATGAGTAAAGCTGTTGGCCAAATAAATGGAGGGAAATTTCTAGCTCTGCCTGGTGATGAAGGGACAGCCCCACCTGCTTTCTTCATGAAGTGTTGGATTGACCAGCCTGTGTGGAGGAGGGGTAGCCCAGCTGCAGCCTGGGGAAAATAAATACATTCTACCTTATTGGAGAAACTGGTTATGAGCTGAAACTAACAGCCTTTCCTGAGAAGAGCATTCAATCAAACAGCTGGACTCAGCTCCCAGGCTTGCCAGCAGGTAGGAAGGAATGGCTACTGCTCATACATCAGCTCCTCATGGGACTGCTTCAGAACCTGCTTGCAAAAACAAACTGATCCTGATGGCCCAAACCCCTAGAAACACCCTGTGCTTAAACACCCTCAGTGGAACCCCCCCATCCCTAAAACCTGTCTGGCAGACAGAGGCCCCATTGTTTGCCACACAGTCCAGCATATAAACCCAAAGGAGGGTCAGAGAGCAAGAGAAAGTGCTTATCAGAAGGTAAAGCACCAGGATTAGAAATCAGGGGGAAGCACCCAGTGCACTCATTGAACTCAGAGGAAACCCACTCCTCTGCAGAACAAGGAAGAAATTTGGACAATAAATACATATTTTTGTTACTTATGTCCTTCTTCTATTCTGCTGAAATTTTAATTTATTTAGCCCTCTCTTGTTTTACTTTCTTCTTGCTCACTCAGTTTTGTTTTTTCTTCTTTTCCATCGATCTCCTTATTTTCTTCTCCCCCTACTTTTCACTCCACTGCCCCATTTCCTCCACACAAACCACTAACCAAGTAGTCTATTATACCAACTTTACACATTATTCCCATCCTTCCTTTACTTATGCAATCCCTATAATAATCCCCAGGGGATTATTACTTCATAGCCCTCACACCTCATACCTATTCTCCCTATTGTATCCCCATCATTTTCATTGCCTAAGTATCAATCTCCAAGCAAACAGCTGCTATTTTCCCAATACCTGCTGTTTATGGATAATATTATCAAAGGTTTTATATATTATGTAAATAACTGTTTCAGCACTGAATTCCTGAATTTTTAATTTCTGAGTTATACCTCCAAGTCAGTGAACAGAAATGATACAACAACTTAGCTAACAAGTAAGCTAGCAAGAGCATAGGAATTATGTCAAGGTAAAGAAAACAGGTGAGTAAAACCCCCAACAAACTAATCAATCAACAACACATAAGCAAATCTCAAGGTAGATACAAGGGGTATAAATGAATGCAGGGGAATATGACTCCTCAAAAGGTTAAAAATCACACATCAGAGGATGTGGTGCACAGTGAATGGTATGTATCCTCAGTTGCTGAGGTAAGAAGAATGATGATAAAAATGACTAATGAGCTTACAGAGGAGCTTAAAGAGGACATATGAAAAAAACACAATGAATCTCAAGAGTCTACAGATATAATACATTAGAAGTCACAGAAACAACTAAATGAACTACAAGAGGATTTCAATAAACATCAAAACAAAAGCAAAGAAGTTACAAAAAAAGAAAAACAAAAAAGAAGGCAGTACAAGATATGAAAGAGGATGTTAACAAAGATATGGAAGTTCTCAAAAATAAAAGAATCAAAAAGAAAAACCATGGAAAGAAAAAATTCTGTAAATCAAAATAAATAAAATTGAAATCCACTCCAGAATACAGGAACAAGTAAAAGACAGAATTTCAGGGCTCTGAGACAAAATAAATATTAAAGGAATCTTTCCTTGCAAAAGGAGTATGCAAGTACAAAAGAGAAGAAGTGCAAGCAAAAGGCAGAGGAAATATATTCAACAAAAGAATAGCAGAAAACTCCACAAATCTGAAGAAAGAGATTCCCATCCAGGTAGAGGAGGCCTATTGGACACAAAATAGACATGACCAAAATAGAACCTCTTCACAGCATAGTATAGTTAAAACAATGAGCAGAGAAAATAAGGCAAGAATAAGGAAGGCTATGAGGGGGAGAGAGAAAAAGAGAGAGACAGAGAGAGAGAGAGAGAGAGAGAAGAAAAATAACATATAAAAGAAATAAGTTATTTCCAGAACTGAAAAAAAATTCAATCCCAGGTATTCTACCAGCAAAACTGTCATTAATATTGAAGATGGAATAAAAACCTACCAAAATAAACAGAACCTAAAACAGTGCATGAACTCTAATTCACACTACAGAAGATTCTCAAAGTAATCCTACACACAAATGATGAAAATAAACATAGCTTGAAATGATGGAATTATGAAATCTCAAGAGAAGAACTGACAAGTAATTAGAGAGCAGTATAGAATTAGCTCTACACACACAAACCCCTGTACAACAAAAACAACTAAATGAAAGGAATCATCACATACCTCTCAGTATTAACACTGAATATTAATGGCCTCAACTCCCCCATCAAAAGACATGGATTAACAAACTGGATTAAAAAGGAAAACCCAAAAATTTGTTGTCTACAAGAGACCTACATTATCAACACAAACAAATATTGTCTTAGGGTAAAATGGTAGAAAAAGAACTACCAAACTAATGGACCCTGAATACAGGCAGGATACTTATCTGATATTTATATCAGATAAAATAGAATTCAAACCTAAGTCAGTCAGGAGAGACAAAGAAGGCCACCACACATTAATAAAAGTGGCAATACATCAAGAGGAAATAACAATTGTTAATTTATATGTGCCCAATGTCAGTGTACCCAACTTCATTTAACATACACTACTGAACTTAGAAACACAGGCAGACCCCATTGCGGTGGTGATGGGAGACTTCAATACTCCTGGATCACCAATAGATACGTCATCCAGGCAGAAAAATCAACAAAGAAACTCTAGAATTGAATGACCTAGATCAAAATGGACCTAACAGACCTCTATAAAGTATCCTATCCTACAACAGCACAATATACATTCTTCTCACCAGTCCATGGAACTTTTTCCAAAATAGATCATATTTTATACCAAGAGGATATAAATTCCCTAACTATATCTATAACAAGTAATGTAATTGACGCAGCATTAGCATTTCCCAAAAAGGAGAAGTCCAGGACATGACAGATTCACTGCTGCACTCTACCAGACCTTTAAAGAACTGAAACCAACATTCCTCAGTCTTTTCCATGTAAAAGAAAGGGAAGGAACACTGCTGAAATCATCCTGCGAAGCCAGTATTACACTTATTCCAAAACAGGACAAAGACAAATAACAACAAAAGAAAATTATAGATCAATTTCTTTAATGAAATTAGATGCAAAATTTCTCAATTAACTGCTGGCAAACCTAATTAACACCAAGAAAAAGATCATACACCATGATCAAGTCAATTTCATCCCATGGATTCAGGGATGGTTCAACATATGCAAATTACTAAATGTAATATAACATATTAACAGAAGCAAAGAAAAACCCACATGATCATCTCAATAGATGAAGGAAAAGCCTTTGACAAAATTCAGCATGTTTTCATGTTAAAAGTTCTGATGAAAGTAGGAATAGAAGGAATGTACTGCAACATAATAAAGGATATATATGACAAGCCTATATCCATTAATTTACTAAATGGGGAAAATCTGCAACCATTTCTTCTAAAGTTAGAGTCCACTCTCTCTACTCTCTGCTAGCGCGGGCGGCAGCTCAGCCTAGAGCACCCACAGCCCACCTTTCGGGGGCGGGCTCCCAGCTCCAGCAGGGTTGAGGAGAAGATGAAAGAGCTGGTGGTGGAAGTGTGGGGCTCCAATGGCGCTTTCTACAAGGCATTTGTAAAGGATGTTCATGAAGATTCAATAACAGTTGCATTTGAAAATAACTGGCAGCCAGAAAGGCAGATTCCATTCCATGATGTGATATTCCCACCACCTGTAGGTTATGATAAAGATATCAATGAAAGTGATGAAGTTGAGGTTTATTCCAGAGCAAATGAAAAAGAGCCGTTGTTGGTGGTTAGCTAAAGTGAGGATGATAAAGGGTGAGCTTTATGTAACAGAATATGCAGCATGTGATGCTACATACAATGAAATTGTCACAATTGAGTGACTACGATCAGTTAATCCCAACAAACCTGCAACAAAAGATACTTTCCATAAGATCAAATTGGAGGTGCCAGAAGACTTAAGACAAATGTGTGCCAAAGAATCAGCACATAAGGACTTTAAAAAGGCAGTTGGTGCCTTTTCTGTGACTTATGATCCAGAAAATTATCAGCTTGTCATTTTGTCCATCAATGAAGTCACTTCAAAGAGAGCACATATGTTGATTGACATGCACTTTCGGAGTCTGCAAACTAAATTGTCTCTGATGCTGAGAAATGAAGAAACCAGTAAGCAACTGGAGAGTTCAAGGCAGTTTGCCTCGAGGTTTCATGAACAGTTTATCGTACGAGAAGATCTGATGGGTCTAGCTATTGGTTCTCATGGTGCTAATATTCAGCAAGCTAGAAAAGTACGTGGGGTCACTGCTATTGTTCTAGATGAAGATACCTGCACATTTCATATTTATGGAGAGGATCAGGATGCAGTGAAGAAGGGTAGAAGCTTTCTTGAGTTTGCTGGAGATGTCATACAAGTTCCAAGGAACATAGTAGGTAAAGTAATAGGAAAAAATGCAAAACTAATTCAGGAGATTGTAGACAAGTCAGGAGTTGTGAGGGTGAGGATCGAGGCCGAAAATGAAAAAAGTGTCCCACAAAAAGAGGAAATTATGACACCAAATTCCCTGCCTGCCAGTAATTCAAGAGTTGGATCTAATTCCTCTGAAGAAAAAAAGCATATAGATATAAAGGAAAACAGTGCCCATTTTTCTGAACCTAACAGTACAAAAGTCCAGAGGGGTATGGTACCATTTGTTTTTGTGGGAACAAAAGACAGCATTGCTAATGCCACTGTTCTTTTGGATTATCACCTGAACTACTTAAAGGAAGTAGACCAGTTGCGTCTGGAGAGATTACAAATTGATGAGCAGTTGCAACAGATTGGAGCTAGTTCTAGACCACCAGCAAATCATACAGGTAAGGAAAAAGGCTATGTGACTGATGATGGTCAAGGAATGGGTGGAGGTAGTAGACCTTACAGAAATAGGGGGCACGGCAGATGCGGTCCTGGATATACTTCAGGAACTAATTCTGAAGCATCAAATGCTTCTGAAACAGAATCTGACCACAGAGATGAACTCAGTGATTGGTCATTAGCTCCAATAGAGGAAGAGAGAGAGAGCTTCCTGCGCAGAGGAGACAGAGGAAGAGGACGAGGAGGAGGCTTCAAAGGAAATGACGATCACTCCCGAACAGACAATCGTCCACGTAATCCAAGAGAGGCTAAAGGAAGAACAACTGACGGGTCACTTCAGAGTTGACTGCAATAATGAAAGGAGTGTCCATACTAAAACATTACAGAATGCTTCCAGTGAAGGTAATCGGCTGAGCACGGGTAAAGACCGAAACCAGAAGAAAGAAAAGCCAGACAGCATGGATGGTGAACAACCACTCGTGAACGGAGTACCCTAAACTGCATAATTCCGAAGTTGTATTTCCTATACCATTTCTGTAATTGTTATTCCATATTAGAAAACTTTGTTAGGCCAAAGACAAATAGTAGGCAAGATGGCACAGGGCATGAAATGAACACAAATTCTGCTAAGAATTTTTTTTGTTATTGGCCATAAGCAACAAATTTTCAGACTTAAACAAAACGATCTTGAAATTTGAAACATTGTTTTTAAGTGTTCTTAGCACTTCAGGGCAGGTTTTTGTTTTATAAATTACTGAGCAGTGATATTCTTTATTAATTTGGACCATTTTCCTGCATTGGGTGATAACTCACTAGTACATTTCAGTTTTTTCTGAATAAGTATCATTTATGGTAATCACAGCAGACTTCTCTTTTCAATCTCATATAGGAGTCTTCATGAAACGGTGTGTCATTTCATGTCCTGTGTCAGTTTATGTTTTGGTCCACTTCTCCAGTATTTTAGTGGACCTTGAAATGTGTGTAATGTGACATTTGTCATTTTCATTAACAAAAAAATGTTGTATGATCTGTGCCTTTTTTTATATATTTGCAGGTAGGAAATTTGGATGCAGAGTTCAGGGACGATAAGTCAGAGAAACACTAAATGTTAAAGATGTAGCAAACCCTGTTGAACATTAGTACTTTATAGAAGAATGCATGCTTTTCATATTGTTTTCCTTACATAAACATCAGGTTAGGCAGTATAAAGAATAAGACTTGTTTTCTGTTTTTCTTTTGTTGCACTGAAATTTGACAATGTTACTGAAAGGGATGTGTAATTTTTCTGTACAGACAGAAGAAATAACTATCTTTTCATCTGAGAGAGAGGCTAAAATGTCTTCAGCTAGGAACAAATCTTCCCAGTTGAATGTTAGTAGGATGTGCCTGCTCTTTGGCCTGATGACTAATTTTAACTGAGAACCGTTTTTTAAATTTTGTCCTCCTCAGATTTTGTGATGTTTTTCATATTTTAAGTTCAACCTTACTTTGAGGAGATAGGAAAGTTGTTTTCATGTACATGTAATTACCCTGTGAAGTACAGGTACTTTGTCTAAGAAACATTGGAAGCAGGTTAAATGTTTTGTAAACTTTGAAATATAAAGTCTAATGTATAAGCAGAATTGAAAAGCATACTAGTATTGGTTAACAATACTGTTTTTCCTTTTTTGTTTCGATGTGTTGGGTTTTGGTTTTGGTTCTAAGTCTTTCTTTTTTTAATGAATGAAATTTATTGAGGAAAAATATGTGAAGGACCTTCACTCCTAAGATGTTATATTTTTCTTAAAAAAAAAATAACTCCCAAGTAGGGGTACCACTGAATCTGTACAGAGCAATACAAACTGAGGTTCTGCTTCTGATGTATTTTGTGAGTTTGTTTCTTTGAATTTTCTGTTTACAGTTACTTTTCCTTGCATACAAATAAGCATATAAAATGGCAACAAACTGCACATGATTTCGCAAATATTAAAGTCTTTTAAAAGGTATTGCCAAACATTAAGGTTGATTTCTAGCTATTTAGTCTGGTAATGTATAGCATTTGAAAACAGAAATTAGTACCTTGCACACATCATCTGTAAACTGTTTGGTTTAAAATACTGTAGATAATTAACCAAGGTAGAATGACCTTGTAATGTAACTGCTCTTGGGCAATATTCTCTGTACATAATAACGACAACAGATTGGATTTTATGTTGACATTTGTTTGGTTATAGTGCATTATATTTTGTATGCAAGCAGTTTTAATAAAAGTTGATCTTCCTCTGCTAAAAAAACAAAAACAAAACAAAATAGTCCTGGAATTCCTAGCTGGAATAAAAAGACAGGAAGAAGAAATAAAAGGAATCCAAATGGGTAAAAAGAATTTAAACTATTATTATTATTTCAGCTGACATGATATTCTACCCAACTATCCCCAAAAACCACCAAAAATCTCCTAGACCTCAAAAACACCTTCAGCAAAGTAGCAGGATACAAAATCAATTTACAGAAATCAGTAGGAATTCTATATACCAAAAATGAACAGAATGAGAAAGAAAATAGGAAAACAGTTCCATTTACAATAGCCTCAAAAAAATACCTGGGAATAAACTTAACAAAGGAAGTAAAAGACCTGTACAATGAAAACTATATACCACTAAAGAAAGAAACCAAAGAAGGCTACAGAATATGGAAAAATCTCACATGATCATGGATTGGTAGAATCAATATTATGAAAACGGCTATATTACCAAAGCAATCTACATCTTCAACACAATCCACATCAAAATTTCAATGACATTTATCACAGAGGTTGAAAAATCAACCCTAGATTTTTTATGGAAACACAAAATACCTGGAAGAGCCAAGGAAATACTGACCAAAAAGAGCAACACTGGAGGTATCACAATTCCTGACTTCAAACTATACTACAGAGACAGCAATAAAAAACAGCATGGTACTGGAACAGAAACAGACATGAAGACCAATGGAACAGAATAGAAGGTCCAGATATGAAGCCATACAACTATGCCACATGGTTTTTCACAAAGGCACCCAAAATACACAACAGAGAAAATACAGCCTCTTCAACAAATGTTGCTGGGAAAACTGGGTATCTTCATGCAGAAAACTGAAACTAGATCCATGTCACTAACCCTGTACAAATAAGTGAAAGTGAATTAATGACCTTAATATAAGCCCTAAAGTTTGGAAACAACTATCATATGTAGTAGGAAATACACTGGAGTGTGTAGTCCTAAGCAGCAACTTCCTAAATAGCACAACAATAGCTCAGCAAGTAAGAGAAAGGATGAACAAATGGAAATGTATCAAATGAAAAAGCTTCTGCACAGCAAAAGGAACAGTCACTAAACTTAAGAGACTGTTCAAAGAATGGGAGAAAATCTTTGCCAGCTATTCATCTGATAAGGGACAGAGATCCAATATCTACAGTGATCTCAAAAAACTCAACCCCCAAAGAATCAACAACTCAATGAAGAAATATGCACATGAATTGAATAGGGAATTTTCAAAGAAAGAGGTACAAATGGCTCATAAATACATGAAGTGATTAACTTTCCTGGCCATAAAATAATGGAAATCACAACTACATTAAGATTTCATCTCACCCAATTAGAATGGCTATGATCAAAAGCACCAAAAATAACAAATGTTGTGAGGATGAAGTAAAACAGTAACCCTTGTACATTGCTCATAGGAATGTAAATTAGCACAACCATTATGGAAAGCAGTATGGAGAGTCCTTAAAAAGTTAAAAATAGAACTGTCATATGATACAGTGATACCACTGCTGAGCACATACATTAGAGACACTTGCACATCAATGTTTATTGCAGCCCTATTTATAATAGCCACGCCATGCAAACAACCCAGATGCCCCACAACTGATGAATGGGTTTGAGAAAATATGATCTGTCTATCTATCTGTCTATCCATCTATCTACTTCTCCACAATGGAGCTTTATTCAGCCATAAGGAAGAATGAAAGCATGTGGGCTGCAGGTAAATGGATGGAATTGGAGGATACCATGTTGAGGGAAGCATACCAAGTTTAGATAAAAGCCTCATATTTTCTCTCATATGTGGAAAAAGAGATTCAAAAGAAAAGTATATACACAAAACCAAACATGATCATATACAAAATTATATGCAGAACATGTTTATCATAGTGGAACTAACCTATGGAACTTGGGGGAGGAGGAAAAGGCAAAGAGAAAGATAGAGTCAACAATATTGAAATACATCTGTTCAGGTAGAGTATTTAATAGTACATAGTGAAAGCTGCTGAATAATGGGGGTGGGAGGAAAGGGCTAAAGGAGAGTAATGGAAGGGGTTGAACAAAGTATAGTATATTCACAGCTGGAAACACTGAGAAACCCTTTTGAACATTGACATTGGAAGTAATGAAATAGGGAAGTGTGAAATAGGTACAGTGAGTTGGGCAGGACTTGTGGGAAGGGGAATGGGCAAATGGAGGAGATGAAGGTGAAGGAATATGGTTGATGGGCTTCCTAGACATGTAGGAAGTAGAATGATGAAATGTCTTGTGGTTGCTTTAACGCGGAGGGGAGGTGTTTGCACAAAGGTGGTGGGGGACAATCTAGCCAATGGACACATAAGGCTATTAGAATTGTCACAATGAATCCCCTATGTACAATGAATATATTTTAATAAAAATGGGAAAAATAAAATAAATTTAGAAGGAAAGAAACAATAAATGAAGCCAGGTGTGGGAACTTGGAGGTGTGGCTCAAGAGGTACAGTACTTGTTTTGCAAGCATGAATCACTGAGTTCAAACCCCAGATCCACCAAAAGTAAAAAGTAAAAGAGGAGCTGGATTCAAATTATTTAGGTGATCCCCTACTGCTCATTGGGATGGAGATAAAAAGATCTGCATTAGTAGGAGCCCCAACAAAGGAGGGACACTGATTCTTCCTGTCCTTTTAAGATCTCATTGTAACATAAGATGCAAAGCCAGGCTCTCTCTTGGTCCTCTCTCAGCTGACCAGTAAAATGGCAAAAAGACTAAATTAAGATGACCCTGATATATCCTGTATAACTACCACCAAAATCTGTTGAGTTCACTGCAGCAGTCCAAAACAATGATGCTCATGCTTGTCATCCCAAGCTACTTAGGAGTGTGATCAGGAGGATCGCAATTCCAAGCCATCCCTGGGAAAAAAAAAAAGTTTGGGAGACCTCACGTCTGTGGAAAAAAGTTTGATGTGGTGGTGTATGCCTATCAGCCCACCTACAGCTGGAAAGATAAAATGGGAGGATAACAGTCCAGATCGGCTCAGGCAAAAAGTGAGACCTTACCCCAAAATAGCCGAAGGAAAACATTTTTAAAAAGCTGAAGGTGTGACTTAAGCAATACAGTGTCTGCTTAGCAAGCATGAAGCCCTGAGTTCAAACCCCAGCACTGCCAAAACATGCTGCTCATTCTGGACCTCAGACAGGTCAGGCTCGCTGAACTAACTAGAGACCAGGAATGAACATACCTTGAATATTCTCAGCAGCAGCCCAAACCTGACCCACTGCTAAGGAAATCAGAGTCAGCACCTGTGACCATAGACACAGGTTGATTGCTGTGGCCCCTCAGCTAACAAGCTCCAAGTCTGATTCCTTATAAAGACAGTAGTGGTAGTCACTGCATCAAAAATCACTTCATCAAAAATGAAATAGCGTCGTTACCATAAAACCCCAGGATGAAATATTTTATCACTAGAGGGAGCCACACGGCATCAAATATACTTAAGGCTCAAGGTGTTCTATACAAAATTGCCCACCAGGTGGCATGTACACAGTAAGCAGGTTGGCACTCAACACAAAACTTGCTTCCCATATCCCAGTGTCCTGTGAAGAGGCAGAGAGACTGGACCAATCCTAAAAGAGGACTACATCCTTGTTTACATCAAAGGTCAGCTAAGTTGTAAGTGCTTTTTACCCCAAAATTTTACAAAAATTAAAATAGAAGGTAATTAGAGTTTTAGTTATGAATTAATCTGTGGCTAGTAAAAAAAGTTTTAATTTAATAAGAAAGTACAGATTTTGACTCACTGGGGCTTCTAGTCTCAAGTCTTCCTTGAGTCTAGAATGACAGATAGTGTAAGCACCTGATTTGGCATTTACATTTAGAGTTTAAAGCAAAGAATACAACCAGGTGCAAAGGAGTTGTTTCATAAAAACAAAAAGGTCAATTCCTCTAAAGAATAAACTGTTTATGCATCACACTACAGCAGAGATATTTGTTGAATATACTAAAATTTCAAGGATTGTAATGTGAACAATATTGAAGAATTTTTAACTATATAGTGAATTTGATAAAAAAAATTTGTACTTGGTTGTTTAAAAATCAGTAAAATTCGGTGTCTGATATCAGAAATAAACAGCCACCATAAAGTTAACATGAGTTTGTAACTTTAGCCAGTTTTAAAACAACTTGGATTCTTGCACCAAAACCCAAAAAAAATTCAAATAGAAAGATGACAAAATAATTACTGTTTCAGTGATGAAATATTATTAGAAAATCATGGGAAATGTTTAAAAAATTATAAGGAGTGTTTTTTCAAATAAATTTAAAGCCAACTGCCCATCTAATGAAAATTTTGTGACTTTCTTTTTAATTTAATTTTTATTGGCATAAATTAACTATACAAAATGATTTTACTGTGATATTTGCAACTTGCTTATGATGTGCTTTGACCCAGTTCGCCCATTTTTATTACTCTTTCTTATCCTTCCGCCTTCTCCCCTCTCATTTTCATAGGTTTTGGTGAGTTTCCTTGTGCCATATATATATATATATTACTTCTACAATATTTACCCCCAAAAAAGAAAGTGCCTTTATTGAGTTTTTAGTTGATCCCAAAGATACCCATATCAATGAAGAAATGTTTTCAATTCATGACCTAAAAGTAAAACTTGTGGCACTGATATTTTAAATCTTTTACATTTATCAAGGAATATTTTCAGGTAGGTATGAAAACTAGTTTTTTCATGATGGACAGTGATTCAGCTATATTGGGTCAAACTCTAGGTTTAAAGGGTTTCTTAACAAGAGACTGATGTTTCCCTTATTGTTTTATTCACTCTGTGATACATAGAAAATTGTGCTCAGTTGTCACAGCAGATTCTATGAAAAGCATCATGGATGGGTATAGTTGTTAAAACCATTCAGTATATAGGCTTTATGAATAATTAATATTTTATAGAACTATTGAAAGAAATAAAAGGCAATGATATTTTTAAAGAATGACAGCCCATACTTAGTTTACTCAATAATGTGAACTATGTGTGAATGAGTTAAATGAGAAGAGCCAAGCTTAATTTTTACCTAGCTAACCAAGTATGAGAATTTATGTTGAAATTAAAACTTTCCATAATATAAATCAATAATAATGATTTTATACATTCTCCCAGCATAAGTCAATATGCTAAAAAATTTTAATTGTAACTGGCTGTCAAGCAAATTGGCTGTAAAATCGTCTGTGTTATTGATCAATTTTTCAATGATCTTCAAATACTATAATGCCTCTTTGAATTTGATGTTAATAATACTGAGTTGGCAACAATTATTAGTGAATTTACTTAACATGGGTGACATTATTTTGAAAATTATTTCCTTTGGCTTCAAAGGAAAAGCATATTTAACCATTTAATTAAGTTACTAGAAAACATTTAGGTATTTTATTAAATAACTTGATATGTGATTTACATTTTTAACTGTAAATTTTATTAAGTCTAAATACAGATGAAGATTTCTGATGAAAAGTTACTGTGAGAATTGAGATGTGCAGTATGTGTAAGCCATATATCAGATTTCAAAGACTTATTGTGGAAAATCAGTACAAAAAATATCTCACAAATGTTTGTATTGCATATTTTGGATATATTAGGTTAATAAAATATATTAGTTAATTTCATCTATATCCTTTACTTTTTAGATTGTACTGTTGGAAAACTTAATTACATTTCTGATTCACATTGTTTCCTTTGGACAGCACTGAACTCAACTAGGACCATAGACTCCTTCTTAGGGGACTGAAATGGTAGATTTCTGACTGGTTTACAAAAACAAGCTTCCCTGCCCTTGTCACAGACTCATACCATTCTATTATTGTGAGAATTGAATGGGATAACATATAAAATGAATAGCTGGAGGTCTGGCACCTAACAAGAGTTATATAAGAGTTAGCTATTATTATTATCGTTAGTATAATTGACCAGGACTTATTAAAATACAATTTAATAAGGAAACACACCAATAAAATAATGCCTGGTCGATATAAAAACCGTACACATCACCAGTTATGAGCAAACTGCAAAGAGCCGAGAGCCTTCCTTGACCAGTTCCACCAGAGCTGTGGCTAGGGAAAGATAAGTTGAGGTGGTAGCTTTGGCATAACGTTTAAGGATGTGCCAAAAAAGAAAGAAAACCTCAGTAATCAACTAGAGAATACTTCAGTGCAGTATTTCCATCAATCAAAGTGAATGTAAAAATCTTCTTTGAACAAACTATCAGAATTATAAATAAACACAGGAGCAGTATGACTTACTGGTTTCTATCTTTGCCCCATATTCAACATGGCTCTGATAAACACCACACTGACCCTGCTTCACTCTTCTAGCGCTAGTCCCAAACTGGAGTGAGGATGAGAGATCGGCTCCTGACAAAGCACACCAGGCTGGTCTAGCAAACAAGAACTGCTTTCCATTTTCTGTAAAATCCAACCAAATCAGAATGAGAGGTCTTTGCAGCTTGGGGAGATCTGGGCCAAGAAGCCTGCTAGGAGCAAACATCCAGGATGCCTTACAGCTTCTTTCCCAGGATGCCCTGTGGTGCTTCCCTTCCCCAGATGCCCTACAAACCAAGGTCAGTACTGGAGCTAAGCTATTGTTGCCTCACCAAAACAAGTCCTACTCACTTAGGCTTGAAGCACCGTGATGGATGGTCTTGAGAACTATTGTCACTTCACTTGGAACTGGAGCACTGTGGATCTCCACAGCACCCTGGACACACTGATGACAATCTTTTACCTCCTGTTCGTCCTGGGCTTTGGCCTGTGGGTATGGTGTGACCCAGGGAGAAGAATGGTCCTGGTCACTGGGCTGGGTTTGACCCCTTCCTGCCAGTACCTGGTCCCCACCTTGCATCCTTGAACCCTGCCTATGGAGAACCCTCAGAGCAAACCTCTCCAACCTCCATTTGCCTGGCTGCTCCCCACCCTTCCCACCAAGATTCAGCACACTTTTTCATCAGCAAAGCCATATTGGATCATCAGCTTTCACATGCCTCATACTCTCCTCCCCCAAATCATCCACTAGTTCAAATGCTCCCATCCCTGCTGCCTGGACCCTGAGCAGCATTTCCTAATGAGCCTTGTTATGATAACCATGATGGTCATCATCCTCCTAACCATGATGTGAACAGCATAGTCCCCCCTACCTATCCAAGAGTGCCTCATCTTTAGATTCATCCAGTAATATAAACAAATTCAGAAATTTTTCATCTGTACTGGATGAACACTTACAGGCTTTTTCTTGTCATTCTGTAAACAATGCAATATAACAGTTATTCACAATGCATTATGTGTTATGAGTAAAACTTAAATCAAAATCTAGAGGTGATTTGTAGTACACAAGAGAATGGTCATAGGTAAATACTGTGCCATTTTATATAAGGGATTTGAACACCTGCAGATTTGGGTTCTTCAGACACCTCTGAATCAAGTCCATATGGATACTGAGAACTGTACTGTTATTAGAAGTGAGGTTCAAAAACATTAAGTAACAACCAGAACTCTCTGACCTGAGCCTAATCACTCCGTGTTGCAAGCAAGGCCTCAAAAGTCATGTTAACTTGGATTTCTAAATGTTTCCTTTATATTTAATAAAGAGCCTATATTTCCTCCTCTAGTACAAGGTATTCTCAATAGGGTGGAACCACATCTCCTTTACTACAGTCTGCTCACAGAGCATGTAAGAACTCAGAAAGATGGCCTATAACTGTACTGCTAAAGGCCAGAGCAGCCCATGTTCCACTTAAAGACTAGGTGAGTATGAAAGCTTTCAATAGTGTCATGGTTTCTCCCCTTGTCTAAGTTGTTTACCATCAGAAGCTTCTGCTTGGCCTAGTCCACCAAACAAGAGTGACTTGCGACAGTGCTGCCAGTTGCTATTCAGCCTGCCCAGCTGAAACTTTTCATGCCCTGTGACCTGTACTCTTGGGGTATTTGACCAGGTCATGAGCAGGAGCTTACTGTAGAGAATCTGGCTCTTCAAAGTACACTCATTGGACAATCTTAAAAGATTACAGTGAGTCAGAATATGATTGGGCAGACAGAATAATGGAGACATAGACTCACTCCCTCCTCTTAAGAGAATTTTGTACTAGAATAGAAAATACATTCAGCCCTCCATATGCAAAAGTTTCAAATCCACCAGTTGAGGATGATGTCATTAATCTTAGAACATTTTGTAAATTTCTTTTTTAAAGCCTCATTTCCCTCTACCTATATACAGCTGATACCTTCCTCATGAAAACTCAGATATGCATATACTTAGGATGCAGTGCATGGATTTAGAAAGTTACTTCTTGGATTTATGATGAGAAGAGGTTGCCTGTTAAAATGCAGACACCTCAGTAGTAATAAGTTCACTTTTTCCATAGGAAAACATTTTCCATCAACCAGCTGTCATCCTTAGTTCATGCTATTTATAAGCAATCCAGGAGCTCTCCAATATTATCATTTAACCTTACCAGAGGTAGGGATCAGATCTGGGAACCCTTAGTAGAGAGGGCACTAGAAGGACACTGTTGTAATGACAGTATGACTACCCTCCTGGAAGAACCTAACGCATGTTCAGATTTCCACTCTGCATTGACACATACATTCACTAAACCACTTATCTTTCATTCTCTGCCAGAAACTATGGCACTGGCTAGCTACTCAGGGAAAAAGTAAAGCAATCTTCTTTTCACAAAGCTGTAGAGAAACAGCTGTAGCTATGCAGTCTCATAGACGGAAGAGACTATAGACCCTAGCTAAGTGGCTATGGCTTTCCTTACTTCAGGGGGTAACAAATTCTATTCCTATAAAAAGAAGAGAAGAGTAGATTTTGGTATAAGTGAAGACAGTCTCTTTGAGAGATCTGTGTCTTTGGAACAGTTTAGTTTCTTATATTCCTGTGCTTTGGTTTTTGTTTTAGGCTGTACTGTCACCCAGTCCTGCTAAAGTAAGAGACTCCTTCCTGGTTAGTAGAAATCTAGCATATAGTGGTTGGTGAGTGCACTGCAAATGTAGCAGTCCTCTTGATTGGGGGGGGCAGTGTGTGCATTAGTTTGTTAGTACTTTAATTTCGATGACTTATTACCAAATTAATTTGAAGGCACTAAATCAGGAGTGTCTTTTGGGGAGGATATATGGTCTTGGTATTTAACACAGTCTGGACTGCAACTCAACATTTTCCTGCATCAGTCTCCTGACTGTTTGGATTATAGACACGCATTGGAAAACCTAGCAGGAATTCAACTCAATTTAAAATAGTAACCACTGTATACCAGTGTAATGTTCTAGGTTTAGGGACATAGATAGAAAATAGGCATCTCTGTCATATGGAAGTACAAAGTAAAAAGTGGAAGCAGGATGCATAGGTAACGAATTACAGTACATTACAGTCCAGGACAAGAAGTCTGTTAGATGATACACAGGGAAAAAGCATGTATGAAAGGTAAACTTAGGCTTTTGGGCACAGTGACACAGGAAAGTTCTTATGGAAGTGTTATATGGGCAGGATGTGGAGGTGGAGTACATATTTTCCAGGTAGAAAGAGTGTAAGTGCTTCCAGGCAGAGGGAATAGCATGTTTCAAAACATGGAGGTACAGAGTAGCATGGTGATGGAGGAAGGCAGGGTGGAAGGCAAAAATATTTTTGTTATATGTATGTCAAATAATTTGTTGATTGCACAAGGTGATTTTGTCCAAGAAGAGTGACTCAAAACCCCCAGAGCAGTGTAGGCAGCTGCCCATCTATAGCCCTGTACCTCTGCTGGAGTAGGTGGGGCCACCTCAGGGAGGAAGAACATGTGAGGATTCATGCAAAGCCTGAGCCAGGTCCACTTTGTAACTTATTATGTAGTGAGGACTAGAAAAGCAAGTGAAAATATATGTAGGGCGTTGCAAAAACAAGGGAACCAAAGAGAGGGTTAACCCACAAATCTCATTATAAACTGTGCCCTTATAGCTGACTACCAAACTACACAGGTTCCACAAACACCTGTAAAGTGCCAACTAAATTAGTTAACAGTAGGATGCATTAAAAAAAAACCATAAGCTGCTGCATGTTACAGGTAGGTGTGAGTGGTGGCATGAAAGATTTTGCAGCTTGAGTCTAAGAAAACTAATTGCCTACTAAAACAAAAAGCAGGATTTCCCACAAGAGAAATATAGATTCTATAGGTCTACATTATATTATTTAGTTTTCCATCAACAATTACTAGACATACACAGAAGTGGGAAGATAAAAGTGAACCACATTCTGGAAGGAAAGCAATAAATATAAACTGACTCTGAGCAAGCTCAGATGTTGATTAAACACTTCAAAGCTGCAATTGTAAGTATGCCCAAAAAGTAAAGTGTGATACTAATGAATGAACAAAATGTATCTTCTCAACAAAGAAACAGAAACTGTAGAAAAGAACCAAGAAGAAATAGTAAAGTCAGAAACCATAGTAATGGAAATGAAAAAACTCACAAGAAGGGTTTGACAGAAGATTTTAAATGACAGAGGAAAGAAAATCAGTGGATTTTAAGATAATAAGAATTGTCTTATTCTTGGATAAAGAAACAAGAAAAAAATAGAGGAACAAAACCCCAAAGACTTGTGATGCTTATACTCCAATATGAATTTATGTCAAGTCCCAGATTAGAGAGGGGAAAAAAAGGAAGAAAAATGTTTTTTAAGTGATAATGACTGGGAATTTCCCAACTTTGGTGGAAAATGTTCATTTACAGATCTCAGAAGTTCAACAAGCACTAAATAGAATAAAAGTAAAACCATACCTAGGTGAAACTGCTACAAGCAAAAATAAACAGAAAAAGTCTTGAAAGTAGTAAGAGAAAAAATACCACATTACATGCAAGGGAGCAAGGAGTGACACACTTCATAGTTGATTTTTCACTGGAAACAATGGAGACCAGACAACATTGGAATGATATATTCAAACTATTGGAAGAAAGAAACATCTCTCAGCCAGGAATTTTGTATTACAGTTAAAGCATAATCCTTTAAAAATGAAGCTGATAGGGTAGGTAATTATTTTTTAAAACACAAAAAGCACAAAGTGTACAGAAAGAAATCAACATACTGGATGTCATTGATATTTAAATGTTTCACTCCTTAAAAGATGTTGTTATGAAAGTGAAATATCAAGCTAGACAGTGGGAGGAAATATTTTTAAAATTTATTTAAAATAAAACATTTTATTCAGAAAATGTATTTTTTAAAAACTCTCATAACAGTAAAAAAAGAAGGTTTGAATTAATGTTTTGCAAAGGAAAACATACAAATGGCAAATAGTCACATAAAATTGCTCTCCTTTATCATCAGTTAAAGTACAAATTAAGAAAAAATTCCAGCATGCACATCTCTTTATATTCTTTTATGAGCTGGTCATTTGGGTTTGTCTTCAGAGTAGAAACACGAAAGGCTTGGGAAAAACAAAGTTTATTTTATCCACAGGTCCCAGAGCCAGGAGAGTCCCAGAGATAGCATGCAACACAGGACCACATGGAATAACAGATGGTCAAAAGGCAGAATACAAGAGTGAAAGTTCAGTGTAGACTATGGCCTTTAATGGGGTTTCCATGGAAAAGGCAGAATGAACAGTTTAGGTTTGCTTTTGATCAATTAAGACTGGTTTGAATAATATTAACAGGTTTGGGGCTATAGAGGAGATCCCTAGTTGCCTAGTACCTGGGATGATTAAGGCAGAAGAATATTGTCCCCTGGGAGCACAGGCCAGGTAGAGGTTGTGCTCCTGATTGGTTAACTTGCATATCAAAGGCATGTCCAGCCTGGACCCTTTGTTATCTCTAAGAATTCTGGTCTTTGGAAGGGCAGTCTCTTCCTAGCCAAAGAATTTTTTTAAATGTCAAACCATCAAGGCATACAGAAGATTTTAAAATATTTACAGTGTACACCAGAATGGCTAAGAGTAAAATCAGAGTACATGCTTTGATATCCTCCAATTGAATAATAGATTATCATACCAACTGTCAGAAGATTATTCATAAGCCCAGGAGCAAGGTCTGGAACAAATCCTCTCTGCTCTCAGGAGCAGCCAAACTTTCTAAAACCTTGAGCCTTCAGAAATGTGAGGAAATGGTTGTATGTTGTTGAAGGCATACAGTGTCCTGTGTTGTTATGGCAGCCCTAGAAAACTCATACCAACAGTAAATATAAAAACAGCTTGGGAAGCTTAGAACCTCACTGAGAAAATGAACTATGTAGTCCAAGATATGATTTAGATCCCAAAGAATGGTGAAGACAATGAAAGGGATAGGTGCTTAGGAGAGGGCATATATCCCTAATAAGGCCCCAAGTAAGTCTTCATCAAGCAGGTGGAGTTTGAGAGACATGTGTAGGTAGGTGGGCATAAGAGTAGCCTGGACAGAAAGTGAGACAACATTCATTTAGCAATTACTGATTTACCAACCATGAGAGAGGCACCGCATGAGGGTCCAGGGACCCTCATTGTGTCATGATTGTGTCCAGGAACACAATCAGTACAGTACAATCAGTGCATAGTCCTTGCACTCATGATATGCTTGAGCCTGAGATAGAGAGCCTGAGACAAGGTGGAAACAGGATCCCGCGGGACACTAGGACCTAGACTTGCAGTGTTGACATTGAAGCAAGTCAGAGAGTGTGGATTCAGGTTCCATATCCCTCGAGCACTGGCTGTCTTTTCAGTCTATGACAAGGTACTTGCTTTGACTCTATGATTATTCAATACAAGTATTGTCGTCAATAGACATTTTCAATTACTTGGATTTCCTTCTGCATCCTGAAGATTTCTAGGAAGCTGAACTTCAAGCCCTTTGAAGACAGCAGTGCTGATGACGATTTGTCTTGTTGCTTCTATAGGTGGTGACTTTGCCAGAATATTTAAGGAAGAGGTTTATTAGCATCTGGCTCCAGCTGTTCCTCTCTATTGTGTTTGGTTGTCTATGTCTTCAATAGTTTCTCAATGAGTTATAGAAAAGTGAGTCCAACAGAAAGAACATCCCTATAAAACAAGAGCAAAACCAAAAATCAACAGCTAGGAATCAGGGTTATACAAAATTACCCCAGTAGTTTACTCTTGGGTTTGTAAATTACTTATTGGGCTCTGCTGTAGCTTTAAATAGTATTTAATTTAAAACGGAGAACAGGAAGGTAAAACAGGTCTTGTCTTGGAGTTGGCACCAATGAGAAGAGGAAGAACAAAGAGAATGGGTGTGAGAGGGTGAATAAGTTAGAATTGTTATGTACTCATTTGTAAATGGATAAATGAAACCTGTTGAAACAGAACCAGGATAAAGAAGAATGATGGAGAGGGTGAATTCAACAAGGATATATTGTTAGAAACTTTTCCAAATGTCACAATGTACCACCAGTACAACAATAATAAATGAGTTTTAAAAAGAAAAAAATAGTGCTTAATTTCATTATTAATAGCTTAATAATACTTTGCGAAAAAAGTAAAGGGAAGGGGGGGCTTTTTTTATCTGTCAGCTTACATATCCCTCCTTTGTATTCTCAGAGAATGTTGGAGATTATCCATCTCATGTCATTAGCTAATGTGCTCAAATCAATCTTGTAGTTTCCAGCCCCTTATAAGAAAATTCATGAGCAAGAGTATGAGAGCTAGCCTGTTGAATCTGCCTACTTCTCTAGCCTACAGTCCTTATTTCCTGCCTTTACTCACACTGCCTGCCTTATTGATTCTCAAACATAGTCACCTTAGGCAATTTTAAGTCCTGATACTTGCTCTATACTTTGTCTACGGAATTCTTCCCCAGTTTTTTGCATGGCTAAACTCCAATCATTCCCTGGAGGAGAAATGTCACCTTCTTGGAGAAGGTTTCCAGGGGTATGTCTTGTTATTTGTTACTCCATGTCTCTATTTTTACTTTCTTTGTAATGTTTATCCCTGTGTGAGAACAATTTACTTGTATTCTTGCTTATTATCTGTTGCTTAAGCTTCGTTGCAAGTTCCCTGAGATCTTGAGGCCTTAACAGCTTTTATTTCTGCAATAGTTCCTGTGCTGTAAACATGCTTAGCACATAAGGCCTTTGATAGATATTTTGAATAACGAAATTGAGTTATTTATCACACTGTATGGAAAGTGCCTGTATAGTGTGCTATATCCTTCATTCTGTCTTCATTCAACATAAACTTGAGGACAGCAACTCAATTTTGGTATCCCTTGTGTCTTCTGAACACTGTTGAACATCTTTGACATGGCTTCTGCTCAGTAAGCTTCTGATAAATATATAAATTATGCAAGAGTTAAATGATGTGCAGAAATTTCTAAATCAGTTCAACAAAGCCAGGACTCAAAAATTCTGCTCCTCAGGCCAATCCAGCTAATAATCTTCTTTGTATAGTCCCTGAAGTAAGAATGAATTTTAAAACTCTAAATGGTTGTAATAACCAGAAACTGTGGCTAACAAGCTGACAATATTTACCATGTGGCCCTATACAGAAACAATTTGCCAACCCTTAAGAAGCTGTCCCCATGGCTTTTTCCCAGTGGCAGAATCACAAGAAAAAATAACTCTGAACACACTCCCCACTCTGAGGCTCCAGAGATAGATTAAGTTGTGTCAGCTGGGTTAACTCAAGCCCTAAATGTTCTGACTGGCTGAACTCACAGGGCGCAAAACTTAGATGTACTTCAACGAGTACCCACTGGTATTGGGACAATAACCAGAGCCCACCTCTTGCATATGGCTTCCAAGGTCCCTACCTTTCTGTGATTGTTGTTGGTTTTGCTGGAAATTAAGTGCAGTCTACTAGCCTTGTACTCATTTCAGTTGGAGATCTGCTATGGTGCCATGTTCTTCAAAATGGTTTGGAGTATAGATATTTACCAGAATTCCCTGGTCGTGCTGACAGTCACTGGCATTTATACCATTACAGGTGAGGCTGCTCTGACAATAGTGATTTATAATGATTCAAACACTCTGTACTTAGTGGAGTCCTAGTAGCTGTTGCTTTTTCTCTATATCTGTAGATCACAGACAGGGAAAATAATGGAGGCAGGTGTACCTGAGTAGTGTCCTAACACCAGGAATTAGATTGGGCTGCGTGGGTCTCTCCCTTGGATCCATAGGATAAAAGAGTGATCGTGTCTGGGGCACAGTGGGGCCTGACACTACAGGTTTCCAGGTAACAGGGTGGAAGCACAGAAAGAGAATGAGGGTAAAGAAAGATGTGTTATAGGCTATGTAGCCAGGTTTTTGGAGAGGATCTACCATTTATATAGGCAGTTTTGCCTTAGGCAGCCTCTTCTTAGGTATTGAGAGTGGGCACTCTTTCATCAATTTTTTTCCCCACCATATTGCAAGTCTTGTGGGCAGAATAATGTGGACAGTGGGGAGTATTTTATTGATGGTTTTCATTGTTAGGGAAGGGGAATCAAATTTTGATTTCCAGGGGACATTTGGAAATGTCTAGAGAATAACTGGGCAGAGGAATACTAATAGGTAGAGGCCAGGAAGGCTTCTGTTGCCTTTAAACTGAGCCTTTTTTGGTGAATGCTGTACACTTTTGCTAGAAAAACTATCAACTTCTCATTCTTCCACAAAAACGGGAAGTAAAGGGGAACTGGGAGATACAAGGGCCAGATAAGAACCCTACAGAGCTCATGAAAGATGTTAAAGACAGAAAACAGGATGTACCAAACCAAGAACAAGCAGTTGGAAGATCTACTGATTTAAAGGAATGAAGTACAAATTGGAAAGTCTGGGAAGAGAAAGGCATTTAGAATTAGAAATTCAAAAGCTACTCTTAGCATAGTCAGGCTTGATTTTAATTTCTCTTCCTGTTTATTTCTCTTTAGGTGATTTAACAGCTGTGGCTTATATTGAAGACTTACAAGCTAGTATTGTGATTTTTGGATCATTCTTATTAATGGGTTATGGTAAGTAAAGGGGTAAGAAGATGATTAAGGTGCCTGTTGAAATTGTCCCAGGAAGCAGGGGAGGAGGAATGAAAAAGAGCAGTGGAGGGGGTGAATTCAAATACGATAGTTGATGCACTGTAAGAACCTTTGTAAATGCTACAACGTGCCCCCAGCCAGCACAACAGTAAAAAAAATGGACAACAGTCCTTGAAGCACAGAACTCTGTGGGACCAGCACTTTCATCTCACAGATGAGAGACTGAAGCCTTCAGAACCCAAGAACATTGGCAAAGCTCGTGCTGAGAGTTGGGGAGGAACCTGTGCTCACTTGAGGAGAAAGAGGAGTGGAGACATAAAGAGGAGATGATAGACTACAATGTGTGGTCCATCACACTCCTCCTCAATCCAGGGCTTGACCTTATCCTTCCTCTCCAGTTGCAAGGCCCTTTCCTTTGTCCACTCAGTTAAACCCATCTGTTCAGACAAATAACAAGTGACAGTTTCTTCCATGGACTTGAATGTCACTACCACACAATTTAATAATTTAAAGACATATCTTGAGGGTTCATTAATTGTTTCACACAAATAAATCAGGTTTTATGGATCTTAACGTCTGGATCCCATACTGTCCCCTACACAAATTGCCACCTCATGCACTGAGTACTTACTTCACCAGTAGGTGCTTATTAAGTTATGAGAATGAAAATAGTAGCCGATATAAATGGAGTATCAGGCCTTTGTCTACACAGCTTTATTTAATCATCACAGTTACCATGGGACTTGATTACTTTATTTACCCCCTTTTTATAGATGAAGAAACATGATTCTAGTTTAAGTAACTTTCTTATGAGACTCACCAAGAGCAAGACCCACCCAAGCCTGGATCTTTCTAACACCAAAGTATAACATATAAAATAACATTCACAGTACCTGTAAGGTCAAGTACACTTCTCTTAAAATGGATATCTTTTTCCACAGCTAGGAGTGTGACTTTTGAAATATTGGTGTGACCACTGCATCATGACTCAGAGAGTGGTAATGAAAAATTATTTAAATGACATGTGAGCACAATTGAAGGGCTATGGTTACAGTTAGTATATTGTTCAGCCATGGGATGAGAACAGATAGAATCAAACAGAATCATTGTCCCTCTTACCATAAAGGAAGCATTAGTATGCCATGACACGTACTCAGTGCTGCATTGCCAGAATACAATCTACAGGTCAGGCTGATTTGAGTTACACAACTATAAACCAAGAAAGACGATAAGCGATTGTGCTTAATTCTGTGCTAATATTAAATATTAACATTTTAAAACCTTTCAAACCTACCCCCAAAAAATAATGATGTTATCTCAATAAAATAAACTTGAGCAGGGGACTATTCCATTTAGTGTTAGCAATTCTATCTGTAGATAGTTATGAACTTTTCACTGAGGGATATAATGATATTTTAATTGGGATATGAAGGGATATTTTTGAGGAGTCAACTATTATAAGGTAATGATATAATTGTTTTCTTTTAAAAAATATATGAGCCCTTGTCCATCCAAATGAGTACTGTTCTTTAGTCACTATAAGAACCCATGCACATGCAATTTTGTTTTTAATTTTAAGTAAACCAAAGGGTAACCTTTAGTTTCTTGGTTGTACTCTTCAGAGACCTCAAGTAGTAAGCATTTATGTACATGCTTCCAAAGATGATATTCTTTGCATATACAGATATTTGTATACATATATTTTTAATAGAATCAAAACATGAAGTTTACTGGGATATGGTTGGATGGATGGAATAATGCCCAATTTTCCATTGGTGGGATAACTATAATTGACAAAATTCTTAACTATTTCATGATAGCTAGTAGAGTGCTGGGGGTGTGGCCTAGGGGGGTAGAACACCTGCCTAGCACAAGGCCTGAATTCAAATCCCAGTACTTGGGGAAAAAACTAGAAGGATTTTGAATGTTCCCAACACAAAGAAACGATAAATGTCTGAAGTAATAGATCTGCTATTACCAGAACCTGGTCATTACACTATATATACATATACGTAGTATATACATATACTTATATATACATATACTTACTATATATATATATACTTACTATATATATACACTTTATATATATATACTTAATATATACATACTTTATATATATTTTATATATAAAAATGTATAATTTCTATGTGTCAATCAAACATTAAAATATTTTTAAATACAATTTTGCAGTCTGTTTTCCACCACTGGTACCATATTATGGGCAGTTTTTATCTCAACAAGTAGAGATCTACTGCACTGTTTTTGGTTTTGTGTATGTAAAATTTTTTTACTAAAAAGTATACAAATCAAACTGCTACGCCAGATGAAATATCACAAAGTAGACACATACTAGTGACCAACACCCAAGGCAAGAAATTAATTTTTTTTACTCCTTCTGAACCTCATGTTTTTCTCTTTTCCTGACATTGGCTAGGATCTTTAATACAGCATTGAATAGAAGTGGAGACAGTAGGCATCCTTGCCTCAGATCCCATCTTAGAGGACATGCTTTGAATATTTCACCATTAAAAATGTTTGGTGTCAAACTTTTGTAGATACCCATTGGTAGACTAGCAAATTTCCTTCTATTGCTTTTCTATGGTTGTTTATCACAAATCATTCTTTAACCGTAACAAGCATTCTTTCCACACCTGCTGAGATAATACAATTTTCTCCTTCTGTTGACAGAGTTCAATACGCTGACTTTGTTTTAAATGTTATTTCCATCTTATATTCTTGAAATAAGCCTAGCTTTGACAAGAGGTACCCCAATTTCATCACCAAAGTGATTATATTAGTGTGATATTCTTAGATGTATATTCTTGATCTGGGTCCAACCCAACACCTGATATTTTAATACATTTTAAAATTTTCTCATCTAATAGGTTTAATTTTTAATTTCCACACAATGATAAGGTTGAGAATTTCTCATTTAACTTGTGGCCGTTTAAATTTTCTCTTATGATTTATCTGCTTATATTCTCTACCATATTTTGTTCCAAGAGTTTCCCTTCGTTGTTGATATATAGGAGCCCTTTATGCAGGATGCATGTCTTTCTTTCAGTCTCATGGATTTACTCCTGTTACTTAAATTTTTAAAGATTAAATTTATTAACTTTACTTTTTCTTTTCATATATTTTTAAGGAATGTACCCACTAACCATAGTTCATAAATATATTCTGTTGTCTTCTGTGTGTTCTACCTTTTTATAATCCTCATGAATTTCTTTTTACAAATACTGTGAGGTGTCTTTTAGTAGTTTTATGGCCACATGGTACCTTTTTGTTGATCAAGTTTTGACTCCAAGTAACTCTGAATCCATTTACAAAAGTAAGTCTGTTACAAAGGAACATGTTTTTGTCAAAATAAAATAAAACATAGTTAAGTAGATATTTTAAATAATGTTTTTCTTTATTGTTAAGATTTTATATGACTTAGGATGTTGGAGGACAAATGTCCTAGGTTCTGGAGAAAATTACAACTAGGAAGTTTCAAAAATGTTTCACTGGCATTGCAGAAAAAAAGAATATTAATCTATGTTTTAGTCAAGATACATTAGATGGAATTTATGATGTAACTTTAGTTCAAAACTTGTATAAGCAGGAAGACTGTGAGTTTGAGGCCAGTCTGGTCTACATAGTGAGACAATGCCTCAAAAACAAGGCAAAAAAATAGGCAAAAATATGGTTTTTACTTTGGTTGTTTATCACAATCATTCTTCAATTGTAGCAAGCATTCTTTCCACACCTACTGAGATAATACAATTTTGTGTACGTAAATAAGTACTTTCTTGGCATCTATAGCTAAAGATTCCACGTGCACACTACCTTTAGGCATTGCTAGGTCTGGGGGTGTGAATTAAACAAGTAGACAAAAGAGCTTCAAAGTGCTGTACTAGCTCAGAAGCCAGTGGAAAGGAGCACTCTTTTTATTGTTTTATTCCTTCAGCAGAAGAATCCTAGAGCAAAGTCTGAATTGCCCATCCTGAGTCTTGTGTCCATTCCTCTCATTTCAGTTGTTGCCCAGGAGACAGGGGATGTGGGTCAGGCCCAGGTCATATGCCAGATTGGAAGAGGGGATGGTTTGACCACCTAAACCACACATGATAGAGTACCCCTGGAAAGAGGTGTTCTGCGAGCAGGTGCTAGAGGAAGGGTTCTGGGTACACAGCTGCAATCTTCTTTCTTTTTGGAAGGGCTGGTCTTATGCACATGAGATCTTGGCTATGTGTCACTCCATTTCACTTTATAGATGAGATATAGCCAATTACACTGGGTCCTACTTTGCAATGTTGGCTTTTCAGTCATGTGTTACTCTGCTCAGAGGTGTATCAGAGGCATGAGGAACGATGCTGGACACACAACTAAAATCTTCTCTTTGGAAGAACTGATATTTCCTTAAGCACATGAGGTCTTGGCTATGTGTCACTCCACTTCACTTTACAGATAAGATATAGCCAATTACACTGGGCCTTATTTTACAGTGTTGGCTTTTCAGTCATGTGTTACTCTGCTCTTTAAGGAACTAATAAATATGGTTTTTTTAAACAGCATTTAGTGAAGTAGTAGGATTCCAGTAGCTGTTGAAAAATTATTTCCATTCTATTCCAAGAATGACCAGCAAAGGAAGCTGGACTGTCAAGGCAGCATGATACATCCCTCATCCAGATGCTTTTCATATCTCCAAGAACCCATCTCTGGAGACATCTCTTGACCTGGACCTGTCTTTGGTGCCACTGTGCTGTCCTTGTTCTATGGCGGTTTTGTTCAGGTAATTCAGGGCACTGTCGCTGAAGTGATGGTTCTTTAGTCTCTGCAGCTGCAGGCAGTGTGGCTTCTTTGTTGGCTGTGCTCAGGTTTCCCTTCCAATTTTCATTTGTTGTCTGGACAACCTTGTGAGAATCATCTAAAAGCAGTTTCTCCCAAAGTACAACCTAGAACATATTCGTGTTTTCATTTTTGTTTTTCTTCCCTGCCATTGTCTAAAAAGCACAATTTTTAAAAGTGAAAAATTACTTTTTTTGTTCTGATCATTTTGTTGTTTTGTTTTGATCTTTATTGCATTGAAAAAGAATATAGCCATCACCTTAAAATAAAAATGATACATCTTTATTACTTAAACAAAGTCACAGTAAAAAGGAAAGGTCAAAGGTGAAGTCACCAAACATCTCAAGTGGTAGCTACAGTATTCAGTGAGCAAACTTCTACACAGTCTCTTGTATGTATAAAGGAATAGAAATGTATGAATTACTTTATGTAAATGAAATTAGCCCATCACTGCACTCTGTCATCTCTTGAGTTTCTTTTTACTCAAAAAATATGTTGCAAGGTCGAAGACTGTTGTTCAGTCATAGAGCATGTGCTTGGCATGCTCAAAGCCCTGGACTCAACCCTCTACACCACAAAAGTAATGTCACAGACATATTTTCATGTCAGTAAATTAGTATCAATATTTTCTTTTTTAGTAGCAGTAGAGTCTCTTTGATGTGAAATGCACTTAAACGTATTTAACCAGTTCTCAGTTGGCCAATGTTAGGTGGTTTTCATTGTCACTGAAAATCAATGATGCTTTGACATCATCTCTGGACATCTCTTGGGCTTTGACATCATCTCTGGACATCTCTTGGGCACACATCTCCATAGCATGTGTCTAACTCCTAGATACCTTATCTTCTAGTTCTCTCTGTAAATGGTACTTCATAAATTATATTTCCCAATTCTTCATTATTTATTTATAGAAATGCACATTTATTTTAGAATTTAAGTCTCACCTGTAGCTACCTTGCTTGTCCCAATTCTAATAAGTTGATGCAAATATTGTAGGAACATGTTATAACATCTGCAAATGCTGAAGGATTTATTCCTTAAATTCCTGTGTTTGAGACTTTTGCTTACCTGACTTTTCTCACTCTGCCACCTTGTGCTTCCACATGTAATGAGATAAAAAGCATCAGCTGTATTTGGAGATTTTAGGGCTCCTCTCTAGAAGCAAAAGCATCATGCAAAGGTAAGAGCTATCCAGAACCTAAGCTGTTCAAATAACAGGCTTAGTTACATATTGGTATAAGCTTGTATGTCTTAATTGTGGAAAATTCTCTGTGTCCTGTGAACAGAAAAAAACCTTCCTCTTGAGCACATTTACAAATATTGACCAAAAGCAGACTGCAAAAGCAGACTGTAAATGAAGCCTTATTACATTGTTAAGAATCAATATCATATAAACTATGTTTTTGAACTAATGCAAAAAGAAAAAATTAATAACAACAGGATAGTTTTTTTTAAATCCTTTATTTCTGAAATTAAGTGACATATTATTAAATGGCTCCTTGGTTTGGAAGTCATTCATTAAAATAGATACACTTAAAAGTGAATGCTGGAAACAGGAAAGCTGCAAAACAGTGCATAGTTATCCTGTAAAAAAAAAAAATTTCTCTAGTCTCCATTGCAGGATGTCTGGCCAGCACTGGGGCAGGGGTCTGTGCCCTTGGAGCAGCACCATACTGGCATGATTTTGCTGTCAGAAAAAGCCCAGTCACCATTGTTTTTGAAATATGGCAAAGGTTCAGTTGAACAATATAGTGGTACTGGATAGCCCTTCTCTTTTCTACAGCACATTCTGTTTTGAGATTGCCTTCAAGTGCATCAAGAACCTGTCTGAAGACGTGGAATGGAAAATTATCTATGTGAGCTCCACAGAAAGTGAAGAATACAATCAAGTTTTAGACTGCTTTGTTGGGCCCTGTTCTGCAGGAAGGAATTTGTTTGTATTTCAGGATGATACACCTATTCCAGGATTCATTCCAGATGCAGACGAAATTGTTGCAATAGTCATGCTACTTCCTTGCACCTAAGAAGATAAAGAATTTATTAGAGTTACATATTATGTAAATAATGAGTATATGGAGACATAATTAAAGGAAAATCCACCAGTACAACCACTTTTCCTAGTTTCAAAGGAACATTTTGGCATCTAATCCCAGGCTCAAAAGATTCCACATAATTTAAGAAGACAACACAGAGAAGCTGGGAGGTGCAGAGAGCAATACTCCAAATCTACAGTCACTTCTTTCAACAGTGATTTTTGCATTCCTTTCAACATCAAAGGGATCATCCACATCAAAAAACCCACTAAATGTCACGTTAGAATCTCACATGGACTGCATGTGACTACCTGCCATCCCTTTAGTACAAATTAAACTATAAAAACACAGAACTATCTCCCTGAAATTCCTTAAGTACATAATCAAGACACAATGTCAAGAATTTGTTTTTTAAAATCCTGTAGAAAGTTTATAAGAAAACCAGTATTTGAGCAGATAAGCAAATCATAGACTATAAAAACAATGACTTATACATAATTTTTGAAAGGTAAGGAGGGGAGCGGGAACAATAAGGATTGCTCAGTGAATACAGCCCTTACAGTTTGAATCTTGAATGCTCCTTAAATACCCATGTAGTAAAGGACTGGTCCTAAGCCTGTGGTAGTATTAGGAGGTGGGAGAGCCACTAGGAGGCAGGTCCTTGTGGAAGGAAGTGAGATCACTGGGGGTATTCCTTTGATATTGAGACCCTGGACCCTTCTCTTCATCTCTTCTTTGTACAGAAACTTATTGATTTGATATTAACTCATTTGTGAATCCTTGCTTGTATTTCCTGAGATATTGCAGACCTGTTCAAAAAGTCCTTGCCTATGCCTATAGCTTGAAGTGTTTCCCATACATGTACTCTAGTAGCTTCAATGTTTTGGGTCTTAAATAAAGGTCTTTATCCATTTTCGCTTGATTATTTTATAGGGTGAGAGATGGGGACCTAGTTTCACTCTTCTACATGTGGATATGCAGTTTTCCCAGCACCACTAATTAGGCAGGTTTTTTTCCAATGAATGATTTTTGGAACTTTTGTCAAGAATCATAAGGCAGATCCAGGCATGATGGTACACACCTATAATCCAAGCTACTTGGGAGGAAGAGATAAGGAGAATCATGGTTCTAGGTCATCTCTGGCACATCTTTGGCAAAAAAAAAAGTAGTTCGATCCCATCTCAAACAGGAAGGTGGCCATTACAGTACACATCTGTGGCCCTAGACACTGGGAGGCATAGGTAGGAAGATGGCAGTCCCAAGGTCGACCCTAGGCAAAAATTCAAGAGCCAATCTGAAGACATAACTAAACAGAAAGTACTAAAGATGTAACTCAAGTGGTAGAGCACCTGCCTAGCATGTATGAGGTCCAGAGTTCAAGCCCCAAAACCGCACCCAAAAATAAACAGATGGCAGCCATGTGCCAAAGGCTCTTGCCTCTAATTTTAGCCGCTCCAGAGGCAGAGATCAGGAGGATTGTAGTTCAAAGCCATCTAGGACAAATAGTTTGTGAGACCCTATCTCAAAAACAAGCATCACAAAAAATGGGCTGGTGGAGTGACTCAAGGTGTATGCCCTGAATTCAAACACCAGAAACAATTCAGAAACAAAGATGGCAGTGCCTACTTGGCAATATTCCTGAATCTTCTATTCTATTCTATTGGTCTATACTTCTATCTTGGTGCCAGTACCATCCTTCTGTGATTTGTTTTAACGATGACTCTGTAGTGTTGTTTGAAGTTAGGTGTTCTGATACCACCAGAATTGTTCTTTTTACTCATAATTGCTTTGCATATTCACAATCTTTTGTGTTTCCACATTAATTTTAGCATTTTTTTCTATTCAAGTGAAGGATGTCATTGAAATTTTGATGGAGGTTTTGTATTAAGTTTACCTATAGCCTTTAGTGGTATGGCCATTTTAGCAATATTTATTCTACCAGTACATTAATGTGAGATACCTTTTCCATCTTCTAGTGTCTTTTAATTTTTCTGTCTTCAGTGATTTTTTTATAGCTTTCATTATAAAAGTCTTTAACAACTTTGGTTAAATTTATGCTAAAGTGTTTTATTTTTTGAGGGTATTGTGAATAAGATTGCTTCCTTGACTACTTTTTTCAGCAAATTTGTTCTTAGAGTATAGAAAGTCACTGGGTTTTTGTATGGTTCATGTGCTGCTTCTTGGCTGTAAGTACTTAACAGATTTATTAGTGTTCTGATGAAATCTTTGCGGGCTTTTTGTTATAGGATCATATCTTCTTATAGGTTGTCAAACAGGGATAGTTTGACTTCTTCCTTCATTATTTGTATTACTTTTATGTCTTTGCCTCATTGCTCTGGCTAAGAATTCAGTAAATATATGGGACAATACTGTGAGAGCAGATAACCTTTTCCTAATCTTCCATTCAGTATAATGTTGTCTCTAGGTCTGCCATATATATATTTTATTATGTTTAGGTAAGAACATCAGCATTGTATATCTATTCCTAGTTTCTATAGGGTTTTATCATTAATTCATTATTGGATTTTGTCAAAGGTTTTGTCTTCATCTATTAAGGTGATCATGTGGTTCTTCTCCTTGCTTCTGTTTAAATGCTGTATTACATTTGTTGATTTATGTATGTTGAACGATCCTTATATTTCTAGAATGAAGATAACGTGGTCATTAAGGATGATCTTTGTAATGTGTTGTTGAGTTCTGTTTGCAATTATTTTTTAAGAATTTTCACATCTACATTTAGCAAAGAAAGTGGCCTTTGGTTTTCATTTTGTGTTGTTTCTGGTTGCGTTATCAGGGTAATACTGGCTTTATAGAGTGAATTTGCAAGTCATGCTTCCTTTTGTGTTTTGTGGAGTAGTTGAGGAGCTTTGGTGTTAGTTCTTCTTTCAAGGTCTGGTAGAATTCAGTAGTAAATTTGTCCTGCCCTGGGCTTTTTTGTGTTTGGAAACACTTTATTACTGCTTTAATCTCATTGCTTGATTTCATCTATTTAAATAATTATATTTATCTCCTTGATTCAATTTTGATAGAAGGCTATGTCTAGAAAGTCATCACTTTCTTCCATTTTAAAAAATTTATTGGAATAGAAGCTTCCCAAATATTCCCCAGTGATTTTCTGGATGTCAGTGTTATCTATTGCAATACTACTTTTTTCCCTACTTTTCACTATTGAATTACTTCATTTTACTTTGTAAAATTTTTGTTATCATATTATTGTTGCATTGGGGGAGTACCTTGGGACATTTACAAAACTGCTGACAATGTATCTTAGTTAAATTCACCACCCCATCTCCATCATTCTCCTTTTGAAGGAATGAAGGACAGACAGCGGGAAGTCCCAAAAGGGTGATAAGTGGTCAAGGAGACACTTCTCCTCCCTAAGAAATGCCTGTTTGCATTTGAAAGGCACCTCCACCCTCAGGCAATGCAAACTAGGCTATAAAACCCACTCCCCACCCTGACCAACAGGATCACCGGTTTCTGGGTCCCCCTGCATTCTCCAATATGCAGTCTTTCTCTTCTCTTTTCTCCAACTAAATTCTCTACAAATAAAATCTTTCCGACCTCTGCTGTTGGAGTCTCCCTGTGCTTTCATTCTCAGAGCAGGCTCAAGAACCCTGAGCATCTGAAATTCCTGCGTGTGTCATCCGTGTATCATATTTGGCGACGCACGAAGGGACCAGCCTTCACGTGAGGTCGGTATAGGTTGTGCCAAACTGGGAAAGACTACCTAGGAATGTGACCGAGAGTGTCCGGCACTCTGGTGGAGTCTGTTTTCCAGGAGAGACCCCCCCACCACGGCCTAGCTATGGTGGAATTCTCAGGTCGACCTTCTCTCCCTCTCTCTCTGTCTTGTTAAGGAGGGTTTCTTCCTTGGGAAACTGAGGAAAAGGTCTGAGCCCACTACAGCTGTACGGCAGGCAATCTGAGGAAACTCAGAGGCTGGGCAGGGGTTTATACTGCACTGCCAATGCTATGTGGGCAGAACTCCACTTCAGTGCACCAAGGCTTTTTCTTTTTTCCTCTCCTTAAACGCTAACACTCTCTTTCAAGATCTGACCAGCTTAAGGGGAGGTCCGAAAACAACCGGTGGAAGGAAAGTTTGTCTTCCAGCCACAAAAGGTGTTCTGGTCAGGGCACTCCCCGGTGTCACCCAAAGGCTAGAGATGCAACTTCCTGACCCGCCCTGAGACCCCAAAGGCAGCTAAGTCTTGGACCTCTCCAGCCATGTCTGTGGCAAACAGACAATCAGATCTCTCATGCTTTCTTCATGGTTTCCGTGGCCCGAGAGTGGTGGTCACCTCTTGCTTCCAGTGCTCCAGTACTGCCTTTGGGCAGGATCGACCTGGACAGCAGGGAGGATCAATAATCCCTCATGCATTGAGCCTGGAAACTCTCTTTTTCCCCAACCCTCAGCCTTTCCTTCCCCTTTCCCAGGCAGTTCAGGATGAGTGCCCCCCTCCCCGCCTTTGCTGTAAATAGCAGTGAACTTCTTCTGGGAGTTTGGGAAAAATCCCTACAGGCATCAGAAAGTGCTAGTCTCCAATTTAGGCTTGACTGTCTTTGTCAAGCATCAGATTAACTGGTTAAACAGGTTCCTCACCCTGCCCTCAGGGAAAGGAAAAAAAAAAACAGTGAAAAGGCAAAAACCTCAGGTCTCAGTTTTTTGCCCAGTATCAGAGCAAAAGCCTCCAGATGCTCTCTCTCATTTCATAGAAAGCATATATGCCTCACAGGATATATAGGGGAACAAAAGTCTACTTCATCAAGAGTCCCCATCCATGCCTCTGAAGGGGTCCTCCTTCTGGCCATGCAAGCCCTCTTGGTTACTTTGATAGAGTTACTTTTTAATTACAAGCGTTCAGCTGATAGAAGAGAACTAGGCCTACTTGGGTCGCAGGGCAAACAGGCAAGTCAAAATAGACGAGAGATTGGTCAAAGATCATCTCAGGGGGGTGGGTGCAACTGAGATATCTATCTGTAAATCCTCCACGTCTCTACCCACGAGTGGCAGTGGAAGGAGCAAGGGAGAGCAGGACGCCCTCTCCCACTAGAGTTTCTCCTCATCTGGGGACGCTTAGATAAAAAGAGAAACCTGTGTTAAGGTGAGCAATTTTCCCTTGTTAACCTTTTTAGATGGGATATCAAGCCTCAAGGATCCAGGAAGGATCCCCCCTTGCCTGCGTATTAAAACATTGGAAAGATCTTGATCCAGAAAGTTTTCAGCAAAAGTGACTCAAGTTTTACTGCACCCAGGCTTGGCCACAGTATCCTCTGGGAGATGAGGAAAGATGGCCAGAAGGAGGGAGCATTAATTATAATACCATTCTTCAATTAGATATGTTCTGTAAAAAGGAGGGAAAGTGGACTGAAGTTCCACATGTTTAATTGTTTTTTTTTTCTAAGAGACCACTCAGAATGGCTAAACAAATGCAGGCTAGATACCCAGATCATGGTAACCCTTTGCAAAAAGCCCCCAAACTCCCTTGTGCAAAAAACCCATCTAATTCTCCATCAGCTCCCCTCTTCCCCCTGACCCAGCTACCTCACACACTAGATGCCTTCTCACAGGACTCTAACCCCTCCAGTTAATTGCTGGAGGGGACAGAGTTCATGTTCCTTTTAGAGTGAGTGAACTTAAAGAAATAAAAAAGGATTTAGGAAATTACACAGAAAATCCAGATCAGTACATCCAGGCATTTAGAGAAGTCAGCCAAAACTTTGAACTGAGCTGGAAAGATGTAATGCTATTGCTATCTCAGACCCTCACTTCTCTGGAGAAACAGCAGGTTGTAGATCAGGCAGTCATAGCTGGAGACAATTATCACTTAGATAAAAGCAGCCCTACAGGCCTGTCTCCTACTGGGCCCTCACAGGAGGAGGAGGGGGAGGGAGAAGAAAGACAAAGACATTGGATACCTAGAAGGGAGCCTCGACTCCCAATTCCAACAGGAGATCAGGCAGTGCCTAGGTATGACCCTAAGTGGGACCCTGAAAATGACAAGGATGAATGGAGCCATAACCATTTCATCCACTGCATTCCTAAAGGACTAAGAAGAGCCAAGGTAAAACCTCTTAATTACTCCCAAGTCACAGCTGTACAGCAAGGACCCTTAGAAACTCGGGTAGCTTTCCTACAGAGACTTAAGGATGCTTTATAAAAGCATACCAACATTATACCAGAGTCACAGGAAGAGGAAATCGTCCTAAATGATAAATTTCTAACACAGTCAGCACCAGATATCTGTAAAAACTTCAGAAAAGGGTGGCTGAAGGGAGCAGAGATCTGGACCAATTTGTCCGTGTAGCCACATCTGTATACTATAACAGGGACTTAGAAAAAGAAAGGAAGGACCTGGAAAGGGAAAAGAGAAAGGATAAGCGGCAGGAGGTTCTGATCACAGCACTCAGAGGCTCCCCCAGGGCAAAGTCCAAACCCGAGGACATGCTTTCAATGTGGACAGGCAGGCCATTTTAGGAGGGAGTGCCCCCGGAGAAAGCTGCCTCCGGGACCCTGCCCCATTTGTCAGGGAAAACATTGGAAGGCACACTGTCTCCGGTTCCCCTGGGAACCGAGGTCAGAGCCTCCCACCCAATGATGGGTCCCAGGGCCTCCCATACAGGCTTCTGTAACCACTGTAAAAGCAGAAGAGCCCCAAATTAAGCACAAGGTCAGCCTCCTTATCGATATTGGAGCCAGCATCTCAGCTATTCCTTTCTCTCCCGGACCCAGGTCCTCCGCGAAAGTTACTGTTCGAGGCATATCAGGCCAGCCTCTAGAACGTTATTTCATTCAGCATTTAGCCTGCTCCTGGGGAGATTTCCATTTCTGTCACTCCTTTTTAATTGTCCCAGAAACCCCTACTTCTCTGCTAGGGCGAGACCTTCTATCCAAATTGGGGGTACAGCTACTTTTACCCCCAGGAGAGTACTTTTGCTTGCTCCTAATAGAGGAACAAGTAGACCCCACGGTGTGGACAGATGGACACTCTGTGGGATGGGCACGAACAGCTGCCCCAGTCCTAATTCATCTCAAGGACCCCTCCTGGTTTCCCCATCAAAAACAATATCCTTTAAAGCCAGAAGTTAAGGAGGGGCTAATTCCCATAATCAAAGATTTAAAGAGACAGGGACTGCTAATAGAATGTTCCAGCCCATATAATACTCCTATTCTTGGTGTTAGAAAGGGACCTAACAAATGGAGGCTAGTCCAGGATCTCTGCCTGATCAACAAAGCAGTAGTGCCTCTCCTGTAGTTCCAAATCCCTATATGCTTTTAGCCCAAATACCTCAGGGTACTACTTACTACTCTGTCCTGGATTTAAAAGATGTCTTCTTTTGCATTCCCTTACACCCTAAAAGTCAACCTATCTTTGCCTTTGAGGACCCCACAAGGAAGTCTGGACAGGTCACATGGACTGTCCTCCCCCAGGGATTCAGAGACAGCCCCCACCTCTTTGGGTTAGCACTTACCCAAGACTTGGCAGAATGGCAATACCCACAAGCTACAATATGTAGATGACCTCCTGCTCTGTGGACCAAATGAGCCTGTCATTTCATGAGCCACTGAGTCCTTACTAAACTTCTTAGCAGATAGAGGTTATAAGATCTCTAAAGAAAAAGCCCAATTGTGTCAGTCTAGGGTTACATATTTAGGTCTTGTCCTGGAGAAAGAAATGAGGTCTCTAGGAGAAGACAGAATCCATCCAATCCTGACATTTCCTCTACCTAAAACTCTAAAACAATTGAGGGCCTTTTTGGGTGTCACTGGATACTGTAGAATTTGGATCCTGGGATATGCAGATCTGGCCAGGCCCTTATACCAAATCCTTAAGGAAGCACAGAAGGATACCCAGCCCTTTATTGAGTGTGATTGTTAGGGTCCGAGAATTATATTTCTCCGAGAGACAGAGAGTCACGCGTGAATGCAATCAACAAAGCAGAGTTTATTGAGCTGGCAAGCCAGGGTCAAGCTCCCACACAGACACACAGGTCCGATTGGGCAGACAAGACCCTGAGCCTCTTTAGGGAAGATCTTATATAGGCCCCTACCAGCCATTACAGCAAAAGCCCGAACAGTACATAGCCAATGAGTTTGTAACACCACATACATTTCCAGCCTATCCATTTAAGAGTATATTACTTCTTAGCCTATAGATTCAAGGGTCAGTATTCGTGCACACGGTTACATTTAGCAAGCAGGCAGGGCACATCTTGCATGTACTTCTAGTCGTCTTTCACAATCTGCTTACATTCCTCACATTCCTCACATTCCACCTGCCCCCATCCTGTTTATCTTATCCTGCACAGGGCATCCTGTGCTGGCTTTACTGGTTTCTGCTATGGGGATCTGCTGGGGCAAAGGGCGCATCCTTTCATGATGACAAGTCAGAAAATGCATTCCACAAGTTAAAGAAGGCTCTTATGACAGCTCCTGCCCTGGGTCTCCCAGTACAAGAGAAGTTTCAATTATATGTCTATGAAAAGGGAAGACTGGCCTTGGGCATGGTGACTCAGCTCTGGGGCATCACTCCCCAGCCAGTAGGTTACTTAAAAAAGAGTTACATCAGGTAGCCAAGAGATGGCCAGGATGCCTCAGAGCAATGGCTTCAGTAAGCCTTCTAGTGCTTGAAGCTCAGAAAAACTTATCCTAAACCGCCCCCTAACGGTTTATACCCCACACGACCTAGGGGGAATTTTAAACTAAAAAGGAGAACTTTGGCTATCTGACAGCTGTCTACTTAAATATCAGGCCCAGCTTCTGGGAGGGACAGAAATAACTTTAAGGACCTGTCAGAGCCTAAATCCTGTATCCCTTCTACCAGAGGCAGAGGGAAATCCTGAGCACTCGTGTGAGGAGGTACTTATGGAAAATTATGCTGCCTGACCTGACTTAACTGATCAGCCCTTAAAAAACCCAGATCTAGAATTATACACTGATGGCAGTTCCTTTGTCAAGAATGGTGTCAGACATGCAGGGTTTGCAGTTGTGACAGAATTTGGCATCCTCAAATCAGGTCCTCTTCCTCCTAATACAGGTGCTCAATTGGCAGAATTAGTGGCCCTAACAGAAGCCCTAAGACTGTCAAAAGAACAGAGAGTCAACATCTATACAGATTCTAAGTATGCCTTCCTGATCCTGCCTGCTCATGCAGCCATCTGGAAGGAAAGAGAAATGCTAACTACAGCAGGAACAGCTTCCCATAGGGATAAAAGGGAGGTTACTTTAATAGTTTTAGGGATAACTGCATTAGTTGCAGCCCTTGCTGGAATCAGCTATGGAGTGATTGCCAATCATGTAACTTCAAAAAACCTAACCAAGGTGGTAGTGGACACCTCAGACCAGGTAGGCCTTGCCATTAAGGACATGCAAAGGTCTTTGTCGTCCCTTGCCTGTATGGTAACGTACCACCACCTGGCCCTAGATTTTCTTTTAGCCAAGCAAGGGCCGGGTATATGCCATCACCAATACCTCCTGTTACACATATATAAACACTTCAGGCATTGTAGAGGAATGTGCAGATTACATTCTCCAACAGGCTAAATGGCTCTGGGAGCAATCTCTTGAAACTCAGGTTTCTACTCAGGTATGGGAACAAATAAAATCCTGGCTCCCCTCCAGGACTTGGTTCCTACCCCTTCTGGGGCCTATAGTTGCCCTTGTCCTCTTGCTTGTGTCTGGGCCTTGCATTTTAAACCTACTTGTCAAGTTTGTTTCTTCTCGCCTAGAATCCATCAAACTACAAATGCCTCTGGTGGAGGTGAAAACGACCTACTACCACAGTCCCCTTGACAACCCCTCTCGTGGTCAGCCCTGATGCTGTGGGCCCCTTCATCGCCCCCTGTCAGCAGGAAGCAGTTACTGAACAGACTTCATTGTCCCAATCCCTAACAGCAGTTAGGGCTACCATTGAGAGAGGGGGCATGAAGGAATGAAGGACAGACAGCGGGAAGTCCCAAAAGGGTGATAAGTGGTCAAGGAGACACTTCTCCTCCCTAAGAAATGCCTGTTTGCATTTGAAAGGCACCTCCACCCTCAGGCAATGCAAACTAGGCTATAAAACCCACTCCCCACCCTGACCAACAGGATCACCGGTTTCTGGGTCCCCCTGCATTCTCCAATATGCAGTCTTTCTCTTCTCTTTTCTCCAACTAAATTCTCTACAAATAAAATCTTTCCGACCTCTGCTGTTGGAGTCTCCCTGTGCTTTCATTCTCAGAGCAGGCTCAAGAACCCTGAGCATCTGAAATTCCTGCGTGTGTCATCCGTGTATCATATTTGGCGACGCACGAAGGGACCAGCCTTCACGTGAGGTCGGTATAGGTTGTGCCAAACTGGGAAAGACTACCTAGGAATGTGACCGAGAGTGTCCGGCACTCTGGTGGAGTCTGTTTTCCAGGAGAGACCCCCCCACCACGGCCTAGCTATGGTGGAACTCTCAGGTCGACCTTCTCTCCCTCTCTCTCTGTCTTGTTAAGGAGGGTTTCTTCCTTGGGAAACTGAGGAAAAGGTCTGAGCCCACTACAGCTGTACGGCAGGCAATCTGAGGAAACTCAGAGGCTGGGCAGGGGTTTATACTGCACTGCCAATGCTATGTGGGCAGAACTCCACTTCAGTGCATCAAGGCTTTTTCTTTTTTCCTCTCCTTAAACGCTAACACTCTCTTTCAAGATCTGACCAGCTTAAGGGGAGGTCCGAAAACAACCGGTGGAAGGAAAGTTTGTCTTCCAGCCACAAAAGGTGTTCTGGTCAGGGCACTCCCCGGTGTCACCCAAAGGCTAGAGATGCAACTTCCTGACCCGCCCTGAGACCCCAAAGGCAGCTAAGTCTTGGACCTCTCCAGCCATGTCTGTGGCAAACAGACAATCAGATCTCTCATGCTTTCTTCATGGTTTCCGTGGCCCGAGAGTGGTGGTCACCTCTTGCTTCCAGTGCTCCAGTACTGCCTTTGGGCAGGATCGACCTGGACAGCAGGGAGGATCAATAATCCCTCATGCATTGAGCCTGGAAACTCTCTTTTTCCCCAACCCTCAGCCTTTCCTTCCCCTTTCCCAGGCAGTTCAGGATGAGTGCCCCCCTCCCCGCCTTTGCTGTAAATAGCAGTGAACTTCTTCTGGGAGTTTGGGAAAAATCCCTACAGGCATCAGAAAGTGCTAGTCTCCAATTTAGGCTTGACTGTCTTTGTCAAGCATCAGATTAACTGGTTAAACAGGTTCCTCACCCTGCCCTCAGGGAAAGGAAAAAAAAAAACAGTGAAAAGGCAAAAACCTCAGGTCTCAGTTTTTTGCCCAGTATCAGAGCAAAAGCCTCCAGATGCTCTCTCTCATTTCATAGAAAGCATATATGCCTCACAGGATATATAGGGGAACAAAAGTCTACTTCATCAAGAGTCCCCATCCATGCCTCTGAAGGGGTCCTCCTTCTGGCCATGCAAGCCCTCTTGGTTACTTTGATAGAGTTACTTTTTAATTACAAGCGTTCAGCTGATAGAAGAGAACTAGGCCTACTTGGGTCGCAGGGCAAACAGGCAAGTCAAAATAGACGAGAGATTGGTCAAAGATCATCTCAGGGGGGTGGGTGCAACTGAGATATCTATCTGTAAATCCTCCACGTCTCTACCCACGAGTGGCAGTGGAAGGAGCAAGGGAGAGCAGGACGCCCTCTCCCACTAGAGTTTCTCCTCATCTGGGGACGCTTAGATAAAAAGAGAAACCTGTGTTAAGGTGAGCAATTTTCCCTTGTTAACCTTTTTAGATGGGATATCAAGCCTCAAGGATCCAGGAAGGATCCCCCCTTGCCTGCGTATTAAAACATTGGAAAGATCTTGATCCAGAAAGTTTTCAGCAAAAGTGACTCAAGTTTTACTGCACCCAGGCTTGGCCACAGTATCCTCTGGGAGATGAGGAAAGATGGCCAGAAGGAGGGAGCATTAATTATAATACCATTCTTCAATTAGATATGTTCTGTAAAAAGGAGGGAAAGTGGACTGAAGTTCCACATGTTTAATTGTTTTTTTTTTCTAAGAGACCACTCAGAATGGCTAAACAAATGCAGGCTAGATACCCAGATCATGGTAACCCTTTGCAAAAAGCCCCCAAACTCCCTTGTGCAAAAAACCCATCTAATTCTCCATCAGCTCCCCTCTTCCCCCTGACCCAGCTACCTCACACACTAGATGCCTTCTCACAGGACTCTAACCCCTCCAGTTAATTGCTGGAGGGGACAGAGTTCATGTTCCTTTTAGAGTGAGTGAACTTAAAGAAATAAAAAAGGATTTAGGAAATTACACAGAAAATCCAGATCAGTACATCCAGGCATTTAGAGAAGTCAGCCAAAACTTTGAACTGAGCTGGAAAGATGTAATGCTATTGCTATCTCAGACCCTCACTTCTCTGGAGAAACAGCAGGTTGTAGATCAGGCAGTCATAGCTGGAGACAATTATCACTTAGATAAAAGCAGCCCTACAGGCCTGTCTCCTACTGGGCCCTCACAGGAGGAGGAGGGGGAGGGAGAAGAAAGACAAAGACATTGGATACCTAGAAGGGAGCCTCGACTCCCAATTCCAACAGGAGATCAGGCAGTGCCTAGGTATGACCCTAAGTGGGACCCTGAAAATGACAAGGATGAATGGAGCCATAACCATTTCATCCACTGCATTCCTAAAGGACTAAGAAGAGCCAAGGTAAAACCTCTTAATTACTCCCAAGTCACAGCTGTACAGCAAGGACCCTTAGAAACTCGGGTAGCTTTCCTACAGAGACTTAAGGATGCTTTATAAAAGCATACCAACATTATACCAGAGTCACAGGAAGAGGAAATCGTCCTAAATGATAAATTTCTAACACAGTCAGCACCAGATATCTGTAAAAACTTCAGAAAAGGGTGGCTGAAGGGAGCAGAGATCTGGACCAATTTGTCCGTGTAGCCACATCTGTATACTATAACAGGGACTTAGAAAAAGAAAGGAAGGACCTGGAAAGGGAAAAGAGAAAGGATAAGCGGCAGGAGGTTCTGATCACAGCACTCAGAGGCTCCCCCAGGGCAAAGTCCAAACCCGAGGACATGCTTTCAATGTGGACAGGCAGGCCATTTTAGGAGGGAGTGCCCCCGGAGAAAGCTGCCTCCGGGACCCTGCCCCATTTGTCAGGGAAAACATTGGAAGGCACACTGTCTCCGGTTCCCCTGGGAACCGAGGTCAGAGCCTCCCACCCAATGATGGGTCCCAGGGCCTCCCATACAGGCTTCTGTAACCACTGTAAAAGCAGAAGAGCCCCAAATTAAGCACAAGGTCAGCCTCCTTATCGATATTGGAGCCAGCATCTCAGCTATTCCTTTCTCTCCCGGACCCAGGTCCTCCGCGAAAGTTACTGTTCGAGGCATATCAGGCCAGCCTCTAGAACGTTATTTCATTCAGCATTTAGCCTGCTCCTGGGGAGATTTCCATTTCTGTCACTCCTTTTTAATTGTCCCAGAAACCCCTACTTCTCTGCTAGGGCGAGACCTTCTATCCAAATTGGGGGTACAGCTACTTTTACCCCCAGGAGAGTACTTTTGCTTGCTCCTAATAGAGGAACAAGTAGACCCCACGGTGTGGACAGATGGACACTCTGTGGGATGGGCACGAACAGCTGCCCCAGTCCTAATTCATCTCAAGGACCCCTCCTGGTTTCCCCATCAAAAACAATATCCTTTAAAGCCAGAAGTTAAGGAGGGGCTAATTCCCATAATCAAAGATTTAAAGAGACAGGGACTGCTAATAGAATGTTCCAGCCCATATAATACTCCTATTCTTGGTGTTAGAAAGGGACCTAACAAATGGAGGCTAGTCCAGGATCTCTGCCTGATCAACAAAGCAGTAGTGCCTCTCCTGTAGTTCCAAATCCCTATATGCTTTTAGCCCAAATACCTCAGGGTACTACTTACTACTCTGTCCTGGATTTAAAAGATGTCTTCTTTTGCATTCCCTTACACCCTAAAAGTCAACCTATCTTTGCCTTTGAGGACCCCACAAGGAAGTCTGGACAGGTCACATGGACTGTCCTCCCCCAGGGATTCAGAGACAGCCCCCACCTCTTTGGGTTAGCACTTACCCAAGACTTGGCAGAATGGCAATACCCACAAGCTACAATATGTAGATGACCTCCTGCTCTGTGGACCAAATGAGCCTGTCATTTCATGAGCCACTGAGTCCTTACTAAACTTCTTAGCAGATAGAGGTTATAAGATCTCTAAAGAAAAAGCCCAATTGTGTCAGTCTAGGGTTACATATTTAGGTCTTGTCCTGGAGAAAGAAATGAGGTCTCTAGGAGAAGACAGAATCCATCCAATCCTGACATTTCCTCTACCTAAAACTCTAAAACAATTGAGGGCCTTTTTGGGTGTCACTGGATACTGTAGAATTTGGATCCTGGGATATGCAGATCTGGCCAGGCCCTTATACCAAATCCTTAAGGAAGCACAGAAGGATACCCAGCCCTTTATTGAGTGTGATTGTTAGGGTCCGAGAATTATATTTCTCCGAGAGACAGAGAGTCACGCGTGAATGCAATCAACAAAGCAGAGTTTATTGAGCTGGCAAGCCAGGGTCAAGCTCCCACACAGACACACAGGTCCGATTGGGCAGACAAGACCCTGAGCCTCTTTAGGGAAGATCTTATATAGGCCCCTACCAGCCATTACAGCAAAAGCCCGAACAGTACATAGCCAATGAGTTTGTAACACCACATACATTTCCAGCCTATCCATTTAAGAGTATATTACTTCTTAGCCTATAGATTCAAGGGTCAGTATTCGTGCACACGGTTACATTTAGCAAGCAGGCAGGGCACATCTTGCATGTACTTCTAGTCGTCTTTCACAATCTGCTTACATTCCTCACATTCCTCACATTCCACCTGCCCCCATCCTGTTTATCTTATCCTGCACAGGGCATCCTGTGCTGGCTTTACTGGTTTCTGCTATGGGGATCTGCTGGGGCAAAGGGCGCATCCTTTCATGATGACAAGTCAGAAAATGCATTCCACAAGTTAAAGAAGGCTCTTATGACAGCTCCTGCCCTGGGTCTCCCAGTACAAGAGAAGTTTCAATTATATGTCTATGAAAAGGGAAGACTGGCCTTGGGCATGGTGACTCAGCTCTGGGGCATCACTCCCCAGCCAGTAGGTTACTTAAAAAAGAGTTACATCAGGTAGCCAAGAGATGGCCAGGATGCCTCAGAGCAATGGCTTCAGTAAGCCTTCTAGTGCTTGAAGCTCAGAAAAACTTATCCTAAACCGCCCCCTAACGGTTTATACCCCACACGACCTAGGGGGAATTTTAAACTAAAAAGGAGAACTTTGGCTATCTGACAGCTGTCTACTTAAATATCAGGCCCAGCTTCTGGGAGGGACAGAAATAACTTTAAGGACCTGTCAGAGCCTAAATCCTGTATCCCTTCTACCAGAGGCAGAGGGAAATCCTGAGCACTCGTGTGAGGAGGTACTTATGGAAAATTATGCTGCCTGACCTGACTTAACTGATCAGCCCTTAAAAAACCCAGATCTAGAATTATACACTGATGGCAGTTCCTTTGTCAAGAATGGTGTCAGACATGCAGGGTTTGCAGTTGTGACAGAATTTGGCATCCTCAAATCAGGTCCTCTTCCTCCTAATACAGGTGCTCAATTGGCAGAATTAGTGGCCCTAACAGAAGCCCTAAGACTGTCAAAAGAACAGAGAGTCAACATCTATACAGATTCTAAGTATGCCTTCCTGATCCTGCCTGCTCATGCAGCCATCTGGAAGGAAAGAGAAATGCTAACTACAGCAGGAACAGCTTCCCATAGGGATAAAAGGGAGGTTACTTTAATAGTTTTAGGGATAACTGCATTAGTTGCAGCCCTTGCTGGAATCAGCTATGGAGTGATTGCCAATCATGTAACTTCAAAAAACCTAACCAAGGTGGTAGTGGACACCTCAGACCAGGTAGGCCTTGCCATTAAGGACATGCAAAGGTCTTTGTCGTCCCTTGCCTGTATGGTAACGTACCACCACCTGGCCCTAGATTTTCTTTTAGCCAAGCAAGGGCCGGGTATATGCCATCACCAATACCTCCTGTTACACATATATAAACACTTCAGGCATTGTAGAGGAATGTGCAGATTACATTCTCCAACAGGCTAAATGGCTCTGGGAGCAATCTCTTGAAACTCAGGTTTCTACTCAGGTATGGGAACAAATAAAATCCTGGCTCCCCTCCAGGACTTGGTTCCTACCCCTTCTGGGGCCTATAGTTGCCCTTGTCCTCTTGCTTGTGTCTGGGCCTTGCATTTTAAACCTACTTGTCAAGTTTGTTTCTTCTCGCCTAGAATCCATCAAACTACAAATGCCTCTGGTGGAGGTGAAAACGACCTACTACCACAGTCCCCTTGACAACCCCTCTCGTGGTCAGCCCTGATGCTGTGGGCCCCTTCATCGCCCCCTGTCAGCAGGAAGCAGTTACTGAACAGACTTCATTGTCCCAATCCCTAACAGCAGTTAGGGCTACCATTGAGAGAGGGGGAATGAAGGAATGAAGGACAGACAGCGGGAAGTCCCAAAAGGGTGATAAGTGGTCAAGGAGACACTTCTCCTCCCTAAGAAATGCCTGTTTGCATTTGAAAGGCACCTCCACCCTCAGGCAATGCAAACTAGGCTATAAAACCCACTCCCCACCCTGACCAACAGGATCACCGGTTTCTGGGTCCCCCTGCATTCTCCAATATGCAGTCTTTCTCTTCTCTTTTCTCCAACTAAATTCTCTACAAATAAAATCTTTCCGACCTCTGCTGTTGGAGTCTCCCTGTGCTTTCATTCTCAGAGCAGGCTCAAGAACCCTGAGCATCTGAAATTCCTGCGTGTGTCATCCGTGTATCATATTTGGCGACGCACGAAGGGACCAGCCTTCACGTGAGGTCGGTATAGGTTGTGCCAAACTGGGAAAGACTACCTAGGAATGTGACCGAGAGTGTCCGGCACTCTGGTGGAGTCTGTTTTCCAGGAGAGACCCCCCCACCACGGCCTAGCTATGGTGGAACTCTCAGGTCGACCTTCTCTCCCTCTCTCTCTGTCTTGTTAAGGAGGGTTTCTTCCTTGGGAAACTGAGGAAAAGGTCTGAGCCCACTACAGCTGTACGGCAGGCAATCTGAGGAAACTCAGAGGCTGGGCAGGGGTTTATACTGCACTGCCAATGCTATGTGGGCAGAACTCCACTTCAGTGCATCAAGGCTTTTTCTTTTTTCCTCTCCTTAAACGCTAACACTCTCTTTCAAGATCTGACCAGCTTAAGGGGAGGTCCGAAAACAACCGGTGGAAGGAAAGTTTGTCTTCCAGCCACAAAAGGTGTTCTGGTCAGGGCACTCCCCGGTGTCACCCAAAGGCTAGAGATGCAACTTCCTGACCCGCCCTGAGACCCCAAAGGCAGCTAAGTCTTGGACCTCTCCAGCCATGTCTGTGGCAAACAGACAATCAGATCTCTCATGCTTTCTTCATGGTTTCCGTGGCCCGAGAGTGGTGGTCACCTCTTGCTTCCAGTGCTCCAGTACTGCCTTTGGGCAGGATCGACCTGGACAGCAGGGAGGATCAATAATCCCTCATGCATTGAGCCTGGAAACTCTCTTTTTCCCCAACCCTCAGCCTTTCCTTCCCCTTTCCCAGGCAGTTCAGGATGAGTGCCCCCCTCCCCGCCTTTGCTGTAAATAGCAGTGAACTTCTTCTGGGAGTTTGGGAAAAATCCCTACAGGCATCAGAAAGTGCTAGTCTCCAATTTAGGCTTGACTGTCTTTGTCAAGCATCAGATTAACTGGTTAAACAGGTTCCTCACCCTGCCCTCAGGGAAAGGAAAAAAAAAAACAGTGAAAAGGCAAAAACCTCAGGTCTCAGTTTTTTGCCCAGTATCAGAGCAAAAGCCTCCAGATGCTCTCTCTCATTTCATAGAAAGCATATATGCCTCACAGGATATATAGGGGAACAAAAGTCTACTTCATCAAGAGTCCCCATCCATGCCTCTGAAGGGGTCCTCCTTCTGGCCATGCAAGCCCTCTTGGTTACTTTGATAGAGTTACTTTTTAATTACAAGCGTTCAGCTGATAGAAGAGAACTAGGCCTACTTGGGTCGCAGGGCAAACAGGCAAGTCAAAATAGACGAGAGATTGGTCAAAGATCATCTCAGGGGGGTGGGTGCAACTGAGATATCTATCTGTAAATCCTCCACGTCTCTACCCACGAGTGGCAGTGGAAGGAGCAAGGGAGAGCAGGACGCCCTCTCCCACTAGAGTTTCTCCTCATCTGGGGACGCTTAGATAAAAAGAGAAACCTGTGTTAAGGTGAGCAATTTTCCCTTGTTAACCTTTTTAGATGGGATATCAAGCCTCAAGGATCCAGGAAGGATCCCCCCTTGCCTGCGTATTAAAACATTGGAAAGATCTTGATCCAGAAAGTTTTCAGCAAAAGTGACTCAAGTTTTACTGCACCCAGGCTTGGCCACAGTATCCTCTGGGAGATGAGGAAAGATGGCCAGAAGGAGGGAGCATTAATTATAATACCATTCTTCAATTAGATATGTTCTGTAAAAAGGAGGGAAAGTGGACTGAAGTTCCACATGTTTAATTGTTTTTTTTTTCTAAGAGACCACTCAGAATGGCTAAACAAATGCAGGCTAGATACCCAGATCATGGTAACCCTTTGCAAAAAGCCCCCAAACTCCCTTGTGCAAAAAACCCATCTAATTCTCCATCAGCTCCCCTCTTCCCCCTGACCCAGCTACCTCACACACTAGATGCCTTCTCACAGGACTCTAACCCCTCCAGTTAATTGCTGGAGGGGACAGAGTTCATGTTCCTTTTAGAGTGAGTGAACTTAAAGAAATAAAAAAGGATTTAGGAAATTACACAGAAAATCCAGATCAGTACATCCAGGCATTTAGAGAAGTCAGCCAAAACTTTGAACTGAGCTGGAAAGATGTAATGCTATTGCTATCTCAGACCCTCACTTCTCTGGAGAAACAGCAGGTTGTAGATCAGGCAGTCATAGCTGGAGACAATTATCACTTAGATAAAAGCAGCCCTACAGGCCTGTCTCCTACTGGGCCCTCACAGGAGGAGGAGGGGGAGGGAGAAGAAAGACAAAGACATTGGATACCTAGAAGGGAGCCTCGACTCCCAATTCCAACAGGAGATCAGGCAGTGCCTAGGTATGACCCTAAGTGGGACCCTGAAAATGACAAGGATGAATGGAGCCATAACCATTTCATCCACTGCATTCCTAAAGGACTAAGAAGAGCCAAGGTAAAACCTCTTAATTACTCCCAAGTCACAGCTGTACAGCAAGGACCCTTAGAAACTCTGGTAGCTTTCCTACAGAGACTTAAGGATGCTTTACAAAAGCATACCAACATTATACCAGAGTCACAGGAAGAGGAAATCATCCTAAAAGATAAATTTCTAATACAGTCAGCACCAGATATCTGTAAAAACTTCAGAAATTGGTGGCTGAGGGGAGCAGAGATCTGGACCAATTTGTCCGTGTAGCCACATCTGTATACTATAACAGGGACTTAGAAAAAGAAAGGAAGGACCTGGAAAGGGAAGAGAGAAAGGATAAGCGGCAGGAGGTTCTGATCACAGCACTCAGAGGCTCCCCCAGGGCAAAGTCCAAACCCGAGGACATGCTTTCAATGTGGACAGGCAGGCCATTTTAGGAGGGAGTGCCCCCGGAGAAAGCTACCTCCGGGACCCTGCCCCATTTGTCGGGGAAAACATTGGAAGGCACACTGTCTCCGGTTCCCCTGGGAACCGAGGTCAGAGCCTCCCACCCAATGATGGGTCCCAGGGCCTCCCATACAGGCTTCTGTAACCACTGTAAAAGCAGAAGAGCCCCAAATTAAGCACAAGGTCAGCCTCCTTATCGATATTGGAGCCAGCATCTCAGCTATTCCTTTCTCTCCCGGACCCAGGTTCTCCGCGAAAGTTACTGTTCGAGGCATATCAGGCCAGCCTCTAGAACATTATTTCACTCAGCATTTAGCCTGCTCCTGGGGAGATTTCCATTTCTGTCACTCCTTTTTAATTGTCCCAGAAACCCCTACTTCTCTGCTAGGGCGAGACCTTCTATCCAAATTGGGGATACAGCTACTTTTACCCCCAGGAGAGTACTTTTGCCTGCTCCTAATAGAGGAACAAGTAGACCCCACGGTGTGGACAGATGGACACTCTGTGGGATGGGCACGAACAGCTGCCCCAGTCCTAATTCATCTCAAGGACCCCTCCTGGTTTCCCCATCAAAAACAATATCCTTTAAAGCCAGAAATTAAGGAAGGGCTAATTCCCATAATCAAAGACTTAAAGAGACAGGGACTGCTAATAGAATGTTCCAGCCCATATAATACTCCTATTCTTGGTGTTAGAAAGGGACCTAACAAATGGAGGCTAGTCCAGGATCTCTGCCTGATCAACAAAGCAGTAGTGCCTCTCCTGTAGTTCCAAATCCCTATATGCTTTTAGCCCAAATACCTCAGGGTACTACTTACTACTCTGTCCTGGATTTAAAAGATGTCTTCTTTTGCATTCCCTTACACCCTAAAAGTCAACCTATCTTTGCCTTTGAGGACCCCACAAGGAAGTCTGGACAGGTCACATGGACTGTCCTCCCCCAGGGATTCAGAGACAGCCCCCACCTCTTTGGGTTAGCACTTATCCAAGACTTGGCAGAATGGCAATACCCACAAGCTACAATATGTAGATGACCTCCTGCTCTGTGGACCAAATGAGCCTGTCATTTCATGAGCCACTGAGTCCTTACTAAACTTCTTAGCAGATAGAGGTTATAAGATCTCTAAAGAAAAAGCCCAATTGTGTCAGTCTAGGGTTACATATTTAGGTCTTGTCCTGGAGAAAGAAATGAGGTCTCTAGGAGAAGACAGAATCCATCCAATCCTGACATTTCCTCTACCTAAAACTCTAAAACAATTGAGGGCCTTTTTGGGTGTCACTGGATACTGTAGAATTTGGATCCTGGGATATGCAGATCTGGCCAGGCCCTTATATCAAATCCTTAAGGAAGCACAGAAGGATACCCAGCCCTTTATTGAGTGTGATTGTTAGGGTCCAAGAATCCTATTCCTCCGAGAGACAGAGAGTCACGCGTGAATGCAATCAACAAAGCAGAGTTTATTGAGCTGGCAAGCCAGGGTCAAGCTCCCACACAGACACACAGGTCCGATTGGGCAGACAAGACCCTGAGCCTCTTTAGGGAAGATCTTATATAGGCCCCTACCGGCCATTACAGCAAAAGCCCGAACAGTACATAGCCAATGAGTTTGTAACACCACATACATTTCCAGCCTATCCATTTAAGAGTACATTACTTCTTAGCCTATAGATTCAAGGGTCAGTATTCGTGCACACGGTTACATTTAGCAAGCAGGCAGGGCACATCTTGCATGTACTTCTAGTCGTCTTTCACAATCTGCTTACATTCCTCACATTCCTCACATTCCACCTGCCCCCATCCTGTTTATCTTATCCTGCACAGGGCATCCTGTGCTGGCTTTACTGGTTTCTGCTATGGGGATCTGCTGGGGCAAAGGGCACATCCTTTCATGATGACAAGTCAGAAAATGCATTCCACAAGTTAAAGAAGGCTCTTATGACAGCTCCTGCCCTGGGTCTCCCAGTACAAGACAAGTTTCAATTATATGTCTATGAAAAGGGAGGACTGGCCTTGGGCATGGTGACTCAGCTCCGGGGCATCACTCCCCAGCCAGTAGGTTACTTAAAAAAGAGTTACATCAGGTAGCCAAGAGATGGCCAGGATGCCTCAGAGCAATGGCTTCAGTAAGCCTTCTAGTGCTTGAAGCTCAGAAAAACTTATCCTAAACCGCCCCCTAACGGTTTATACCCCACACGACCTAGGGGGAATTTTAAACTAAAAAGGAGAACTTTGGCTATCTGACAGCTGTCTACTTAAATATCAGGCCCAGCTTCTGGGAGGGACAGAAATAACTTTAAGGACCTGTCAGAGCCTAAATCCTGTATCCCTTCTACCAGAGGCAGAGGGAAATCCTGAGCACTCGTGTGAGGAGGTACTTATGGAAAATTATGCTGCCTGACCTGACTTAACTGATCAGCCCTTAAAAAACCCAGATCTAGAATTATACACTGATGGCAGTTCCTTTGTCAAGAATGGTGTCAGACATGCAGGGTTTGCAGTTGTGACAGAATTTGGCATCCTCAAATCAGGTCCTCTTCCTCCTAATACAGGTGCTCAATTGGCAGAATTAGTGGCCCTAACAGAAGCCCTAAGACTGTCAAAAGAACAGAGAGTCAACATCTATACAGATTCTAAGTATGCCTTCCTGATCCTGCCTGCTCATGCAGCCATCTGGAAGGAAAGAGAAATGCTAACTACAGCAGGAACAGCTTCCCATAGGGATAAAAGGGAGGTTACTTTAATAGTTTTAGGGATAACTGCATTAGTTGCAGCCCTTGCTGGAATCAGCTATGGAGTGATTGCCAATCATGTAACTTCAAAAAACCTAACCAAGGTGGTAGTGGACACCTCAGACCAGGTAGGCCTTGCCATTAAGGACATGCAAAGGTCTTTGTCGTCCCTTGCCTGTATGGTAACGTACCACCACCTGGCCCTAGATTTTCTTTTAGCCAAGCAAGGGCCGGGTATATGCCATCACCAATACCTCCTGTTACACATATATAAACACTTCAGGCATTGTAGAGGAATGTGCAGATTACATTCTCCAACAGGCTAAATGGCTCTGGGAGCAATCTCTTGAAACTCAGGTTTCTACTCAGGTATGGGAACAAATAAAATCCTGGCTCCCCTCCAGGACTTGGTTCCTACCCCTTCTGGGGCCTATAGTTGCCCTTGTCCTCTTGCTTGTGTCTGGGCCTTGCATTTTAAACCTACTTGTCAAGTTTGTTTCTTCTCGCCTAGAATCCATCAAACTACAAATGCCTCTGGTGGAGGTGAAAACGACCTACTACCACAGTCCCCTTGACAACCCCTCTCGTGGTCAGCCCTGATGCTGTGGGCCCCTTCATCGCCCCCTGTCAGCAGGAAGCAGTTACTGAACAGACTTCATTGTCCCAATCCCTAACAGCAGTTAGGGCTACCATTGAGAGAGGGGGCATGAAGGAATGAAGGACAGACAGCGGGAAGTCCCAAAAGGGTGATAAGTGGTCAAGGAGACACTTCTCCTCCCTAAGAAATGCCTGTTTGCATTTGAAAGGCACCTCCACCCTCAGGCAATGCAAACTAGGCTATAAAACCCACTCCCCACCCTGACCAACAGGATCACCGGTTTCTGGGTCCCCCTGCATTCTCCAATATGCAGTCTTTCTCTTCTCTTTTCTCCAACTAAATTCTCTACAAATAAAATCTTTCCGACCTCTGCTGTTGGAGTCTCCCTGTGCTTTCATTCTCAGAGCAGGCTCAAGAACCCTGAGCATCTGAAATTCCTGCGTGTGTCATCCGTGTATCATATTTGGCGACGCACGAAGGGACCAGCCTTCACGTGAGGTCGGTATAGGTTGTGCCAAACTGGGAAAGACTACCTAGGAATGTGACCGAGAGTGTCCGGCACTCTGGTGGAGTCTGTTTTCCAGGAGAGACCCCCCCACCACGGCCTAGCTATGGTGGAACTCTCAGGTCGACCTTCTCTCCCTCTCTCTCTGTCTTGTTAAGGAGGGTTTCTTCCTTGGGAAACTGAGGAAAAGGTCTGAGCCCACTACAGCTGTACGGCAGGCAATCTGAGGAAACTCAGAGGCTGGGCAGGGGTTTATACTGCACTGCCAATGCTATGTGGGCAGAACTCCACTTCAGTGCATCAAGGCTTTTTCTTTTTTCCTCTCCTTAAACGCTAACACTCTCTTTCAAGATCTGACCAGCTTAAGGGGAGGTCCGAAAACAACCGGTGGAAGGAAAGTTTGTCTTCCAGCCACAAAAGGTGTTCTGGTCAGGGCACTCCCCGGTGTCACCCAAAGGCTAGAGATGCAACTTCCTGACCCGCCCTGAGACCCCAAAGGCAGCTAAGTCTTGGACCTCTCCAGCCATGTCTGTGGCAAACAGACAATCAGATCTCTCATGCTTTCTTCATGGTTTCCGTGGCCCGAGAGTGGTGGTCACCTCTTGCTTCCAGTGCTCCAGTACTGCCTTTGGGCAGGATCGACCTGGACAGCAGGGAGGATCAATAATCCCTCATGCATTGAGCCTGGAAACTCTCTTTTTCCCCAACCCTCAGCCTTTCCTTCCCCTTTCCCAGGCAGTTCAGGATGAGTGCCCCCCTCCCCGCCTTTGCTGTAAATAGCAGTGAACTTCTTCTGGGAGTTTGGGAAAAATCCCTACAGGCATCAGAAAGTGCTAGTCTCCAATTTAGGCTTGACTGTCTTTGTCAAGCATCAGATTAACTGGTTAAACAGGTTCCTCACCCTGCCCTCAGGGAAAGGAAAAAAAAAAACAGTGAAAAGGCAAAAACCTCAGGTCTCAGTTTTTTGCCCAGTATCAGAGCAAAAGCCTCCAGATGCTCTCTCTCATTTCATAGAAAGCATATATGCCTCACAGGATATATAGGGGAACAAAAGTCTACTTCATCAAGAGTCCCCATCCATGCCTCTGAAGGGGTCCTCCTTCTGGCCATGCAAGCCCTCTTGGTTACTTTGATAGAGTTACTTTTTAATTACAAGCGTTCAGCTGATAGAAGAGAACTAGGCCTACTTGGGTCGCAGGGCAAACAGGCAAGTCAAAATAGACGAGAGATTGGTCAAAGATCATCTCAGGGGGGTGGGTGCAACTGAGATATCTATCTGTAAATCCTCCACGTCTCTACCCACGAGTGGCAGTGGAAGGAGCAAGGGAGAGCAGGACGCCCTCTCCCACTAGAGTTTCTCCTCATCTGGGGACGCTTAGATAAAAAGAGAAACCTGTGTTAAGGTGAGCAATTTTCCCTTGTTAACCTTTTTAGATGGGATATCAAGCCTCAAGGATCCAGGAAGGATCCCCCCTTGCCTGCGTATTAAAACATTGGAAAGATCTTGATCCAGAAAGTTTTCAGTAAAAGTGACTCAAGTTTTACTGCACCCAGGCTTGGCCACAGTATCCTCTGGGAGATGAGGAAAGATGGCCAGAAGGAGGGAGCATTAATTATAATACCATTCTTCAATTAGATATGTTCTGTAAAAAGGAGGGAAAGTGGACTGAAGTTCCACATGTTTAATTGTTTTTTTTTTCTAAGAGACCACTCAGAATGGCTAAACAAATGCAGGCTAGATACCCAGATCATGGTAACCCTTTGCAAAAAGCCCCCAAACTCCCTTGTGCAAAAAACCCATCTAATTCTCCATCAGCTCCCCTCTTCCCCCTGACCCAGCTACCTCACACACTAGATGCCTTCTCACAGGACTCTAACCCCTCCAGTTAATTGCTGGAGGGGACAGAGTTCATGTTCCTTTTAGAGTGAGTGAACTTAAAGAAATAAAAAAGGATTTAGGAAATTACACAGAAAATCCAGATCAGTACATCCAGGCATTTAGAGAAGTCAGCCAAAACTTTGAACTGAGCTGGAAAGATGTAATGCTATTGCTATCTCAGACCCTCACTTCTCTGGAGAAACAGCAGGTTGTAGATCAGGCAGTCATAGCTGGAGACAATTATCACTTAGATAAAAGCAGCCCTACAGGCCTGTCTCCTACTGGGCCCTCACAGGAGGAGGAGGGGGAGGGAGAAGAAAGACAAAGACATTGGATACCTAGAAGGGAGCCTCGACTCCCAATTCCAACAGGAGATCAGGCAGTGCCTAGGTATGACCCTAAGTGGGACCCTGAAAATGACAAGGATGAATGGAGCCATAACCATTTCATCCACTGCATTCCTAAAGGACTAAGAAGAGCCAAGGTAAAACCTCTTAATTACTCCCAAGTCACAGCTGTACAGCAAGGACCCTTAGAAACTCTGGTAGCTTTCCTACAGAGACTTAAGGATGCTTTACAAAAGCATACCAACATTATACCAGAGTCACAGGAAGAGGAAATCATCCTAAAAGATAAATTTCTAATACAGTCAGCACCAGATATCTGTAAAAACTTCAGAAATTGGTGGCTGAGGGGAGCAGAGATCTGGACCAATTTGTCCGTGTAGCCACATCTGTATACTATAACAGGGACTTAGAAAAAGAAAGGAAGGACCTGGAAAGGGAAGAGAGAAAGGATAAGCGGCAGGAGGTTCTGATCACAGCACTCAGAGGCTCCCCCAGGGCAAAGTCCAAACCCGAGGACATGCTTTCAATGTGGACAGGCAGGCCATTTTAGGAGGGAGTGCCCCCGGAGAAAGCTACCTCCGGGACCCTGCCCCATTTGTCGGGGAAAACATTGGAAGGCACACTGTCTCCGGTTCCCCTGGGAACCGAGGTCAGAGCCTCCCACCCAATGATGGGTCCCAGGGCCTCCCATACAGGCTTCTGTAACCACTGTAAAAGCAGAAGAGCCCCAAATTAAGCACAAGGTCAGCCTCCTTATCGATATTGGAGCCAGCATCTCAGCTATTCCTTTCTCTCCCGGACCCAGGTTCTCCGCGAAAGTTACTGTTCGAGGCATATCAGGCCAGCCTCTAGAACATTATTTCACTCAGCATTTAGCCTGCTCCTGGGGAGATTTCCATTTCTGTCACTCCTTTTTAATTGTCCCAGAAACCCCTACTTCTCTGCTAGGGCGAGACCTTCTATCCAAATTGGGGATACAGCTACTTTTACCCCCAGGAGAGTACTTTTGCCTGCTCCTAATAGAGGAACAAGTAGACCCCACGGTGTGGACAGATGGACACTCTGTGGGATGGGCACGAACAGCTGCCCCAGTCCTAATTCATCTCAAGGACCCCTCCTGGTTTCCCCATCAAAAACAATATCCTTTAAAGCCAGAAATTAAGGAAGGGCTAATTCCCATAATCAAAGACTTAAAGAGACAGGGACTGCTAATAGAATGTTCCAGCCCATATAATACTCCTATTCTTGGTGTTAGAAAGGGACCTAACAAATGGAGGCTAGTCCAGGATCTCTGCCTGATCAACAAAGCAGTAGTGCCTCTCCTGTAGTTCCAAATCCCTATATGCTTTTAGCCCAAATACCTCAGGGTACTACTTACTACTCTGTCCTGGATTTAAAAGATGTCTTCTTTTGCATTCCCTTACACCCTAAAAGTCAACCTATCTTTGCCTTTGAGGACCCCACAAGGAAGTCTGGACAGGTCACATGGACTGTCCTCCCCCAGGGATTCAGAGACAGCCCCCACCTCTTTGGGTTAGCACTTATCCAAGACTTGGCAGAATGGCAATACCCACAAGCTACAATATGTAGATGACCTCCTGCTCTGTGGACCAAATGAGCCTGTCATTTCATGAGCCACTGAGTCCTTACTAAACTTCTTAGCAGATAGAGGTTATAAGATCTCTAAAGAAAAAGCCCAATTGTGTCAGTCTAGGGTTACATATTTAGGTCTTGTCCTGGAGAAAGAAATGAGGTCTCTAGGAGAAGACAGAATCCATCCAATCCTGACATTTCCTCTACCTAAAACTCTAAAACAATTGAGGGCCTTTTTGGGTGTCACTGGATACTGTAGAATTTGGATCCTGGGATATGCAGATCTGGCCAGGCCCTTATATCAAATCCTTAAGGAAGCACAGAAGGATACCCAGCCCTTTATTGAGTGTGATTGTTAGGGTCCAAGAATCCTATTCCTCCGAGAGACAGAGAGTCACGCGTGAATGCAATCAACAAAGCAGAGTTTATTGAGCTGGCAAGCCAGGGTCAAGCTCCCACACAGACACACAGGTCCGATTGGGCAGACAAGACCCTGAGCCTCTTTAGGGAAGATCTTATATAGGCCCCTACCGGCCATTACAGCAAAAGCCCGAACAGTACATAGCCAATGAGTTTGTAACACCACATACATTTCCAGCCTATCCATTTAAGAGTACATTACTTCTTAGCCTATAGATTCAAGGGTCAGTATTCGTGCACACGGTTACATTTAGCAAGCAGGCAGGGCACATCTTGCATGTACTTCTAGTCGTCTTTCACAATCTGCTTACATTCCTCACATTCCTCACATTCCACCTGCCCCCATCCTGTTTATCTTATCCTGCACAGGGCATCCTGTGCTGGCTTTACTGGTTTCTGCTATGGGGATCTGCTGGGGCAAAGGGCACATCCTTTCATGATGACAAGTCAGAAAATGCATTCCACAAGTTAAAGAAGGCTCTTATGACAGCTCCTGCCCTGGGTCTCCCAGTACAAGACAAGTTTCAATTATATGTCTATGAAAAGGGAGGACTGGCCTTGGGCATGGTGACTCAGCTCCGGGGCATCACTCCCCAGCCAGTAGGTTACTTAAAAAAGAGTTACATCAGGTAGCCAAGAGATGGCCAGGATGCCTCAGAGCAATGGCTTCAGTAAGCCTTCTAGTGCTTGAAGCTCAGAAAAACTTATCCTAAACCGCCCCCTAACGGTTTATACCCCACACGACCTAGGGGGAATTTTAAACTAAAAAGGAGAACTTTGGCTATCTGACAGCTGTCTACTTAAATATCAGGCCCAGCTTCTGGGAGGGACAGAAATAACTTTAAGGACCTGTCAGAGCCTAAATCCTGTATCCCTTCTACCAGAGGCAGAGGGAAATCCTGAGCACTCGTGTGAGGAGGTACTTATGGAAAATTATGCTGCCTGACCTGACTTAACTGATCAGCCCTTAAAAAACCCAGATCTAGAATTATACACTGATGGCAGTTCCTTTGTCAAGAATGGTGTCAGACATGCAGGGTTTGCAGTTGTGACAGAATTTGGCATCCTCAAATCAGGTCCTCTTCCTCCTAATACAGGTGCTCAATTGGCAGAATTAGTGGCCCTAACAGAAGCCCTAAGACTGTCAAAAGAACAGAGAGTCAACATCTATACAGATTCTAAGTATGCCTTCCTGATCCTGCCTGCTCATGCAGCCATCTGGAAGGAAAGAGAAATGCTAACTACAGCAGGAACAGCTTCCCATAGGGATAAAAGGGAGGTTACTTTAATAGTTTTAGGGATAACTGCATTAGTTGCAGCCCTTGCTGGAATCAGCTATGGAGTGATTGCCAATCATGTAACTTCAAAAAACCTAACCAAGGTGGTAGTGGACACCTCAGACCAGGTAGGCCTTGCCATTAAGGACATGCAAAGGTCTTTGTCGTCCCTTGCCTGTATGGTAACGTACCACCACCTGGCCCTAGATTTTCTTTTAGCCAAGCAAGGGCCGGGTATATGCCATCACCAATACCTCCTGTTACACATATATAAACACTTCAGGCATTGTAGAGGAATGTGCAGATTACATTCTCCAACAGGCTAAATGGCTCTGGGAGCAATCTCTTGAAACTCAGGTTTCTACTCAGGTATGGGAACAAATAAAATCCTGGCTCCCCTCCAGGACTTGGTTCCTACCCCTTCTGGGGCCTATAGTTGCCCTTGTCCTCTTGCTTGTGTCTGGGCCTTGCATTTTAAACCTACTTGTCAAGTTTGTTTCTTCTCGCCTAGAATCCATCAAACTACAAATGCCTCTGGTGGAGGTGAAAACGACCTACTACCACAGTCCCCTTGACAACCCCTCTCGTGGTCAGCCCTGATGCTGTGGGCCCCTTCATCGCCCCCTGTCAGCAGGAAGCAGTTACTGAACAGACTTCATTGTCCCAATCCCTAACAGCAGTTAGGGCTACCATTGAGAGGGGGGGAATGAAGGAATGAAGGACAGACAGCGGGAAGTCCCAAAAGGGCGATAAGTGGTCAAGGAGACACTTCTCCTCCCTAAGAAATGCCTGTTTGCATTTGAAAGGCATCTCCACCCTCAGGCAATGCAAACTAGGCTATAAAACCAACTCCCCATCCTGACAGACTGGATCACCAGTTTCCAGGTCCCCCTGCATTCTCCAATATGCAGTCTTTCTCTTCTCTTTTCTCCAACTAAATTCTCTACAAATAAAATCTTTCCGACCTCTGCTGTTGGAGTCTCCCTGTGCTTTCATTCTCAGAGCAGGCTCAAGAACCCTGAGCATCTGAAATTCCTGCGTGTGTCATCAGTGTATCACTTTATACCCCTTGTCCATTCTCAGAATAGTTTTACCATGAATTATTTTTCCATTTTCATGCATGAGTACATAATATTCCACCATGTTCAGTCTTCTGCACCCTTTCCTTATATCCTTCCCCTTCCCACTGGTACCAACCCCCAGACAGGAAAGGTTTTATCTTCCCATTCTTCATTTCTGGGGAAAAAAAGACATTTTTCTTTGTTTAAGATATCTATACAGAGAGCTTCATTATTACACATTGTATGTGGAATTGGTAAATCCCTTCCATTTTTCTCCTTTCTTCCATAGCCCTCTTTTTATGGTGATTTCAATAGGTTTAAAAATTCTAAATTCATTCTTGCACATAAAGTACATTACCAGTATTCACCTTCCTTATTTCCTTTTTTACTCTCCCCATCCTCTTGATACCTTCCCTTAGGGTGACTTTTTTTTACTCTTCTCCTTTATTGTTTAGGTGTCTATATGCTCATTGGTTAGTGGGATAATGTTACTTTTTTCATCTCAAATGTATTCATTTCCAACATCTCTTTCTTTTTGTTAGTTTCATTAAGAGCTTGTAAACCTTGTTTATCCTTACAAAGAACCAATTCATTGTTTCATTGATTCTTTGTATTGTTCATTCAGTTTCCATTTTGTTAATTTCAGTTTTTATTATTTCTTTCCTTCCATTTATTTTGAGACTAACTTGTTGTTTTTCTAATATATTAAAGATGCGTTAGTTTATTTGAGATACCACACTTTTTTAAAAAAAAAGCTTTAAATTACCATACATTAATAACATGTCATTTCATTGTAATAATTCCATACATGTATACATTGTACTTTGAACAAGTTCACCCCCTCTATTATATTTGTATTACCCTTTACTGTTTCCTCTCTTTTCAAACAGTATTTGGTGGTTTTCACTGTGCTATTGATTTGTCCATATGTAGAATACATCTATCCTTTTCACCCTTCAGTATCCTTTCTTTCGTCTAATAATGTAGTTTCAGTTTGGCTAAGGAAGTTGAACATGGCTTCATATATTTATTTACCATTTGTATTTCTTATGAGAACTCTGTTCAATTCATCTTCCTATCTAATAATTTGATTATTCCGTCTCTTGCTGTTTGTTTTTTAAACTCTTTATATGTTCTGGATATTAATCTGTTTTATGTTGAATAGTGGGCAAAGATTTTTCTCTCATTCTGTGGGTTGTCTCTTGACTCTGGTAACTGTTCTGATGCACACAAATACTTTAATTTGATTCAGTACCATTTGTCAATTCTTGCTTTTATTTTCTGGGCAATTTGAGTCCTAGTAAGAAAATAATTACCTATTCCTATATCTTCTTCTGTAGTAATTTCAATATTTCTAGTCTTACTTTAAGATCTTCGATTCTTTTAGGGTTAGTTTTTATAAGAGATGGGGTCTAATTTCAATCTTTTGCATGTAGATAGTACATGCTTGAAGAAGCTATCTTTTTTCCGGTGAACTTTTTGGTTCCTTTGTCAAAGAGCAGATTGCTATTGTCATGTGATTTTATTTCTGTGTCTTCTTCTCTTTCCCATTGGTCTGTGTGTCTCTTTTTGTGCTGTACCATGAAGTTTTTGTTACTATAGTTCTGTAGTATAATTTGAAGTATAGTATTATAATAATTCCAGCTTTGCTCTGTAAAGAATGACATTGGGATTTTGCTGGGAATTGCACTGAATCTGTATACCAATAATTTAGCAGTATACTCATTTTCACAATTTTAATTCTGACAATCCATGAATATGGGAGGTCTCTCTATCTTCATGTGTCTTACACAGTTTCTTTATTTAATGGTTTATAGTTTTCAGTGTAGAGGTATTTCACCTCCTTGGTTAAGTTTATACATCATTTTTAGAGTATTGTGAATAGGATTGTTTCCTGACTTCACTCTCAGGTGGTTCATTGTTGGTATATAGAAATGCCACTGATTTTTGTATGTTGATTTTATATCCTGCTGTGTTGCCAAAAGTGTTTATCAGATTGAAGAGGTTTTAGCATATCTTTGGTGTCTTTTAAGTATAGAATAATATTATCTGAAAAGAGGGATATTTTGACTTCTTCTTTTGCTGTTTGAATCCTCTTTTTTCTTTATCTTGCCATATTGCTCTGGTAATATATATAAACTCCAGTACTATGTTTAATAAGAGTGGGAAGAGTTGACATCCTTATCACATTTCTGACTTTAAAGGAAATGATTTCAGTTTTCTGCATTTAGTGTAATGTTAACTATATGTTTATTATATATACCTTTTCTTATGTTGACATAAATTCCTTCTTCTCCTAGTTTTATCAGATCTTTTATCATGAAAGGATGATGAATTTTGTCAAAGGTGGTTTCTGCATCTATTGAGATGATTGTGTGATTTTTTTTTGTCCTTGATGCTTGTTCATGCTGTTTTACATTTATTTTCATATATTGAACCATCCCTGCATCCCTGGAATGAAACCAACTTGATCATGGTGTATGATCTTCTTACTGTGCTATTGAACTTGGTTTGAAAGTATTTGATTTAGTCTATATTCATGGAAAAGATTGTTTTATAATTCTTTTTCTGTTGCTGTTTTGCCCTTGTCCAGTTGTAGAATGAGTGCAATACTGGCTTCATATAATGAGCATGGTAGTGTTCCTTCTGTTTCTGTTGCCTAGAAAAATTTTAAGAGTATTGATGATAATTCTTCTTAAGGATCTGATAGTGTTCATCAGTGAATCCATCAGATTCTGGGCTTTTCTTTTCAGGAGGAATATTACTGCTTCAATTTCATTGCTTGGTATTCATCAATTGAAGTGGTTTATATTCTCTTGGTTCAATTTTGGCAGCTCAAATACATCTAGAAGTTTATGTGTTTCTTATAGATATTCCAGTATGTTTGATTATATGTTTTCAATGTCTTTACGCTTGATACTCTGGATTCCGTTTTTATTTGTTGCAATATCCCCTTTTTTTCATCTATAATTTTATGAATTTTGGTCTTTTTCCTCCTTGTGTCAGGTTGGAAAACTTTATCAATCTATTTTTTCAAGCAACCAATTTTTTTGTTTCATCATTTGTACACTTTTTTAGTCCCTATTTCTTTAAATTCTGCCACAACCTTCATTATTTCCTTCTATCTGCTAATTTGGAGTTTAACTTGTCTTTGGTTTTCTAGGAACTTGAGGTACATTAGGGTATTTGTTTGAGATAACTGGATTTTTTATGTATGTGCTCATAGCTATATACTTTCCTTTTAGTACTGCCTTTACTGTAGCCCAAAGGCATAGGGATGTGTTTTCATTTGTATTCGATTCTATGAAAGTTTGTATTACCTTCCTTATTTCATGAATGATAAACTGGTCATTCAACAATGTGTTGTTCCATCTTGATGTATTTGAATATTTTCTACAGTTTGTTCTGTTGTTAAGCTCTAGTTTTATTCCACTGTGACCTGATAGGATACAAAGAGTTATTTCAATTTTCCTATGTCTGCTAAGAATTGATTTGTGTTCTAAGATATGTTCTGTTTTGAAGAAAGCTCCATGTTCTGCTGAGAATACAGCTAGTAGATGAAACACTTTATAGATATCTGTTAAGTCCACTTAAACAATGGGACCTCTTTCAACACAGTGTCCACTGATAGCACTCTGAGATATAAGAAGTGACAAAATAGCCTTCTTCTAAATTTAAGCCTTGCAGGAACTGTGGGCTTATCCTGAGACTAGAACTACCAATCTGCTTTTACCAGGGATGCTTGGCTTACCTTCGTTCCCTGGTATAGTTTTTTAAATTTATCTGTGTTTTTCAGGTCTACTGTCACTCTTTCATGATTACCTATAGTCTTCTTCTCTTTCTCTCTTTAAAAATAGAGTCTCTTTTTTTATACCATGATTCTTCTTATTCACAGAGATAAATGGAGGAGGATTCAAGTCCACCAACTTTCTTTGCCTTTTTTACCCTATCAGGACTTTCTAACATAGAACACCATAGACAAAACTGCCAAATGAAAAATTAAGGAGTATTATTAGAAATATTTATCATGGACTAATGATAAATATTTAAGTATTTAAATGACTAATAAAAATATGCAAGAAAGGAGTTTCAGTAGAAATATGGGCAAAAGACAATGATAGGCAATTTATAGAAAAAGAAATTCAAGAAAACACAAATGATAACAATGATATAACACAAAATTATCTGGAAAGTGCTTTTTGAAACCTCATAGGGCCTGGCAGACATTAGAAAGCTCCAAGTTTCCAAGCCTCTGGGCTATGATTACCTAGGAACCCACATATGCAATTTGTTTTACAATGTGATCTGTCAGTATTTAATAAAATTAAGTATATTGTGCTCTGAGACACAACAGTGATGATTCCCAGAATCTATGTAAATTATCCCCCACAAGTTCATAAGGAGCTACGTATAAGAATTTCATCACAGTTGATGGTGTCAGTTATTGTAAAGTAGGTAGATGAATGGGAGGTGGCAATGCTGTCGAGTGCTAGGCAGTGCTTAGAAACAGCAGACAAGCTGTGCACATAGCACACCGATGGCCTTCAGAACTGAGTGGAGGAACAAGAAACAAAATGACACCTAGAACACAATAGGTGGCTGTGCTTTCTAATGCTGCCCTCATTTTTGTTTGCATTCATTCCCATCAATTTATTGGCAGGTAATTTTTTTTGTCTTGGGTGAGGGCTTATGTGTTCATGCTAGAAATTGAACCCATTGCCTCATGCATGCTAAGCATGTCCTCCAACACTAAGCTATATTCCCAATCCCTGTGTGGTTTCGTTGTGCTTCTTATCATAAACATCTCTTTGTGCTTATAGAGGAACTCATAAGAAAGGAAGGAAAAAACCAGAGGCTGGAAACAAAGAATTGAAATTAAGAGCCTAGGCTAACAACAACACTGACAGTTCCTGGAAGTAAATTAGTAATTTGAAAGCAAGAATTTAAAAAGTTGCCCAGAAAGTATAAAAATGGGAAGTATGAAAGAGAAAAGGTGACCTGGAAGACAGAATGAGAATTAAAACACATCTCATTGGAGTTTTCAGAAGAAAATGAAAGAGAAGCAACATTCAAAGAGAAAATGGCTGAGATTTTTTATAATTGTTGAAAGAATAGCAATCACAAAGGCCTGTAACTGTTGCTCAAATGATAGAACTCTTTCTTAGCAAACATGAGACCCTGATTTGAGCCCCTGTTACTACAAAAAAGAATGTTTCTGCCTAGCTTCCTGGGAGGTGAGGATTGGGAGGATCACATCCAGACAAAAAATTATGAAACTGAGGGGAAGGCATAAGGAAAGGATGTATGAGAATGAGTATGGTGGAAGTTTTCATAGTCACATATGAAAACAGAAGAAGAATGAAGTCTGTTGAAATTGATCTAAGAAGGAGGGAGGTGGGAGAAGGGAGAACAATAAAGGTTATAAACCTCACTAAGATATATTGCAAGCACATATGAAAATACCACAATGTGCCCCTCTGCACAACTATTATAGGCTAATAAAAAAGTTAATGAAGTCCAGTCCCAAACTATAGCTGGGCTTAGTAGCACATACCTGTCATCCCAGCTACTTGGAAGGGTGAAGCCGAGGCAAAATATTCACGATACCCCATCTCAACAGGAAAAACTGGACATGGTGCCATGCATCTGTCATCCTAGTTATACAGCAGGAAGCGTAAAATAGGAGGTTTGTGGTCTAGGCTAGCCTGGGCAAAAAGTGAGACCCTATCTCAAAAATAACCAGAGAAAATGGGTTTGGGGCATGGTTCAAGCAATAGAGCTCCTGTCTAGCTAGCATAAAGCCCTAACTTCAAACCCCAGCACTGCCAAAAGAAAAAGAAATCATTAGATTGAGGAATCAGTAAATCCCAAGCAGAAATAATTTAAAAATTCACACAAGCATACATCATAAGGATAGTTCATGGATCAAAGTAAAGGAATTTTAAAGAAACACTTAAAAAGAGAGAAAATACCAGTTATAAAGAAGAGAATTAATGCTGACTACAGACTTCTCAGAAGCTAGAATTCAAGCCAAAAAGTAAAGGAGTAATTTGTTTAAAAATATCAGGGGAAATGGCAGTTTAAAATTATACATCTAGCTTAAATGTTATTCAAACACAAGGGCAAAATAAAGATATGACCTTCCCTAAAAGAAAAGCCAAAGAATGTGTACCAAAGAGCACCAAGAAATAATCAACAACAACAACAAAAAAAAACTGACAGGCAATGAGTAAACTTAAAGAACTGACTAAAAGAGCATTAACTGGGGATCACATCTCATGCCTGGGAAGTGGAAGAAGGAGGATTGCAAAATTGAGGCCAGTCTGAGCTACATAGCGAGGCTCTGATTCAAAACACCAAGGGCTAGAGATGTGGTTCACTAGTAGAAAAATTGTCTAGCCCTGGGGTTCAATTCAGTGCTGCAAAAAAAAAACTAATAAAGGGAAAATTCATACACATAATAATCAGTGCCAAATCAGGAAATAAAAATCAAAGAAAATATGGAACTACAGTTTCCAGTTAATCTCCCTATACACTGCAAATAATTCAAGAATTGAGAGCGGATTATGATTTACCTTAGACTAAATTGTATTCTTGGTAAACATTTAAGGATAGTTTATTAAAAGCGTAGAATTAGATACATACTTTCCTAAATTGTGAGAGACATTGTTTAAGAAAAAAGTTTTTTTTTCCATGATAAAGATTGAATCCAGAACCCTGCACATTCTAAGCAAATGTTCTAACACTGAGTTATACCTGTGAATCTAAGAAAAATATTAATTGAAAAAGAACAAGAAACTGATGGAGTGTTGTTAACAGTGTATCTTACCACCATTTAAAAATAATTATTATTTCCTTCCCTTTCTTTTTAGTCTATGATAATAAGCTAAAGTGCTTAGGACTTACTTCATGCAATGGTTTGATGTTATGTCACCCTGTCCTCAATATAAGGATATTTCTGCCCTCTACATGCTACGTCATCCCCACCATGAGAGACACTCTGTACCAGGTCTAAGGAAACACGGCATGTGTGGCCCATACACCTGCTCAACCGTCACCCCTGTGCTTCAAGAGGCCAGCAACAGGCTGCTCAGATGACTTCCCAAGAATCAGTGCCTGTTGCATGGGAAATGATCAAATTTGAGTTAGTTTCTCTGTTATTGAACTAATTCACTTGGAAAGTAAAGAAAATACAAAGAAGAAAATGAAAATCCTACCTGTTAATCCCCTCATTCACAGATTAACCCCTATTATCATGGTGGTTTATTCTCATGGAGTTTTTTCCTAAGCATAAAATCATAGTTTATAGATACTATTTTGTGTCTTGTGCCTTTTCATCGCTGTGGACAATATTTGGCTTTTCTTCAAGAGTATAAGTTTTGGTAAATTGTTCTGGTGCTCTGGTCCACGTCTTCATTTTTCATGTTCATTGTCATATGTTATACGAAGGGATTTCATTGTAATAGTTACACATAAGCATACAATGTACCTCAATCAAATTTGTCCTCTTGACTCATCCCTCCTCCCCCTTTCTTGAATCAATTTAAACAGGTTTCATAATTCTATTTTCATACATTGATATAAAGTACTTCAACCATATTCACCACACTTCATCCTTTCCTATTGCCCTCTCAACTACCACTGGTACCCACTCTCAACAAAACCTGTTTTGCATGCCTGTGATGAATAAACATCTTAAAGACAAGATCCCACATATGGAAGTGAACACGTGATATTTATCTTTCTCAGTCTTGCTTATATTGCTTAACATGATAATATCTATTTGTACATATTTTCCTGCAAGCAACATAATTTCATTCTTCTTTGTGGATAATAGTCCATTGATTATATATTCCACATTTTCTTTCTCCATTCATTGGTTGATAGACACCGTGTCTTTCTTTTCCTTTCTTCCTTCCTCCCGTCTTCCCTCTCTCTTCCTTCTTTTCTCTCTCTCTCTCTCTCTCTCTCTCTCTCTCTCCCCCCCCCCCCTCTCTCGCTCTCTCTCCTTTCTTTTGTTATAACCACTGCTTTGGGCCTGGCAACATGCTGCCTCTAACATCACTGCGGTCAGGAAATGGGTCCTGGAACATCTCCTGGAAAAGTCTACATTTTAAAGATCTATGGAGTTCATTCCAGTTTCAATGAATTAATTTGGTCCCAGCCCTCAACACTCATTTTCTGCTAGGGGTCCTTCTTCATTTTGATTGATGTCACAAGGTTTCTTCCTTCTGTCTGGAAGAAACAACTTGTGGCCTTCAGTAAGGAATCTTGTCCTTGCCAGGGGACAGTTTGCAAGCCCTCCACTGCCTTGATTAGTAAATAGCACTAGTAGTGAGTCCACTCCCTCATCCCTATCCCATCTGGCAGCTATGTAATTATACAAAATTTGCTAATTGGTCATACGTATCTCTTGGCTCCAGGTGGCCCAGAAGTGTCAGTTGAGTGCTGAGCACCTTGTCAAAAACCAATCAGAGCACACACCCTTCTGCTGTGGTCAGTAACTATTGTCCTGGTCCATGTGTTGATGTAGCTTAGGCTTTATACACCCTGATAGAATGAATCATCACTTATTTTACCAACCTGTGTTTCCTTGGCAGGTTTCTGTCCAGCAGTTCTGAAAGGTAAGAACATGTCTAACGTGAAAGGAGGCAGCCTCTCATATGGATATCTAAAGCTGCTCCTTATATTTCTCACTGTGATGCCAGGAATGATCAGCCACACCTTGTTCCCAAGTAAATTCTTGATTCTGATGTGTTCACTCCAGTAAGCTACTCGTCTCATTGAAATCTAGAGACTATTTGGGGTTAGCTGATCTGTCATTAGAATATTAGTTATTTGGAACCCCAGCGTACTTCCTTGGGGTATTGCCAAGCAGAAATCTGGCAGAAACTGTTAGTATACATATCAAGAAAAAAATTCCAGGGTGTTAATTTCAGGAGGAAGAACAAATCAATGCATTTTACCATAGGTAACAGCCTTATTCCCTGCAGTGTCCCAGCCATGACTTTGGGACATAGTTTGCAGGAAAGTTGGGTTGTTCTAACACATTGAAAGTGACTAAAATTAAAAATGCTGACAGTATCGTGTGTTGGCACAAGTGGAAAGCAATGAGTTAGGGATGGTGACCTGTATCTGCAATCCCAGCACTTAGGAGGTTGAGGCAAAAGGATACCAATTTGAGGACTGCCTGTACTACATAGAGAGACCCTGTCTCAAAAAATATATAAGCCTCCAACAACATAAATGTTAGTAAAATAATCTAAAAATGTACAAGTAAAATTATATAGTATGGCCAAATGGGATTTGTTCCAGGAATGTGTGGTAGATTGAGCATTTGTACATCAATAATAATTTATCACATTAACAAGCTAAAGAAACCTTATATGGAGAAATCACATTGTCCCTCTCACTGTTCCTATATGACATCACTCTAAAAGACCTAGTAAATGCACTAAGATGCGACCAGAAAATACACAGATGGGAAGGAAAATACACACTGAGGGAAGAAAGAAATAAAACATTATTTGCATCAGAAAACAGGAAGGAAGAAACAAAACTATTTGTGGAAGTCTCAGAGGGCATGATTGGCAGCACAGGTAGAGGGGAGGCAGCTGACCCTGGCTGAAGAATTAAAGAAAGTGAGGAGTCTGCATGCAGGACACCTGTTGTAGGCAAAGGCAACAGAACATTTTTGAGGCAGAGTTGACTCTTGGTGCTCCCTCAGGGAACAGGCCTTATGTCTGGGATATCAGAAGACAAATAGTAGTAAAGCTGTGAGACTGGGAGGGATCACTGTGAGAAGAGAGGTCCACAGGAAAGGGAAGGGATGAGGATTATTGGAGACATGGAAGAGAAGGGGAAGTAGGAGATAGAGTAGGAGGAGGAGGAGCAGGAGAAGCAGATGGAGTAAAAGAAGGAGAAGGTAAGGAGCAGGAGGACATGAAGAAAAGGAAGAGAGGGGAGGGGGAGAGGAAGAGGAGGGGATGCAAGACAGAGGAGGAAGTGTAGGAGGAAGACAAGGAGAGAGCAGGAGGAAAAAGAGGAGAAGAGGAAGAAGAGGTTGTGGAGAAGAGAAAGGACAGGATGAAGAGAGGAGCAAGGGGGAGGAGGAGGATGAGAGGAAGAGGATAGGAAAAAGGTGAGGAATAGAGCAAGAGGATACAGAAATAGAAGGAAGGAGGAGAGCAGGAAGTAAAGAAAAAAGGGGAGGAGAGGAGGGAAAGGAGAGTAACAGAAGTGGAGGAGGAGAGGAGGATTGTAAAGGAGGAGATGGAAATGGGAGAAGAGAAACAGAAGAGGGGAGGAGGAGGAGAGGAGGTACAGGATAGGAGGAGGAAGAAGTGTGTAGGAGGATGAGAAGGAGTAGAGAAGGAAGAGGGAGAGGCAGTGGTTGGATTGGGGGAGGGAGTCAGAGGGGTAACAGACATGGAAGAAGTAGATGAAGAAGAGGAACAGGAAAAGGAGGAGAGAAGAAGAAAGAAAAGGAGGTGGATCCAGATGAGGAACAGGAGAAAGTGAGGAAGAAGTGTAGGAGGATGAGGGGGAAGAGAGGAGGACCAGGAGGAAAGAAAGGGGGAGGAGGAGCAGGAGAGGAAGAAAAAGTGAAAGAGTAGTGGAGAAGGAATAGGGAACCCAGGAAAATGGGGTCCCAAAATATCGAGAGGAAAATGTTCCATGGAAGCAGTGCTCAGTACTACGATCTTTGTCAGATGGGGTTAAGAGAATGAGTGAGATAAGAACACAAGCCTGAATTTAGCAAAATGGAAAGTATTGGTGATCTCAAAAAGTCATTTGTGTGAAGTGTGGAGGAACCAAGGAGGGAATGGTGTTAAGAAAGGTGAGGCAGTTGAATGGAGCAGAGAAACTGTGATACATGGAGAGGAGTTTGGAGTTACAGGTCTGTGTATTTAAGGCACAACGTTAAGGCAGTATGTGTGGATATTGACAAGGGGTCATCACAAAACAGAACTCCAGACTCTGAGGGTGTAGTTAGGAAGGACTCCTTAGCTCCAAATGTACTTGACATTACAGTTTCAATCTTTTAAAATTAGTTAATTAGCTAATTAATTAATTTAGATTTGTTTTCTTTCTTTTTTATTTTTTATATCATATTGTTGTACTGGCTGTATATTGGGACATTTATAAAAGTGCTTACAATATACCTTAGCTAAATTCACTCCCTCCATCATTCTCCTTTATTTCCCCCTCTCCCCATTCTTAGAACAGTTCCAATAGGTCTCATTTTTCCATTTGCATGTATGAGTATATAACCAATTCCACCATATGTACCCTCCTGCACCATTTCCTTATATCCTCCCCTGTCTCACTGGTACCAATCCCCAGACAGGACCTGTTCTACCTTCCTATTCTCCATTTCTGAAAAAAATATGTTTAAGATTCTATAAAGTTTTCTTGTTGCAGTACTGGGGTTTGAACACAAGGCCTACATCTTGACCCATCCCACCAGCCCTTTCTTGTTAAGGGTTTTTTCAAGATAGGGTCTTGAGGACTATTTGCCTGGGCTGGCTTCAAACCACAATCCTCCTGATCTCTGACTCCTGAGTAACTAGGATTACAGGTGTGAGCCAATGGTTCCTGGATCAGAGAGTTTCATTACGACATTGCCATCCATATACATATGTATTGTACCCTGAATTGGTTCATTCCCTCCATTTTCCTTCTTTCTACCATAGTTCTCTTCTTGTGGTGATTTCAACATGTTGAAAAATTCTATATTCTTTCTTATATAGAAAGTACATCAACCAGATTCACCTTCTTTACTTCCTTCTTTTACCCTCCTTCTGTTAGGGTCCTCCCCTTATCATGACCTGCTTTTCATTCTTGTCCTTTGTTGTTTAAGTGTCTTTTCCTTGTTCGGTGGGATTTTGCCTCAGTATTTAAGTGTTCATGCATTGTGGTTAAGTCAGTATAACCCACTTCCACTGCACTTCCTCGCCCTTTGCTCCCATCCTGTGTTGTTTAACAGTTTTTAGTGTATCTCCTTGCATCTTGTTCCTACACAGATGTGATGTATTTCATTATTATTTTCTATATTTCTTTCCCTTTTGCCTCTTCACATGTCCTCCTCTACCAATCTCACTTTTGGATAAATTACAGTTTCAGCCTTTAAACTCTTTTAAAATAAATGGAATGTCTGCCATCTGTTTCATAAATCAGACATGTGCCACAGAACATATCCCCAATTAATATTTTCCCAAAAGAACACATTCTGGTTTCTAACATCCAAGCTGTAACAATAGCTCTGTCCTTCAATATATTTTTTCATCTGATATTTATAAAACGTTCATATAAAACCTTCAAAAATACAACACTTAAAGCTAAATAGTTTCCTAGAAAAGCTTCATGTTGCTTTCAAACAATTGATAGGTCACCAAGATCGCAACAGTCACTTTACAAAGCTTTGGCTGTTAACAAAATGTTCATATGTGCTGCTTGTCTCAGGCCACAAAACAATTGTGTGTTAATAACCATACTGAATGTGAGATGACCAAGAAGCAATATTTAAAGCATTTTTGCATACTAATATATTTGTAATGTATATCGAAATGCCATATTGGGACAGAGAACTTTGGCAGGGATTTTTGTGGGCTTTGTGTACCTTACAATTTTTCCTATTTAAAATAATGAGAAATAGATTCTTTTTGGAGAGTTTCTCAGAGAGGTTCTGGCATTTCAGGCGCATGTGCCTGATAGTTGTTAAGGGCACAGGGGTTTCCAGCTTTGCATCCTTTTTATGTTTTAAATTGCTTACTTTCAAAATAACATCACTTCTCTCAAGTTGTCTTCCAGAAAGAGGCCCAACAAGTAATCTGCTCTTCTGTATTATCCTATGCAGAACTGGGGCTGTGTGCATTTCAGTTTCAGAATTTAATGGCAATGTGGTACTTAGAGAAGCTAGTGGAAAAATGATTTAAATGGTTCCAAAGGTGCAGATGTGGTATAAGAGTATAAAATGCAGGAATCATGCATTAACCTCCAACCAAAATTTCTTTGGCCTCCTTGATTTGTGTTAGGTATGGCCGATATAATACATATATACATGGAAATGTCATGAGGAAACTCCCTGCATAGCTATCTTAAACAAACATAAATGTCATTTTTTGTTTACAAAGAACAGGTTCTGCTGGGGGTTTTGTACCACTGGGAGGGGGGAGGATGTGGGGAAAGAGTGTAGGAAAGTGAATATGGTGCAAAGACTGTGCACACATGTATGTAAACAGATTAATGAGACCTGTTGAAACTATTCCAGGAAGGGGAGAGGGCGAAGGAGAATGAGGGTGTGAATTCAACTATTATGTATTTGATATATTGTAAGAACTTTTGTAAAGGCCGCAGTGTACTCCCAGCACAACAACTAAAAGAAAGTATGGCCAAGAATTCCTCCATAAGTGAAGGACGTCCCTTGAACATGATTGACTGGGTCGGTAAGTGGCGTGGGTGTGGCCCCCAGAGCAGCTTATGGGCTCCCATACATGTGAGTCTCTGTCCTGTTACTATAGCGCATCAGCTGGCCTGGATGGAGGATCAGTGATGGAGGGGTAGACAGGTGACTGAATGCCAAGCGCCCATTTTTCAGCGACCAGCCTTGTTTTCACAGTGAACTGACGTTTCGGATAACCGTTAGGGGGCGCGCGCGCGCCGTCCGAGAACCCAAAGCAACGGCCGGGCTGGCGCTGTTGGTCCTGAGCCCCGCAGAACCCGGGAACTGCGCCTGCCTGAAGGGAGGGGCGTGACGCTCGGGGGCGTGGGGCGCTGGGAGGGCGTGGGGCGCTGGGAGGGCGTGGGGCGGCAGAGGGCAGGCGCTGTCTTTGAATCCAAGTCACGCAGGTGTCAGCTCCGACATCTTTTGAATCACCTGACATTAAGAAGAGGCCAAGTGTTGTATAAAGTACTGTTTTGTTTCTCTTTTGCGGGAGGTGTCATGGGGTATGCAGACTAGAATCAGGAAACTCAAATCCCAGATTGAAAACACTGCAAATTAGCCATAATCCTAGTTAGCAAGCATGAGTTTTCGCCTTTAATTTAAAAATGTCTGGGAATTAAGACCAGAGGTTTTTCAAAATCACCTTGGCCAGCTGGAGTCTGGCGGTTCTTTTGGCTTCTGACGAGTGCCCGCGGGCGCCCCCTAACGGTTTTCTGAAACGTCAACTGTTTGAAATGAAAATACTTGGGTTGCTGCGAAGCTGGCACTTGGCGTCAAAGCCACCTTTCTGTCAATGCAGGGTCAGGGTGTTGGTAAGGTGGGCCAGGAGTTACTAGACCTTTGGGTAGTTTGGGTGCTGTAACCCAGGCGTGACACAACTTGTGCAGATAAAAAGTCCTTACATCGTCCAGTGCCAGGGAGTCCCTGCTTTAGGTGCTGTTTATGTATTGCTTCATTTAATTCTCAAACAAACCCTGTGAGGAGCTGAGGAACAGAGTGCAAATAAGCTGCCAAGGTCACCGGAGGACCTGAGACCTGAGCTCAGGCCAGCCTGGTTTCTGAGTGGGCGTTGTGGCTCAACCGCCTCTGAGTCAAGTTAGCATCTCTAAGTATTTGAAAACGGTTGAAGAACAAGTTAAAAGAAAGAGCTATATTTCCAGCACCGTTGCTGGTAAGAACTAACAGAAAACAAAACTTCTGGAGTACATATCAACACTCCTCCCATTTTTTTAGTACTGGGGTTTGAATTCAGGTTTTCACACTTTCTCAGCAGAAGTCCCTTTTAATATGTATTAATGAGCTACAGAGTCCACAAAAGTTAATAATATAAAAAACCTTAAAAAATGGAAGTAGTAACCCAAGTAACTAGGGCACCAACGTCACTCGTGATGATCAATTTTGACTATCAATTTGATTAAAACATGCCTAGAGATTAGTAAAGTATACATTTGAAAGTGCCTGGGATGGTGTTTCCACATGGGATTAGACCATGAGGGCTCTGAACTAATGAATGGATTAATCCTTTGATGGATTCATAATATAATGGCATTATTGGGATATGGTCAAAGGATGGAGGTGGGCTTAGCTGGAGGAATTAGGTGTGTCTTGCCTTGGCCCCTTTTTGTAGTTCCTCTCTCTGCTTTCTGTCCACCACAATGTAAGCTTCACTACAGGGTCCCTACCATGATGGACTAAGATCCCTGAAACCATGGGTCAAAACAAACCTCTCCTCCTCTAGGTTGTTTCTGTCAGGTAATTTGGTCTCAGGTATGCAATAGCAAGTGACACACCACTCTTCTCCTATAAAATATTTGCCAAATGTCACACTGAATTTTGCTTTTCTAAGCCTGGGGTGGGGAAGGAACAGCAGGCAAAACCTAGGACCTGCTCAAGGTAGAGAAATTGAGAGCTCACAGAGTATGAAGTCAGAAAGGAAAGACTTAAGGTAAGGGTTGTAGGGGGAACAGAATGTGTCTACTCCCCAAATGGAGAATTGTTATATTAAAGGTGATGAGGCAAAAGTCCATGCCCTCTATTTGTCTAAAGGCAGACACAGATTTACAGAGATAAAAGGCATCTAGCTCCCCCACCCTGAGTGAGGAATACCAATTAATCACTGAAGACAGCCATAAGATTACATGACACAAGGAATTTACACGAACAGAATTTGCTAACTATCCTTTATTTGACAATTCTTTGCCTGCCCCCCAAGTCGCTGACCTTAGAGACTCAAATCCATTTTCGTCTTGCCACTTCTTTAAAACTGCATAGATGTTTGTTAAAGCCAAGAGTTCTAAGCCACTGCCTTGAATTATCTTTGATTGAGGATTCTCCTATGTAATGCGAACTGCACACATTAATGAAGTTGTTTTTCTCCTGTTTATCTGTCTTTTGTTATAAAGAGAGATCTCTCCCAATTGTGAACTAATGAGGGCAGAGGATAAATTGTATTTCCTCTTGAGGATAATTTATGAAAAATTCTGTCTGCCTCCCCCTACACCCTGCAGCTTCCCAGTTGCCCCAGGATGGCAGGAATGCTTTTCCATCTAGAGCACCATCTCCAAGGAGAGTATATGTACAACCACAGTGGTCCTTAAAGTTGGTTTGCTCACACAACAAGGGCAGTCAAAAAGTCTCAGGCTAGGATTGCAGAGTGGTTCAAGCGGTCAGCACCTGCCTAGAAAGTGTGAGGCCCTGAGTTCAAACCCCAGTACCATCAAAGAAAAGCCTCAAGCTGAAAATGTAGTCATGTCAAGGTTTTGGTTCCTTAGAGGTGACTGGCAGAAGGAAAACATTGTCTTTGAAGGACTCAGAGACAGTTTCAGAGGAATAAGTTCCTAATTAAGAGATCACAACACATCAAGGCACAGTGGGTCATGCCTGTCATCCTAGTAGTTTGAGGCCAGTCCAGGGAAACATCTCTGGAAACCCAACCTCAATCAATAAACCTGGAGGGATGGTGTGTGTCTGTGATTTCATTACATGGGAGGCATAGGTTAGAGGATTCCCAAGGCAAAAATTCAAGATGCTACCTGAAAAATAACTAAAGAAAACAAAGCCTGGGTACAAGGTTCAAGTGGTAGAGCACTGACCTAGCAAGCTCAAAGCCCTGAGTTCTAACTATAGGGCTGCCAAAAAAATAAAGGATCGCAACATATAAAACAGACCAAAGCCTATAGAAATGGTGGGTAGAAGAACCATATCTACAAAGACAAAGATAATATAAAAGCAATATAAAGTATATTTTACACATAAATACGGGGGATTATAGAGTATGAGTATAAAAAATAACCCAGTAGCTTAGTAAAAATGCCAAACAGAAACCCAGCAGTAAAAAATATCATAACTGATGGGTTCAAGCATTGGTTTAATAACTCACTCAATGCAAGTTGTATGTTCATAATCTGAAAAGCTTTAAAATGCATAAGGGAAAAGCTAACTAGCTGTGGGGAGAAGTAGACAAATGTACAATTTTCAGAGATTTTAACACTCCTTTGTGGTGAAAATTCATAAAACGAACAAGAAGAAAAACAGCAAGAATAGAGCAGAGAGAAAAAAATCCACACACACAAAAATAATACAGTAGACGTGAGCAGCAGTATCAACCAACATGACCTGATAGCCAACTATAAAACATTCCACCCTGAAACATCAGAAATCAAATTTTTCTCAAGTACACACAGAGCATTTGTGAAGATAAGTCACATTATGGCTCATTAAAAACCCAAAAGTGTTAATTACACGTAGTATATCCTCTGGCTATAATGACATTCAGTTAGAAAAAAAGAACAAAAAGATCCTTGAAAATATTCAAATGGAAACCCACTTCACTCATAGGTCAGAGAAGGGGTATTAGAAGAATATGAAAATAGTAAATAATGCAGAATTTCTGAGTTGTCATTAAAGCAGTATATACCATTAACAATTACAACAACAGAAAGGCAGAATGGGGGGTGGCTCAGGTTGCAGAGCACCTAATAACCTTAGTTCTAACCCTAGTAACACACACACACACACACACACACACACACACAACAGGGGTGGTGGAGTGGCTCAAGTAGTAGAGTGCTTGTCTAGAAAACATGAAGCCCCAAGTTCAAACATCAATACCACTAAAATAAACCCAAAAAAAGAAATGCACTTTTGCTGGAGGTGTGGCTTAGCTAGTAAACCATTTGCCTAACAAGATCAATGCCATGAGTTCAAATCCCAGAATTGCAAAGCAAAAAAGGCTCATTTTACACATGGTGTGGTAGTATATTCCTGTATTTCCAGTCATTTTGGAGGTGGAAATCAGAAGGACGCAGGTTTGAAGCTAGGGGTGGTGGGAAGTTCACACTATCCCATCTCAATAAACAAGCCATGTGTGGTATGAGCTTGTGATTCCAGTTGCTCATAGAGGCATAGTTGGATGAACTGTGGTCTGAGACAAGCCTGTGCAAAAATGTGAGACCCTATCTGAAAAATAACTAAAGCAAAAAGGGCTGGAAGTGTGGTTCAAGTATTAGACCTTGCCTAGTAAGCATGAGTTCAAACTCAGCACTGCCAATAAACAAAGAGAAAAGCAGAAAAGCCTCAAATCAGTGATCTTTGTTTACACTTTAGAAAACTAGAAGAAGAGCAAATTAAATTCAAAGTAAGAAGTATAAAAAGAATGATAAACAGTAAAGTGGGTATCAAAGAAAAAACAGTGAATAAGAAATGGTCTTTGTGAAAATCAATGAAACTGATTGATTTCCAACAGGAATTGATTGGGGAAAAATATATGGTGTGATAGAGGTGACTCACACTGAAGACCCTGCAGATACAAGAGGATAGTAATAAGTTCACCATGATGAAATTTGCAAATTCTATCAAAATAAGTTACCAAAACTCACTCAAAAGAAATAGAATACCCAAATAGCCATTTGTCTATTAAAGACATCAATGTTGTAGAAACTGCAGTTAAAAGTCCTTTCTATTAAGAAAACTGGGGGTTGGAGGAGCAGTTTGCCTAGCAAGAGTGAGGCTCTACGTTTGAGTCCCAGTAAACTCTGAGAGAAAGAGAGAGGGAGAGAGATTGAGAGAGAAACCCAGGCCCAGATAAAAACAGTGGTGAATTTTGTCCAGCACTTAAGGAATAAATAAACTGAACTTTCACAAACTCTTCCAAAAATGATTTGGGAAAAATGAATGGGAGACTACTTCCCAAATCATTCTTTGAGGACAACATCTCCCCCCGGCAACAAAATTATCTTTGCATCCTGGAAAGACAAACATAAGAAAACTGTAGAATGGTGTTTCTCAGGAACACTTCATATCCTGATGGAAAAACATATTCACTTGATAAACTTGCCATGAGCAGTAACAGATTTAGATTCAATCATGCAAAACATACTCAGAGCAGTAACAATCTTCTGTTTGAGAAAATGAAACCAGACTTTTGGAACCCAGGCCCAAACCCCTGGTCTTACACTTATCAGGTTCATTCACTCCCCTTTCTAAGCCAAAAAACAAGATGTGGTGAATGGCAGAGAAAGATTTAGTACACAGTTTGGGACATGATGAGGGAAGAGGCAAAGTAAGCACTAAGCCAATCTTCAGCCATCTTCTTGGAATAGATGTGAGGTTTAGCTTTATATAGATATTGAATTACAAAAGGTATGCATGAAAAACAGTCCCAGTCACAAATGTGGCCTAGTTGTTCATTAACTCAGTCCTTATTCTTCAGGGGTTCTGGAGAAGTTGTTCTCTAGAGTCATTGTCACCTGGAAGGTGAGACATAGGCAATCTATAATTATTGCTCCTGACTCAAACTAGTTATTGCATTTCCACAATACCTTCACTTGCATCACTAAACCCTCACTTGCATTGCCTGCAGATTGTACCTCCAGGGGAGGAACAATTAGAGTGCCATTCCCTGCAGGGGACTTGTTCTGATGTCCTCAGAAACATTTCATGAGAGAAGACACAAGAATTACCTTCACAGAAGATGGGGTTATGTCAGGTTAATCGCAGAAAACCAAAGGAAAATGAATAATGTATTCTGATTCACTTTAGAATTAAGATGACCACTTAAAATGGGTGGTTCTTATACATTAAGGTACCCTTTTGAACATCAATTTAAATATTAATAATGAAACCAGAACTGTAAAACAGGTACAGTGTGTGTGTGTGTGTGTGTGTGTGCGCGTGTGCGTGTGTGTGTGTGTGTGTGCGTGTACAGGGTACTAGTTGGGGAGGAGAGTGAAAGAAGGAGAGTAAGGGGACAGAATATGGTTGATGGACTTCATATACATATATGAAACAGAACTAAAGAAAACCTCTTGCAATTCCTTTTAGTGGGGTGGAGAGGGGGCTAAGAAGGAGAGATGATGGGGGAAATGTAAATAATGTACAATGTAAGACTAATCACTTTGAATCTCCCCCATACAATGAATATATCCTAATAAAAATTTATAATAAAATAAAATAGATGGTCCTTAAAAGATTAGGGGAAGAATTAGGGAGTAAAGGCCAGTGAGTTTCTGCCAGATCTATTACAGAACTGTGTAAAGAGGCACCAGTTAATTTCTAAGTCTGCACCTTCCCAGAATCATTTCAGGAAGAAAACAGCGTAATATTACTAGCCAGTGATGGAGCTATCTTGGGGTCTACTCCTGGACTTTACACAAAGGTTCTTGGGGAATCAGATGCTATTGGGGTTGAACTCAAAGTCCACGTCATTGCTCAGGACTCTGGGTTATAGTTGTCACCTGTGAATGATGGTACTCCATAGATGAAAGTGTTCTCTATAACACTGACCAACTCACGTGCCTATCAACATACTTTGTCCTGTGTGGAGTTCTCCTTCTGAGTATCGAAAAGATACGAAAAGCACTGGTAAAGTGAAAGGTACCCAAAAGAAGAATAGAGAACATATTGGGAAAACTCATGAGCTTTACCTGGGGGAATGTATCTCTCAAATCCATCCAGGTCATCAATTATGAAATGCGTAATCTAAGGAAGAGACAGTGTTTCCAAGAAGAAGACAACCCCTAGCATACAGTTTGTCAGTTGATGCTGCCAAGTGTAAATGTCTGTCTGCAACAGATGTCAGTTGGTATGGGTCTTAACTTCCACCACTCCAGAAAACATAATCTAATATCTATAATGTGCAATGCCATATTTTAGTAGATAAAATCAATTTTAATGCAGGAAATCAAGAAAGCAACATTTCTATTTCAAGCAAAGAAAAATCATGTTACCATTTTAACACTTAATAGATCGTCTACACTTCACTATGTGATCTTTGTCTCTCTGGACCCAGCTTACTTAACATGATGACCTGCAGTTCCATCCATTTTCTTGCAAATGACAAAATTTCATTCTTTACTTTGAAAAACTTTTTACAAGGCTGCTGTCTAGAGCTGCATTGAACCTTGTTGCTCTATGTATGATCTGACTTCTGTTAGGAAAAACGCCGCTCACAAAGAAAGCTCATGAGAAAAGTTTCACATCCAAGAGCAAGGTTTACTGACAAGCATGAGCCGCCTGACTGACGGGAGAAAGATGGCACAAGAAAGGGCTGACTCTGGGCCAGGCGTGACCTTTTATACAAGAGGTAGGGTAAAGAAGTTGGTGCGTGCACAGGAGTCTCCGACGGGGGTGGAGCTTGTATTGGAGCATGGGAATTTTTGTCAAAGTTAGGGGCTATCATTGGGAATGGATCCATTTTCCAAGAATTGAAGCCTGAGGATAAAATGGCCACCAATTTATAAAATGGCTTCATTATTGTTCTATCAACTTCAAGTTCAAGTTCTGTCATCTGCTGACAGAACCTACTATTGGGAAATGAATCAGTTTGGGATACAATACATAAATACATGGACGTGCCAAAGCTAAACTCCCTGTGCAGCTACCTTAACAAGCAAAAATGTCATTTTTTTTTTCTTTACAAAATCAGAGAACAGAAGATAGAACAAGTCCTGTCTGGGGGTTTGGTAGCAGTGGGAAGGGGAGTAGGTAGGGAAAGGATGTAGGAGGGTGAATATGGGGCAAACACTGTGTACACATGTATGCAAATGGAAAAATGATACCTGTTGAAACTATTCCAGGAGTAGGAGGGATAAAATAGAATGGTGAAGGAGGTGAATTCAAGTATGATATAGTTGGTATATTGTAATAATTTCTAAATGCCTCAAAGAATTCCCACCCAGTGTAACAATAAAGAAAAGAATCCCCTCTTGTTTAGGGGAGCTCTTAAGTTAACTGGATGAGACCCATTGTGCATTTTCTCAAAGGCCACTATCAAAAAATCACACCCACAGAAATATCCAGAATAATGTTTGATCAAATTCCTGGGTACCAACTTAGGGTACCCATCCAACCTGACAATCAGTGCATCTCAGAAAAGGTTATTACTGTGCCCCAAACCATGTCAGTGAGGAGAGCTAGCACACAATCATGACAGAGACAAACGGGGATGTGGGATATAAACCTGCCTGCTCAGGTCTGGTTCTCATTGTCCTTTTCCACCATTCCTGTTACCTACACACTTGGGGCTTGGATGTTCATGGTGAGGTTTCTAGTTCTTCACCAAGCCAATTATCCCCATACAGGCCTTGATTCATGCTCTTCCCATAGAAGCAGTGATGCCTCCCACCAGGGTTATTGCAAAGACTGAATCGATGTATTGGACCTGGCTTCAGGAGTCACAGAGCCTAGAGCAGACCATGGTGTTCACAGTTGTAAGAAGTGCTTCAGACATCAGGTATAGGTTTTCTCAGGTGAAAGAGTTTGAAAAAAAGGAAAGTTTTGTCACTCAGGTTTGGGAACTCAGCTTTTTCAGGCAGATAAAAGGGCTAACTAATTGGGCCCCTCACACACATACCTGCTAGGTGACTAGGGAAATGAGGGCAGCTCAACAGGACTCATAGTGACACTGAGAAAGAGCGTCAGTGAGACCAGCTGACCAACTGGACCCACCTCTCCCTACCAAACTTTTTCTATGAAGCCAGTATTATCCAGATGCCAAAAGTAGATATGAACAAAACAAAAAAGAAAATGATAGGCCAAGATCATACAACATAATGAAGTTGACTTCATTTTGGGAATATGGGGATGGATCAATATATGCAAACCCCTATAATAATAGAGGATGTATACAGAATAAATAACAAAATCACATGATCATTGCAAGTACATACACAAAAAGCCTTTGATAAAATTCAAAATCTTACCATAATACAAGCCCTGAAGACATTAGGAATATAAGGAAGGTACTTCAACATAATGCAATCTATATATGATAAACATGCCGCTAACAGTGTCCTAAATAAGGAAAAACTGAAACCATTTCCTCTTAAGTCAGGAATGTGACACCATCTCCACTCTTATTCAATATAGTGCTAGAACTCTTAGAACAATAAGAAAAGAGAAAGAAAAAAGGGAGAAGTAAGAAATAGAAATGAAAGAAATTATATTAATCCTAGTTGTGGATGAGATGATCATTCTGTGCTTACAAGTCCCTAAAGAGACCACCAGAAAACTTGTATCTGCAAAACACATTGGCAAAGTAAAAGGATACAAATCCAACATACAAAAGTAGTAGCTTTTCTATATATCAATAATGAACAGACTGAGAACGGTATTGGGAAAACAATGTCATTCACAATAGTCTCAAAAAACTAAATACCTAGGAATAAACATAACAAAGGAGGTGAAAGAGTTTTACAGTGAAAATTATAAACCCTTAAATAAAGAAACTGAAGACACTTAGAAGGGAAGACTTCCCATGTTCATGGATTAGTAGAATTACGATTGTGAAAATACTTACACTACTATCAATGATCAACTGTAATCCCCATCAAAATCCCAATGGCATTTTTCACAAAAATAAAAATTAGTCCTAAAATTCATACACAAGGACAGAATTCCTTAAATAACAAAAGCAGTCCTGAGCAAAAAGAACAGTGCTGGAGTTGTGGATAGTACATGACTTGAAATTATACTATAGAGTCATAGTAATAAAACAGCATGATACTGGCACAAAAGCAATCAGGTAGAACAATGGAATAGAATAGAAGATCCAGAAATGAGCCCACATAGCTACAACCAACTGATTTTTGACAAAGTTGCCAAAAACACACATTAAAAAAATGGCCTCTTCAACAAATGGTGTATGGATAACTATTCACAGGCAGAAGACTTAAACTAAACCCTTTTCTATCACCCTGTATAAACACTAAGGCAACACAAATCAACATCTGAATGTATGGTGTGACAGTTTGAAACCACTAGAACAAAATGACACAAAGAACCCTGAAGACAAAGGCAAAGGAATGGACCTTTCTTAATAGGACTCTAATTGTTCAGGAAGTAAGAATAAGATTTGACAAATGGGATTATATCAACTTAAAAAGCTTATGCACATCAAAGGAAACAATTATCAGAATAAAGTGATGACCTACAGAATAGAAAAAAACCTAATTCCAGAATATATAAGCACTCCAAAAATCAAGCACCTAAATATCAAAATAATCCAGTTTAAAACAGGGAAAATGAATAAATGAACAATTCTCAAATGATAAAATACTAATGGCCAACAAATACATGAAGAAATGTTTAACATTCTTAGACATATAGGAGATGCAAATGTAAATATACTGAGATTCCATCTCACCCCAGTCAGAATGGCTATCACCAAGAAATTAAACAACAAATGCTGGTGAGGATGAAAAGAAAAGGACCCTTATACACTACTGGTAGGAAGGCAAATTAGTGCAGTCACTACAAGTCAATATGTAGGTTTCTCAAAAAATTAAAAATAGAACTAACACATGACCTTGCTGTACCACTCATTTTCACATATCTGAAGGAATTAAATCAGCATAATCATGATGCCTGGACAAATATGTTTGTTGCAGTAACGTTTACAATAGCCAAACAAAGGAATTAGTCTAGGCTTCCATCAACTGATAAATAGATAAAAATATTATAATTTGGAGAGAAATGGATGGAACCAGAAAGAAACATGCTAAGTGAAATATGTCAGTCTGAGAAAGACAGATTAGCACATGTTCTCTCTCATGTTGCATCTACATGTGAAAAAAAAAGACAAGAGTATAGAGCAGGAATAGTATTTGAGGGGTGGTAACCAGCCTGAGAGGCAGGGTGAAAGTGAATATGACAGAAGTACTTCATAGACCTTCATGAAAATAGAATAATGAACCCATTAAATATTGTTTGAAAGATGGAGATTAATAAAGAGTTATGCAGTTTGATTACACCAAAATACATTATATGCATGCATGGAAAGATCACAATGAAACCATTTCATACAATTAATACACACTAATAAAAATGAGAGAGGAAGAGAAAAAACTGCAGTTAGGTTTTATCCAAATGCGTCCAACACAAGGATATAAATGTCTTATTGTCACTTTGTAGATTTTCACATTGAAGTTTCCCTTGAAGTTGTCAACCTTTTTTTCCTGCTACCTTCAAGACTTGTACTGGAATGTGGAGCTCTCTTTACTGAGGCCAATGTCCCCATGACTAAATGCTAAATTGATTTCAGTAGCTGAGAGTATCAGCATTGTGTTTGTGCTTTTACTTTTTTTTTTTGACTTTTCACACACAAATTTGAGAGTTCATGTCATTCCTTTTGGTATTTTAGTTTCTCCACCTGGAGCAGTGGGAATACCAAACCAAACTCCGGGTACCATTTCAGTGAGGATTGGTTGCGTTAGTGTACATAAAGTGTGTGTTTGTGATGGATTTTATGTTTTAGGAAATTATTGATGGCAATTTTGCTGTGTAACATGGAAATATTTCCTGAGAAAACATATAAACCACACGCACACACAAACAGTCACACATACATTCAAAATCACAAAACATAAAATCACACAAAGCCCAGCATAAACTGAATGGGAGCAGCGCAACTGCTTCCAGGAACTGAAGAAACTTGACCATAAGTTTTTACCCAATCAACTTATTCCAACTTGTATTATCCTTATACTATCCTTCTCCAGAAACCTAGAGTCAGAGCAGCTCTTCCATGAGAAGCCATTAAAGGTGTCACACTTATATTAGCATCTGGATTTTTTTCCTCATCAAGGAATTCCAGAATACTTACCAGTTTCCAAGTCTTTTGAAGTCACCTGCAATTACACAAACAAAGTCATTATGAGGACTACACTGTTACTTGTTTGCACATGGTTTTGGTTTTCTTCATGAGTATTGAAAAGATAGGAGAAACACTGGGAAGGTCAAAGGTTATGAAAACGAGTGCAGCACATCTTTGGAAAATGCATGAGCTTTTCCTGGGGATGTTTCTCTTAACTCCATTTAGGTCATCAATTATGAAATACTTAATCCATGGAGGAGACACTGTTTCCAAGGGAACAACCCCTAGCATGCAGTTTATAATCTGATGTTGCCATTTGCAAATATCCTTTTACATCAGATATCAGATGGGAAGCATCTATTCTTCCACCCCTCTAAAAGACAATCTAATATCTATAATGTACACTGTAATGTTTTAATGGCTGATCTCAACTTAAAAACAAGAAATGAACAAAGCAACAATTCTTTCAGGCAAAGAAAGGTTACCTTACCATTAGGGTGGATGGGGACTTTTCTTCCCTTTCATTATCTGTTTTGTCTTTGGATGTTTGTCTTTCTCGTTATCTAGGAACAGACACAGTAAATGCTAATCATTGGTGGGGCTGCTCATAATTTATTCAAACTGCTTAGCTTAGTTTATACAACCAGATAGTGAACTGTGCTTTAAAAAGCATCAATCAAGCTCCTGCTAGAGCATCCTCCTCAGTGGAAGTAGAAACTAAGTAATGGGCAGGAAAGAAATGAGAAAATATGCCCTTGGCCCTCTGCTAATGGCAATGTAAGGTAACGGAATAGCAGTCTGTAAATGGTACTGAAATCCCATCACTCACTCATATGATTGCACTGAAGCTCAGATACACACTGAGCTTTCATGTTCTAAAGCACATGAAAGAATCTGAGTTATAACTTTCACTGAGTGGCATCTAATAAAACTCTCAAGTATAATCTACCTTTGTACTGTGATCTAAGAATATTCAAAGACAATGTTCTAGGCAAGAGCAGGTGGCTCATGTTTGTAATTTTAACTACTTGGGAGGCTGAGATCAGGAGGATTGTTGTTCCAGGCCAGTCCAGGCCAAAAAAAAATGTTTGTGAGACCCTGTCTCAGTGGAAAATGCTGGGAATGTGTGTCATCACAGTGATGGCAGGAAGCATAAAATAGGAGGCTCACAGTTCAAGTTGGTCTAAGAAAAAAGCAACACCTGTCTTCGAAATAACCAGAGCAAAAAAAGGACTGGAGTCATGACTCAAATGGTAGAGCACTTGCCTATGAAGTGTGAAGCCCTTCATTCAAAGCCCAATACATCCAAAAAAGGAAGAGAAGGAGGAAGAAGCAGAGAAGGAGGAAGAGGAGGAGCAAGACAATATGGTTTGGGAAAGTGACATGGCAGAATAAATACTGCCAAAAATTTTCTTCTCAACCATATATTGAGATTTTTTAGATGTCTGGAAATTAACCAAAACTTTCTGTTTATTCTATTTAGGCAGTATTTATTCAAGGAAAATGGCAGTAAGAATAGCAAGCTTTGTGACATTTTAATCTAAGCTATCATGACCTTCCACTCTCTTGTTCTGTCACCAATGACCATGCATCAGTCTTCCCCAAATGGCTGTAAAGCTGGTCTGAAGGTCTGGAACCAAACAAATGGATCTGGGGTACATTGTGGCATTTCCTGTATTTTCCTCTTTGCTTCCTCTCCACCGGTTTTAGGGCATCTTGGCTGTTTACACAGCTTAGCTATTGTGAATAATGCTGTAATAAATATGGCTATGCAGGTGCCTTTGTTGTAACCTGAGTTACATTCCTTTGGGTATATCCCGAAGAGAGGTATTGCAGTTCTATTTTTAGTTTTCTAATGAACCTCCATACTATTTTCCATGGTGGTTGTACTAATTTACATTCCCACAAACAGTGTATGAAGATTTCTTTTTCCTCACACCCTTACCAACACTGTTTGTGTTCTTGATGGTAGCCATTCTACCAGGAGTGAGGTGGAATCTTAACATGATTTTAATTTGCATTTCCTTTATGGCCAGGAATGTTGAGCATTTCTTCAGGTGTTTTTAGCCTTTGGATTTCTTCCTTTGAGAAAGCTCTGTTCAGTTCTCTTGCCCATTTCTTCCTTGGGTCATTGGATTTTGGGGACGTTAGTTTTTTGAGTTCCCAGTATATCCTGGTTATCAAACCCTTATCTGATGTATAGCTGGTAAAGATTTTCTCCCATTCTGTGGGCAGCCTCTTCAATTCAGACACCACATCTTTTGTTGTGAAGAAGCTTTTTAATTTCATGTAGTGCCATTTGTCAATCAAGAGTCTATAAACTTAAAATTGATGGTCTGGCACCACAGTTACAAGAATGTCTAATTTTCTCACATTCAACAATTGGGTAATGTATAGCCATTAGCTGAAAATGCTGTCTAAAATTAAATGAGAAACAAAGTTGATTTCAAAAGGCATTTGCAAATTCTTCACTTGTAGTACTACTGACTAAGTAAATTAACAATTTCAATTATTAAAAATACTGATGGAATACGTCATAGTTCACTTTTACATATTGGGACAAAGGAAATTCTAAAATTACTGTTCCTAATACAACCTAATTGTTGAGTTTCCACAGTACCTTTAGTTGTTTCACGTTCCGAGGTCTCTGGGATGGAAGGAAGGATGGCTATTCTGTTGGATGACTTGATACAAAGTTTTTAAAATGGTTTCAGAAGAGAACCTATTGGAAAACACATTTACATAGTACATTAATAATTAATAACTCACAATAATAATTTATTACAAGTTTTGACTTTTGATGCTAATGTTTACTGGCTTCCAAGAGAGCCATTTCAGTCAGAGGGGGCTTTAGGAAGACCATGAAGTTCACTGTGCACTTAACACTCCTATCATATGGATCTTATGGGCAATGCATTAATGTAGATGAGGCAGTATATAAAGTCAGAAGAAATCAGTGACTGAGTATGGATGCTGGTGCCTGTTGACCAGAGTTCAAATCCTACTAAGACACACGTCAAACCAAGTAAAGTCACATAATCCCTCTGTTGTAAGTTCTTGGCACTATACTGCTGGAAATGTAAAGTGACCTATTTTTATATGTTACAAGTCTACAAGTAATTAAATGAAGGCAAAACCTTAAGAAAAAGGACTGGCTGAACCCAGAGAGGGTGTTTGGGTGTCTCTAGAGTAGTGGAGAATGGATGTTTACTTTTCAGTCTTTACCCAAATATGATGTCTTACAATTATGAATAATATATAGAAGGCTAGCATAGTGGCTCAAATGGCAGAGTATGTACCTAGCAAGCATGAGGGCCTGGGTTCAAAGTCCAGTATCACTAAAAGAAAGAAAAAGAGAATACATGGTATCATCTCCAATGCAGTAGGAAGATAAGGGGATGTACATCCTATTTTTCTCTGGAAGGTATTGATATTTAGAGATGTCTAGTAATTAGCCAAGGTAATTGACTGATGACCTGGGAGGGGACATATATTTGGTTACCTGGGGACAGAGATCTCTGCATAACTGAGACCTCTACATCATATCATGAAGCCTTGATCCAAAAACTCCCCTCATTTGTTTTGCAAATAGTCATGTCCCAAAGTTGATAGGAGCACAAAGTTAATTCTTTATGGAAGAGATGCCTGAGACAGTGCATGTCCCTAATATAATCCATTCTTTTCCTCTATATTTCAATCCCTGACCCAAAATATGAGAGTTTCCTCTAAAGAAAGTTCAACCAGGGGCTTGGAAATTGTGGCTTTCTCCTATCACTACCTTCACACTGTCAGCTGCCTCTCAGTGAGTGCTTCTGATGATCAAGTGGTAATACAGAGACCAATGCCTGTTTGTCTCCCAAGATGACTCAGCCTCCAAGTTATACTAAACCAAGTGCTGTGTGATGGTTTTGCAAAGAATAAACTTCCTTTCACTTGACCAACCCTGGATAAGATAAGCCTTTGATATGAGTTCACAGGAAATGTGGTCTGGTGCTTGGTGGCTTAATGAACTGTGTCTGTGCCAACCACTGCCATGGGGACTACTGACCTCAGTGAGTTCAACCTGGGCAAAGCCTGGCTGAAAGAAGGCAGTGACTATACTAGCACTGAGTGTGTATCTTCCCTGCTCATTCTTTCCCCATCAAAGTTCAGTTTCTACTCTACAAACTCCTCTTCTACTTTCAGACCCTGCAGCAGTGGAGGACAGAGTCCCAACTCCACTTAAATAAATCCCTTCATGGCTATAAACTAACAATTACTAACATTTCAGAAATTATGTTATCTAATCAGACTTATCAATGCTATATGTATAAAACAATTGAGTGTAATGGCTCCCTATGCTTTCATTTCCAAGCTGACACTGAGATAGTCCATTAAGGAGAGGAACCACTCTGATCATAGAATGTCTAGCTCACTTTTAAAAAGGGTCTTACACCATGAATGACAATAAGTTAATAAACAAGTGGTGATTCTCAGTGGTCAATATACCTCAACTGTGTAGCTCTTTAGGATCATGGTGTTATACTAAAGCATTTCACCAATCCTCCCTGGAATTTGAGACTTGTATTTAGAAGCAACCCAAATATGACATGCTCAACCTGGTTGTCCTATGTAGTATCTCCCATTTTCAGAGTCTATGATCTGACCAGACTATGGGCAGACTTACTGTCTGTTCACACTCATGATCATGTGAATGTCATAGATGATACTTGGATTTCTACCATTTATACTACTATATCATGGATAGTGTTGGGATCTCTGCAAATAAATTCTTGGATGCTGTAACTCTCTTACATAGTAGTCACTATGATCTGATGGAGTGATAAGTGGAGTGTAGTTTAGAGCATCAATTTAGGAGCACACTGCTGGGCACACATTTGACTTAGCAGTTAGAGAGCTTGGTCATTTATCCCTGACTCTTGGTTTGCTCTTCAATTAGTAGCTAGAAAGATTGGTTATTTATTTCTGTATGATGGTTTATTCATCTAAGGAGGAGCATAGTAATCAAAGAAACAAAATCTACCACATATTACTGTGATGATATTTGAATTAGTTAACGTAGGTAAAATATGTATTCTGATTTTTTTTATCAAGAAAGTAGTCACTGGAAACTGTGCTGTGTAATTAAGATATTTTTCTAGGGGAAACACACATGGGTACACTCTGATGAAAACAAATATACCAGCTAAAGGGAACACAGCTGATTCCAGAGACTACAGACCCATGACCAGGATTTGTTACTTAGAAAATCACTTTCTTTTACTAAATTCCTAATTCTCATTCCCAGAAGATGGCTCAAGTCAAGAAGGTGCTCCAGGAAAAACCAGACAATATATCCAAAATTCTTATCTAGATTGTGTCTTCAGACTGTGAGTAATTCTATAATACGTACCAACCCACTTCTGTGAGGTTACCTGCAATTAGAGAAAACATTCTTGTGGTCCAGATCATGGCTAAGTCTTTTCTCCTGGTGACTTGTATAACCAATATGGGAAAGAGTGGCCAAGTCAAAGACTCTTATTTGAAAACAGATATTTCACCATTTTTCTGGTTCAAAGTCCAAGATCAGAAATCCCCATTTGGCCTCTAGTGAGTGTTCTCCTGACCCTAAATGAAAGGGATCGAGTCACATGGCTTAGGATTCAAGCATGCATGATAGCCATGTTTTATAGCAACCCACTCTTGTGAGAACTAACTTACTCTGCAAGAGCATCCCTAGTCCCTTATAAGAAGTATGTCCCCATATCCTAATCACTTATACTAAGCCTCAAAGGTCACATCTCCTCAACACTAACACTTGGTGTATGAAGCTTGCTCTACCTGAAACTTTAGGAAATACAGTAAAACCACATCCTAACAAGGGCCCCAGAATCAAAACAAGACTCCTACATTAAAGTAAAAGGTTTACATGGATGATATGTCTGTAAACATTTCAGTGAAAATCACAAAACTCTTTTTTTTTGTGGTATTGGGGTTTGAACGCAAGGCCTACACGTTGAGCCACTTCACCAGACTTTTTTGTGAAGGCTTTTTTTTTTCGAGATAGGGTCTCATGAACTATTGGCCCAGGCTGGCTTTGAACCATGACTCTTCAGATCTCTGCCTTCTGAGTAGTTAGGATTACAGGTGTGAACCACTGGTGCCTGCCAAAACTCTTAACTCAAACAAGAGCACTTGCTCCAGAAGAAAAGGCCCCATGCCTGCTGTGTACAACCTAGCATTACCAATTTCATATGACCTCACAATTCAGGGAGGTAACTCTAAGTTACCATTTTCTCCTCCTAACACTCTAACATTTTCAATCAATGTGTGTGATCAGTTTTATTTTTCATTTATGATGTCAATAAAAAAAAATCAAGAAACTGTGAAAGTAACATTTGCATTTTAGGTGAAGGAAAGCTATCCTACCATCACCCACTCTGGGTTGGGCTCCTGAGGCTTAGCCTCTTGCGACTTGTCCTCCTTGGGTTCCTCTTGAGGAAACACTAGAAGGACAAAAAATAAATGTCAGGTCATTGAAGATGCTGCTCATTAATTACTCAGGGAATTTAACTTGATATGACAAAGGTCCATACAACTGAGTGGTTATAGATGATTAACAAGCATGGGTTGGGCTGCTATTGGATGATCCTCCATGAAGGTCCAAAAAGAAGACAAAGGAAAGAACAGGAGAGAAATGAGGAATAGAGATTTTGACTTCCCAAGTAATAGCACATTAAGCAATATGAAATGATCTATTTCTGATGGGATAAACACTAAATAAATGCTATGACTAAACGATTAAAATTGTTTTGAAGTTCAGCAGAACTGACAGTACCTTCTTGACGTCTATCACGCCTATGTCAACCCCACAGATCTACACAGATTTAACACTTATTGTTAATTATACAGGATTTTTGCCAATGGTGATGCACATATTCTATTAAGGATATGGATATAATATAAGGAATAAGGTAAAATTGCATATATCCACTAATATTTTGTGATAAAAATAGTCAATTATTAAAGAGTAGAAAATACTGACATTATTACATTTAAAAAATAAGCATAGTCAGGTGCTGGTGGCTCATGCTTGTAATCCAAGTTACTCAGGAGGCAAAGATCAGGAGGATCATTCTTGGAATGATAGTTCTTGAGACCCTATCTCAAAAAAAAAAAAGCCTTCACAAAAAAGGGCTGGTAGAGTGGCTCAACTTGTAGGCCCTGAGTTCAAACTCCAGTAATCACTAAGAAAAAAGAAAAAACATAGATTATTAAGTATTCTTATATATTAAGTGTTAGCATTATTTTAGAAACTAAATTCCAAGCGCATTCATTATTATTGTTTTTGAAAACAACACATGAAAGAAAATGCCACACACCCCAAATTACTCAATATTGAGAATCTCAAATTGAAGAGGAATAAATCTAACATTTGAAAACAAAGAGCTTACATTCTTGATTTGAAATACCACCCCCATTCACTTCTACCATTCCTGAATCACCAACTATTTTTAGAACAAATTTTGTTTTGGTTTACACAAAAAAATCTGGTTATGAAGTCACTTCTCCCTAAAAATACAACTGTCAAAGTAAATATTTTGTCTCATCTGTTTGTATGGGGTTACTTGTCTCTCAAGTCTAACATCAATGATAAATTTTTCTATCACTATATATTTAAATGACAAGCTACTTACTGAGTAAATAAGCAAAAGAAACCTATTTCTTAAGAACAGTCTTATGAGGGGCTAAATGTTTTGGGCATAAATACATAATTTTTATACTCTTAAACACAGAATTCTAAATACACTTCAGCATATAGAATTAAATGTGTATTCTAGCTCATAAATGGATACATAGTCACATATCTGCTTATGATCTGCTCATGAAAACAAGCTATGAAAACGAATGTCACCTGCCACAAGATAAATGGAGTAAGAGAAAAACGTAGGGTGAATAAGACGTGTGGTATCCTTATTTACATCAGAATAGGAACCTTTCATGGAATAAAATACCTCAATATGAATATCCGTCATTGCTAATTCCTTCCCAATGTCTAAGGCAAATAACAAAATGGCTCATTCATTATCTATAAAAACTGCACTATAAAATATCAATCATAACCTAGAAATGCAGCATTAATATAGATGGGGATGCATTTTCCCTAGTGATTATTAAACTGAGGAAATAAATGAATAGGTGCAAAAAGGACAGGAAGCTGTATATCACTGTATACAGAGAGTGTTAGAGGCTGCCGGCCTTGAACAAATGTATATATGTGGAATATATATATATACATATATATATGCATTTTTTTCCTAAACGTTTAACTTCAAAATATATCAAAACTAGCAAACAGACTCACATGTCTAGATCACACTGAAGAAGAAAAAGTAGAAAGTATTAGGAAACACATTAAGAAAGTTATACCCATCACACTAGAGGAGAAGCTCTCAAAAGGCAATGATTAAGAGAAGCTCAGACTTCTCATTTTGATAACAGTGGGAATGAAGCAGATCACTTCACTTGTAGCTACTGTCCAACTCACCACAATAAACAGGAAGATGTAAGCATATATCATTGCACTGTCTATTGTCAGTGCTCTTCCGCTGTTGCAATAAACATTTGTAGAATATGGGCTAAAGCAGCACTGAGAATGAACTTTGTTGCCCTAAATGCATATATTGGCCAAGAGAAAGAAATATCAAATAAGTAATTTAAGGTATCATCTCAAAAAGTTAGAAAATTAAAAACGAAATAAAGTCAAATAAGAATCAAGAGTAGTAGAAATCAGGAAGAAGAATCCAGACTGATTGAGTGACTAGAATTGCGTTATGTGAACAGATAGCCTGTGTCAAATCAAGGGCCCAAATTATCCTAGGCTATCTTTCATTCCCTTAATAGCCATTTGCTACCAATCTCTGTATCTAGCCTAACACATTTGTGACTACTAGGTAAAACTTCTGGAATGTACTGTTCAATGTACCATATCACTATTTTCTACAAACCTGAATGCTAAAAATGTTACAACCTCTGAAATCTGTAACCCACCTACCTGATTGTCCCTACCAATGTATTTGGTAGATACAATGAACTATGGCTGTTTGTGACTGTAAAAGTTCACGTAATCTCTTCACATCGGAATATATCATTTAGAGTAACTTGAATTTGGGTTCCTGAGCCATAGACAGTCACATTTGACTCAGAATAAACAATCTTTTATTTCCCTGGGAACACATGCTGAGTTTTGCATCAATGTTGGGACAAAAGAGGAATCAGGAGGTTGCCCACCGTAGCTTGGTCTGCTTTCTTGTTCCTCCTCACTGCACATGTAAGGACAGGCTTCAACAGGTCCCCATTCCTGGTAGACATAGACTACGCCGACCTACGACCCATGAGAAATTTTGCTCTGACCCCAACTTTGTCTCCTATTTGTAAAAATTTGCAAGTTTTTCAATCCTGACCTATAATGACTCAGTATCCCACACTATCTGCATCTCATGGAGTATCTGCCAGACTAACCTAACTCTAAGCAGTGGCTTCAGTGTCAGTAACTTTCTAATATTCTGGTACAAGTAGAGACCAGGGAGCTCTCCCACGTATCTCCTGAGCTTCTAATTAGACCCAAGTAAGAACCAGAGCTCCAGGGTCTCTTGCACTTCTCTGGTTCCAAAGATGCCTCAGAAAATTCAGGGCTTTTGCTTTCTCTATGATGTATCTTAAGGATGAGGCCAATTATTACTGTGTCATAGTTCATGGCAGTGGAAACAGTACTAGTTTTTCATGGTGGTTAGCAGAAAATGCTCTGAGCATATTTTTCCTGAAAAATTTCTGGGGAGATACCGTCAAGACAGACTTCTCTGCAGCAATATTAGTTCATGAATATGGTTAAGTGAAACATACATGTTATGCCTTTAAGCTGTGACTGCATCTTAAGAAGCCACATACAGATAAAACAATAAATCCAAAGGTACATCCTCAGTTTCTGGAGTAACATGAACTGGTACTATCATCAGCAAGTAGAAATATTGACCACTACAGTCCAGCCATGGTCTTCCCAGCAGGAACCCGAAATCAGTGTTCTCTAGAGTAAAGCCAGCAAGTTATTTCCTCACCATGTGAATGAATACGAATAGTCTTCAGTATACTGTTAAAGTTCTGTAATTATAGAAAAGAAAAAAAACTATATGAAGCTCAGACCAGGCTATACACTTTTTGCTGGTTAGTTTTCACATGATGACTTAGAACACCATGCAGAGAACAGTGGTTCAATCAATGGTCATATACACAAAACTATGGCAAAGGATACCAAAGGGGAGGGCAAGAGCTTTTCCTTCAGAGTGTAGCTCTCAAGTGCATTTAAGGTTTTCAATTATACAATCTTTAATACAAGGAGGAAAATCGTGGAGGGAAATTTTCCTACCATACAGTTTATAATGGATGTGGAAACTTTACTTGTCATAGAGAGTCAGGTATCAAGTGGAAGGAGATTCCCACTCATAATTTCCAGTCCACTACTGAAATTATGATTTTCAAGAAAAATTCACATGTTCAGATTTCCATATCTAAATCTGATTGAAAATAGCAGTTCATTTCTAGATTAAGACACAGAAGGGGGCTCTTACTTTATCTATCTTTTGGCCTTTATCCAGGTCTGGAGGGGGTTCTAGGAGGAAACAGAGTAACTGTCATTATTTTGATAATTGATTATATGAGTTACTCAGGGAGATGTCTTGGTGTGGACATGAGGCTGGACTGTGTGGAGGTGGGTGGTGAACAACAATGAACTGAACTGCTGCTGGGCCCTCCTCTTGGGTAGAGGAAGGATGGGAAAGGAGAAGAGCAGCAAAGAAATGATACATAGTGGCCTTGGCCTTGCAACTTAAAGTTATCATAAAAAACACAAAATAGTCGCTTTGAAATGGTATTAAATACACGCTGGTTCAATGTAACAGCCCCATCATGCATCCCACATGTTTGAAACTCTTTAAACGGCTAGTGTCTTGACACTTCAAGACCATTTCAGCATACAAGCATTCAATCACGCTGATACTGGATCATGCTTCAGAGGATTTTTACATTTTGTTAAAAATCAATGTTTATCCATGAATTTTGGCCATTAATAAAAATATTAATTTGACAATAATAAAATACAACAACTAGTAATACTCAGTTATTTCTACTTTTAGTTTGTCTTTCTCACAGGACTATGGGACACTCCTGTTCATTTCCATGTGGTGAGGACAGACAGGAGTTTTTGTACCACTCTCCCAGAAGATGTTGCCCTTGAGATCTGGTCTTATTTATAGAGGTCAAGTGCACAGAGCCTTTTGAGCTTACTCTAATAAAGTTAAAAGACATGACCCAGAGCACTGCTTCCAATTGTATAAGGTTATAGTTTAAATTCACATTATCTTCAGAAAAGAGGAAACATTTTTAAAAGATATTAAGAGATACATGAACAATTATTGACTTTTGAAAACTTAATTAATAAAGATTTTCCATTTCATTTCTGTTCAGTCAGGAAAACAAAATAATTTTAAAGTCATCATAGATTTTTCTTTGTATCATTGTTACTTCTATCTGATTTACTAGCTGTTACAGTAGAAACTATCGAATTTCCTTTTGTGATCTCCACAAACTCTTCAAGAAGAGATCATTAAGGATGCCACACCTATATTTGCATCTACATTTTTTTCCTTACGAAGGAACACCAGACTACTTACAGTTCTGCATTCTTTTGGTGTCACCTGCCATTACAGAAACAAAGTCACTATGAGTACTATATTGTTGCTTGTTTGGCCATGATTTTAGTTCTCTTCATAAGTATTGAAAAGATAGGAGACACACTGTCAAGGTCAAAGGTTCCAAAATAATAGTAGGGCACATCTTGGGAAAGCTCATGAGCTTTTCCTGGGATATTTCTCTAAACTCCATTTAGGTCATGAGTTATGAAATACTTATTCAAAGTAGGAGACATTGTTTCCAAGGAAGACAACCCCTAGTGTGTAGTTTGGAACTTGATGCTACCATTTGTAAGTGTACTTTTGTATCAGATGTCAGTTGGGAAGGGCATATTTTTCCACTCCACCAAAAGACAGTCTAATATCTGTAATGCACACTGTCATGTGTTAATCACTGAACTCAACTTAAAAACAAGAAATCAGAAAAGCAACATTGCTATTTCAGGCAAAGAAAGGTTATCTTACCATTTTGGTGGATGGGTGTTCTTCTTCCTTTTCACTACATGTCTTCTCTTCACATAGGCCTTCCTGGTTATCCAGGAACATGCACAGTAAATATTAATTATTGGTAGTGCTGCTCATAATTTTCTCAAACTGTTTAGCTTAGCTTACACAATAAGATAGTGAATTGTGCTCTAAAAAGCATAGATCAAGCTCTTGGTAAAGCATCTATTTGAGTAGACGTAGAAACTAGATAATGGGCACAAACGAAATGAGAAAATGTGCCCTTGGCCTTCTACTAAATCCATGTAAAGTAATAAGGGAATAGTCAGTCTGTAAATGATATTTAAGCCCCATCACTCACTCATAGTGATTGCTTTGAAGCTCAGATACATGATGATCTAAAACACATGAAATGATTTGAACTATAACTTTTGCTGAATGTCATTTAATACAAACTCACAAGAATCATCTGCCTTGGACTATGATCTAAGAATATTCAAGAGACAACGTTCTAGCCAGAAACTGGTGGCTCATGCCTATAATTCTAATGACTTGGGAGGCTGAGATCAGGAGGATTGATGTTTCGGGCCAGTCCAGGCAAAAAAAATGTTTATGAGACCCCACCTAAATGGAAAAAAGCTGGGCATGTGTGTTATCACAGTGATGGCAGGAAGCATAAAATAAAAGGCTCACAGTTCAGGTTGATCTGAACAAAGCGAGACTTTATCTTCAAAATAACCAGAACAAAAAGGGCTGGAATCATGACTCAAATGGTAGAGCACCTGCCTATTGAATGTTAAGCCCTGTGTTCAAACCCAAATACATCCAAAAAGAAAGAGGGCAAAGGAGGAGGAGGAGGAAGAAGAAGAGAGAGTATGTTTTAGGAAAGTGACACAGTAGAACAAGTACTGCCAAAAATTTTCTCTTCAATAATACATTTTAGGTATTTTAGGAATCTGGAAATTAACCAAAGTATTCTGTTCATTCCCTTTAGGAAGCATTTATTCAAGAAAAATGGCTGAATCTCAGTAAGAACAGTAAGCCTGGTGGTATTTTAATCTTAACTATCACCACCTTCTTTCTGCTCTTCAGTTCTGTCCCCAGTGACCATGCATCAGTCTTTCCTAAATGGCTGTAAAGCTTGTCTGAAGGTATGGAACCAAACAAATGGGTCAGGGGTACACTGTGGCATTTCCTGTATTTTCTTCTATACTTCCCCTCCACCAGTTGTAGGGCATCTTTTCTGTTTCTATAGCTTAGCAATTGTGAAAAATGTTGCAATAAACATGGGTGTGCAGGTGTCTTTTTAGTAACCTGACTTACATTCTTTCAGGTATATCCCTAAGAGAGGTATTGCTGGGTCATATGCAAGTTCTACTTTTAGTTTTTTGAGAAGCCTTCACAACTGTTTTCCATAGTGGTTGTACTAACTTACATTCCCACCAACAGTGTATGAGGGTTCTTCTTTCCTCACATCCTCACCAATATTTGTTATTATTTGTGTTCTTCATGGTAGCCATTCTAAAAGGAGTAAGGTGGAATCTTAGTGTGGTTTTGATTTGCATTTCCTTCATGCTGAGGAATGTCGAGCATTTCTTCATGTGTTTTTAGCCTTCAGAATTCTCCCTTTAAGATAGCTCAGTTCAGTTCTTTTGCCCATTTCATCATTGAGTAATTGAATTTTGGGGAGTGTAGTTATTTGAGCTCTCTGTATATTCTAGTCATAAAACCATTGTCTCATGTATAGCTGGTAAAGATTTTCTCCCATTCTTGGGCAGTCTATTCAATTTAGAGAACATTTTTTCTGTTGTGCAGCAGCTCTTTAATTTCAGGTAGTGACATTTGTCAATAAAAAGTCTATAAACTTAAAACTGACAGTTTGTCACCAGTTACAAGAATATCTAATTTCCTCAAGATCAACAACTGGGTATTGTATACACATTAGCTAAAAATGCTGGATAAAATTAAATGAGAAGCAGTTGATTTTAAAGGGCATTTAAAAATTCTTTACTTGTAGTACCCCTGACTAAGCAAATTAAAATATTCACTTATTAGGAATACTAATGGAGTCCTTCGTAGTTTACCTTTATATGTTGGGACAAAGGAAAGTCTGCATTACTGTTATAACCCAACCTAATTATTGAATTTTCACAGTATCTTTGGTTGTTTCACGTTCTGATATCTGTGCTCCAAGATGAAAGGAAGGAGTACCATTCTTCTCCACTTGGGATTTGACTTCACAGTATTTTTTTTGAACTCTTTTCAGTAGAGAATCTACTAGGAAGTGCATTCACAATAAATAGTACATTAACAATTAATAATTCACAATTAATAGTTTATTTCTCAGCTTAAACTGTTGATAGTAATGGTTAGTGGCTTCCAAGAGAGCCATTTCAGTCAGAGGGGGCTTTAGGAATATAATGGAGTTCAGTCGTCACTTAACATTCCTATCATATGGATCTTATGGGCAAACTTCAATGTAGATGAGACAGTATATAAAGTCAGAAAAAAAGAGTGATCGAGTGTGGATGCTGGTGCCTGATGACCTGAGTCCAAATCCCACATGGACGTAAATCCAAGTAAAGTCACATAATCCCTCTGTTGTATGTTCTTGGCACTACAATGCCAGTCATGTGATATGGCCTATTTTTTTATTACAAGTCTAAAAATAATTAAATAGAGGCAAAATCTTAAGAAAAAGTCTCATGACCCGTGCAAGCTTGTCCTACAAACCTAGCTGGGGTGACTGGAGATGCAGAAAGGACAAAATGTAGAAGACAAACATGCAGAAAGGTGGGGTCAGGTGCACTGGGTACTCAGATGGAGACACATAGCAGCAGCATTTACTTCTTTTCTATTCTTTCCTATTCCTTCTTTCAAGTTCCTGTACAAAATCCAAAAGCTACATTAGCACAACTCTTAAAGTCTCAGTCCATGAACTCTCACTATCCCATTTTTCCTCTAATCTCTCTTAAAGTTTCAGTCCTTAGACTTGCACTGTCCCTTGTTTTCTTTAGCATAGCTGTTTTAAAGCCTATATATCCTTTGACTCGCACTGTCCCATGTTTCCTCTAGCTCTTCTTTAGCATAACTCTTTAAAGTCTAGATTTAGAGTTCTTGGTGAAGAAAGCTGGGATGGAGATGCACAACAGCCATCAGCAGCAACTGCAGCAGCAGCAGCAGGAGCCTCATTTACTTCCAGCAAGTTTTTTGCATACAGTCGCAAACAAGGAAGTGGAGCAACAGTTCTCGGGGTGGGGAGTGGGGGAGTGGCATTGTAAATATCAGAACAGGAGGAACCTGCCATCACTACTGTCTGAATGTAAACATCTTAGGAGAAGCAGCCATGCTGCATTTTGCCCCCACCCCCTTCTGTGGCTGGGGCTGTGCCAACTCAGCCTGAATATTATTGGGCATAGCTGTACTTCTCATACTTTGCTCCCCACAAAAAAGGACTGGTTGAATACAGAGAGGATGTTTCACTGCCTCTAGGGTAGTGGAGAATAGATGTTTGCCTTTCATTCTTTACTCAAATATGATGTCTTACGATCAAGAAGAATATATGGAAGGCTAGGGTGGTGGCTCAAGTTGTAGAGTGCCTGCCTAGCAAACAGAGGTCCTGAGATCAAAGCCCAGGAATACCAAAAGAAAGAGAAAGAAGATGTATGGTATCATCGCCAATGAGTGAAGGAGATAAGTGGTTGTACCTCCTATTTTCTCTAGAAGGAACTGCTATTTAGAGATGGCCAGTAATTAGCTAATATAATTGACTAATGATCTGTGGGAGGCACATATATTTGGTTGCCAAGAAACAGAGAGGTCTGCCCAACTGAGATGTCTGTTTCATGTCCTGGAGCCTTAACCCAAGAACTGCCCTTATTTTCTTTTTCAGATATTCATGTCCCAAAGTTTATAGCAGCATAAAGTTAATTCTCTGTGGAGGAGATGCCTGACACAGGGCATGTCCCTAATCTAAATCATTCTTTTCTTCTATATTTCAATCCCTGATCCAAAATATGATAGTTTCCTCTAAAGGAAGTTCAACCAGAGGCTTGAGAGATGTGGCTTTCTTCCACCACTACATTCACACTGTCAGATGCTTCTCAGTGAGTGCTTCTGATGATCAAGTGGTAACACAGAGACCAGTGCCTGTTTGTCTCCCAAGATGACTCAGACCCCAAGTTATACTATACCTACTGCTATGTCATGGTTTTGCAAAGAATAAACTTCCTTTCACTTGACCAATCCTGGACAAGACAAGCCCTCAACATGAGTTGACAGGAAAAGTGGACTGGTGCTTGGTGGCTTAATGAACTGTGTCTTTGCCCACCAATATCATGGGGAGTATTGAACTCAGTCAGTTCAACCTGGACTAAACCTGGATAACAGAAGGCAGTAATTATACTAGTACTGTGTCTTGTCTGCTCATCCCTTCCCCATCAAAGTCCACGTTCTACTCTACAAACTCCTCTTCTACCGTCAAACCCTGCAGGGGCATTGGACAGAATTCCAAATCCACTTAGATAAATCCCTCCACATCTACAACCTAGCAATTAGTAAAATTTCAGAAATTATGTTATCAGACTTTTCAGTGTTGTATGTATAAATCCATTGACTGTATTGGCTCCCTATGTTTTCACTTCCAAGTTGACATTGATACAGTACGTTAAGGAGAGGAACCACTCTGATCAGTGAATGTCTAGATCACTTTTTAAAAGGTCTTACACCAAGAAGGACAATGAGCTAATAACTGAGTCATGGTTCCCAGTGGTCAATATACCTAAACTGTATAGCTTTTTAGGATCATGGAGATAATGTCATCTAAAATACTAAAGAATTTCATCAACTCTTCTTGGAATTTGAGACATGTCTTTAGAAGCAACCCAAATATGACATGCTCAACCTGGTTGTCCTATGTAGTATCTCCCATCTTCAGAGTTTATAATCTGACCAGAATATGTGTAGACTTTTTGCCTTTCACACTTATGACCATGTGAATGTCATAGATAACACCTTGGGTTTGCCACCACTGATACTATCATATGATAGATAGCATTGGGATCTCTGCAAGTAAATCCTGGGATGCTGGAACTGTCTTACACAGTAGTCACTATGATGTGATGGAGTGATAACTGGGGTATAGTTTGGAACATCAAATTAGGACCACACACCTGGGCAGACATTTGACTTTTCCACTTAGCAGTTAGAGAACTTGGTCATATATCCTGAAATTTGGGTTGCTCTTCAGTTAGTAGCTATAAAGTTTGGTCATTTATCCCTGCGTGTTGATCCATCTAAGGAGGGGCATAGCAATCAAAGAAACAAAGTCTACCACATATGAACATGATGACATTTGGATTAGTTAATGTAGGTAAAATATGAATTTTGATGTTGTAACAAAGTGGTCACTAGAAGTTGTGCTGCATAATCAAGATATTTTTCTAGAGTAAACACACATGGTCATAGTCTGATGAACATAAACCTATACCACTAAAGGGAACACAGCTGATTCCAGAGACAACAGACTTATAGCCAGGGTTTATTACTTGGAAAATCACTTTCTTTTACTAAACTCCCTATCTATATTCCCACCAGGTGACTCAAGTCAAGAGAGTGCTCCAGGAAAAGCCAGACAATAAATTCAAAATTCTTACCTAGATTGTGTCTTCAGACTGTGAGTAATTGTAGAATACATACCAATCTGCTACTTCTGTGAGGCTACCTAGAATTAGAGAACAGAAAACATTCCTCAGGTTCAGACCATGATTAATTCTGTCATCCTGGTGACTTGTAACCAAGATGGAAAAGAATGGACAAGTCAGACTCTATATTTGCTTTCACAAAGTACCAGATGTTGGGCACTTCGTTTGAAAAAAGATATTTCACCATTTTGCTGGTTCAAAGTCCAAGATCAGAAATCCCCTCCTGTTCGGCCTCCAGTGAGTGTTCCCTTGACTCCAGATGAAAGGGAACCAGTCACATGGGCTTGTGTTTGAGCATGTGTGGAGGCCATGATTTATAAAAACTCATTTTTGTGAGAACTAACTTACTCTGCAAGAACATCACTGGTCCCTCCTGAGGGGTATGTTCCCATATCCTAATGATTTATACTATGCCTCATAGCTTGAAGGTCCCATCTCTTCAATCCTGAAGCTTTGTAAAGTACTGTCAAATCATATCTAAACAACAAGGGCCCCAGAATCAAAAAAATACTACATTTGAGTATGCTTACTTGTGGAAAGATAAGTGGGTTGGAATTTACCTTTGCTATCTCTGAAATTCTGCATAATCTACAAAGTATAAAGTAAATGTGTGTTTAGTTGACTAACAGATGTACAATACGCTCTCTATCTGTTACATAAGTTACATACCTCTACTTTACTGAATAAAACAAACCTTTCAGGGAAAAGAAGACAGGGAATGCATGACAAAAATGATGGTAGACTCACTCCAATTTTCCAATATCAAAAATTTTAAAACATACAACCTAAATTACCTCAAGACTTACATTGCAAGAAAGGCTGTCACATTTACTCCAAGAGATACTTCTGTAGGGAGAGTTTGAGGAGTTTCATGCTTTAATAGGCATTAATGTGTTTATAAATAAGGAATATTTTAAAGGAAATATACTTGACGGAAGAATCAAAAATAAATTGAAGCATAAAATAAAACTAAAAACCATAATTATAACTGCTTATGCCATGTCACATAGAAAAAAATGTAAATATTTTGAGAACTATTAACCAGACCATTTGAGGGGACACCATTTAATGGCCAATATGAACATATCTTTTATTTGGCAACATGTTTCCCATAGTGAAATTCTACAGGAATGAAAACAATATGCTACAACAACTATGTGCTACATATGAGCTCTCAAAAACTCAGCACAGAGAGTGGCACTCAGACTAAATGAAATACTTATATAATCACACCACTTTGACAATAGTGCATTATCAAGCTTTCAAATTACATCACAATCCATACTGCATAGAGCTTTCAAAGTGAATCACTATTCCTATCATGAAAATACCCAGAAGAGGTCTGGCAGAAGGGCTCAAGTGGTAGAGTGCTCCTGCCTATTAAGTATGAGGCCCTGAGTTCAAACCCCAGTAACTGCCAAAAAAAGAACGGATTGCTATAAGTACTCTTATATATTAAGTTATATTAGTGCTATCATATATACTTGTATTATTTCAGAAACTGAGTTCCAAATACATGCACTATCATTCTTGTTTTGAAAACAAGATATGAAAGAACATGCCATACAACTTAAATGACTCAATATTATGTATTTCAAATTGAAGAGGAATAAATCTAACATTGACAATAAAGAATTTACATTTTTCACCTGAAATACCACTCGCATTCACTTCTACCGTTCCTGAATCACCTATTATTTCTAGAACAAATAAATTTTGTTCTGGCTTACATAAAAGATAGCATGAGCAGAAATCTAGCAATAAAAATCTAGTAATAAAAAGCCACTTCTCCCTAAAAACACAACTGCCAAAGTACATATTTTGATTCTTAACCTGTTTGTATTACCTGTATGAGGTTATTTGTCTCTCAACTCTAATGCCAATTAGGAACTTTTCTATCACTATGTATTTAAATGACAAGCTACTTACTGATTAAATAAGGAAAAACATATGCCAAGAACAATCTTAGAAGGGTGCAAATGTTTTGGGCATAAACATATAATTATTATACTTTTGAAACACAGTATTCTAGATAAGTTTCAACAAGTAAAAATGGACACCTGGTCACATATATGGTTATGATCTGCTCATGAAAACAAGTTATGTAAAGGAATGTCACCTGCCACAAGATAGAAGGAACAAGTGAAAATTATAAGGTGAACAGGAAATGTGTGCTTTTTTTACATCAGAATAGGAACCCTTCATGGTATAAAATCCTACAATATAAATATCCATCATTGCTAATTCCTTCCCAATGTGTAAGGTAAATAAAATTGTTCATTCATTATCTGTAAAAACTGCACTGTAAATATCATTCATGACGTACAAATGCTACATAAATATAGATGGGGTGCATTTTCTCTAGCTATTATTTAAATGAGGAAATTATGGAATGGGTGCAAAGAGGACAAGGAATTGTATATCACTGTACACAGAGAGTGTTAGAGGCCTCCAGCTTGAACAACTGATTATGTATGTTTGGAATATATATGTATATTTGTAATGTGGTACTTTATACACATGCATTGTTCTAAATGTTTAACTTCAAAATATGTAAAAACTGATAAAGAGCATCGCAGAATTCCTATTTTGGGAAAAGTGGGAATGCTGCACCGTGATACAATCTTTCATAAAATTCAGTAACCATAACTTTTTTGCATTTTCGTTAACATATATTAGTTCTCACTGGTACCCACCCTCCAAAAATCCTTGTTTTACATTCCTGTCATTCATTTTTAACAACTAGACTTTTAATGCCTAGATTTTAAGTGCTAGAATTAATAAAATGCCAAGGAAATACTCTGGGAGATTTTTATGCTAAATCACTGAAATAGTTAAGATATGCAATTTGAATTAAACTCATAAAAATAATTCAATAAGTAATAATCTATTTAATAAATTGTGCTATGCACATAGAGAAATAAAATTGGTATTTAAAAGAATGTAAATTTAGTCTTATGCATGGACTCATGGAGAGCCTAAAAAGAGCTAACTGGTTTTTCCTGAGCTCTCTTTTAAGTGCTCTTCTATTATTAAAAGTTCTGAGGACTGGGTACAGTGGCTCTGACCTCAATCCCAGCTGTTTGGGAGGTAAAGATCAGGAGGATCACAAAAGGAGTAACAAAAAAAGTTAGCAAGACTCCCATAACAACAAACCAACCAGATGTGGGAGTGTGTATCTCTAATCTTAGCTCTGCAAGAACCAAATTGGGCTATAATACATATAAATATGGAAGTTCCACAAAGAAAATCTCTGTGCATCTATGCTAAACATCCAAAAATGTCATTTTTTTCCTTCTTCTTTTCTTATACACAATCAGAGAACAACAGGGTGGAACAGGTCCTATCTGGAATGTGGGGAAATGGCAAAGTAGGGTGAATATGTATGGTGCATTTAGTATGTACATATGTATGTAAATGGAAAAAGGATATCTGCTGAAACTATTCCAGGAATGGAGGGGTGAAGGAGAAGGGCTGATGGAGTGAATTCAAGTATGACATATTTGATATATTGCAAGAACTTTTGTAAATGCCACAATGAACCCCCATCCAGTACCACACTAAAAAAGAGGTTATAGGTAGGAGTAGTGTAGCCCAATTTAATCAGTATTTGCCGTACTGACTAAGGATTGTTTTATATATTATTTGGTATGATATTATATAGTATTTTGCATGTTATAGTATAGAATATGAACTGTTTGTAACAACGCTTGTAGTTTAGTGATGTTAATTGTAAATGATTAGTTTGATTGTATGGATTATGGGCAAATTGTATACATTTTTGGAAATTATTGTATTAAACAACAGTGGCAGTTGCTCAAAAAACTTTTTTCTGCTAAATTAAACATATTAAAAGTAAACGTCCTAAATACAGATGTAATGTAATGGATTATAAAGCAGTTACTCTATTGACAACAGCACCTTATCTCCCTCTGTCCTATTCCAACGATTTTAACTCAATTGTACACACTCTCTTCCAAGGTATTAGTTTCTATCTGTCTATATGTCAATGTATCTTAGAGGTTTTGTTGACTCAAGTCTGTTTGTTGAAGTGGAAGAGACCTTGGGAAGAGTGTTACCCAAGAGTGTTACCTCATAGACCTCATGTCTATGAGGACATGAATATCAGGTCCTTTATACTTAAAAGCCACCTTACCCTGTATCATATGAATGGTTTCCATACTTTTCCTTCCAAATTTCAATGTGCTCCTCTATTCCCATCTAGCAAAAATGTTTTTTTCTTGAAAAGGCTGAGGAGATTTTTAGAAAACCTTATAATGTATGTCATTCGTTCTTTTCTAGAGGAAGAAAGCATTCTTTCAAAGTCCAGGATTTTTCCTAGAATATCACTTGCTATTCAATATGTTAAATCACGGCAGTATCTTCAGACCCAGTGTCCACCTCTGCCTCTCTTTGTTTTCATTGCTAGAGTATAAATTCAGTGTCTTTTCCATGCTAGGCATGGACTATACAACTTAACTTGGTCTCCAGCCCCTTAGTATTACCTTAGAAAGACAATTATGAAGAATTTTTAAGTTCCAAAAGTTTTGAAAGAGTTATTAATATTGACTTTGTATTTTTGTTGGGTGATTTCACTTTCAGGTTCCTCAATTATTTACCCATGAAGTGTCTTCCAGTTAGCTTCAACCTTGGGCCTCTCTGTCAGATCTTTACCATCTCTTGTGTAGTTTCTACTTACAAATATTTCCCTCTTTTTCTTCCATTTACTTTAGGGAACAACCTTTCACATGCTTTTATTTACTTCACATTTCAAAACTGTTTTTTCCCATGATTTTTATTTTCTCCTAAGTTTTGTCCTTTGATTTCTGATTTTCTTTGTTTTCAGTAATGCAGTCATTCCCTGCCAAGTATCATTTTTCATTGTGACTATTACAATTTTTTTGAAAAAGTATCTTTTTCCCTGAAAAATAAATATTCTCATCAAAATGAGTTCTTTTTCTATTTTTAGTGGTATTACTTGTTACTTATTCCTCTTTTCTACTAAAGAAATTTTGTGTGGAAAAGGCAGCATTATTTTCTTTTTTGCATATTTTTGTGTGAAATTTGTATTCATGATGTTTTATGAGACCAAGATTCTGAAAGCTCTTCTGCAGTATCAGAGATGCTTTGACTTTTCATGCAATGCATAGAAAAATGACAGTCTTTCCTAACATTGTTACCTCTTTATATCCTCTATTCTTTGCCATGAGTTTTCTCTCTCATCACTTCCCTGCTCTTGTCGTTCTCCATGATGACCTTCCCTCTACCTTATTATTGCTCAATTGCTCCTCTAAATGAGGCATGCCTCAGAAGTGGCCAGGTGGTGCCACATTACCCAAAACTGGAAGCACTCCCTTAAAATGAGTATCCATTTTCAGAAAGGTATAGAAAAATAACACCATTTTTATATCTAAAAAATTATTTCCTTTCTGAATTATGTAAGTTCTTTTTACTGATTAGTATTTAATTCTTTCAAAAATAAATGTTTTTTAATGTTGAAATTAATTTATTAATATCACAGAATTATACCCTGGGTGTGTTGAAAATGTAGGTTATCTATAAAGCTAAAAAATAAATGCTTTGTTTTAGCTGTATCCGTTTATTTTTGGTGTGTGGCTGTTACTTCTTTTGAATGCTGATAATCACCAGAAATTCCCATGAAATGCCATGAGTACCTTGGCCTGCAACTCCACTGGGTAGTGACTTTACAGTTCTCAGGAGTGATTCCTATTATGCCCAGGAATCCCCAAGGATTGTCCTTAAATACTTGCTCCTGTTAAAGTTAAAAGCATATTTTAGAAATAAATGTTGAAAATACAATCCCCCTTTAGTTGTCCTCCTGTTACAATATTTACTCCAGTTATAAAAAATATGTTAGAGATTTGAAGCCAAGAATAATACCCAATCTTCAAATACGGTAATTGTTATTTCCGAACATTTTTATGAAGCTATAGTGCACAATATTAAGTGAAATAAACAGATCCAGCAAGAAATGCAACAAAACGGTTATCCAGAAACATCTTAAGATTAGTGGAAGTTTAATGTTCAAGAAGAATTATATTTATATTATACTCTCAAAAGATGACATCAAAATTTACTTGAATTGGTTATACTTACATTGCTGCTTACGTATCTTTTCCAGTTGGACCATGTTGTGTAAATAATAAATTTCAATGCAAAAGAGATCTAAATTATTGATAGCTCTTATTTTCCTCCTGCTTTTGGCCAGAAGGTTTTTGATATTGTTTTTGCCTCTGGTCTCTGTCTATGTCTGTCTTTTGGGCTTGGCCCAATTACAAGAGAATGGGCAATTAAATAACAAATGACACTTACTTGTAAATTCTAAGGCAGGTCTGCTAATATCAATGCACTGTCATTGTTAGTGTATTCTTGCTCTTACAACCAAGAGCAGAAAACAGAAGGCAACAGAGGGCAAAAAGAGATGAATTTGCCTTTTCTGCTGTAAGGGGTATGAATTTAGGGCCCGGCTCTTTCTAGGAAGGTCCACTACCATTTCAGGCACTCCTATACCACTAAGGACTTTGGAATTTTCAGGGGACCAGCCTCGAATTCTGACCCTCTTATATCTGCCTCCAGGTTAGCTTGGATTACAGGCATGTATCAGCACGCCCAGCTTGTTTTTCTTCTTTCCTTTTTACACACGATAGCTTTGAACTGTACTGCTGCTGTATCTGCCTTCCATGTAGCTGGGATTATAGGCATATACCACCACTCCTAGACTTTTTTTTTTAACAAAATGAAAAATCCACTGCTATGATAGCCACATTTGTCAGAGCCCTCATGAAGGAATGACCTTCAAACAGCCCCTTTCAACACACTTTTGTACTGGGCTCTGATTTTTACATCATGCCAGACTCCAGCATGCATTCTTTCTCATTTCCCCAGTTCTATTGAGGCACACAGCAGAGGCACCCTGACAAGGGACCAGTCATCCCCACCAGTCTGGGTACACTTAGGAACACTCTTCTCTGCTTTTTTTCCCACCATGCCTTTGGTTCCTTAACAACTCTGGTCTCAACATTTTGACAACTGACGGAGAGCAACAGAATGACTTTTTCTCTAGTGCCCCTCTTCTTTTGATCTTTGCCAGCACAGCCCCTTCATCTTCATGTGTTCTTGTAGTCAGTGCCTTTGATACTTTCAATGAGACGAATGGTGCTATGGATACCAGCACTCTTTCCAAGGTTGCCATCTCAAAGTCTCTTTCTCTCTGCAAAGACAACCAAATCCCAGCTGATGTGGTCCCTCCTGAATCTGGGAATCTGCCACTCAGTGGCAACTTCGGCCCAAAGTCTCCATAAATGAGTTCAGATATTATGCCCAGTTTTCTTTGACTTACTGGGTCAGGCATAATATTTTTGAGTGCAACCCAATTTTTGTGTGTACCGATTGTCTCTTTCTTTTTGCTGAGAATGTATGAACATTCAAAGGAATAAAAAAAATGGACATTAGGTAGGTATACAATTAACTTTTAAGTAAACAAATGGTTTTCTTAATGTTTGTATCACTTGTGGTGCAGAAGGGTTTTAGTGCCTATGCTTTTCTCATCAACTCTTAGTGTGGTCAGACTTTTCAATTTTTGCCCTTCAGCAGCTCTGTAGTGGTATCTCTGTGTGGTTGGAATTCTCATTTAGCTAACAATTAGTCATAAGCAATTTTTCACATTACAATTTGATGTCTGTATATCTTCATTGGGGAATTATTTTTAAATTGTTTTGCATAAGTTTTTAATTATTACTAGCAAAAATGAATTGCACAAAGAGGGTTCAATGTGACATTTCCACACATACATATAGTGTATTATACCTCTGTTACCCCCCACTGCCACCTCTCCTCTTTAAACAATATTTAGCTATGTTTTTATTTTTCATAAATTCTCCAATAATTGTGATTGAATGTGTGTCTTGGGAATGCTAAGCAAGTGCTGTTACACTGAGCTACAGAATATTCTCATTTTCCTAACAATCCTTTCAAGACCACAAGTTAATCCTGGATGAATTCTCATTAATTTTTGTTTCTGCATGTATCTTGTTCATGATGTTGTGTGTATGAATCTATTGCCTAACACAAGAACCTAACGATTTTGTCGAGTTTCTTTTTGTTCCATAGAATTTCACAGATTTCTATGTATGAATTTTATAGATTTTCTATACATTTTACACTTTGGATATTTTAAATCTATTTTCTGCTAATATTTGTATGGTACAAAATAGGGATTAAGTTTGAGATATTTTGTATGCCTTTCTTTGAACCATATACCCATATACTAACTGCATCCAGAATCATTTGACAAAAAGCCTTTTTTCTCTACTGAGTTGCATGTGCATTTTTCTTGAAAACCTATTGTCCATTTCTGTGAGGCTGTATAGGAGCTCCACTTTGTTCCAATGACCTTTTAAACTAGACCAACTCTTGAGTATGACAAATTTTTTCCCTGGTTGCTGCTGAGTAATTCATGTAAAGTGGATGCTAGCAGTATGGTCTCACCAATCTACCACACATAGTTAGACACATCTGAAGCGCTTTTCATTAATCAAATTCAGCTTGGGTCTCATTGGAATTAATGGCAAAACCCATTTTGAAAATACTGAGATATAAAACCTGTGTATGATAGGGAGTAAAAACAGCAAATAAATTCTAGGTAAACTGTACTAAAAAGCTGCTTGCATTTGTGCACAGAAGTCCCTTACTACATTGGTCAGTTATGGCCTGTGACCCAGTCTCACTCATGTATCTAATTTTCTTGGATTAGTGATAAAGCCAAAGAAGAAAACAAGGAAAAGGTATAGAAAATAATGTGAAAGATATGTAAAGAAATACATGGATCAGGCAGTGCTACAGCTTGTCGCAAAGACAGAACTGTAAATCCATAGTGACCTTTTAAGAATTCCAATGTTTTCTGCCATCCTTCTCAAGTCCCATATTAACTGCTTCTTCTAAAACACAACCTGCAGTTGTCCCACCAGCTGCTCAAGAGTCTGAGATAGGAGGATAATTTGAGTCTAAGAAATCTAGAGCAACAACAATAAAATTGTTTGACCTCATTACAAAAAAAATTAATAACCTACACATGCTTATAATATGTCTCTTCGATCAATAGTGCTCAGACTATTAGAAAATGAATTTAAAAAGAGAAGAATTGTATTTCATCTCCATTGATTTCGGCAATTTGGCCAAAACAACTTTTGATGTGTTTTTAATCTTCTAATTTATAAAGTAGAGGAAGATGTAAGACAGCGTCAGGTTGAACAATTTCACCTGTAATTTTTTATTTGTTTTGAACAGGAATGAATCTATTAACTACCACAAATCTGGAGGTTGTTCCTGCTTAGAGGTCACCAAGTGTCCTCAGTGATAGTGACAAGTGCAAGTGGTCCCAGACTGGGTGATAATTTAGTTGCAGTCAGACTCTGGAGTTTCTACTCAAGAGAACCTCATGGAAGGACAGTGTCTGCAAAAATAATTGCACTTTGCATTTGCACCAGAACGGAGGGTAAGAAAATACATGTAAGGAAAAATCTGCTTAAAAATATAAAATGAAACTATTAACACTCATCATCCATGATAAAGCTGGAAAAAATCACAACAAAAATACTCAGAAAAGTACAAACTAAATAGCTAATGTTCACTCTATAAAATAAATATTTTTCACTATCTAATGGTAAATATTAAGCCTAAAGAAGTTATAATATTTTCACAAATTAGTAAATCAAATCTAAACTCTTTAAAAGGTCTTAAACTATTACATGACTTTTGAAACATTTCCTACACTACTTTATTTGAACCTAACATTTTAATTATTCTTATGAAATTCCCAGTCTACTTCATTTCTTTGAGGAGAATAGAGACTCCTTAAGCCATGGTCTCATCAGTGACAAGACAAGTAATGGCACACTTCCTTTCCCTTCCTCCTTCCCTTTATCCTTCCCTTTTTGCCTTCCCTTTCTTTTCCTTTGACTTTGCATCCCTTATCCTTGCCCTTTCCTTTTCTCTCTTCTCCTCTGCTTCCTTTTCCCCTTTCCCTTTTCTTTCTCCTTTTCCCTTCCCTTCCCTTTCTACTTTTTTGATTTTCTTTTATTTTCAGTTCTTTATTCTTCTCATTCTTCTCTCTCATGCACGGTCTGATGCATTCTAAGAAGAAGCTTTAAAACTTAGCCATGGACCCATCCCCATTTAGGTTTATCTTGTCTGTAATTCTGAGTAGCCACAACTTAAATTTTCATGTAAATATGTGTTTTCACCTGCCCTAGAAAAGGACTTCCTTGGTAAATGAGAAGGTTAGCACTCATCATGTCCATCATAAGTGAATAAAAACGAAGGATGTGTAAGTAAAGGCAGTGACCTGGTCAGCTATAGAAACCAGCTGAACTCTCAGATTCCTGTGTCATGGGGAGGTGTCCTGTGACCTGAAGGCTGTGCCATGGGACTGCATTCTGGTCCCTGCAGTGTTGCTCTGTTAGGACCATCCACCAACATGGTATTAAGAATCTGGATATTATTCTAATTGATGAGGACTCTGGGAATTTATCCTGTCTGGTCTGACACAGTCTTCTGAACAAGGACCTTTGTGTTGTCTCAAAAAGGTGCTTTGTTCCAGGACTGCTCGTTGTAAACGAAATCTTGATCCAACTTGCTCTGTAATGTGAGCTGAGCTCCTGCTCAGCATCAGTGAGGGGATGGACAGTCATAATGGAAACATTTATATGAACACACCTCCTCTGCAGAGGGTGGAAAAGAAAAGGAGGTTGGGTCAGTCCAGACATGTGGGCTCTTCATTCTTCTTGTTCTTTTCTCATGGCACAGGTAGGGACAGACCTCAGTATAATGTGGCTGCACTCATACTGTTTCCCGTTCCTCTAATTTAAACCCTGAAAAAACATTTTCTTTGCTCTCTTCTCAGTCACCCGGTGTGTCTGTTTGCAGGATGCTTCTCTCAGCCTGGGCTGACTCAGCCACCCTACTCCACATTCATGGGAGCATCAAAAATACTCACCTGCACCATGAAAATTGGCATCAGTATTGCTGAGAACTACATGAATTTGTACCAGCAGAGGCAAGGGTTCCATCCCTTTTTTTACTACTACTCAGATTTAGACAAGCAACAGAGCTCTGGGCCCTCAGCCTGATAAGGTTGAATGATGTTCTCTATAGTGACACAAGCAGACAGCAAAGTGTGCCGAACACCTTCTATTTCCTATGAACTAGAGTCAGAATTTGTGAACCCTGATTCCTGAAATGTTATGTTAAAGGACATTTCTCCTAATATATCCTATTTCTTCTAATAGGTCCTATTTCTCCTAATATGGCCTGGACAATTCTTAAATTTTTAGGTTGAAGATGAACCTTCTATTAATTGAGAAGAAGGCTCTTGGCTCTAGACCTGCTCAGTTTCCTTAGTTCAATCTTAAGAAGCATTCTCCTTGCTTGTCAGATTGGGTTAATATTGAAATATATCAAAGTTATTTAGATATAGAATAATAATAATGTTTATCCCAAGGACTGATCCTTCTTGATCCAGAAGCATCTCACAAGAGCTCCAAGGGAAATGTTCTCTAATTCTTCCTGCATATGATGGACCCCTAAAGACATACTCTCTGTCATATCCACTTTAGTAAAACCTCTATTCTTCAGGGTTACCAGGGTAACCTCTCCCCCTGGGAGAAGGGCAAGGAGTAACTGATTAGTGGGGAGAGAGTTTATCACAGGGACTATACATAAGCCACTTGCCTAAACTTAACAAACAGTATCTTAGTATCATGCTCTTGTGAACTGATTGTGAAAATTACATTCTGATCCTTACACAATATTTGGCTCAGCATGATGAAAGGGATTTCTATTGTTTGGCCAAGATCTGGTATTGAAAAAAAGAAGGAAAGTTTAGCTTTGGCTGTCACACACAGAGCTGTCTTGTCAAGGGGCTCAGATATCAGCAAGCTCAGCTTTTTTGCATATACATCTATAGATAGGCTAGGTCCAGCACACGCAAAAAAGGAAATTGAGTTACACAATGTACATAATGTCAAAGGACACAGCTGAGGAAAGATGCACTGAAGGGATGCATCATAACATGGAAATTGCAATGCTGGGAGTGCTGACAAAAGCCTGAAATCCCAGTTACATGGAAGGCAGAAACTAAAGGATCATGGTACAAGAAGGTTCAGAAATAGTGTGAGAGCCTATATGGAAAAAAAAAATATGTGCCTGGAGCATGGCTCAAGTGGTAGAGCCATTGCTTAGTAAGCACCAGACTCTGAGGTCAAGTTCCTGAATTTCCAAAAACTAGATGCATACTCTGCATTTTGACACTTAAGGATAGGACACTTAGGATCTAGATGGTGGAGAAAAGTCATGGCATGGAAGGGAGGCTTGGTTCTGTGCTACAAGTGGGCATATTCCTGAGGGCCTTGTGAAGAATTACATGTCAACCTTGGTCAGATAGCCTGTCCACTACTCAGCGTGGCTGAACTGTCTGGTTGAGCCTTTTCTGTCTAGCTCACACCCTTCCTCACTGTCTCTTTTGCAGCATAGCTCATAGGTACAGTTTTGTACCTAGTCTTTGATAGAGATCACACAGGGAAACATGTTTTGTCCAGGGGTGGGTCCCAGTGGGAGTGAGAAGGACATGAGGAAAAGTGAAGGAGGGTGAAAATGCTGAACATATTTTACATTCATATATGAAAATAAAACAGTGAAACCTATTAAAATTGTTCAAAGAAATGTGGGGAGAGAAAAGGAATAAGATGGAGGGAGTAAATCCAATTAAGATAAAATTTAGGTGTTTATGTATACGTCACTAATATGTTGTAATCCCCCTTTGCAACTGAAAGGGAATAAAACCTCTGGCTTTCCAGACCCTGGCCTGGAGTCAATAATACCATCAGCTCTGTAAAGATTTTGCTGTAAGGTTGAGCTGACAGCCTGGTTAACTGAACTCTGTAGCTAGAGTTGCAGCAGAAGAAACCACAGATTACCAGCCTTCAAGCTGGCAATAAGAGAGAGCTGGTGGTTTTTCTCAAAAGTCCTTACTTGCAGGCAAGAACACACTGAGAGCCGAGGTGACAAAACCCACCAAGAAACAAAAGGTCTGAATGCATACTCCAGGGACCAGTAAACTTTGGAGGGAAAGGGAGAACTAAAAAAGCAATAAAAGGAGAAACCCAAATCATTTCAGCAGACTACTGCTTTCCAGGTCCCGCTCCTTGTCTCTCCAACCAGTCTTTGCTTTCATTTTGTGGCAATAAAGATTTCTTAGGTTATACTCTTCCGTGTTCATTTATTTAATTCCTTAAAAGTTACAGAACAAGAATCCACAGTAGCAAAATGTCCCAAACCCATGTAACACAATACAATATGTTAATAAAACATTAAAGGATAAAAATGAGAAATATGTAGATTAGAGTTAAAAACAAGACACAACATGGAAGTGACCTGGGTCCTGGTCCACAAGTGAAAATATTCCTAATGGTTTTGTGGAGGAGCACATGAAGACATTCACAGACAGGATACTCTGTGCATTCGTCACAAAGGCAGAAATGTACAGCAGAGCCTCTTCACCTGTCTAGTTCATACCCTTCCTCATGGTCTCATTTGCACAATAGCTCACAGGACCAGTTTATTATACCAGGCACTCTGATAGAGACTACACAGCTCAGTAGAGAAGAACAAATTTAAAGAAGGGCCTGTCTCTGCTTTTCTCAACATAGTAGTGTGTGTTCCTGGGAGAATGGGGACACTGTGGACAGATGTCTGATCAACACCACAGAAGAGGTACACTTAGCACAATGAGGTCAAAAAAAGGATGGAACTGTCCACCAACTGCACGTGCATGACTGTTTTTAAGTCACCCTGATATCTTGTAAAGATATACAGGAAAAATTTTAAATCCTGTCAAGGAGAACACTGGAAAAATTGCTGAGGCAATTGACCTTGAATGTGCCCTGTTGTGTGTTGACACAGTTCTCTGTCAAGGTGTGGGTGCAGATTGTGACATTGTTGCCAATATGCTTTCCTTTTCAGTGGCAGAATATAATTATATGCCTCCTTGAAGAGCGTTTTTGCTCACTATTCTGCTTTGGAGGGTACAATGTAATGAGAGGAAGCCAGTGATAATTCTAGACAGCATGGTAAAAAACAAATGATTGTAGTGTCTTTTTCATGATTCTTTATGTGACACTGACCTGAATTAATGCAAATGGTAAACCATTCCAGGATTCAGTAAGAGAATGCAAATGAGCTTGTGAGGAATCAACACCTATCAAATGCATGAACAGCTGTTAAAGCAAGAATTAACTGTGTGGTTTTACCTTCCAGATTTATGGTTATTTGTTATCCAGTATCGCATAGATCATCTGGCCTGATACAATGTAGAATTGATAAGAATAATCATTTTCAATCCCAGTAGATAGCTCCAAAAGGAGTTCTCCATTAGGTGGAAAATTCACTGTAAATATCCCACTCATTCAACAGCAGATGGTTCCATAGCAACCATTCAGTAATGGAACAAATCCTAGCCCCATTGCCAGGAAACTGCAACCATGCTCTTGAACGTGAGCAGTCAGTGTTCTCAATGAAGAAGATGCTTCACTCCACCTACCAACATGAGCCTAGGCATAGTATTTCCAACTGGATGTGGATTATTCCCAGCAAATCATATGCTACACTGCAAAACAACTCAACCAACTTAAGATGAGTAAATTCCTAAAAACTCATTTTAATAACCAATTGCCCCCTGAATTGGAGGCACAGAAATTTACTAACATCTCCTGGAAACATTATTGGATTCCATGCACTGAGTAAACTTCTCTGAGATTGTAGACCTGGTTGAGCACCTGTATGGCCACTTGAATATAAACTGAACTAGCATAAAAAAAACTTTTCCCTTTATTTTTCAATTCATTTCCTTTCACTTAATCAGCAATATATCCAATATGTCATAGCTAATAAATTCTTAAGTTATTTATTCCAGAAATAGTTCCTCTTACTCATTCAAAACACTCAGATATAGTTAATTTCATAGAACACTAAAACTGAAGGCAGACACTTGTGTAGGGTTTCAAGAAAAACTAGAGAAAAACCCACAAACAGGAATGAGCAACAAGAAGCAAGCAATGTATGCGAGTCAATCTGTAAACTGTGTGGAAATATCACAAAGTAAAATGTACATTTACAGGTTAAGCCACTTAAAGGGAGAAAAAAAGCCCTAGACAAAATGGCCACTAGAAGTTTCTGTGGCTAATATATTTGTCCCTGTACAGGTGTTCAGTGGCCCATGTGCAATGCTAGACCAGATGTGTCCTCCAAATCTGTAGCACAACCTGCCCAGGTCAACCTCTGACCATGTAATTGCTCTCAGGTTGAAGAACAAGGGATGAAGAAGATGGCAAGAGGATCTTACTTGCATAACTTACCGTGGATACACACCACCTTCTTGCAGCATCCTCAGGACTTTCTGAAAGAACAGCTACAATTCTGAGGTCAAGTGTTCCTTCCAATATCCACGGCATTCCTGCTTTTTGTGCACTGTGTCTTCACTTGTTGCTCAGCTTAAAATTGGTTTTAGATCCAAATCTTAATCAATCTAATCTGATCTAGATCCCATAGTCTTTGTTATTCATACTTTGGTTTCAGGTCTAGTTCTCAAATAGTGACTTGGGAAATCTCTCTGGCCATGTCCCCAGGAGGGAGAATGAGTCTCACTTGTGGCTCCAGCACTGTAGCTATCACTGATGATTCTCCATACTAGTTCCAGCTGAAGATTAGGCCATGTTCCCAGGACTCTGATTTATAAACCAAACTATAGACACTCCTGAATTTCTGCCTGGTTTTCAGGTTCTTGGGGGCAAAGCTGTCTCGAACCACTCAAGTATCCAGCCTTAGGACAAGTCTTAGTACTGTTGCAGACTGGTGTACAAGGGTGTACCACACAATGACAGTCAGATGAGGAAATAAGACATAAAGCAACCATTGGCCAGAGTGAGGCTATTAATAATCCTATGAACTGAGGGACAAATGACCCCTCTTCTCAGGTCCCAGGCAATATAAATGAGACAAAGTTGAAAGAAAGACATGTAAGCAATTCTTATCTCCTACGTGATCTTAAGTGGAAGAATCACATGCCTGATTTGGGTGGAGATTTTCTCCTGAAACCAGAGCTCAAGTTTTACATTTCACAGAGGGCAATAAATATTTGATAGGTTGAATGGGCTGGTGTCAAACATTTTTGCTCCTTTATTGTCTTACAATGAACTTTTCCAGACAGAAACAAAGAAAAGACACCTTCATTCTCTGTATAACTAAAGACAGTATTTCACTCAATCATTTCAATAAATGGCACTATATTTTATCAAATCTAAGAATTATTGTGCACTACATATTAGTTAGCAGCTTATTGTCTGTAGTTACATGTAAATTTCAGTACTTTTAATATATAAAAATATGCTAAAACATCTTTGGGAAGGAATGAACATGCTAAAAACAATAGAGGAAGTGTATCTGACCAATGTTGGCACCTCTTGTGAAATTCTCTTCATTTTCATTGGCACAGAGATTTATAACAGCACCATCTTCAAAGCACACATGAACACCACTACTGGGAACCATTAACAGTTCAAATAGCTGAGCCAATACAAACATGAGGTAAAGAATATACATGAAAAATAAGGTGGATTCTGTGGAGACTATAAGTGGTGACATGTCCTTGGAGTTCTAGAAACTTACTCATTTTCTAGAGGCTATGCACATGACCATGTGAGAAGTGTGATGGCCCTAAATTGTCTCCTCTGGATGAAATTGCTTGGATTTGCAGGAAGAAGTGTAGGTCAAGGCCCAGATGTAACTGCAGAAGAATTGAAGTTCACGCTTCAACTCTCAGAGAGCCTGTGGTATAGGGTGATGCTTATAGGGAAATGTGTCTTATATTTGGTTAACTGATAATGTAATTGAGCACAATATCAGCCACTTCCTATGCAAGCAATTCACAGAAATGTTTCAGAGCACAGAAAGAAAATAATGAATTTCAACTACAATAACAACTGCAACCAAAGCATAATGACAGCAGTAACAACAGCAAGAATCCCTGGAGGAAGCCTCTTATTTTCAAAATTTTCACAGAAATGAAACAAAATATCCATTATAGGAAGTGAAATTATGCAGTAAAGAAACAGGAAAATTTATCTGTACACAGGAACGAAGGCAAAAAAATAAGTCAAAGCAACACAATACAAAAGTGATTGATTGGGTCACTAAGAATCACAGGCTGGATTCACTAAGTGAACACTTCCTTAGACTCTTTGGCTGATTCCTGTATCATCACAGGCAGCAAAGGTAAAACACAAAAACAAAAAGAAGGAAAACCTTATACAACACACAAGTTAACATTGAAGCTAAGCTTCCTGTCACCTGGCCCAGGCCCATCCTAGGGAGCATAATTTCATGGAAATTTCCACTCAGCCCTGTAAGAAGGCCTGAGAGCTTTGGCACTGGAGTATCTCCACAGTCATGTGAAGGAAAGCACTCAGCTGGTTCTACCATGGCTTGGCTGGTCTTTGCCCTCTGAACCATCCTCACAGGCCAAAGGTAGACAGTAGTCAGATCCTCCACAGGAAACAACCATCCAGGGATGAACACTTATCCTTTCCTCTCTAATAAGAATTCTTCACTTGCCTCCCAATTGCAGCTCTCTTTTGGATCTGTGTTTCCAGGTATCCTGCATATTTTGTTGTGAACAGCCATGCTAAAATCTGCCTCTCTGAGATAAGCAGTCAAGGTCACTTGCAACTTTTGCAGTGACTACAGTGGTTAGTGTGCTGAATGGCCCAGCAGAGCACAAGGAAAGACCCCTTGTTCATGATGGTAGAGGAAAGTAATGGTGTTAGGTGATCCATGGGTGATGTCATCCCAGAAGTCCTCATAGGCTTAGACCATGGCCTGGATCTGTGCCTGACCACCAGTGCATACAAGATGTGAAGATTGCTGAACAACACTTTAGAGGTTACAATGGCAGTGGAGCAGCCCATGGACCCCAACTTGATCCGGACCAAATTGGTATGATGCAGAACTTCTCACCTCCTTGGCCCAATAACATCATCCCTCCTATTGCCCTGACTCACAATTCAGAGGAAGCCTTATGACCTTGCTTTGAAATTGTGCCTCTTCCCAAAGATTTTGGTAATCCATAACTAGGTAATAAATAATGTCTTTTTTGGACATAACTGAATTTGACCCACAAATCCCCATATTGCATCATTTTTCTACTTAAAATGTGGTTTGTAAGTGAATCTGTATAGTTGTCACCATGTGCTTGATGGAGTTTTATTTTCCTGGTAGATGTTCTTGCTATGCACACTGCCATACTCCTTTGTAACCTTTATGCATATTCAACACACATGAGCCACTACACAAAGCAGAACACTGAATATTCCCTTGGAGATAACACCTTAACACTCATGTGCAACTCATGGCCCACCTGACATCATGTACACAATTTCCTCTTTCACAGGACACAGAGAATAAACCACAAGAGTGAAGATGATCATATTCACTCCACAACTGACCCCTTGGAATATGAAAGTGAAACATCGCATTGAGAATCACATAAAATAAAGTTAAATCCAAATGGTGACAAGGCCCAATACAAATACAAGCAGTGTTATAAAAAACAGCTCATGCTAAGAGGAGGTCAGTAATGGGAGAGGGAGGGTAAAAGAAGGAGGTTGAAAGGTAAATATGGTTGATGTACTCTCCATACAAGAATCAACATAGAATTTTTAAACCTGTTGAAATCACCATAAGAAGAGGACAATGGTACAACGATTTATATCTAAAGACAATTTTAACCTGGGAAGCAAATGTGGACAAAGTGAACAAAGAATAAGAATGAATTCATGCCATGGTGCAGCATCCTCAGCACCATCAGAAAGAACAACTACATTTCTGAGGTCAAGGGTTGTTTTGACTCTTCACACAAGAACTTTTGTGTATCCATGGCGAATTATGCAAATAAGATCCTCTTTCCATCTCTTTGCACCCCTGTTCTTCAACCCTGAGAGCAATTATGCTGTCAGGGATAGACCGAGGGAGGTTGTGCTATGTATTTTCCCCATGGGAGGAAGTACTGCACATGGGGCAGAGAGCAACTGTGCAGGGAAAAATATATTATAAACTTCAGCCTCCTTTCAATTTCTGAGACAATCTGCTGCTTCTTCTCATGGCCTTTTGGTCTAGGAGCTCTTTTTTGTTGTGGTTGGTGGTGGTGCATTCTGGCATTTACAAAAGTTCTTATAATTTATCAAATATATCATACTTGATTTTTTTGTCTCTAAGTGGTTTAATTAATAAGTGCTGATTTTACTTGGTGACACTTTCACTTTGTTTCCAGATTTAATCACTTACATTGCTTGTCTCTTGTTGCTCATTCCTGTTTGTGGGTATTTTTCTAGTTTTGTTGAAACTCCACACAATTTTAGTTATATATGGTATTAACTGTATCTGAGCGTTGTGAATAAATAATTCAAATGAATTATGAATAATTCAAATGAATTATGAATAATTCATGGACAATTAACTCAAGATGTTATAAAATTTGACATGTTGGATACACAGCTGTATGAAATGAAAATTATTTTGGCACTTCTTAAAAAAGAATTTAAAAAGGAAAAGAATTTAAGAGTAGGGGATGAGTGTTTTTTTTTAATGCCAGTTCAGTTTATATTCAATAAGCCATGCAGGTGCACAACCTGGTCTACAAGATCAGAAATCTCAAAGAAGTTTGAAACCAAACTTGGTTTGATAATCATGGTTGACAATACTCAATGCATGTAATCCAATATTATTGTCAGGAGTTGTTATTAAGGTATAGGCTCCAAGGCAGGGGCCAACTGGCCACTAAAATGAGTTTCCAAGAATTACTCATCTTAAACTCGTTGACTACTTTTGTAGCATAACGGATAATCCATGCTGGGGATACTCCAGGACCACTTGAGAAGATTATGCCCAAGGTCCTGTGGGTAAATGGAAGAGATTATCTGTGAAGTGTTTTCTTTAGTAAGGACACTGAAGAACCAGTCATATGGAACCACTTGCTGTGGAATGAATGGAACACTTACATTGAATTGAATGTATCTACTGAGGTGGAAGATAACTGTTCTTATCAATCTTACTTCATATCAGGCCAGATAATCTGTGTGATGCTGGACAACAACCTCAAATCTGGGACATAAAAACAGCAGATAAATTGGTGCTCTTACAGCTGTGCATGCATATGATAGGTGTTGATTCCTCACAAGCTCATTTGTATTTTCTTACTAAATCCAGTTAAGGATCACACTTTGTGTTAAGTCTGGTTAGAGTAACATAAAGAAACATGAACAGGATAATACAACCAAATGTTTTTCAGCCTATTTTCACTGGCTTCTTCTCAGTATATTTTACTCCCCAAATCAAGATAGTGGAGCAAGGCATCCTTCAAAGAGGTCTATTATTATATTCTGCCACTGAAAAGCAATGGATATCAGGCAACAATTTCACAACCTGTACCCACACCTTGACTGAAGACTGTCAACACACAGCAAAGCTCATTCAAAATCGCTTGCTTTAGCAATTTTTGTAACCAAAATAGTTGTAAATATTTCCCTTGGGCAGATGGTTGGTCCAGAGAAATGATCTGGTGTTCAATCATAAATGAAATTTATGCAAACTCATGTGGTTTACCTTTTACAAGATATAAAGCTTTTCTTTGTGCTTAATCCACTCCAGCCTGACCATGGATGTCATACCTGATGCACAGTTCAGGTACATCTCAGCAATGCCTGTCCTGGGACAGAAAAGTCTGAAAAGGTCACAAATACCCTCATCTTCAGTGTCATCACCCTCACTGTCACATTTTGGGGGGGCACATACATAGGCCATATTCTCCCCAAAACATATGCCATAAAGAAGATTCAGCCTTAACTAATACAATATGTATTCAGACCTCTTTTCCCTTTATTCATTGTATAATTGAGATTTCATCCAGGAATCTACCTTAATCTCTTTTCTTTGCTTTTTTTTGTTGTGGTAATGCTTTCTATTCAAGTGTTCTACTACCTTGGACCATCACTGTCCTACCTCCATCTACTGAGTGACTGGAATTGCAGGCATATACCACCATGCCTGTCCAATACCTTATTGCTCTTAATCCTCCATATCTCACCTAGTTACTACTTGCACTGCTCAGACACCACTATTGTAAAACAATGTTACTACACAAAGTCAAACTTGACTATGGCTGAACTTCATAAGTAACCATTCCTATACCCTTCTTAGATGTTCAATTACTAGAGTTTTGTTCATCATTTATCAGTTGCAATATGTTGTTTTAATAATAAAATATTTTGGATGAAAACAGATCAAGATTTCTTTATGATTATTGCCAAGGGCTTTTTGATCTTTGTTTTGCCTTGGTTCTTTTTTTGAGTCTGTATTTTGTTGGTGAAACCAAATACCAACAAAGGAAAATTTCTTGTTAGTCCTAGATTGTCAGAAGTCTAATATTAATGTGCTGTCATCTCCCTAGGGCTTTTTTTTTTGGCTACACTACCTAATGGATGAAAACAAAAGATCAAGAGAGTGCAAAAGAGGGGAGAATCTCCTGTTTGTTTTTTTGTTTTACTGGGGTCTGAACAAAAGGCTCTTTCTACACAGGCACATTATTACCTGAGACATTCTTCTTCAGAACTTGTGTTTTAGTTTATTTTTCAAATAGGGTTTTGTGCTTTTACTCAGGTCCAGATCATTCCATGATTCTCCAATTGCTGCCTCCTAAATAGATGAGAATACAGACCTATACTACCACGTCTGGGTCTCTTTTGAGGTAGGGTCTCACTAACATTTTCTCCATGCTAATCTAGAAACAATATATTTACTTTCAGTATCCTGCATAACTGGTATTACACATTTTCACCAACATAGCTGGCCCTGAATTTGCCCATTTAACAAACCCATTCTCAAAATAAGCAATCCAACTCTGTGTTAACCAAGTTTTGGCAGAGCCTTCATGACAGACTCAACTCATAAACATTCCTTTCTGCATACTGTTGCATTTAGGACTACATTTCCCTCATACGACCTTTCTCCACTCAGCAGAGAAGGGCAGGTCATCATCCATGATCACAACCTTATGAAGTGTCTCACTGTGAATCTTCTCATCTCCATGTTTACGTATCCTGTCTACATCCCCTCCTACTTCCCATCACTGGCAGTTTGATACTCAACACTTTTTGCCTCCCCGTGTTGAATATCATGCTCTGCAGTACAGCCATGCTTTTATCACTTGTTGGACTAAATCTTGACCCACCTGGAATTCTTACCATGGGTTTCTGCTTCTTTAGAGCTCCAATAGACCCAGGTCAAGGATGGACTCTGTTGATTGCCTCAACTTTAGTCATGTGTTTTACTAAAATTAATAGTGTAATCTGTGCTTCCAAGATCACTTGTATAAAGTTATAACATATTATATAATATAAATATATGTCCTGATTATAGTCCTTTTCTGGACAAAATATATGTCTTTTGTCATTGATAATCTTAACAAAGATTTGCCTAATTCTTGGTACTTTTTGAAGACCTCCATGTCATTTTCCACTGTGCTTTTATCTTCTGATCAGGTAGTCTAGGCTTTGGAGCCCATGACATCCAATCACATCCCAATTTCTTGAATAAGGGATACAGATGCAAAAGACCAAGAAGATATCTAGGAAGGTACAGCAAAGGCTGAAAAGAAAGGACAGAAAAAATGGAACAGCAGAATTCTAAGGAAAGGTGTTGCCCTAGCAATAGGGAAGTAGCACCATCTAGTCTGTTGAATAATAAGAAAGCAACTGAGGCCAGTAGGAAAAGGGGACCAGGAACTAGAGAAAAGGTTAGATCAAAAAGAATGAACCTAGAAGGTAACACATATGCACAGGAAATTAATGTGAGTCAACTCCCTGTATAGTTATCCTTATCTCAACTAGCAAAAACCCTTGTTCCTTCCTATTATTGCTTATACTCTCTCTTCAACAAAATTAGAGATAAGAGCAAAATAGTTTCTGTTGGGTATTGAGGAGATAGGGGTCTGGAGAGGGAGGGGGCAGACTGGGTGGTAAGGGAGGGGGTGGGGGCGGGGGGGGAGAAATGACCCAAGCGTTGTATGCACATATGAATAATAAAATAATAAAAAAAATACAGCTAAGAGAAAAAAAAAAAAGAAAGACCTCACTTCCATGGGACACTATCTTGGGCCCTACGAGAGAAATCTCCACCCAAAGGACTTAGAAACCACCTCAGTGAGGCAGCTCCTGTGTCTTCCATGAGCTCCTCATCTGTTGGCTATGCTATTCCCAGCTTGTAGAGTCGGCTGGAGGTTTAGTGATGCATGATGAAGATGGGACAGTGGTCCTTGAACAAACCCCAAGATGACCCTCACTGCCAGAGGTGGGGAAGGAAGTATTAGTTGAAGACAATCTGTCAACTTACCAGACTCCCAGGGGACAGGGAAAGAGTGCAGGGAGAAAAGTGTTCTGCTAGTCCTTCATGGAGTTATCCTTCATGTGTAGCTGCTGTTCAAAGTCCCTGTCATAGAAAAGTGTCCACTCCTCATGTGCTGCCCCTGCCACTGTTGCTGCCTCTGCTGAATGGTCAAGGTGAGCTGCTGACAATCTTAAACTTTACTGTACTGTTGTAGAGAAAGACTTGGGCAACAGAGAGAAGAACCAGTGTCTAAAGAAAGTCATGGGTAATAAAATAGAAACCTTGGAGGGAAGAACAGAGACAGTTTCAGATTTCACTGCCCCTCAGACTGCCCCTTGTTTAGTTCTCCCTGTTCAGGCCATGCAGACCCCTGACCCTGCCCATTTACATTATGTAGATGCCAGCTACTGTTTTCACCACTGACTTGCTGACCAGGCTGCTGGATCCCTGATCCTGCCTGTTGTTTCACTTCTTCCTATACCAAATATTGATGGGGGACTGAGTTCCCCAATCTTCAATTCTCCTTTGCCTGTCTCTGCACACCCTCTTTCTCCCTATTTAGATCAAGTCCCAATTTAGGGGTTCTATCCAATGAAAGTCCCCTGCTTTACTGAGAGCTGCAAAACTCCCACTTCTGATCTCTCCAAACCTCTTGTCCATGAATAATTCCCCTTAAAGTCTCCCTGCTGCATATGGGAATCCTGACACCTATGTGCATAGATCTACCTCGCCCTCTTTCCTTCACCATGACTCCTTTTCTCATTGCCACCAGAAGTGCTGTTACTTTGAGCTTGGCAGTACATCACTTTGTCACAGTCTTTCCTAACCCAGCCGCCAGTACATCTGCACATGTGATATGGAAGCCCCCACTAGATGCTGAGGTGACTAACATGCTGGTCAGCAACATAGAGCCTGTCTTTGTAATGCCCTCTTTGTTTGGTCTTTGATAGCACAGATCCAATATTTCTATGCATCCTGGCAGGGTATGCCTCTGCAATGCCATCAACCAAGCCTGGAAATTACATCAATGGTGCTATGGATACTTGACCTCCTTCCAAGGTTATTCTTGTCTCTCCAAATACAATCATATCTCATTTGATGGTCTAGGCACTTGCACCTCAGGGGTAGCATTGCCTCAGCCCAAGTCTCCACAAGTGAGTTTATATAATATGTCAAATTTGTCTGACTTCTTTTGCAAGGTATAGAATTTTCACGTGTAACCCATATTTTTGTGTAAATCTATAGCATCTTCCTATTTGCTGAATAGTATTCCTTTGTGTGGTTGTACCTCTCTTATGCATTCACAAGTAGATAAGTGCTTTTATGTATAGTTTTCAGTTATTGGAAAAGAAGTTGGTATAAATATTCTTGTTATTTAGTGAAAGTAACAGCATAGTTTATTAGGAAAGAAATATATTTTTAAAAGACTGAAAGCTGATGGCCTCTAGAGTGAGTGATTATGATTCGCAAACATTTTCTTTCTCTCTCTGTCTGTCTTTCCTTTCCCTTTCAGGGTATCACTATGTAGTCAAGCCCAGCCTAGTGCTTAAATGTTTCTCAAAGTTTTATATTTTATGAAATCTATAAATTAAGGTTTCCATACAATCTTGTTCATGTTTTTGTATGTACCAAATCTTTGCCTAACCCAAGAGCATAAAGTGAACAGTCTGGCCTTGAACTCACTATGTTACCCATGGATGCCTTGAGTTTTCCATTCTTTTGCATCTACTGATCTAGTGCCTAGTAATACAAGTGCCACAACCCAACCACAACTGGATCAAAAATTATTATTAATGGATGTTGGAATGAGTGTGTAGTCATGATGAGATCCTGTCACATATATATGCCTTAGACATAATAAGTATCTTTTCTAAATGAATGATCTCTTCCTTTTGACTATGGCATCTTTGAATAAATCTTTGAACAGAATCCTTCAAATACATTTTATCAGTAATATTTAGACTGTGATCAGATACTGCAAATCAAGTTATAAATTGACAAAGGGGAAGTGTTGAAAAATGCTATAGGTTTCATTTTAAAAATACATAACCAATTTGTGAAAAAGAGAATTTACATGCTGTGAACCTGTGATTCAATCTTCTAATGCTAGCAACTTGGGAGGACTAGATCTAGAGCATCATGGTTGAAGGGAAGCTGGGGCAAATGGTTTATGATACCTCATCTCAACCAATAGCTGGGTACAGAGGTACACAACAGTCATCCAAAGTTGTGCAATAGGCTAGAATTGGAGGATTATGATTACAAGCCAGTTTGGGAAGAAAAAGTTCATAAAATACCCAACTCAGGGGGAAAAAATATGGATGTGGTTGCAAATGTCTGTCAACACAGCAAGTGTGGGAAGCATAGAACAGGAAGAACACATGCTCTTCTATGCAAAAAGCAACATCAAGTATCTCCAAAATAACCAGGGAGAAAGGACTAGAGGCATGGATCCAATGGTAGAGAACCATCTCAGCATTTGGGACATCCTGCGTTCAACCTCAGTAAAATAAAAATCAATAAACCAGTATTTGTTTTAGTGTTGATTTGTTTGTTAGACTAAACAATTCAGACAAATTAGAGACCTTTACCTAGATATTCAAAGCTTCAGTGTCTCATTTATATTCTGTTCCTCTCCTATGCCTTGCAATCCCGACTCTATGCCTGCATCCATTAATGCTTCTGAATATTTTGTGAGCAGCCCCATGTCTGTAATGAATGAAGCTCTGTCCTCCTAGCTTCCTCTGAGAACTTGTGGGATTCACTTGATAATGACACCATGGATGAAGAGGACCCATTGACTTCCCTGGTAAGTTTGCTTGTGTTTGTCTAATTCAGAAGTTCTGTTGACTTGGTGACACTTTTTTTCAGTTGAATTAAAACAATAAAACCTGGACATTTATTTGTGTGCATTACTTGTACAAAAGGTTTCATTGTCATATTTACATATAGGCTTACAATGTATCTCAATTAGATTCTCTCTATCCATCATTCTCATTTTCCTCTCCTTATTCTTAGAAAAACTTCAACAAGTTTCATTGTTCACTTTTCATACATGTATACAAAGTACATTGACCATATTCACCATCTTTCACCCTCTCAGTTTACAATCCCTCCAGCCACAGGTAACCTTTCCTGGACAGGACCTGTTTGCCTTTCTGTCCCAAATTTTTGAAAGTGTATATTTATGGTTCAAGGGGGTTTCACCTTTGTAATTCATACATATGTATATCATATTTTACATATCAATAATGTGTATAATTTTCTGGATTGGACACCAAAGAAACTTATAATGTCATGCATAAAGCATTCAGTGAATTCAAGAATATTTCTTCAGGCATTTCTGTGTGTATCCAGCACCCTGGAAATTAGGGAGACACACAACTTGGGTCTGTTTCAGATTCCTCACTTCACCAAAGGCTGATGTCTTGAAGTTCCTTCCACTGGTGAGGACTATGTCCAGTTATCTCAGGAGCCCCTACATGCTCAGGCAGGAGTGCTAGAGCATGCATTGCAAGAGACTGCAGGGCTCACTGCGCTCTGGCCTACTTGTCCCAGTGCCTTCATTGCATAGTATTCACCAGGTCCAGGATGGACTTTCAAGGCAGCAGGTCAAGGATGACTGCAACAGACATACTGTGCTATTGTTTTCCCATACCACATGCAGGTGCTGGCCTCTTTCCTGTTCTCAGTGCTCTCTGGGTGTCTTCTGATCCCAACCATCCACAGTATGGTGTAAACCCTGAAACTCCCATTTATGTATGTGGCTCCAATTCCTTGACTTAATTTCAGAACAAGGGAATTTGAACCAGTCATGCTTCCTTTAACCTTCTATACATGTACAATGGTCCAGTAAATGCATGGAGTTGTTCTGGGAATTAAACATTTCCCAATCCTAATCAGGCACATTCACTATGTGAACTCAATTGTCAAAATATATCATGGGATACAAGAAAGTGGGAAATGGGAAAGAAATGAGTTACATGTAGTTTGTAGGTCACTTCTTGTTGCTATCTGGGAAGTCACCTCCTGAAGGAGCAGAAACAGTAACAATATTCCTGTGGACATAGGAAGGGAAAGAATTAAGAGTTGAGGTGATAACTGTGACTGCTCCCAGGACTGGTCAGTCCATTTCAACACCCTTTTGGACCTTAATCCTAAACTCTTAAGGCCTGAAATGTTTCGCCTTTGCAATGAGGCAGATGACTCCTGATCTAGAGCCTACTTCTCCTGCTCTCTGATTGTACTGCAGAAACTAGGAATGTATGGCTGGTTCATTCTCTTCCTCTAGGAGGTAGTAACTGTCTCTGTGACTCTGTGGTCATGATACTCACTTCCTTCTCTATCCTTCCATTCACTGCCTGCTTTGTTTCTCCTGAATAATTCCCATTGCCTCTCTCCTTGTTAAATTCTACTGTCAAGATATTTTTCAATGGAAAAACCTGGAAGCAAACATTACAAATAGACTCTTTCCATTTTAAGAAGTCATTGGATAGCTTCCTAGTTGGGAGTATATTATGTGAGCCTAGAGCTAGAACCAGCACAGGTTATACTGCCTGATGTCACCAGTTAATTTCCTTGGTGTACACTGCATCTCTACCTTACTGGGGTCACCCCACTACTCTGATGGAATAGGCCATCAGCCCTATCTGCAGAATGTTCAACTGGCATCATCATTTTGTGCCTTTTCCAGCAGGCACTTACTGATTCCTAAAGAGGTAATACAATGTCTGGCAGATTAATAACTTCTCTCTGGAGATGTTCCTTTTGGCACCCGGGGGGACTGATTCTGATAAAACCAGTGCTATTCTAGAAGTGGGGAAATAGCACCTTCTGGGCCCCTAAACAACAAGGCAACCACGTTGTATGGGGGATGCTTCTGGGCCCAAGGATGGGCATCTCCACCCCAATGACTTAAAAACAGCTTCAATAAAGCAAATCCTGTGTCCACCATGGGCTCCTCTTAGGATGGAATCAGCATCTCCAGCTTGCTGAAAGTACGCTTGGGCAGTCTAATGGAGATAGGATAGTTCTCCTTGACACAGTACCAGGCTGCTCCACTTTGAGAGAAGTCCAGCAAGGAACTTCTGTCTGAAGACCATTTGCCCAGCTCACCATAGTCCCAAATGCCAAGGAAGGAGGTACAGGTTGAAATGTCTTCAGCTATTCCATTAAGGAGCTTTCCACTTCCAAAACTGCAGCTCATTGCCCTGCAAGAGAAAAACGTTCATGTCACAGGTCCTACCACTGGAGGTGTAATTGCCACTGCTATGGGATCAAGGTAAGCTGTCTCTACCTCCTAAACTCCCAAGGATTTTTATTAAGACTTTATTTCCTGGGAAAAGAACAGTTAATATCAAAAGATTAAGATGTTTAGGGATAAAATAAGGACTTCAGAGGATAATACAGTGGTGGCCTTGGAGGGAACAACAGGTGGAGGGAGACTGCACTGCCTGTCAGTCTTTCCCAGCTTTTCCCTACCACTTCCTAACTACACTTTGAAGATTACAGCTATACCTGCCACCAATGACTCTGCAGACCAGGCTATTGGATGCCCAGTCTTGCTATCCTTCTACCTTTCTCTACACCAAAAATTGATGCGGGAATAATTCCCACAGACACTAATTCTCCTTACTTCTCTTCTGGCCCTTTTACACTCTATGTTCGGTCCCAATTTGGGGATTCCATTTAGCGAGAAGTAAGATCAGTTTCTATGCAGAGCTGCAGCATTTTTCATGGTGTACATCCCCACAGTCCTCTTCCTGAATGTGTGCATTTCATGGCTTTCTGCTACTGAAGGGCATTCCCCAAGCCCAGCTGCAAAGATCCCGCTCTTCTTTCCTTCCCCAGCCCTCCTTAAATCCCATTCAACTGGAATGCTGTTAATACTGGTGTGCCCATTACTTTGGCTACACCCTTTTCAACCAGGGCTGCCAGTGCATCTGTATACATGACCTGGCAGCCACCTTTACATCCTGAGGTCACTGTCATGAACACCATGCCCCTTCTCAATTTGTAATTGTTGCATCAGCCTGAGACCTCAGCACACTTTCTTTCCTGATTTTCCTGGTCCATTTCGACAGGCAGGATAGGCTCTTTGCTAAGTGACAATTTTATACAAGCTCACCCAATTTCATGCTCTATCCCATGTTTAACTGTCCTTTGTTCCCACAAACCCCTCTTCTGACCATATTTAGGTCCCCTGGGAGACAGAAAGAAACTGTTTTGACAAGGCCCTTCTTTTCATCTTTCCCAAGAGGTATACTGTACTTTCAAGACACCTAGTAGTTAGTAAATGTGCAAAATCAAGTAACAAGCCAGCCACTGACACTGTGAATAGTGTGGATAATAATCAACTCTCCAATACAGGGGACAGTCAGAATCATTCCCATTCCTCCTTTAGTCAGATGTCTTAGGCCCCATTGGGACAGAGCATGGCAGCTACTATAGGGGAACCAATGGACTGTAGAAAAGGGCTGTACAGATCACCTGCTGCCCTCCTTGACTTGACTGCTCACCTGGATGAGTCATGTGTGATGACTCATTTGCACTAACCATGGACCTGGCAGACTCCAATATTCTTGCTTACACATGTTTTCCTTATCCTGCAGTATTTGACTCCATAGGCCTTAACTTCCCACAGTCATACACATAAAAACAAGGTTCTTATCATTTGGTCTCTACTTGTATGTGTTGTTTGCTCTTAGGATATGAAGAAGCCTTCTTTATGAAAGTTTCTGTAAATGAAATATAGTATAATTCAAATAAACTCCATTCTGTTCCAGACTTTCAATTATGCAGTGGAATACTTTTGTTGAAACATATAATGTGTGTGACTATTTGTTTTGCTGTATTTTTATCTTATTTAATATTGTTGATATAGGGCTTTGAAATCAGGGTCTTTTTCTTGCTGACTAGCCCCTCTATTACTTTATCCACACCTCCAGCCTTTTTTTCTATTTATTGTTTATGTATGGTCATCTACTTTTTGCTAAGGGGTCTGCCTTGGACCATGATTCTTCTACCTATGCCTCCTTTGTAGATGGAATTAAAGACATGCCCAAATATCCTAGAATATTCCTTTTGCTGGGGGATGGCCTTAAACCACCATACTCCTACTCTCTGCCCTCTGAGTAGCTGTGATTTCTGGCATGTACCATCAGCCCTGGTCTTGATCTCTTTAAAAATAGCTGTATTGATCCAGGTGTGATGTGTCATGCATGTAATGCCAGGTCATCAGGGGACAGAGATTGTAGGATTACAGTCAGCGGCCAGCCTAGGCACAACTTCAGCAATTCCCTATTGAAAAACATGCTGAGAATCACGGTGCATGACAATAATGCCAGGTATTTAAGAAGCAGTATTTCTAGGATCATGGACTAAGGGAATCCTAGGCAAAACCATGAAACACAATCTGAAAAACAGACCTAAAGCAAAATAACTGGCCTGGATCAGTTTAGAGGCCTTGTCAAGCAAGCACAATACCCTGAGTTCAATACCCTGAACCATAAAAAGTGGCTGTAATAATATAATTGAAATACAATGAGGTATGTATATTAAGATTATGCAACGGAAGAAAAATGAAAAAAAAATTATGAAGTTAAAATTGTGGGACACTGTTAAAATGGTACTTATACGTAAATTTACAGCATTATTTGCAAGAAAATTAAGACAATTTCCCAAAAAAAGAGTTAAGCATTTATCAAGTACAGTTGTCTGGAGGGTTAACAGACATTAACCCTACAGACAGCCAGAAAGTGCAAAATATAGTGTAAAGATTTTTCTAGTTTTCAGAGCCCACATTTGGAAGCCCGGCTTAACTTAGAATTGAGGTCCTCAAATGCTTTTGTATTGTCTTCATCTTAGTAAAATTGCTCCCTTTAGTACCATTGAAGAGCTTTGTAGTTTGGTTTGGCAAATAATCCAAAACTGGGTATACAAATTGGACAGAAAGCTGCATGCATAGGAAGCCTTGGCACTGTCTCTTTGTTCAAGGGGAGGGCATTGATGTATCCTCCTGGGAGCGTTTCCCATAATTACCTTTCTGAGTAATAGAAAAGGAGGTGATTCACAACATAAACAAAAAGAGGGCAGATAAGAATTTTATAATTTTAACAGCTGTTTCTAAGGAGAATCCGTGAATACAATCAATGCAAACACATCACTGGATTATCTGGAGATAATCCTTTGTCTAGGTGGCAGATAAATGATCAGGTTTTATAGCCCACAGATGGAGAATATCAAAGGAAAAATGAAGGGGGTAATTAGAATCAGTAATGAAAAATGGACATGACAGATTTTGGAGTTCAAATAGTGTCTATAGAAACTCTGGAGAGGAACAAGCATCCTATAATCTCTATATATAAGACAGGGTGCACAAGACTCAGAGTTATACCAGTCTCAACCCACCTTCATGTAGATGTCTGCCATGTGACAAAAATTACAAACCTAAGTCTAAATGGTGTGCTTTACTCAATTGAATATTGGAGTAGGAAAATTTGACTAGTTAATAAAGTGATGAAGTCATGAAAGACAAAGCATCATTTAGATGAGGAGAGAAAACAGTCTGGAAAAGCCAAAGAAAAACAGATGGTGCCCTCTGGTAGTAACAACAGTTAAGTCTTCAAATATTATAGATTTTTCTAACAGCCATCCTATAGCATGGATTCTGGAAATGGGATTTTCCTTAGGACTTTGCTATATTTACTCATTAACTCTTCACTTTGCTTGGACATACAGGGGAAGCAGGAAGGCAAGTTCCCTGCTGTGTTCTGTCTTCTGTAAAGGGGCATCTGAATGCTCTTCCTTATCAACTCTCATGACGTTCCTACAACTGGATGGATAAAATGTTCTCACTATATTCATTAATAATTTTTACATATTTTCTTCTACATTTTGGAATTTAGAGATGCAAAATTTTCTACTTTTTTTTCATCTTAATAAGCGGCCAAGCTTATTGATACACACACCCATGCACAAATCTTTCTACCAGGCTGAGAATAATTAAAATTCTCCACATAGAAAATGCAATAAAAATTCCACCTTCTCATATTAGTCTCTCAATTCCCTCAATGGACAATCCCTGGAGAAGGCATGGCACCATACTATAGTTTGGTATTATCTAAAACTTTTTTATTATTAAAGTATAAATTCTAGCTTAGCAACCAACCCAATGGTTACTATAAAGTGACAATTTTTTTATTTACTCAGTAATTATCCATGTATTCATATACACAATGACAAAGAAATTGTTCAATAAAATTACAGAGATGAGCAAGTAATATTTTTATAGGCACAGTTGCAGATGGAGGATAAAAAATAATATACAAAGGTGATAAAAGAATGACATACTAAGACAATTATATCATTATGGCAGACTGATGTCTTCTTAGAGTTGACCATTTTATAATGCAATTACAACTTACTCCACACAAAATTTAGATTTTTTATGTAGAAATGTCTGGTGATTCAGGTGAGACCCTTTTTTGAGAAAACCCTTCACAAAAATAAGGCTGGTGGAGTGGCTCAAGGTGAAGACCCTGAGTTTAAACTCGAGTACCATTTAGATAAAAAACGAATGGATAGAAATGGGATTTCAAGTCAGAAATGGAATCTCTTTTTAATCTCAACATGCTAGTTTGTCCCTGTTCACCACGAAATGTACATATATTGGAACAGGAATCAATGGAATATCATAAATAAAAAAGTATAGTGTGGGTGTGTCTGGGATGGAATTTTCAAATTTTGAAATGAAACATATACTCTTAAATGGCACACATGTATATGTAAGTTTTACTTTTCTGGAGAACAGTGCAGGAGCATACCATTGTGTGGCCAGGACCAGTCTGAACACTATGATAACTGTTCTCTGTAATGATATGATAATGCACATCTTATCTTCTATCTCAAATGTCACTCTGTGCGCAGATAGGTTCATTATTTCAGAGTAGTTGAGACATTTTCAAAATGATAACTAGACTCTGCCAGTATGGGAAACCTAAGTTGTTGCTGAGAAAAGAGGTTAACGATGCTGTGCTAACAACAAAAAGGTATATTCATGTGGATTTTATAAACGCTGATTCTGCACACAGTCTACTTTAATTTTACTCAACCTAGCTTCTTTGTTGTTCTTCATTTTGAACACTCCAATATATTTACTCATTTCCAAATTTGTTTCATTACACAATTTGATTAAATTTGAGTTCATTACACAGTTTGTGTTTTTCATATATCATTCCTGGGGAGTGACTAAATATTTTCATATACTAGGAAAAATATACATTTCCTAATACAATTTTGTACACACCTCTTGAGAATATCACCCATACTGCTTTCCTCAGATGAGGACTGTGATAGTAAATATAGCAATGATTCATCAAAATAGAATTACAGATCATATGCTTCTGAATATAGCGCTCCATATTCAAAACTTAACAATGGACTGGAATATTCAGAACTTTGGAAAGGAAAGGAAGTGGGATATCAGGGCATAGTTTGCATGGGGTTGATGAGGACTGGTTCCCTGCCATTTGGAGACTGCTGGGGATGTTGTTAAGGTGTGGTGTCATCAAGTCAGTGAAGAAAGCATTTGAGGATAGAGGAAATGAGGATCCTGGTGGCCTTCGGAGAGGGTCTTGGCTGGGGTCATAGATTGGGATGTGTCTGGGAGCCTGTAAGGTCTAATGTATTCTACCGCCTTGCTCTGTAGGTTCTGGAGAAGTTGAGAGGTTTTTGAGTCCAGGTTCTGGTGAAGAGGACATGAACTGAAAAGTACTTGTTCTCTTCCAGCCTCGGTCTCCTTTGATCACTCAGGGACTCAAGCTGTAGTCATCAGATGGGCAGCTCCATTGAACCTGCATAGCACCAAAGGGGCACATTGTCCCCATTCATTGGCATTAACTACTCTACCAGGCTTGGGTAGTTGAAGAACAGTTATGTGTTAACACAGACATTAAGTGCCAGTTGGTTTGGAATGTTCTGAGTTCTTAGGCAGACTTGGGTGCCAAGCAGATCACAAGTTCATAAGCAGATCATAAGTTACTGGGGAGGATGCCCATAATGCAGTCTTCCTTATGAAATTAAGAAGGGCTTTATTTTGAAGAAACTGTCATATTTTCATCAGTAATCATAATGTAGACACAGGAGCTTGGCTTATGATTCAAAACTTCTGACTCAGGCTCTTCTTCCAGGGCCTCAGCCTTCCCAAGGGAAACCTGTCCCTAGGAAGCCATCTGCATTCCTATTTCAGATCCATCCTCACTTGTGCTTTGCATCTAGTCAATTAAGTTAAACTCTCTTAATGTCAATTATCTAAACTGTAATGTGAGGAAATCAACCCCTGCTCTGTCTAACCCTTGGACAGATTTGTGGTCCAGAAAATACTAGATATTACCCATGAGCCACAATACATTTAGCATTTGAAGAGTTGAAGTCTCACCTGTATTTAATTATCGTTACCCTGTGACATAACATAGGATGTTAACATTTCCACATCCTAATACAGGGAACTGAAGCACAGAGGCGTCAATATAGTCTATATCTTCTAAGTTAGATTTTTTTACCCTAGATATGAGGCCCTGGTCCTGTCATTTTTGTCACTGTTCTCTGCAATATCTGTTCACCTTAGTGAAGAAATTTTCCTATATGTGTACACTGTGTGGTTTAAGAATACACCACACTGCAAGATATTCTGAAACTCCTCCCTGATTTTGTATACTTTGCCACCCAAACACTGTAAAAGAAAATCAAAAGCTTGAACAGAGAGAAAATTCACTTCCACTTTTCTGTTTTGTAATATGCACTGCACTTTTGCTAATCATATTCCCTTTTTTGCAATGAAACAATGTAAGTTATTGTCAGTTATCTAATTGTTAGTTACACATTGACCAACCTCTGCCTCCCTTCTGGTAACTACTATTCTACTCTCTCTTTCTCTGAGAACTTGATTTCTCTTTTTCAGATTTCACCTCTGAGTGAGTGGGATGAGTAAATGTTTTCTGTGACTGGCTAATTTCATTTAACACAAAATCCCCCAGACCCTGCTGTGACCTTGCAAATGATAGCATGCTCCTCCTGACACATAAACATGGACATCTGAATTATTGGGTATGCTATCACTACACCACAATAACATTAAATGAAACACCACCTTGTAACCCAAAATTAATACCTCATGTGTCAACCAAATATAATTTGATCTGTGTATTAATTATTTCTAAGTACCCCATAGTATTTTGCTAGTAACATGTCACTAGCTCTCTAGCTCTCTCTATTATAATACTCTGCCAGGTTTTCTCAGACATGAGAACCGTTCCTTAGGGAAGTCAAGAAAATCTTCTAGTGGCCACAAACAGTGAGTCACAACTGTCCTAGCAATAGTGTTCATCCTGTGTAAGATTTCTTTATTAGCTCCTCTACAGTGGGCATATCAAACACTTTCAAATTTTAGGTTTCCTTCCCTTTCCCTACTCCTTCTGTATGCATTCTCCCCTTCCTGTATGACCCGTGTCCAATAATATTGGCTGCAATTGTTTTAGGTCTATAATCCACATATGAGGGAGAACATACAATTTTTGGCCTTCTGAACCTGGTTAACTTCACTTATGATGATGCTCTCCAGTTACATCCATTTACTTGCAAATGACAAAATTTCATTCTTCTTTGTGGCTGAGTAAAATTCCACTGTGTATAAATACCACATTTTCTTAATCCACTTGTCAGTAGTGGGGCATCTTGGCTGTTTTTGTAACTTGGCTATTGTGAATAGTGCTGCAATAAACATGGGTGTACAAGTGCCTTCGGAAAAACCTAAGTTGCACTCCTCTGGGTATATTCCTAGGAGTGATATTGATGAATCATATGGTAGATCTATGTTTAGTTTTTTAAGAAGCCTCCATATTGTTTTCCAAAATGGTTGTACTAGCTTACTTTCCCACCACCAGTGTAACAGGGTTCCTCTCTCCCTGCATCCTAGCCAACATTTGTTGGTGGTGGTATTTTTGATGATAGCTATTCTAACAGGAGTGAGGTGGAATCTTAGTGAGGTTTTGATTTGCATTTCCTTTACGGACAGGGACGGTGAGCATTTTTTTCATGTTTTTTTTTGCCATTTCGATTTCTTCCTTTGAAAAAGTTCTGTTTAGCTCCTTTTTTATTGGTTCATTGATTTTGGGGTAGTTTAGTGTTTTGAGCTCCTTATATATTCTGATTATCAGTCCTTTGTCTGATGTGTAGCCAGTGAATATTTTCTCCAAATTTGTGGGTGATCTTTTCAGTTTAGAAATCATTTCTTTTGTTGTGCAGAAGTTTTTAAATTTCATGCAGTCCCATTTGTCCATCCTTTCTCTTAGTTGCTGGGCTCCTGGAGTTCTACTGAGGAATTCTTTGCCTATACCTATTGTTTCCAGAGTATTCCCAGCTCTTTCCTGTATTAACTTCAGAATTTTGGGTCTGATATCAAGGTCCTTAATCCATTTTGAGTTGATACTAGTTCAGGATGATAGGCATGGATCTGTTTCAGTTTTCTATGGGCAGATAACCATTTTTCCCAACAACATTTGTTGAAGAGGCTGTCTATTCTCCATCATATATTTTTCAGCCATTTGATTTTTAACAAGGAGTGCATTGGAGAAAATAGAGTCTCTTCAACAAATGGTGGTTGGAAAACTGGATCTCCTCTGTAAAACACTGAAACTAGATCACATTCAAAGTGAATCAAATATCTTTATGTAAGATCTCAAATGGTAAAACTGATCCAGGAAAAACCAAGGAATACATTAGACCACAAACACCTAAGCCTACTTTGTGAACAGAACTCCAATAGCTCAGCAATTAAGAGAAAGTACTGACAAATGGGATTACATAAAGTGAAAAAGCTTCTTCACAACAAAAGTAACACTTGCTAGACTGAAGAGACAGCTTACAGAAAGGCAAGAAAATCTTTGTGAGTTATACCTTGAGCAAGGGATTAATAACTAAAATATCCATGAAGCTCAAAAAACTAACACCATAAAGAATTAACAACCCATTAAAAACATGGTTTTATGAACTGAATAGACAATTCTCAAAAAAAAGTGCAAATGACCAACAAACACATGAAAAATGCTCTACGTCTTTGGCCATAGGAAATGCAAGTGAAAAGGACACTGAGATTCCCCCACACCCCAGTAAGAATGGGTATTATCAGTAAAACAACAACAAAAGCATGTGAGGATATTGGGAAAACAAATACTTACACACTGTTGGTAGGAATGTAAAGTAGTGCAACCACTATGGAAAGCAGAATGGAGGTCCCTCAGAAAACTGAAAATAGAACTATAGGGCAAGCAATGAAGAGGTGACTTAATTTTGGATGAGAGAAGCACTTTAGAAACAGACTTGTAAAAGGGGCATGAGAAACAATAGGTTCCTCACGAAAATAACAAGCCTCTTACCAGAATAACAAAATGCAGCTGTAAGATCTGGGCCTCAAGGCCAGGGAGAACTGACCAGACCTTCCTGGATGCTCAGTTACATAAGCAAAGGTACAGACAGGTGGCTGAGTTTGGCCAAAAACTGACTCTGTGCCATCCAATCACAAATACAGTTTCAAGAAAGGATAGTTGAACTATGCAGGTTAATGCTCATGTCATTTCCTAGACTTCAGCCATTATTTGGCTTAGTTCTTTCATGAAGTCCAAATATCATGGTGCTTTACTCTCCTTTCAATAAACTTTTGTTCTGTGGAGTGAATTTGCTTTAACTCCTAACTTCTTGTCCAGCACCTTCATCCATTGACTGTGCAAGGACATGAACCCAGGGAAAAACAATCTAGTCTGATATCAGAATTACCATATGACAATCAAGCCATACTAAGGCTTCATATAACTGAAGAAATATGCTCCAGGTATGGTAGAATTACTTGCACACTCAAGTTTATTGCAGCAGTATTCAAATAACCAAGTTTTGGAAACAGCCTGGGTGCCCCACAACTGAAGAATGGATGAAGAAAACTTTATATATATATATATATATATATATATATATATATATATCTCCAGTGGAGTATCATTCAACCTTAAAGAAGAATGAAATTATATTGTTTGTAGGTAAATGGACAAAACTGGAGAACATCATATTAAGTGAAACAAGCCAGGCTCAAATGGTCAAAGACTGCTTGATTTCCCTCATAAGTAGAAGCTAGACCTATAAGATACATGTATGTACAAATAAATATGTCAACTTATGTACACATAATTATGCATTTATACATAGGCATATACATAGTGAGAGACAGAAAGAGAGAAAACAATATTGTTTTATTTGGTTTGACTGAGAGGACTACAGGAGGCAGAAGAAGGAAAGAGAATGCTAGAGAGTGAAAAATATTGACACATTCCAATTATGTATGAAATAATATAATGTAAAGCATTTTAAGGTGTTGAATTATGGGAGAGCAGAGCGATAGATAGAGATTAAGTAATTGCAGGGGGGTTAATCTGACTAACACATGAAATATACATGCCTGAAATGCCAAGGCAAAACCCCCTTGTGCTATCAATATTCACATAAAAAATGAAAAAAGATAAGACAGTGAAACAGATGCTTTCTGGGAGCAGGAACCAGTGGGGGATGAGAAGAAAAAAAGGAAAAGGTGACTGAGGGAGAATATGGCGAGTGTGTTTTGTGTGCATGAATGGAAATAGAATGATGAAACCTGTTGAAATATTTCTAAAAAAGGGAGCAGCAGGCATGAGGAAGTACAAGGGAGGGAATGAATTTCATTAAGATGTATTGTTAGCACAAATGTAAATATCACATGGTATCCCCCTTATGACTCATATATTCTAACAGAAAATAAAACAATGCTCACAACAAAACCATGAGGGAAACGTAATAAAATATACAGTGAATTACAATGTAGGAAGCTAAATGTCACTTTATAATATAAATTTGGCCATACTACATATGCTAATACCCATTCTGTAGGATCTGACTTTAGAAATTGCTAAAGTATTCTAAATCTATTTGAAAAAATTTAAACTGTTAATGGACCTTTGAAACATTGCTGAACCACTATCTGTTGAGGATTAAGACTAAGTTTATTATTTTACATTCAATTCCACAGTTTCCTATGACTGAGCAGGAATGCTTTTTAACCCAGCTGAACCATGACTCACAAAATGGCACCAAAAGTCATTTAGCTTTTCCTGTACTGTTTCTTCCTTTCTGTCTTTTGTTTCTTATTCTTAATTCCTTCCATCATTTTTCCTTCTGTCTTTCTTTCATGATTTCTTTCCATTTTAGGTACTAGAGATTGAGCACAGAATCTTGTTTAGCTTGTTCTAGGTCACTCAACAAAAACCCCAAACCCATTTAACTTTCTGAAAAAAAAGTATACCAATACATTCCACAATTTTAAATTTCTGTATGATCAAATTTGCAACACACCTAGACCAAGACTTCTTGTGAGAGAAAAAAATCCACAGTAACCATGTTACACAAGATGGAATGAACAAACAAGGTTCAAATCATGGATGATGGATGGATAAAGACCTGGACCTTCTGAATTGCAGAAACCAGCTGAACTCTTAAGTTCCTGGGTCTGAGAAGATATGCCCTGTGACTACCAGGGGACCTATGTGGTCACCCCTCACTGCAGACCATTCACTAAACGTGGCCTGCCCTGAGGACTAGGGACAGTGCTCACTGATGCAGAATCAACAGCAGTGTCCTCTGTGGCCTGACAGAATCCCTTCAGCAAGGAGTTCTGTATAGTAGTCTCAGAGCTCCCCCAAGAGGTAAAGCAAATTTTTATCCTCCTCAATCTGCAGTGTGAGCTGAACTCCAACACCTCACCCCAAGGAGGAGCTAGCAGAGTTACGTTGCAAATACATTTTCATGAGCAGCTCCTTCTCTGCAGAGGGTGGGAAAGAAAAGAAGGCAGGGGGCAGATTAGCCTCACTGTGGGGCTAAAGGAGCTTTGTATTGTTTGGATTCCTCTCCTCCTGGTGGTCCTCTCTTACTGCACAGGTAAGAACAGGTCTCAAGGGCAAGGTGTCAGTACAGAGCTGGCAATGATCCTTTGATTTAAACCTATGTGAGGCTCCCGGGGCCTGGTCCAAGTCCCCGTGGCAGGGTCTGCAGCCACGTGGGCCTTGGGTGGGGACGGCTCAAAGGCGGCCTGGTCCCCGTGACCCGGAGGCGGGCCTGGTCAGTTAGGTGCCCAGCGTGCCCTGAGCCCTTGTGCCGGCCTTTGTTGTGGAGGTCCGGGTGTTCGGCCCACATGGAGCCGTCAGACTGCTACAGCATACCTACTGGTACCTCCAAGTGTCCACCATCCCAGAGGGTACCTGCCTTGACTGGCACAACTGCATCCAACAGTGACTTGGCGAGTCTTTTTGGTGTCCTGTCTGCTTTGACTATGTGTTACCACCCATTCTCCAGTGTCAGAGCGGTCATCTCCTTTGTAGCAACTGTCGCCCAAAACTCACATGTTGTCCAACTTGTTAGGATCCATTCACAACTTGGCTGTGGAGAAAGGGGCCAATTCAGTACTCTTCCTTCTGCATGTGAAATAACTCTTCCACACACAGAGAAAGCAGACCATGAACTCCTGTCCATGCCCTGTTGCTTCCTGTAAATGGCAAGGCTCTTTGGATGCTGTGATGCCCCATCTGATGCATCAGCACAAGTCCATTACAACCCTACAGTGGGAGGATACAGTTTTCCTTGCCACAGACATTAATCATCCTTGTGCTATAGACTGGGTGATGATGCAGTCCTGTTTTGGCTTTCACTTCATGTTAGTTTTGGAGAAACAGGAAAAATACGATGGTCATCAGCAGTTCTTCGCAATCGTACAGCTGATAGGAACAGGCAAGCAAGCTGAAAATTTTGCTTATGGACTTGAGCTAAATGGTCATAGGTGGCGATTGACTTGGGAAGCGACTCCTCGATCTATTCATGAGGGAATTGCAACAGCCATTATGAATAGTGACTGCCTAGTCTTTGACACCAGCATTGCACAGCTTTTTGCAGAAAATGGCAATTTAGGCATCAATGTAACTATTTCCATGTTTTGAAATGAAAATCAAACATTTTCTGGCCAGTTAGTTTAAAACTGTTGCATTCAATTTAAGAGAGAATAAGACACCCATCTGCCTGCCAACCTGAAATTCTTGGTAGGTAGAAGCTAGACACATGAAGGTAAATAAAAGGAAAGGCTGTTAAACACAGGAAACAGTTGCATGTAGTAACACTAATATATTTAAAACTAAGTCAACAGTAAACCTCTGAGAAAAATATATATATATTCCCCCATGATGGGAATCTTTTGTATGAAGAAAGGAAGCATTGTAAAATAATTCTGAATTCTGTGTTTGTTGTAGATTGATTGTGCGTGTGTATGTGTGCGTGTTTTTTCCTTTAACTGACAAGCCATCTGAGTGGTTTCTGACCACTGCTTTCCCCTTTGTGAGTCAATACCTAGTGCTGCTGGGATTTTTTTTTGAGGGGTGTGTGTGTGTGTGTTTGCTAATTTTTATTTTAGTTTTTCATTAAATAAATTTGACTTTTCTGTAATTCAGGTTTTATCTCACTTTTTTGTACCTTTTTAAAGTTAGTCTTTTGATATGCGTAACTGTTTATGCCAAAGTTTGTGTTCAGTATGTATTTTCTTTTCCCTCATTAATCAGTTCATTAGAAATACTTTAAATTTAGCTATTTTGTGAAGATACGGTTCCAGAAAAGAATGGTAACATCAGAACAATTATCAAGCTATTTGAATATTTGAAGCTGTAAGATGGTCTTCTCAGTGTGTCTCCCTCTCACCATCTCACTCCTTCTCATCCAGTCATGCTTTCAGGCTTACTCTCTGAAAGGTCAGGGAATACATTCTCATTTATACAAATAACTGGAAAAAAAATCAGGCTTTTTTTTTCTTTTCCAAAATATCTTGGACAAATCACGTGTTTAAAATTTGTTCCTGTGTTTATTGGTTTTGCAAAAGAAGGCATCGTCATACACAGTATTTGTAATTTAAAGCAAATCATTTGTTTAAAAAAGCAGTTTGCAAGAAATGTTTCGGTCTTTTATAATTCTCATTAAAAAGATTATCTGGCAAATTAGCAAAAAACAATGTGAAGTGTTATTATGGCTTTTTTTAATTTGTTCATTTTCTCTCCATGGATCACATGTGTGTGTGGCTTCAGGTTTCCTCTCCCAGTTTGTGCTGACTTGTCACCCTACATATCTGCATCTCCAAGATGTTCTGCCAGACTCACCTGTACCCTGAGGGTGACATTAATGTTGCTAGCTGTGCCATACACTGGTACCAACAGAAGCCAGGATGTTCTCTTTGGTTTCTTTTGTACTGCAAGTTAGTCAATTAGGGGTCAGAGCTCAGGACTACCCAGCTGTTGTGATTAGATGAGAGGCTGCAGTGCCCTCAAGAATGAAAGAGGCTCCTGGGAGATCCTTCAACCCTTTAGCATATAGGGCCACATGGTAGAGATTATCTGTGGCCCTTGGCAGACACAAATTTGCTGATTCTGGGATTCCCCAGACTGCAAACTATGAGAAATGAATTTCTGTCATTTATAATCCACCCAATAGTGGGAATTAGGTTATAGCAGTTCAAACAGACCAAAAAACCTGCTCAGCCTATTTCTACCTTAGTAAATGAACATTATAATGGCACCTGAACAATACAGACATTTTCTCAGAAGATTCTACATTTCCAGGCAGTGAGCATGTCTGGACATGACCCTCGGTTTGAGGACAATTTTTTAACATCACTGTGTTACTGAATTCTAGTGAGTTTTTTCTTGGAAATTACAAGTCCCAGAAAAAACACAGATATTGTTAGGGTACAAGGCCAGCCACCCTCTGAGAGGACAAACGACACTCGAGACAAAGGAAGTCATAAGGCAAGGTTTATTTTCTAGCTAGCTAGGGTCCAAGCATCTGCCTGACACAGCAGGTTTCAACAAGGACCCTGAGAGAAAAGTTTAAGCAGGTCTTATACTCTTTAAAGCATCAATCATTGTCACATAGGAATTCCTCATGCCCCTGGGGTCACATTTTCCTGATCTTGCCCACATCCTGGTGGTGGGGTAATATTATTTATTGGGAACTGGGGAAACACCAGAGGTTTACTTATCAGGTTACAATGAATGTGTTCTCCCATAAATTAGAGGCTAGTAGTGGAATAGAAACCTAAGGATTAGATAAGAACAGCAGGGGAGTCCTGTTTTGGAAAGTTTATTTACAAGTGGAGACAAAGAAAGGCAGGAATGGGTGCTTATCTCTGCATGGTGCCTTTCATCTCGGTCCTGAACTTTTGCATGGCTCTAATGGGCAATTCCTCACACCTCTGTCCAAGGTTACAGCTTTTAATTGACAGTTTACCATGTTTTACAACCCTGTTTCAAGGCTATCTTCCTCTTCACGAGGTTACCCAAGGGTCATGCCACTTATAGCTGATTTTTAGGCTAGGTGGGCTGCAAATTAAAGTACCCCAACATTCCCCCCTTTAGATGTTCATAATGAGGAATCATGCTCATTTGGATGATATGCGTAAACATTTTCAGGGCTAGGTAGCCCCTCATATTGCTGTCTCAGGACCATGAGTTGGACTGTACTAACTCGATCTTTTACAAAGTTCACTAGCTTATTCAGAATGCATGGGCCGAAAGTTAGGATAAGCAGCAGTATAACCAAGGGACCCACCAGGGTGGAGACCAAGGTAGTAAACCAGGGGGACCTACTGAACCAAGCTTCGAACCAACCTTCTTGGGCTTCTCTTTCCCACTTCCTTTTTGCCAGTCCTTCCCTCACTTTAGACATAGACTCCCTAACTACTCCCGAATGATCAGCATAGAAACAACATTCCTCCCCTAAGGCGGCACATATTCCCCCCTGCTGAAGGAACAATAACTCTAGCCCCCGTCTGTTCTGAAGTACTACCTCAAATAGGGAGGTAAGGGATTTTTCTAGGTGACTAATGTAGGCTTCTATTCTCTCTATATCCTCGTCTATGGCCGTGCGCAGCGAGGACATCCCGCTATGTTGAGTAGCCAGGGAAGCTCTGCTGGTTTCTGCTCCAGCCACTCCTAGGCTAAGTAGGATAGCAATGGTTAATGCAGAAATAGGCTCTCTCTTTTTTCTTTCACCTGTTCCTGTATTCCAGTGTGAATATAGGCTCTCCTCAGAATGATAGATGATGTGGGGCAGCACAGTCTAGGACACAGAATTCCTTAGAGCCATTAAAGACATTAGCCGATAGGCAAGGGGTGAGCCCAGACTGTGAGCATATCCAACATCCATTGTCTTTTGGAATTACCCACTTAATACCATTGTCCCAGGTGGGGTTGGTATCTAAAACAGCACATAGGTCCTGTTTTCCCGCTGGCACCTTCCCTAAGCAGGTTCCTTGGCTGCTCACTTGTTGTATGGTCAGACCCCTCTTACGGTTTCCCCAGGAACATTGAGTGAGGTTTTCACTAGTCGAGACATTGTAGGCGGCATTTAGTCCTATTGCCTCATAGATTGGGGGCCTCACATCATAGCACAGCCAGCAGGAGGTAGTCATATTAGGGCTGGTGTGGTTTAATGTTAGGAATGCGGCATTTACCAAATTCCAATGGGGGTCCATAGACCTGGTCGTGGGGCTGGGCCTTCCCAGGGAAGTGCCAGTTCCTAGCGGTCCTGGAGTTGTAATACTAGCATTTGAGTGAGGTCGGGAAGGGACCAGGGTTGTGTGAGGTCGGGGAGGCGGGTCAACATAGTGTGGCTTAAGTACTTTATTGGGGTCTATCGCCCGAGTAGGGGCTGTTTGCTGTGTGAGCTGGATGGTAAATAGGGCTCCCTGGTCTTGGACCCGAGCCTCATTGGGTCATAGCAGCGAATTTCCCAGATGAAGCCTGATATCCATTGAGTGTCAGCTTTACCTTTTTCTGTAAATTTGATTTTTACAAGGTCACAGCAGGGCCTCCAGCAGCTTCTTTGTTCTGTTATACAGCCCGTAGACACGGTAATTAGGTCTGTTTTCTCAGGGGGTGGCCACCAGATGTTGCCAGTGGACACACAGGACCAGGAAGTGCAAAAAAAATTCGATGCCCCCCGCACTATTACTTTTACCTTTTAGGTGTCCTGGACAGACGTAAAAGTTATCCTTCCGAATCCCCGCACGGGCCACCAGTTTGTCAGATCAAAGGTTAAATCAGGGAACCAGATGTTGGGAGGGGTCACCTTGGAGGTCTGAGTGAGAATCTCCCCTGTGGATGTATCTATGACCACCCAGGTGAGGTGGTAGGGCTGGTGGGGATTAGGGTTCTGGGCAGGTCCCACCCAGCATAGACACAGAAGGCTTAGAATGCGCAGGAGGAATTTTATCATCTTGCTGGCTAATGGGCCTTGGGGTCTGTCCTGGTCCGGAGGTCACTGTAGGGGAGGCGTTGAGAGTTGTGTGGAGAGTTGCTCTGTACGTCTCCTGGGCCGGATGAGCTTCAGTTTTAACGGATTATTGGGGTGTCGCCGTGAGATCCACTCTCTAGCCTCTTCCTGTTCTTGCTGACTGGCTTGACGCACGTGGGAGTGATGGACCCAAGGCCTGACGCCGTCAACCTTAAGAGCAGTGGGGGTAACCAGAATGACCATGTAAGGGCCCTTCCATCTTTCTTCTAAAGTGCGGGCTCTGTGTCTCTTTACCCATACCCAATCCCCTGGGATGATGCCATGTTCCGGGTTTGATGCATCTTTGGTCTCATACAAGGAGTGCATTAAAGGCCAGATCTCTTGTTGGACCTCCTGTAGGGCCTTTATGCTAGCCAAGTAATTTGGGGCCATACTGGGGTCTTGGCCCGGTAGAGTTCGGAAAACAATGGGGGCAGAGCCCCATATAGAATTTCAAAAGGTGTCAATCCATGTACATATGGTGAATTTTGAACCCGGAAGATGGCATAGGGTAGGAGGGCCACCCAGTCTCCGCCAGTCTCGATGGCTAATTTAGATAAGGTCTCCTTTAGGGTCTGATTCATTCTTTCTACCTGCCCTGAGCTCTGGGGGTTATATTCACAATGTAGTTTCCAATTAGTCCCCACTGCCCGGGCCAGCCCTTGTAGGACGTTACTGATGAAAGCTGGACCATTATCAGAGCCTAGAGTTTCGGGGCTGCCATATATGGGTATGATTTCCTCCAGCAAAACCTTAGCTACAACCTGAGCAGTCTCTCGTTTTGTAGGAAAAGCCTCCACCCAGCCTGAGAAAGTGTCTATCAGAACCAACAAATACCTATGCCCATACCTTCCCGGCTTCACCTCAGTGAAATCCACTTCCCAGCTCTGTCCCGCTGCCCTCCCCCGTACCTGTGTACCTGTATGTAGGAGTCCCTTTTTGCTGAGTTTCATAGCCTGACACCTGGCACATTGGTCCACAATCCTTTGAATCTGGGCTGTTTGGTGTGGGAACCAGAGGCAGGCTGACTGGAGGAGGGCAAGTAGTTTTTTCTTGCCTAAATGGTTGGCTCGACGTAGGTTGGAGAGGAGAAACAGTCCTAACTTTTCAGGAAGGATCAGTCGCCCTTCGTCATCATGATACCAGCCTTGCTGGTTGGACTCTGAGCATCGGTGACCTTGGATCCACTGTCTGTCTTCCGGGGTGTACTCGGGTCGTGGTGGTAAGCGTGGAAGCTCGAGCATGGGTAAGGTCAGCACTAGGGTCGTGGAGGCCAAAGCAGCGTTTCGGGCCACTTCGTCCGCTTGCCGGTTCCCCATAGCTTCCAGAGTCTGGGAAGACTGGTGACCAGGAACGTGTACTATCGCCGCAGCCTGGGGTTTCTGCACTGCAATCAGTAATCTGTGGATCTCCGGGAGGTTAAGTAGCTCCTTTCCTTCCACTGTAATGAAACCCCTTTCCCAGTAGATGGCGCCATGTATATGGACGGTGCCGAAAACGTAGCGGCTGTCGGTATAAACAGTCACCCGTTTTCCCTTAGCCCGCTCGAGTGCCTCTGCCAGCACTATCAGTTCGGCCTTCTGGGCTGAGGTCCGCGGGGGCAACAGGGCACTCCAAATTATTTTCCCACATTGATCCACCACTACTGCCCCCGCCTTACGTACCCCATCCGAGACAAAGCTACTCCCATCTGTATACCATACCAGCTCGCTGTTGGGTAGGGCTAGGTCCTGAAAATCGGGGCGCACTTGGAGGATTTCAGCTATGATCTCTTGACAGTCATGTAGGGGGGCTTCCAGGTCCAGATTTGGCATCAAGGTGGCCATTTTAAGAGAGACTGGTTCAGAGAAGAGGATTCAGGGGGCATCCAGCAAGAGCCCTTGGTAATGAGTCAGTTGGGCGTTGGTCATCCATCTACTTGGAGGGTGCTTTAGGACCCCCTCTACTGCATTAGGGGTTACCACCTTCAGATGTTGCCCAAATGTGAGCTTATCAGCGTCCTTTACAATTAGGGCAACTGTTGCTATGATCTGCAGGCATGGGGGCCAGCCTGCTGCAACTGGGTCCAACCTTTTGGATAGATAAGCAACTGGACGCTTCCAGGGCACTAGGCACTGCGTTAGTACACCTTTCGCTATTCCCCTTTCGTCTACAAAGAGGGTGAAGGGCTTTAGAGGGTCTGGCAGTGCCAGGGCTGGAGCTCTTAGGAGGGCGGTCTTGAGCTCCTCAAAGGCCTTCTGTTGATCTGGTCCCCAGGCCCATGGGGCCTTATCTTTAGTTGCCTTGAATAAGGGTTTTGCCAGTTCAGCATACCCCAATATCCACAGCCGGCAGTAGCCTGCCATCTCCAGGAACTCACGAACTTCTCGAGCTGAGGTGGGGACAGGGAGTCTGAGAATAGTTTCTTTCATAGCATTCGTTAACCATCTGGTTCCCTCTTTTAGCTCATACCCCAGGTAGGTGACTGTTTGTCTACAAATTTGGGCCTTCTTTGCACTGGCCTGATAGCCCAATTTCCCCAGCTCCTGGAGGAGGTCTCCAGTGGCTTGCCGGCATTCAGCTTCAGATGCAGCTGCCAGAGCAAGTCATCTACATACTGCAAAAGTGTGATGGAACTGTGGCTCCGGCGATATGAGTCCAGATCCTGATTAAGAGCCTCACGGAACAGAGCAGGGGAGTTTTTGAAACCCTGTGGGAGTCAGTCCATGTTAACTGTCCGGGGGTTCCCATATTTCCATCATGCCATTCGAAGGCAAAAATTTGTTGACTGTTGGGTGCCAGGGCTATGTTAAAAAAAGCATCTTTCAAGTCCAAAGTGGTATACCAAACATGGGAAGAGGGCAAATGGCTTAGCAAGGTATAGGGGTTGGGGACTGTGGGGTGGATGTCCTCGAACCTCTTCTTTACTTCCCTTAAATCTTGGACTGGCCTATAGTCTCTTCCCCCGGGTTTCTTAATGGGGAGGAGTGGAGTGTTCCAAGCAGAACGGCAGGGCCGTAATATTCCGGCCTCCAGGAGACGGTTAATGAGAGGGGCAATCCCCCTCTGTGCCTCAGAAGACATGGGATACTGACAGAATCGGATGGGCTGAGCCGAAGCCTTGATTTCTACCATTACCGGTGTTCGATGTTTCACAAGCCCCACACCTGTTATTTCTGCCCAAGCCTGAGGGAAGGTTTGAATACAATAAGTCATTTCAGGGGACCACTCAATAGGTTTTGGGGGAGGGTCCCGCAAGGAGAACAAGCGATGTTCATCCTCGAGAGACACAGTCAAGACTTGGAGGGGCTGTCCTCGTCCATCCATCAATTTGATTCCATCCAGCTCAAAGTGAATGTGAGCCCTCACCTTAGTTAGCAGATAACGTCCCAGAAGGGGGGCAGGGCATTCAGGAATGACCAAAAAGGAATGGATCACCTGATGCCAATCCAAATCCACCTGATGGTTGCTAGTCCATTGATATGCCTTGCATCCAGTGGCTCCTTGCACGAGACTAATTTTCTGAGACAGTGGCCCAGTAGGTTTATGTAGAACTGAATATTGAGCCCCTGTGTCCACCATGCATCTCACGGGCTTCCCCTCCACATATATGGCTACCCAAGACTCGGGGAGGGGTTCTGAGCCCCGTCCCCTCTAGTCATTGTCCAATTCAGTTAACAGGACCCAGGTGTCATTGTTGGGCCTGCTATTTGGCCTCAAGCGACCCTGGAGCTTGGGACATTCTCTCTTCCAGTGTCCATATTCCTTACAATAGGCACACTGTCCCTGGCCTAACTGGGGCTGATCTCTTTGGGGATGGGGGGGCCAGTCCGTCCAGAGTCTTGTCCAGCCAAACCTTGGACCCTTGCTAGCAATAGTTTAGCCATTTCCTTCTGCTGTTTCTTGTTTTCCTTACTCTGGTGTTCCCTGTCCTCCCTCTGAATCCTTTCTTGTAGTTCCTGATTTTCTTTCCTGATTCTATCCTCTCGCTCTTCCAGGGTTTCTCAGGTGTTAAAAACTTTTTTGGCTACTTTCATCAGATCCTGGATAGCCATTTCCCCAAGTCCTTCCTGCTTATATAGTTTCTTCCTAATATTGGGGGCAGCCTGATTTATGAAGGACATTATCATGGCTGACTGATTCACCTCTGCTAGTGGATCTAGGGGGGTATACTGTCTGTATGCATCGTAAAGGCGCTCAAAGAATGTGGCCGGGCTTTCATTCTCCCCCTACACTACTGTCTTTACCTTAGCCAGATTGGTAGGGCGGCGAGCTGCCACACAGAGGCCTGCCATAAGAGTCTGGTGGTAGACCTGGAGATGCTCCCTACCTTCTGCATTCCCATAGTCCCAGTCGAGTCTGTTTAAGGGAAAACAGTCATCAATCAGGTTTGGCAGGATAGTCCGTTGTCCATTGTCACTGTGGACATTCTTTCTAGCTTCAGTGAGAATCCACTCTCGTTCCTCAGTGGTGAACAGAGTCTTAAGGAGCTGCTGACAGTCATCCCATGTAGGACTGTGAGCATGTAAAATGGACTTGAACAGATCAGTCAGGCCTCTAGGATCCTCAGAAAAAGGAGGATTCTGGGCTTTCCAGTTGTACAGGTCACTACTTGAAAAGGGCCAATACTGATAGATGCATCCCCCATTGGGACCAGCACTGCCCAGAGCCCGCACAGGGAGGATGGGGGGGCAGTGGAAGTGGAGGAGGGCTCCTCCTCCAGAATTTCTTCGCGCTGCCTACGGGGCCTGAGTCCCCTCGCCAGTCTGGAGACTGGGGCAGGGGGTGCAGACGGGGAAGCTGATGAATGGGGAGGTTCAGGGGGGGCAGCTGCCTCTGGCTGGAGCAACGCAGCAGCGGCATACTGCAGGGGGCTTGCCTCAAAATCTAAGTCTATCAAGGATGGGTGGGAACTCTGTTCTTCCTGCAGAATAGGCTTCTTAGGGGAATTAACAGGAGTGGGGGCATTCTCCAACATGGCCAGTATTGTGGGCCGGTCTATAGGTGCCTCATGGATAAACAGCCGCAGCCAGGAAGGGGGGTCCTCTACTAAAGTCTGCCACATAAGGATGTAGGGATATTGATCAGGGTGGCCATGAAGACCAGGTTTATTAATGACATCGCGGACCTTCTTAATTGTGTCCAAAGAGAAGGTACCCTGAGGAGGCCAGCCTACATTAAAGGTTGGCCATTCCACTGAGCAAAGGGCATCAAACTTACCTTTCTTAATTTCCACACCATAATTGTGTCCCTTAGCACGGATTTCTGAAAAGTGACTCAGAAGAAGGGTCTTAAGAGTTACCTGAGCCTGTCCCATGATGATCAGAAGAGATGGACAAAGGAGACAACAAAGAACAAAAGAGACAATTCCAGCAGACAAACAAATTCGCACAGGACTCTCCAACATACACAAGTAATGGCCGGTCAACCAGACTACTCTCACAGGCGCATTTCCATTCACACCAGATTCAGGATCCTTACCCAAAGACCGCCCAAATGGCGTCCACTGAGGACGTCGGTGCAGCTCCTGACTGTCGGGGATGTTTCCCACAACTTCCAATAGTGAAACCTCCAGGGCTGTAACCCTTTCCCTCCACTCAATGAGAATTCCCAACCAAATTCAGATGGGGACCCCAGGTCCCTCCAAACAGAGGTGGCCAATCCTCCTTCTGTGGTCTTTCCCAATTAAACCTTGGTATTGGAGGCTGTTTGTTCCTCTCAGGGAGGGGCCGATCTTGCTGGGGCCTCCACCTGTTAGGGTACGAGGCCGGCCACCCTGTGAGAGGACAAAGGACACTCGAGACAAAGGAAGTCATAAGGCAAGGTTTATTTTCTAGCTAGCTAGGGTCCAAGCATCTGCCTGACACAGCAGGTTTCAACAAGGACCCTGAGAGAAAAGTTTAAGCAGATCTTATACTCTTTAAAGCATCAGTCATTGTCACATAGGAATTCCTCATGCCCCTGGGGTCACATTTTCCTGATCTTGCCCACATCCTGGTGGTGGGGTAATATTATTTATTGGGAACTGGGGAAACACCAGAGGTTTACTTATCAGGTTACAAGGAATGTGTTCTCCCATAAATTAGAGGCTAGTAGTGGAATAGAAACCTAAGGATTAGATAAGAACAGCAGGGGAGTCCTGTTTTGGAAAGTTTATTTACAAGTGGAGACAAAGAAAGGCAGGAATGGGTGCTTATCTCTGCATGGTGCCTTTCATCTCGGTCCTGAACTTTTGCATGGCTCTAATGGGCAATTCCTCACACCTCTGTCCAAGGTTACAGTTTTTAATTGACAGTTTACCATGTTTTACAACCCTGTTTCAAGGCTATCTTCCTCTTCACGAGGTTACCCAAGGGTCATACCAGTTATAGCTGATTTTTAGGCTAGGTGGGCTGCAAGTTAAAGTACCCCAACAATATGATTGGCATAAGTTATATGAAACTGAGCCTTGAGGTGAGCAAATAAAAGTCTCATTTATACAATCAGTGAAAAGCATAAAATAATAAAGCAGTATGGGACTGTGTAGGGTATGTTATATGGGTTTCTCTGGGAACATTAAGTGTGTTCACTCAGAAAAGTCCCGCAAACACTCTCAATGTAGGGGAAAGGAAAGATGGGTCCTCTGTCACTATTGTTGACGGCAGCTGTGTCCTCTTTCCTCCAGATCATCTGTCACTGCTCAGGTAAGGTCAGGACACACATGTCTAGGGTTAGGGCTCCAAGCTGAGTCATTCCCCTCAGACTAAGATGTCCAAGCAGCTCTAACTTTATCTCTGCTTTACCACTCATCATCGTTATCTCTTTCCAGATTATGTGTCAGCCTGTGCTGACTCAGCTGTCCTCCCTCACTGCATCTTCTGGATCATCTGCCAGACTGACCAGCATCCTAAACAGTAATTTCATTGTTGCTGGCTACCACATATCCTGGTACCAGCAGAAGACAGGGAGTGCTTCTCAGTTTCTGTTAATCTACTCAGCCTCAATTAAGAACCAGGGCTTTGGGGTTCCCAGTCACTTCTCAAGATCCAAACATGCCTCACACAATGCTGGACTTTTACACATCTTTGGACTTCAGCCTGAGGATGAGCCTGACTGCCACTAAGAAACATTTCACTACATCAGTAGCACTTACACAGTGATCCAGACCAAGGGGTAATTGAGATTAAAACCTCACCTTTGTTTTGCTTTCTCGGACATATTTCTAATATGTACTTAACCAGACAATTTCTACATGACTCAGTTTCCCTCCCAGTTGATGATGGATGAAGACAGAGGAGATTGACCCTCCCTTTTCCTCCTCAGTTTCTGGGCTTGGCTCAAATGCATGTGTAATATGAGAGTGCCTGGTCAGTCACAGAGTCCATGGTGTGCCCATACCACTACATGAGATTCACACCATAGTGAGATCCACTTCCACTAAAACTGCTATTTCCAGCCGGACTCTTGTAACAGCCCAGCCCCCTGAGGCTTAGAGAAAGAAGGTCTGTATGACTCCAGTTATTCTGAGAAAAGTCTCCTCCCCAGTGAGATGTATGTGTGGTGTCTTCCCAGTGAGCATAATGACAACCTGGATGGGGCTCTTTCCCACTGAGTCAAGTTCTGCTCCCATCTGTGCCCCAAGGTGATTTTGTGATCTTGCTGAGATTATAGGGAGGCTTGGGTCACACAGGGTTAAGGACATTCTTGAACAAAGATTGTCCATTCTATAATAACAGTATTCAGTGAAGATCAGAGATATACATGGAGTGATGTCTCCACTCTGGAGTTTTAGGAAGTCACTGCTGTTGGCACCCTGTTTCGTCCTGGCCTTCCATTTCATAATTCTATCTACACAGGTGACTTGATGTTAGGGTTTTTGTAAGGTACTCACTAGGAGCATATTTTTGTTTCTCTTTCCATTCCTTAGTACAGTTATAGGGCCTTTGCACTGGCTTCAAATAATAAAGTCAATAGTAGGGGATAGACTATGTGTGACTCTTAGGTCTCAGATTTCCTTAACCTGAAACTAGGTGAGTCTGCCTTCTGTTCCTATCCCAGTTCTGCAGTGCACTGGGCAACTACAGCAGAATAATCTGAGCAGGGTGGCTTATAAAAAACAGCCATGTGTTCCTCACAGATTTAGATAATGGAAATCTATCATCAGGACACTGAACATAATCTGGTGTGAACCTTCACTTTTGTTTATAGATGGTACATTCTCATTATTTCTATACAGGGTGCAAGTGGCAAGTATGCTCACTTTGTCCTGTTTCATAAGGGCACTAATCCCATCCATGTTACAGTCAAGTCAAAAGTATCCAAATTCTTAATATCATAATCTTGGGTAGGATTTCAAAATGTGGCTTTTGGGGGAGAGGAGGAAAGGGAGACAAAACCCTGCAGACCACAGCACCAAATGATCTCAAATTTCTACTAGTTCTCCAGGTGCATGAACACAGATTCCAGGCTTGAATATTATTCAACCCTGAGCAGCTGGTTGCTCTTTCTGATATGGGTGATCACTCTTTCAATTTATTAAAGCACACCTGGGTGTCGTGGAACACATCTAAATTCTCAGCACTTGGGAGGCTAAGGACTTGACTTCAAGGCCAGTCTGGACTACAAACGATGACTGAGATCCACCCAGACTAACTAGTGTGACCACATCTCAACAACAACAACAACAAAAGCAGCAGAAGCAGAAGTACAAGCAGAACCAGAACCAGAACCAGAGGGGGAAGAAGAAGAGGAAAAGAAGAAGGAAAAGGAGAAGAAAGGTATCTTTTTGCAACCAAGCTATCCTAGATCAGTGCATGTCTGCTTTTCATTAGAGGAAAAATAGCTGTATACATTGTGAAGAATGCTCTGTTTCTTTACTGAATTTCTTATTCTTATTCTTATTCTTTTGCTTCCGTCATGGAGAACTTCTCATAGTTGTCTTATAAACCACACGAGGAGATGGACAGGAGATTACAGGTACAAATGGATTGTGTGGAGACATGAGACAATGCGTCATCAAACATTGAAACCACCCAGCTTTATCGTACCACAGCAGACACAGTGACAGTGGAGAAGTCAATATATGGATGTGTCTGGGTCTTTGGCAAAAAGGCTATAACCTCTCCTTCAAGACTGTTTCCTCTGAATTCTACATAGGAGTTACCATATGACATTGGTCTGGTGCCTCTGTCACCTTCTGGCTGGGGCCCAACAAGTGTATCTTTACAGGGACTTGTGGGAGAGCCCCAGACGAAATTTCCACACAGGTCCACCACATGCCAGTAAAAGCTGTCAAGACAGGGTTTTTAATTCAGGGAAGAATTCTTTTCTTCCAATCATAAAAGTTAGTTAAAAATAAGACTATTGAACACTAAAACTGAATTGCAGAAACTAGGACAGGACTTCAACACCTCAGAAAAAATACATATAAACAAGAATGAGAAAAGAAGAAAGGATGAATGTGAGTTTGCCAAGGAAATGTATTGTCAATGGCAAAAAGTAAATCAGCCAGTCTCTTGTTAAATGAACTAAGTGAATTAGACCACACCTCTTTAGATCAAGAGAACCCAAGGGGAAACTATGGTCCTTTTCAGAAGACTTAAGGAAACTCAAGTCGTTCAACTTCATTTGACACTAGACAGTTGTTCACTGTCCTGTGAAAAATGTTACAGCAGGTGTTTCCTCACAGGGGCAAATCCACATCATAGCCTCACTGTGTCTCAAGCAGTTGATGCCACTGCTCCCAGAGATGAGGACCATATGCTTAAAGGGAAGTGTGAAGGACACACATTTGCATTATATACCACACAAACAAACCCACTTCATGCAGTAACCTCAGTAGGAAACAAAGGTCCATCAGAAGGTCAAACTCAGCATGCAGGCCAAAGGAACGTTCCAATGTTCACACAATGGTTGTTTACCTATCCCTTGTACTTCTCCTTACTAGCTATTCAAGATAGAGATTTCAGAACACAGCTTTTAGCTTTAACTTCCGTCTTCCTTCTTCATTCCTAATATGTGTTTGAGAACATCTGAGGGTCCAGTTCTGCTGCTATGGTGATACAGGAGCCCTCACTGACTATGTCCCCAGGAGAGTCAGTAACTCTCGCCTGTGGCTCCAACATTACAGCAGTCACAAATGTTCACTACCCATTCTTTCTTCAGAAGATAAAAGACCAAGTGCACATTACAATGATCTGTAACACAAGCAATATATACTTGTGGGTTATCAGTCTCCCCACAAGAATCTCAACTGCCATGACCTATTCAGGGGCCCAGCCCGAGAAAAAGACGAATACTGTTGTTTGCTACTACTGGAAAAATACTCCTTAGTGGGTGTTGGATTTCCTGAAAGAGTGATGAAAATGTTTTAGCACTAGGAGGAAGTGGTAGTTACCAAACACTGGAGATGTACTATACACCACTGACATATTCACACTAAAGTAGTAAATTTTGAGTTAATTCCACCTAATGAACAACAACAAAACTGTTTTGGTCTTGGGCCAGATTCTTCTCTCAAGTCATAGTCTAGTCTGGCCCACAGGGAGACATAAACTATCCATTATTCCTCCTACCCCAGGTGTACATATAGGAGAGGGGTACACTGTTTCTGCCCTCCCTTCTTCTTCAGTTCAAACTTCTGCTTACACCTGCACACAGATTCTATTTGTCTAAGTGCTCCCAACACTTAAATATAATTAACCCTTTATGGTAGGCTAGCATATAGGGGCAAAAAAGCTACTGAGACACAGGCACCATGTGACTTTTCCTAGTGACAATTGTAAAATCTTAGTGGACAATCCCATACCGCAGCTCTTTTCAATTGCAAATCCTTTGTGAAAAGCCTTGAGGAAACTCTGCCCTATCCTTGTACTCCACACACACACCCCCACATACACACACAGAAAAGACTGCTCTGATTGTCTCACACTTCTGTCACTTGCTTTTGTGGATTTTAAAAATCAGTGTGAAACAAAAGAACTCCCTCTGTCTACTTTTATTTTCTCACCCTCATCTCACCTGATAGGAAATCACTGTTGCTTATCCATGTATGTCCAGGTTTGCAGGTGGCCCCATCCCCAGGCTGTGTTGACTCAGCTGCCTTCCCAAGTGTACCTCTGGGAAGATTTGCTAGACTCACCTGCACCCTGTGCCATCGCATCAGTGTTGGTATATATACATCACTTCCTGCATTCAGCAGAAGGCTGGGAGCCCCCCGCCCCTTATATCTCCTATATCACCAAACACACATACTGATGGGTATGATGACTCAAGGGCTCATAGACCTTTCTTTGGATCCAACAATGTCTCATCTAATACATTGTTCACACCTCTGAGCTGCAACCTGTGGATAAAGCTATTACTGCAACACATGGGATGGCAGTACTAAAGACTGACACAGTGCTCAGGTCCCATGAGGAAATGAGACAAATACCATTCTTCTGTTCTCTGGGTCAGATGCAATCAGTGTAGCTGATAGCACTGACCAAGTCTACCTCAGTGGGTGACTTCTAATGTCGTTTTTCTAGCCATCACCTAATTTTCCTAGGAAAAATTGGAGTGAAAATGAAGATGTCTTCCTCTTTCCCTTAGTTAAAATGTTAATTTGAATTATTACTATACTTTCCCATCCTGATCATGTCACCAGTGGCATAAACCAGTTCACAGGGCTCAGTTTCCTGCCAGGGAAATGATGGACCATGAAGGGGATGACTGACCTCATGTATCCCATCCGCGGATCTAGACCTCACTCAGGCATGTGCCATCTGAGAGTTGCTGGTTAGTCACTGGGTCCAGTGTGTTCCAAGCCAGCCACAATGAGAAATTTCAAGAGTGGGAACACCTTTCCTTGCACTTGCTAGTTTGTGACCATCTCTGGGAACTGTCTTTTCTCTTCTGCAGATCAAAGGATATAGGTTTCAGGCACTCCAGGCATACTGATCAGTTTCCTCCACAATGAGATTCTGCCTGTGACATCCCAATGAGCACAGGGTCCCGGAGTGTCACACTTATTACCCACTGAGTTGGGTTCTACAGTATCAACCTCTCTTCTACATTCAAAGGATTCTGATACTCATGATGGGACTTCAGTGAAGCTAGGGACATTCAGAGATTAGGGACTTAAGCAAAGATGATGCATCACACAAGAGTTCCAAAGCAGGCTAAGCAAGCTACATGTTACTATGTCCCTAATCTGGAATTTTATGACACTGTCTAAGGACATCTTGCCCTGAACTGTCCTGCACTTTTCACCCTTCTTGCTGCACAGGTGATTGTCTGGAGGTTTGTGGAAATGGCTCATCAGAAGCATGTTTACTGGGAGCTTTTCACTGGATTCAAGCACTAGTGACAGTAAAACAAGTTGTCCATGAGTGATTCCAAAGTCTCTTTCAGGGTTATCTGATGAGAACTAGCCTGTAAAGCTATCTATGTCATCCTCACATATCTCAAGTTTTCCTAATTTATCCAAGTGTAGGAAGCATTATTTCTGTCTTGGCCATGCATCTCCCATGAGCAGCTTGAATCCTTTTATCTGTATCACTCCTCCTTTCATGGCCTCCCATCAACTGATTCATTAAAATACAAGTTATTTTAAAGTTATTCTCTTGAAGTGATCCACAGGGCCACCCATTTTTGCTCATGAGAGTCTTGAAAAACTAAATCATACTGAATTAATTCTTACAAATATCCCAAATAAAGCCTCTTTTGTGATACCATATGATACTGTGAAGCCTATATTTCCAGTGGTGCCCAATCGGGATGAAACTCCTTTTGTTGGTGAACAGTTGATTGACTGAAATTTTCATTGACTATGCAGTGAAGAGATTGTGTCCAGTACCATGGAAGTCCTAGACCCTTCAGTGTGCTTGGATCTTATCAGATGTGATCTCTTTAACATTCTGCAATAGAGAACCCATGGTCAGAGGATCTATATCTTGTGGTGTAAGCTGCTTATCATTGATTGCCCTGCTCAGAGCCTGTGTGTGGGTATATTCAGCTGATGAGACATGAGGGAAGTGTTTTTTTCTGCAATATCTTTGGAGGTTGTTATCATTTAGTAACATGTCTCCAACAACTCCTCTGAGGAAGTATTAGTCCACTTGGGGAGAAACTGAATATTCATCCCAGGCATTTGACCTGGATTAAGGAGTGCATTTAGACTTGACACAGGTATGACGTCTATGGAAGAAGGTCTTAATTTGATTGCTCAGAATGAGGGTGTGGGAAGGAATGAGATTTTGAGGGTTTTGTTCCAGAGACAAAAGACATGCAAGTGGATCAGAGTTTTAGATACATACTAAAATGGCATCGCATAATTTCCAGCATTAGATGGTAGAAGACTTTCTTTGCAGAGAATCATAAGGTCAGCAGTATATTATGAAGTTAAATTGAAAATTACAATGAAATATTACACAATTAAAACTTGTAAGACATCAAAAAAGTTTCATGGTAATAAGAAATGAATGTGTCTAGAATACTGGAGGGACAGTGTTTTATGATATGTACTTAATTACTCAGGTATTTATTCCCTGCAGGAATTTCTTGAAGATAAACTTCATAGTGGCAGAGGGCCACTGTATGGGTCAGTAAAAATAGCAGAGATATGGTAGATTATATTTATCTAGAAGTCACCTGAGAAACAAGATCTCACATTAAAGGATTTTACTGAAATTCTTTGAATCTTAGATGAAGTAGAGTTTGGAAACTCAGCATTTAAAATAAGAACTCTAAAAAGCAGGTCATGTCATTTTCTGAGGCCATGTTGGAGAATGTTATGAGATGTCCTCTTCTCTCAAACAATAGGGATATGAACACAAATTTTCTGCTTGTATATTCACCCTTTGAATATACAAGCAAACTAACAACACTAGTCACTTCCCTGAGATTAGAGGAGAATGGTGTGATTGTAAGATAATGTGAGCTCTTTGATTACCCTTGCAAGCTCTGCCTGGAACATATACCTGTTAAAACTCAAGAAGAAGAAGGCCAAGATGGTATTACTAGCATGGGAGTGTCAGAGTCCCAATTTTAAGGCAGGTGGATAAATGACAGTATCATAGACACTTCAATCCTTCAAATATCTACATGAGAAAACTTGTGTGGAAAGTATTAATGAGCAAGAAGATGGTGCCAAAAGTCTGCATCAGCCAGTGTCACCTGAAACCTAAGATTTGACATACATGTTGCTGACAAAAACTAATTGGTACTGACAGAAACTAATTAGTACCATAGCAGAGATATGGTAGATTATATTTGAATCTTAGACCATTAGCCTTGCATGGTATCTCATGAACAACTACTTTTATTCAAGTAAGAATTAGGGATCTGGGGATTCCAGACACTTCTCGGAATTTGTAGACAAGGGGGGCACATTAAACATTAAACACCATGTCTCTCTCACTCTACAAATAGGCGATCTTCCCTCAAAGGAATGTGTGGTGCATACAGCTCCAATTCCTGAACTATAACAGGCCTTTCTCTGCAAACTATAGCAGAGCATACCAGCTGTGTATACGGGCAGTGAAAACAATAACATGAGGAATGGTTAAGTGGATAGCAGTTAAGCTGCTGCACCTTTCCCAATGTAGTGGCTACAGAACAGTACAGACTACCTGGAGGTCATGTAGAAATAATCAGTTTCAACCAGGAACTGAACAGAGTAAAACCCATTGCACTCGCTTATGATCTTTTTAATTGGCCTGAGAAAATCTGACAGCAGCTAGCTTATTCCTGTGGAATATATAAAATTAAATAAGGTAACACCCTCCATTATACACTGCCACACTTAATATAGCTAGCTCTTGAATCAAAATGGAGAAATTCTGGGTACTTGACATTTTGTCCTTGATATACTAAATGCTTTCTCAGTGTTTCTATTGATGAAAAGAAACAGGAAAAATTCACTTTCACATGGGAAGGGTTAGAAAGGGTATTATGTCACAGGATGATATGGTTCAGTGCATCAAGCTTGATATGGTGTCAATGCTTCATTGCAATGACAATGTCATGCTAACTTCTGGATCCTATCTGGATGTTGCAGCTCAAACAATGGTTATGTTACCTCCCAGTGAGAGGATAGGCTGTCAGTACCTCCAAGTTACAAAAACCTGAGTTATCTGTCAAGTACTTAGTAGTTATTTGGCTGGAAAAGACAACAGCAGTTATCAGCTGTTTTGATAGAAAATTTTCAGAATTTCTCCACCCAAATTATACTGAAAACAATTGTAGGCCTTTTGGGTATTAAGGGTATGGGTGCCCCATAATTCCATATTTAGCACAAATATTGATACAAATAGTACCATTTAGCAGAAAACGGAGGCTGTCTGTACTGGAAACCTGAGTGCTTTAACACATTTTTCCAACCAATAACCAATTACATACCTTGGGCATATTAATACAGGAACAACCTTGTGAATTGGGTGTTTCAAGGTATTGGGATGGATTTTGGGTGGGGGTCTATGACAACATCAAGGTAATACAGGAATTCTCTCAGGATTTTACTCAGCTGTGGAAGGGAACAGAAACATGATGTAGTGCGTTAGACAAACCACAGTGTGCTACATACTTGATAGCGTAAATACAATTTATTGCTCAGACTACTCCCATTACAGTGTACCTACATCTTCCCACTGCAGTCTGGTTGTAGGATGCTTTTAAGAATCCACACTCAATGGAATTTTATGCAGCCATGAAGAAGAACGAAATGTTATCATTCATTGGTAAATGGATGGAACAGGAGAACATCATTCTGAGTGAAGTTAGCCTGGCCCAAAAGGCCAAAAATCGTATGTTTTCCCTCATGTGTGGACAATAGATCAAGGGCACACACAACAAAGGGACTGGACTCTGAGCACATGATAAAAGCAAGAGCAGACAAAGGAGGGGTGAGGACAGGTAAGACACCTAAAAAATTAGCTAGCATTTGTTGCCCTTAACGCAGAGAAACTAAAGCAGATACCTTAAAAGCAACTGAGACCAATAGGAAAAGGGGACCAGGAACTAGAGAAAAGGTTAGATCAAAAAGAATTAACCTAGAAAGTAACACACATGCACAGGAAATTAATGTGAGCCAATTCCCTGTATAGATATTCTTATCTCAACCAGCAAAACCACTTGTTCCTTCCTATTATCGCTTATACTCTCTCTACAACAAAATTAGAGATAAGGGCAAAATAGTTTCTGCCAGGTATTGAGGGGGTGGGGGGGAAAGGGAGGGGGTGGAGTGGGTGGTAAGTGAGGGGGTGGGAGCAGGGGGGAGAAATGACCCAAGCCTTGTATGCACATATGAATAATAAAACAATAAAAAAAGAAAACCCATTCAGGCTCATCACAAACACCCATAATGGCTAGATGTCATGCATATTTGCAGCAATGAAGTGCATTACCTTCTAGACTTTTAAGTGCAGGGTTATAGGACAATCTATGACCAGTCACATGCTCCAAAGAAGAACAGAAGATACTAGATAAAATTTTGGCACTTGTCTCTACCCAGTATAAGGAAAGGGGAAGGAAAGACACCAAAACTCACCTGGTATACCAATGGTTGTGCCAGAGGCAACCCTCTAAGCTTGACAACAGTGGTCATGAAATCTGCTACTGCCACTTCCTGGCTGGATTTAAAAACTAGATGGAGTAGTCAATGTGCTGATTTAAGTGCAATATAGATGGTACTGGGAAATGAAACAAGTTGCCTTGACATAAACACAGACAGTTGAACTGTCAAGGGACTAACTGTATGGATAAGTAAGTGGCCTTCTAAAACTCAACATAAACCATCAGCTTCTCAGAGGGTAGAAATGTGGAAAGACATTTGGGAATGAAAGGCACACTTGGAACTACCTTTCTATCATAAAGCAGATAAAATAGCTAGAGTCTGCTGACTAGAAAATACACCAGATGAAGATGTGTTTGCTGGTCTGCATAAGAAAGCACAAGATAAGAGAAGGAAAATTCTCAGTTCGATAACAAACAGGGTTTCCCATCAAGATACTCTACATATATGTGAGTCTTTCCTGCATAACCCATGAAGTAACTGTGGCCAATGCCTCATGTGCAGAGGCAACCTGCACAATAGCAGATTGACTTCATCAGACCCTTGCTCCTTTTGTGGGAGGACTTCAAGTATTAAAGGAATGTGCTTGCAAAATGTCCACAAAAACACAATCACAGGTGGCCTTTGAATGCCTTGTATGGCATATGGAAAGCTTAAGAACACAGACAGTGCCAGGGGAGCACATGTTACCAGCTACACAGTTCCACAGGTCAAGAATAGGCTGAGAATTTGGACACACGTTGGTATTTCCATTTCCCTTATAATCCAACTGCAACAGGACTAATTGGCTGAATGAATGAACTTATAATGACAAAAATGGAGGTTGGATCTTTGGTCTTGAGAACAAAGAGACTGCCTATTTGAACTATCAAGGAACATGACCACAGCAAAAACCTAGTGCCTGTCAGATGTTTATACCAGAAACACACAATACCATCTGAATTCAAATGATGGTACATAAGAAAGGCACTGCATTACACACAGGGAAACACAGAATTATTTGTTGTTGCAGATGCCACAGGAACTGCCACAGAGGACCCAAGCAGTGTGCTGGCCATACGAATGGAAAGTAGAGCCTGATGATGAGGGCTCTCAGTTGCCTGGAGGTAGGGACTAAAGCAAAACAGAAATGCAAACTGTAATTCTAGAACCTCCTTCTCCTGGTAAAATTAGTAACCTAGGAACTTATATTCCCAGAAAAGAATACGCCATTAAATTGTGGGCTGTAGTTATACCACGACTTTAATATTCTTCTCTATGGAAATCACATGGACCAATAGAGAAAAGAGTATTTTACAGTAAGCTGGATAGACCACAGGTTGGTACCACAAATAATCAGGTTGTGTATTATTGAACAATTATCATTTATTAACACTCAACACCTAAGTTTAAGGGTTTAGGGTTAGGTTTAGGGTGAGGGTGAGGTTGAAGGTGAAGGTAAGAGTGAGGGCAACCACACTCACCATTTTGCAGAAAAATGGTTTTTCCATTATGTTGCATTCTTCCTTTATTCAGGTCTTGTGGCTGCTGCATCCCGTTGCCTTGAAACAAAAGAAGTGAATGTCAAGTTGGGTTAGCACCCAATGTGACTGGACACAGCTGTTTATGTGCTCTATGAACTTGAACTTAAGTTTATCTTTCTTTAATACACCAAATCCCACGGCTTCTACTTGGTATGAAAAAAGTGAACATAAGTAAACATTTTCTGGTTTATAATGAGTGTGATGGTCTACAGTGGTTAAGTAAAACACAAGTGAAGTGAAACAGGGAAATTCTCTCCATGAAGTTTAAGAAACTTACACTGTTGTCTATAAATATGGGTTGCATCCCCATCAGTGCAATTTTACTACTCTACTTCAGGGTATTGAATCTGGAATGGCAAAACCAGTTCAAATGAATGCATGCCTCTCTCCTAGGAGGTGATTTAGGGGTATGAGATACACATGGATGGCCAAACATACCCCACCATCGGACTGGCCAGTATACTTGGGAAAGTCATATTGCAATCTCATTTTTAGTTTACTGAGGAAGCTTCCTAAGGACTTCTATAGTGTCTGTGCTAATTGATATTACCATCAACAGTGTATAAGGGGATCAATTGTCCCTGCACAGTCACATATATTTGTAGCTTTTATCTTCATGCCAGAGGGCATTCTGACAAGTCTAGTGGTATCTCAATGTCTTTTTTATTTGAATTTCCCTAATGCCTAAGAGGTTGTACCTTTTCTCCATGTTTTTACTTGCCATTTGCATTTCCTTTTTAATAGTGGCCTTTGTAATGATTGGATTGAACTGCGATTTCGGTGTTTACATTTGTTATTTTGTGTTTACTTTTTAAAGTTCTTTTCATATTCTGGATATTAGTTCCCTGTGAGATTAAGAGCTGGCAAACAATTTTTTCCACTGAAGTTTGTCTCTTTAATGTGTTGTATCCTTTGCTGTAAAAAAGCTTTTTAGTTTGATACATTTCCATTTGACAATTCGTGTTATTTTTTCCTGACCTATACTCATTGCTTACGGCTATGTATTAAAGTATTTACACTATATATTCCTCTCATTAGTTTAAAACTTTCTGGTCTTACATTAAGGGCTCTGCTCCATTTTCAGAAGGGTTTTGCACAGAATGGGAAGGAGTGATCAAGTATACAGTTTCCCCAAGACCACTTATTACAGAGACTTCCTTTCCCCCATTGTATGTTTTAGGCAACTTTGTAAACATCAGATGGTGTGTGTAGCTGTGTGAATTTAGTCTGGGACCCTCTACTCCATGCTATTGGTAGCCGTCATCATGCTTCCTTCGTGGCTATGGCTTTGTAGTATAATGGGAAATCGCGCATTGGGAAACCTTCAGCATTGCCTTCGTTTGTTTGGTTTTCCCCAGATTGCTTTTCTACCATGGTTTGCTGTCCTTTTCTCTTCTTGCTTCTCACTGCACAGGTATGAATAGGCTTCAGAAAGTCTCCATTCCTCGTCTACCTCAACCAGTTAGGTTCAGAGCCACAAGAAATTTTAGTCAAACTCTAACTTATCTCCTTTATGGGAAGGTTTACATGTTCCCTCTCCCACCCTGTGCTAACTCAGAACTCCTCACTCTTCATCTCCTAGAGGAACTGCAGAACAAAACCAACCCTGACCAATGGCTTCAGTGTTGGCAAACATATAATATTCTGGTTCTAGCCAAGGTCATGGTACTCTCTGGGTATTTCCTGACCCAGTAATCAGACTGAAGTAAGACCCAGAGCTCTGCGCTTCCCAGTCACATTTCTGAATCCAAAGATGCCTCAGACAATACAGGGGTTCTCCACATCTCTGGTCTGAAACCCAAAGAGGAGTCCAATTGTTGATGTATTTATAGCTCATGGTAGCACAAGCAACTTTAGTTGCACACAGTGTTTCAGGGAATAAAGAATGAAAAAAACTGGTTTCCTTTGAATATTGAACTGAGCATATTTTCACTGAGCAATTTCTGTGGAAACACCTTCAAGAGAGAATTCTTTATAGAAAGATTAGTCCACAAATATGGAGAAAAGAAACATACAGATCATACCTTTAGCCTGTAACATAATAAGGCATTTCAGAAACGCTAATAAAACAATAAATCTACAGGCACATACTCATAGTCTCTTAAAGTCAAATAGCAAAAGTAGATACTATTGCAAGGTATGAAGGCTCAGGTTTCTAATCCCAAGAATTTAGGAGGTGGAGATAAGAGGTTCATGGTTTGAGGCCAACCTCACCAAAAGCAAGAGACCCTGTCTGAAACTAAACTAAAACAAAAAGTGCTAGGTGCAAGGTTTAAATAGTAGTAGTTCAAACCTCAGTAGCACCAAAAAAAGGAAGAATGAATGCCATGGTCAAAGAGTGAGAATACTGACCAGTAAAGCCCAGGCGCAATTATCCACTAATCAGCTGCCTCATTCTATTCCATAAAGGGTGAACCCTGTGTTACATTTCCAGAGCTGTAAGAGTGACCCTAACCCTGTTTAGAGGCACATTCTCTTTTCCTGGAACAAGGTCAAATGTCCAGTGGACCTAGCCTTAACTACTCTGACAGATGTGTTCCCTCAGACCCTTTCTTCTTCATCTTTCCTCTGCCCCTGCCTCCTTCAGGACTCCTGATTTCTCTGGCAAACCAGGTCTTCACCTGTGTACCTTAGTTTTCAGAGATTGTGCAAATGTACTTCCTATAATTTCTATTCTCCAGTATCTATCTGCAAATAGGATGATCCTACAATCAGACAAGTCCTGACATCTCCATGATTTTATTCTTAACCATTTCTAGCACATCTATCTCAGCATTCTCTTTAATATGACAGCATAATTAATTTGATTTGTGAACACACTGTATGTTCAGCTAGCTCTTCTGTGTTTGCACATGGAGGAAACTGAATCATCCTTTTTCCCTTCTCTGTTATGTCTTTATCATTTCTTGTCTTCTTTTATCCATACATTCCCTCTGAGTGCACTGAACCCCTATACAAGGTGACAGGCGCAGTAATCAATAGATGAAGGTCAGCAGCATGTCCCCCAGAGAGCAATCTTTTTCCTTTAGACAAGAATCTCTGTGAGAGCAACTCTTCGCTCAGGTTCCTGAAGTCACATTCTTTAGTCCTCTTCCAGAGTAAAAGGAAAGAATTCCTCATGGTCTCACATTTTGAGAGAGAACTGGTGACAACAGAGGACAGTTAATCCTAACTGTGGACTAGGTAGAACAGGAAGATGGTGGTCATGTGGTCATCACTGATCTAACTTTGAGAGACATGATGACCCCATAGCTCTGGGTCTTCTGCCTGCATCCTGCACCTGCAGGGAGGATGGACAAGCATCTCTCACTGCACTGGGCACTTTTTAAGATAAAGTGGGATAAGACTACACAACCAATTGAATAAAAAACCATCTTCTCTGCTGAAAGCAAACACTGCTCCAACGGCAGAGGCATTCACCTGTACAACATAAAGGGCCTTTCTTTATGCAGGCTGAAGATTTCTGGATGGTCAGAGAAACAGACTTTAGGATGGACTTGTTGGAAAAGCTGGCCATCAGGGAGTAGGGAGGTCATGAGAGGCACATAGGGAACTTTGATTCATGCTCTGCCTAAGTGATGTCCCCGTTTGGGAAAAAGACAATATTCACATCCCCTCTTTCTTCTTTCTCTCTTCTCTCTCTCACGGTCCCTTACTCTCTATCTCTCCAACCCACAAAACCCCCACAAAAACCTTCTCTCTTCGTGTTCAGTGTCCTGGATTACACAGTGTGCACCTTCTGGCTTCTCTGGCCAGTAGTGAAATCTCAGTCTGACCTGATCAAACCACCATCAGGGTCACAGCCTCCAACCACAGAAAACACTAGTCACATAGACAGTAACTGGGTTCTAACATCCGAACTGGAAAGGAAAGGTCAGAACCTCTGCTCAACAGGGATGAACTTAAAAGTCAGGAATCCCAGGGAAAGTCTCTGCTCCCCAGCCTGGATATTGACATGCAAGGATCATCTCGGAACTTCATTCAAATGTGGACTGGGACTTAGAACCTATGGGCCAGCACCTACGTTTTCCTTTCAAACACATTACTTTTCTGTAAGTGAATTCAAGTAAGCTGAGGAGAGGGAGATGTGTAACAGAAAACACACTTTCCAATTTAGAGTACTGTGTGAAATGGATGGTCCTTAAAAGATTGTGGAAGCATTAGGGAGGAAAGGCCAGGGAGTTTTGACCTGGGACATTACTAAACTATGTGAAGAGGCTCCAGTTCAATTCTAAGTCTGCAACTTCATGTAATAATTTCAGGGAAAAAACAGGGTTCTCTTACCTTTTGGTGACAGAGCTGTCTTGGTGTCCTCTCCTGAACCTTCCAGAATAGGTCTAAGGCAAACAGGATGAGCTTGGGTGTAGAATTCATACGCCCCTAGTCAGGACCATTCAAGATGGCGGACTCTGGGAGGTGGGTGATGATGGTCCTTCAAAGACTACAGTGTCCTCTGTAACACTGACCAACTCATTTGCCTATCAACATACTTTATCCTGTGGAGCTCTGATCTAGGATTAAATTACTCAATACAAAGACAGAAATGATCTAACTAAAGCCGAATTTTGAAAGAAAGAAAAGATGACAAGAACTATCTTTCTTTGAAGAGGAAATCTTGACATTGTGAAAAATTACAGGACTGGAGAAGAACCACCCTCACTCCAGAGTTAGTGATTGGGGTGAGGTCTTCAGAATGGACATGTGCTCAGTGTCATGCACGCTTCTCCCTTCACATCTCAGAACTCTGGAGCTTGTGCAGTGATCCAAGGATAAATATTCTGCTATCCACCCATAGTAGTGTACCTCAAAGCAGGAATAACTAGTGAGGGGAGAAGCACAAAGGTACAACTTTAAGTCCTTAAACATGAGAACAAGAGAATCTATTTCTCTTACCTCTACAGGCCCACACTAGAACTTTGGCTTGTGGTTCAAGTGTGTGCCTCCCAGAGTTGTGACTCACTATATTTGCTCTATCACTGACCAAGAGCTAATTCAACTTAAATACTTTTTGTCACAATTGCCAAGAAGTGCTCATAATTCCAACCACAGGTTTGAGGTTTAACAGTAGCACAGGAAGGAAAGAACAAGGGTTGCGAAAAACATCTTTACGTAACGGAGCAAGAAACAAAGCACGCTATATTGACAGACACAACAGTCCTTACCAGGATGCCATTAAACTATGAAAAGAACACAGAACCCATCCATTTTCCTATTTTATTCCTTTATCCCTCCCTCAGCCCCCAAACAGAAGGAATAACAGTACTGCTCCTGGGAACTTCACCCACTGGATTATACCTGGAATGCTGTTACTTACCTGGAACTTGATCGTCACTGACACTTTCCAATTCTATCTCCTTTGTGGAGTGGTGATCTGGAGGAAAGTAAAAAGAAGAGAGGCTCACCCATTCATGCCCAAACCAGGTGAAGGCACACTGGCTCATACAAGATCAACTTTGTCTTCCCTCTGGTTCACACACTTTTATTAAGCCTCATGGCCATACTTCTATACAAATAATTTTCTTCTTTCCCAGGAAGAATCCAGAATCATGGTCCTCCAGATTAAAGCCAGTAAGCTACTGCCTCACCATATGAGTGACTTCATATACATACCACTTCCACAAGTTGCGCAGGACAGCTGCAATTATAGAAATAAAACATTGTGAGGATAAGATCATGCTGTGCTCTTTAAACAGATTGGTTTTCTACTCATGACTCAGTAAACCAAACAGGGAACAGTGGTTCAGTCAATGGTTACATAACTCGCATCCCCACCCTCCAAAAAAAATACTACAGAGGAAACCAGTGAAAAGACAGGCACTCTTCCTGCAGAGTGTACCCCTCAAGTGCGTTTACTTTTTCCACTAAACAATCCTTAATTCAAGGAGGAATACTGGTGCTGAGGGAAGTGCTTCTGCCATATAGTTTATGATGGATGTGGTGACTAATATATCCTAGACAGTCAGAGTCAGTTGGAAAGAGAATCTCACTCAACCCACCCAAGTATGGAAATTATGCCTTTTAAAGTTTAATGCACATGGTCAGATTTTCACAGTTAAACTTGATTAAAAATAGAGTCACAATCTTACTTCATCAAATTCTGGATCCTGTAACTCCTCACATGGAGAATCTAGGAGAAAACAGAGTAACTCTCAGTATGTTGGTAATTGTGGGTACGAATCACTCAGGGAAGATTTCGCACTGTGGACATGAGGCTGGAGTGTTCAGAAGTGGGAAGGGAGAAACAATGGCCTCACCTGCTGCTGGGACAGCCTCTAGGCTGGACGAAGGATGGGAAAGGGAAGAACTGGAAAGAAATGAGACATAGAGCCTTGGCCTTGCATCTAGGGCATCATGAACAACACAGAACAGTCAATCTGACATGGTATGAAATGCACACCAATTCAGTGGAAGAGTTTCATCTCTACTCCCACGTTTGGAAATTCATGAAACTGTATTATAGCATGCTATGGAAGCATTTGCAATTAATTACAAGTCAATGTTTCTCTATGAGTTTGCCATTAAATATAAAATATAGATTAGACAATAGTAAAATAAAACAGTTTACTGACAGTCAGTTATTTCTACTGAGTTTGTTTTTCTCACACCATTGCGTGTGCACACATCCCTTTGTCTCCCTGTGGTCAGAAGAGCTAGAAACTTTTGTGCCACTCTCTCTGAAGATGTTGTCCTTTAGATCTGGCTTCATTCCCAGAGGTGAAGGACACAGTTTTCTGTACCTACTCTAGTGAACCTAAGAGACCTGACTCAGAATACTGTCACCAGTGACAATAAGGTTGCAGTTTTATAATTTGATTTTATGCAGTCAGACATACAAAATATTAGGTTTTTGTGGTAGTACTGGAGTTTCCACTCAGAGCCTCATGCTTACTAGGCAAGCACTCTACCAATTTAAGCCACTCTCCCAGCTCCTTAGGTTATTTTTTAAATAGATCCCCAGTTTTTTGCCCAGACTAGTCTTCTTATGTAACGGTGATTACAGGCATGATCACCATGCCAATTTAAAAAAAATATGACATAGGACTTTGCTTAACTATTTGCCTGCGATGGCTTTGAAGCACAATCCTCCCAATCTCCACCTCTCAAGCAGCTGGGATTATAGGCATGAACCACCATTCAAAGCCTCACAAAGTAATTTTTTATTCTTCACAGATTTTACTTTGTATCATGTGTGTTAATCACTTCTTATTGTATCAGCTGTCAAACTGGGAACTATTTCATTTCCATTGTGTTCTTCACAAAACTATGATACAATAAGTAATTAAATACTTAGTACTGAAAATACAGGAGGAAGAGGAAGGCTTTAGTTGGTTTCAGAGAGAATGACAAACTACATTTAAATTCTTGGGCAAATTGAAATGAAAATTTCTTTCTGCTTGGAAAGTATTATTCTCTTTGGAAAGGAAGGACAACAAAGAAAAGCAGGAAATAAATGAGAAGCTGAGTCCTTGCATTTTTACCTAAATTGCTTGCACATTATATGAAAAGAATTGGTTATTCAACAGAAAGTCCTACACTATATACTACAACTCAGAAACAGAATCCCAGTCCCATATTCATTCTGCCCACTCTGAGGTCCATCAAATTAAACACTGTTTACTTTCCATGCACCAAAGCAGTGATTGGCCTATGCTGCTACTGCTTTTATCTTTGATACAGGATTCACACAGCATTTAAAGCGAACTTATATTGGGGCCTAGAACTGATCCTAGGAAACACATTCTCCTGTGTTAAGTCACTGATCCTAAGTCAAAACATAATGATTTGATTTGATACGAAAATGATGATAGTTTACCAATTAAAAATGACCGTTACTCATAAGATATGCTTCTTTCCAGTTTCTATGTCATGAGTGTGTCCACTGAACTGGTGGCTGTACATGCCACACTAGCCAGTCAACAGTAACTGAGTGCATCATGGAGCTGAGGCATGGGTTGAGTATAAATGTTCTTTATCAAGGTACAAGAGAGTTACAACAGAAATACAGAACTTACTCAAGCTGGACACAGTGCTCACACCCATAGTATTAGCTACTTGGAACATGGAAAGCAGCAGTTGATCCCAGGCTAAGGGGAAAGTCCTGAGACTCCATGTCAACCAATAATATATGCGTGTTGTGGCACACACCTGTGATCCCAGTCATAGGGGAGGCATAAGCAGGAGTTGGGGTCAAGGCCAGCCTGGGCATGAATGTGAGACCCTGTTTCAAAAACACCTAAGGCAAATAAGGGCTGGGCCATGACTGAAGAGGTAGAGCACCAGCCTAGTGAGCACAAGGCTCTAAATTCCACTACCACCAAAAAGAAAGACCCAATTATAAATGTCACTTTAACTACTTATTTGTTTCTCCTCTAGGGTTTTTAGTGGGCAGAACTTGAGCATTTTAAAGGTCATGGTCACAACAATATAAAATATTTGGCCCATTATTATGTGTTTGGGGCCAGCATCTAAGACCTGACTCCAGAACTTAGAGAGGTGGGCCACATTTTCCTACAGGATAACCAGAGATGTATTTGTGCTTTTCACATCCGTGAGTATGCCAAAGTCCATGAGAAAATTTTCCTCTAAGAACCTGGATTTGAGTGACAATAAAAGGAAGTTTTATATGAAGAGCAGCATCTAAAAATTTAATAGGCTGGGGAACATTAAGACATATACAGGAATGCTGAGTTCTTTGCACTGGAGCCAATGATCCCATGACTGAATCCTAATTTTATTTCAGCAGTTGAGAGCATGAGCATTGGCCCACACACAAGGGTTCATATTTTGACTTTTCCATTTATGAATTTGAGAGCTGGTATCATCCATTATGGTATGGTGGGAATATCAAAGAAAACATCAGGTAGCATTGCACCCAAGATAACATAATACAATATATAAAATGTGCATTTATGAAGGATTTTAGTAAACAGGAAATACCTACTGAGAAAACACATAATCTATCACACACACACACACACACACACACACACACATACACATACAAAAACAAACACACACACTTACACAGTTTACAATAAAAAATTCATAAATTCACTAAAGCCCCAGCAATCTTCAAGTAATAACCCTACATCAACCAAAAGGGAACAACACAACTACTTCCAGGAACTACAGAAACTGAACTGTGCATTTTTACACAGACTATCAACTTTTTCCCCAGACTCTTGTACTATTCTGTTCCCTCTGAAAACACAGAATCAGGGTGATTCTTCAAAGGGAAGACTGTAAGGGTACTTCGTGTATCACAGTACCTACATTTTTTTCTTCACCATGTAATTTGAGATTACTTAAAACATTCAGATTCTTTTAAGTTCATCTGAAGAAACAAAGACATTATGAGCAATAGGTCATACTGTGTCTTGTTTGCACATAGTGTTAGTTCTCTTTTGGAGTACTGAAAAGACAACAGAAACCCTAGTTAAGTCAAAGCCACCCTAAAGAAGAACAGGACACATCTAGCATGGGCTTTACTGAGGAATGTATCTCTCAAACACATTTAGGTCATCAATTATGAAATACTTCATCTAAGGAGGAGACATTGTTTCCAAAAAGACAACCCCTAGCATCTAGTTTGTAAACTGAGGCTACCGTGAGTGAATGTGTTCTGTAACACATATCAGTGGGTAAGGGTCTATTCTTCCAATGCTCCAAAAAACATAATTTAATATCTATAATGTATATTGCCATGTATCAAACGATGAACAAAACTTGCAAACAGTTAATCAAGAAAGCAACATTTCTATTTCAGGGAAAAGAAGACCATCTTACCATTTTAGTAGTTAGTGGCTCTTCCTCCACTGGTTCTTCAAGGATAACTAGGAAAACACCGAGTAAATGTTAATTATGGGTGGAGTTGCTTATAATTTACTCAAAGAGCTCAACTTAGCTTAGACAACAAGATAGAGTGTGTGGTTGTGCTCTGAAATGTGTAGTTTGAGCCCCTGCTCAGGCATCCTCCTCAGGGAAGGTAGAAACTACATGAGGGCAGGAAAGAAGTGACAAACTGAGGCCATGTCATTCTTCTAAAGGCAATAAGAAAGTCTCAATTTTCAAATGGAACTTCAGTCCTATCAATGACAGTGATTGCTCTGAAGCTCAGATACCTGATGTTCTAAACACATGGAATAATCTGGGTTATAATACATGCTGAATGACCTCAAATACAAACATTCAAAGATGAATTGCCATGGACTTAGATTCAAAAGTATCACTGAACATGGCACAATAAAGACTGCCAAAAAATCTTACCTTCAAGTATATCTTAGGTAATTTAGGTGTCTGGAAATTAATCAAAAATTTCTGTATCTTCCCAGAAGGAATCATCCATTCAAGAAAAAGTGCCAAATCTCAGAACAGTAAGCTTTGTGGCTTTTTCATCTCTCTGACAACCCTCATCCACTCTTTAGTTCAGTGGTTGGAAAGAAAACAAGCTATCATACTCATGGTGAAAACCAAAACCCCTGAAGCCATGTGAATGGAAGGAGGAGAGGAGTGGAGCTTTCATGAGTCTCCCTTCCAGGAAAAGTATCTTTATTGATCTGATGGATCTATAGATCCATATTTGCAAAGATTCAAACTTCCTTAAGGCAAATAAGGCATATTCTCTAGAAACAAACATTGAAAACAATACATGAGAAGTTTCTCTTCTGGTCACCTGAGCTCATACATAAATGTTGAGGCAAATATTAAATTAACAACATAAAATGAAAAAAGTAGGGACTACTTACAGGGGTGATTTAGATACTTCCACAGATATCTGGGAATCTAAAAGCTGTACTCATGTTTTGGGTGATCTACAAAAGGCTCTGACACATTCAGGAAATACCTGATACCTCCAGTTGAGTTTGAGGCTCTCCTGAAGTAGGAATTGAAGGCCAAAGTCGAATTCTAAACAATCAGTCTGAGTGTTGAAGCTATTGACCAAAGCAAAAATGAGGAGCCTCTTTACAGATTAGAAAACTTACTGATCCTAGGAAGTTAAAAACTCAGAGGGCTGGAGGCTAGGCTCATGTGGTACAGTAACCACCTAGCAAGCATAAGGCCTTTAGTACAAACTCCAGTACCACCAAATACATAGAGACCTAAATAGCACACATTACAGACAGTAACAATTTTATAGACTATTCAGCCAAGTCACTAAAGGAACAATTAAAAGCACAAACATATACAGGAGCAACAACCAATTTGAAGCACACAGAGACTTTGTTAAAATGTATGGAGAGCAACACAAACACAAGACATGCTCAGAACTATATAAAATAGACTATAATAACTACAGTCTATGTAATAGACTATGTAATAAACTATGAAATAAAGCCTGTTTTAGACTGATAGTTTTATATTGCTATCCTTAATGGGGACTGGTTACAAAACTTGTCTAAGTTGGACACTTGAGAACTGGATTTGAGAGTATTCCCATGATTACCAGAATTGAAGGAATAGCACATACTATCACGAGTGCCTGGTAAACCACATCATTTGTGATGAATATATTTTCTGGAAAAGTGGACATTGGTTAGTACTAGATAGATGGCAACAACATGTTCTCTGAAATCCCTAGTACCTGATTCCCCATTGACGTTCCCAGTAGACAGCATTCACATGCTCTCACGTTCCCAACTCAAGAAATTAAGCATGCCTATGTGATTCAATTGGAGGAGAGTTCTGTAACGTTTGTGCTAGTCTTTTCTGGATATAGCACCATATGGAGTTTGACTTTGATGATTTTTCTTTTGCACCCTTTTAGTATAAGAATTCAAAGATGTGAGTGACACTCAGCTTAGTTCATTGAGTCTTCCAAGAGATCACCAAGCCTGGGACTGCTATTGGGCATATCAGGATGGCCAAATACTCAGGAGAAAGAGAAATTCATGAAAGCTGTTATTGGGAAAACCTAGACTTTGAACCTAGAATGTAAAGACCTAAAATTAGGTAACTAAATATATCTGTTTATACAATCTGACTTCACTATCCATGGTTTTCATATGCATGGATTTAAGCAACCAGAGAATGATATTTGAGGAAAAGTCCATAGTGAATATGAACAAATGTTTTCCTTGTCATTGTCTCCTATTAAATACAGTATCGAGTTTTTGCATAGCATTTGCTTTATCTCAGGTATTAATTATTCTAGATATGATTTTAAATACATGGGAAGATCTGTGTAGGTTATAGACATATATTACACCATGTACCATAATGGACTTGACCATACAGATTGTGGCATTCATGGGGGTGTCTTGGAACCAACAACTAACACATACAGAGACACAACTGCAAGTAATAAAACATTGAAACATGTGTCTAAAGATCTAAAGGAAGTGAAATAATTTTCAGGAATTTGGATTACCAAAGGAAAGACAGGACCAGAGGTGTGGCTCCAGCAGTAGAGACCCTGCCTCACAAGTGTGAAGACCTGAGATCAAACCCAGTCCAGCAAGAACAATAAAGTAAAGAAAAATAGGAAGGCTAAAACTGAAACAATACAGAACCAATTTGAATTCCAAATTTTAGAGTATAATGATGAATTAGCAGATTCAAGTGGGAGAAAATTAATGTGGATATAGTTTGCAGAGTAATATCAGGATTATTCTCAAAAACTCACAGTGTGAACTACTGAAACCATGGTATCAAAATGCACATCTTTCTCAAACACATTTGGAACACTGATTCTGGAGCATAAAACACACCTTTTTCTAATTTTAAAAGAATGTAAATCATGCAAAGTACAGGTGACCCTTGAAAAACCCAACAAGCTAAAATAACCCTCACAATCAAAAATCCCTGGTATAACATTTACTCCTTTAAAACTTAACTATTGATAGTCTGCTGATAAGTAGAAGTTTTGTTGATTACAGAAACAATCAAATAAGACGTTAACTGTTATATGCAGTGAAAAAGATGGGAGAAACACAGGAGATCAATTTTTTACTCCATCATGTATTTTACTGAAGAGATGAACAGCCCAGGTGATTGATGTCACAATGAGATGCTGCATGTCATAAGCAGATCTCTGGCAGTAATTGATCTGAATGCCATAGTAACGGAAGGTGACTATGCAATTATTATATCAGCTCACCATGAACTGCAGTTAATTTCATACAGTTGATTGTATCTTTCTTTTCATTTCTCTCAAATCTGAGGCACTAGGTATAGTCTGTAAGTATGTTTTACTTACATTTTAACATTTAACATTGTAAAGCGTTTTAACTTTTTGGTTATTTAGGGTTTTTCTCTCCATATGAAGTTTTAATTGGAGTATACTTAATTGTACAGAGTAAGGGATTCCGATAATAACAATTTCATAAGCGTATTTTGACTGTATTCAACCCCCACAAAGTGAGTATTTTGTCAGCTATCATACAATAAAAAAAATAGAGGTTCATTGTATGCATTCATGACAAATGAAATTATTCATGCAGTTTACTTATGAGTAGTTTAAAGCTGTCACAACAAAAAAAGTTTTAAAAAATCTGCATGTAAGGAGCAGTCCCCATTCCACCACATGTTTTTCAAGGGTCAACAGTATGGTCTCAGAACACTGTGAGACAAAACTAGAAATCACAATGCCAGCACTTGTACAAAATCCCGAAATATTTGAAAATGAAATAAAGCAGATTCAAATCACACTAGGAAAAATAAAGCTTCAATCTACATTTATGAATATGTTGAAATAAATGAAATGTAAATTCAAGCAGACTAACATTGTAAAGTGCAACAAAAGTAATACTTAGAGGGAAACTTGCAGAATTGCATGCCATATATTATTTTTAAAAGATTTAAAATCACTAATTTCAAGCCTTCAATCAGAAACATTAGAAAGTAGAGTGGTACAATGTAACACATATTAAGTGATAAAAATGTCACAAAAGTCCATGACATTAAAAACTTATTACAAAAGTAATGAAAAATATGGAAGAAACACAGATCACATTTTTCACTGTCATTCTCTTCACTCTACAGATGACCTGTTATCAGGTCATACTCAATTCCTAATAAACTTTACTATCTCTTATGACACCAACAATATCAATGAAATATTATTCTTACAGAAGATCAATCAAATCCATAGCCCTCTGCCAAGGCTATTCAACTGAAGTTTCATGTAAACTTCTGAATTAAGATAAAAAACAATGTGTCACTTTGTATTTATCAATTTTGGCAGATGTACCAACGTGATGATGAAGGTGAATAAATGTAATAATGAGGGCAACCATGTGACAACTGCATTGACAAGGGGTGGATATTGGAACTTGATTTGTCTTTGTACTCAACGGTGTATCAGTTCAAACCTGTTCTAGATTTTTAGAAAGTCTGTTCAATAAAAAGTGGCACTATGGCACTACCATTACAAAAATACCTAATTTGCTTAGGTTCCATAATTGGGTAAGGTATATGCATCAGCTGAAAATGCTGTCTGTCATTAAATGAAAACCAAGTTTGACTTAAGATTCATTTCCAAATTCGGTGCTTGTAGCTTTACTGATAAGACTAAATCAAAAACTTCACTTATGGAAATAGTGCAGATGCTCTTCATAATGGTTTTCACTTCTGTATTGGGACACAGAAAATCTATAATTACAGTCATTAGATGTCATTATCCCTAAGTTGTATAAATCTTAGATATCAAGACGATAATGTCATCCAACATACTAATACATGTCCCCATTTCTTCCTGAAGTTTGAGACTTGTATTTGGAAAATACCCAAATGTGACAGACTCCACCAGCAGCCTTATGTAGGGTATCCCATTTCAGAGTCTATGATCTGTCCACAACATGTAGGGATTTCTTTCCTTTTCACACTCTTGACCATGTGAATGTCATAGATAAGACCTTAGATTTTCCATCACTGACATTATTGTATGATGGATAATGTTTGGACTGTATGTCCAGGTAAATCCTGTGGTACAGGAACTTCTTAAATATTGACTAATTATACGATGGAGTGATAAGTGGGGGTTGTGGTTTAGGGCATCAAAACGGGACTGCACACCTGAGCACACATTTTAGCTTTTACATGTAGAAGCTAGAGAAACTGGAGATAACATTGGGAAGGTAGAAGATGAAAGTAAATACACTGAAAGTTGTTAAAAGTGTGTGTGGGGGGGACAGAAGACAAAGGGGTAAGGGAAAGAAATGGGAGGGGTTGAATGGAGCAAAGTAAAGTATACCCACATTAGAGATACATTGAGAAACCCCTTTGAACATCAACTTAACTATTGATAATGAAAGACTGGAATATAAAATAAGTTTAGTGTGGGGAATGATACAGCTGGGAGGACAAAGGGTGAACGAAGGAGATGAAGGTGAGGCTATATGGCTTATTGACTTCGTATACCTATATGAAATAGAACAAAGAAACATGTTCAATTGAATTAAGAGGAGCAGAGGGTGTTGATGGGAAGAGGCAATGGAGGTGAGGTTACTAACATACATTAGAAGCCTAATCAGAATTGTAACTATGAATCTCCCACTGTATAGTGAACATATCTGAATTTAAAAACTTATAAAATTTTTTTAAATACTTCTAGAGAAAACAAAATCTCGACTGCACACTGGGGTACACACTTAACCTTTTAAAATTAAAAGATAGAGAGGTTGGTTAATTATCCCTATACCATGATCTATTTATTCATCCTTGAAGGACCATAGCAAACAAACAAACAAATCTACCACATATGACTGTAATGACATTTAAACTAGTTAACACAGGAAAAATATGATTTTGAATTGTTTTTATCCAGAAAGCCATCACTAGATATTCTGATGGGTAATTAAGATATTCGTCTAGGGAAATACACACATCCAGAGTCTGATGTACAGAGATCCATAACAGCTAAAGGGAACACAGCTGACTCCAGGGACTGCTCAGGGTTTCTTACTTGGAAAATAACTTTCCTTTACTAACCTCCCAGTCCTCATTCCCACCTGGTGGCTCAGGTCAGGGGAATGTGCCCAAAATTCTGTCTAGACTGTGTCATTAAACCATGAGTAAATCTAGAATACATACCAATCCTCCTCTCCTTTGAGGCTACCTACAATTAGAGAAAAGAAAACACTCTTCAGGGTCTAGAGTTCTGTGTAGATTGTACTCTGGATCTCTTCATGACTCAGGGTAACCAAAGAAAACAAATAGAGCTAGTTTACTCACCTCAAAGGCTTGTATTAGTCTGTTTTGGCTTCATGAAATACCAGGGGTTAGATATTCATTAGGACAGGAAACTCTCCATTTTGCTGCACCAAAGACCAAGATCAGGCAACCCCATCTGTTTGGCCTCCAGTGAGAGTTCCCCTGGCTGTGTCAGGGAACCCGGCATGTGGAGTACTGTCCAAGTATGTTTGGTGGCCACAATAAATATAACCCATCTTCTAAGAACTAATTTATGCTGAAGGTATGACCCTATATTCTAATCTCTTCTGTTATGCTTCATGATTCGAATGCCCCCATGCCTCAATACTGCTGTACTTTTGAGTATGCCATAGTTTCCATCACCTGAACTTGGGGAACACAGTCAAACTCTTGCCTCAGAAGCAAGAGCAGTTGAGTACATGTAGGAAGCACACAAAGTTTTTTATGGGTGACATATTCGTTAACTTTTGGATGAAAATTATATAACTCAGAACATAAAGAACACTCGTACCAGAAGAACAGTGCCCCTAACTACGAGGTAAACCTGAAGCTGACCATTTTTGTGCTTTCTTCAGTCAGGGATTAGTTAGGATGATTCCATCCCTTCCTCCTCCTATAAATACAGCAGTTTCAATGTACACAGTTTTATTTTCATATGTGATGTCAATTGAAAAATAAAGGAATCATGGCAGATAGATCTGTATCTTACAAAAAGAAAAGTTACCTTAGCAGGGTGCACTGGTTCATACCTGTAATCCCAACAACTTGGGAGGTGGAGATAGGGAAGATGTGGTTTGAGGCCAGCCTGGGCAAAAGTAAGCAAGACTCTATACCTCCACTACCAATCCAGGTATGGTGGAACACAACTACGTAACCAGCTATGTAGGAGTTATAGGTAGGAGACTTGTTGTTCTAAACTGGCCCAGGCAAAAAATAAGAACCTATCTGAAAAAAAACTTACACCAAAAATGGGTGAAGGCATGGCTCATGTGGGAGAGCCTAACAAAGTGCAAAGCCCTGACTTTAAATCCCAGTACCACCAAAAAACAAGGAGAGAAAGAGAGAGAGGAGAAGAGTGGAGAAGAGGGGAGAGGAGAAGACATGAGGAGAATGGAGGAGATGTGAGAGGAGAGAAAAGGAAAGGAAGTAAAGCAAGGAGAGGAGGGAGGAAGGTAGAAGGGGGAAATCCTAACTTAACCTCTACACTCTGAGAACTTCCCTGTACACACTAGTTATCCTCCTCCTCTTGAGGTAAAACTAAAAGTACACAAAGTAACTGTCAGTTCATTCATGGTGCTGCACATTAATTACTCAGTAATTAATTAATTATACATTAATTATATTGCTTGATATGGACAAATGGCAACTTAATAAGTTTAGATGACTAACAAACATGACTTGAGCTGCTGCAAGACCATCCTCTAGGATGGTCATAAAAAGAAAGCAAAGAGAAGAGCCAGAGGAAAATGAGAAATAGGGATTTGGCTTTCCAGATAATGCCAACCTAAAGCACTGCGAAACGATTCTGTGTTTTGTAAACTCTAAAATAAATCGTGTGATTAAATGTTCTATCACTTCTTCAGACCATTCTGAAATCCAGTAGAACTGACACTACTTTCTTGAGCTCCATTATGCCTTTTTAAGCCTCTAAAGGTCCATATATGCAATTCAGCATTTATCAATAAAGATGTAGGATGTTCCCTTGAGCATGTACACATTACATTAAGGATACAGATTTGATTTCATACCAGGTACAAGAAATATTTATCCATTAGTCATTTGTTCTAGAAATAATAAATTACTAAAAAATTGAAAACCTTGACATTACCCCATTTAAAAATAACCAGTAAAAGCAATTCAGTTTTCCTTCTAGTCTTCCTTTGTTACACCACCTGTTTGTCTCCATTTTCTGAGGTGCTGATTATGTTCATATCAGCCAGTCAACAGTGAGATAAGGCAGAATGGGAATCTGGCCTTGTTGAACACTGAGGCTCTTTCACTCACTTTCACAGGAGAGTTGCAACAAGGGTGATACATCAAGGCCAATAATGCTGTGGAATTCTGAGCTCTTATCCATCATTGTCCCTAGGGAAGTAGCTAAGAGGATTTCAGCATTTCACAGGGTCATATTTATGCCATTGATTGTCATGAAGGATCCATATATTTCTCATCAGCTTTACGTTGGTGCTGTGGAGTGATCCAGCACTAAAAGTGTACATGTCCTAGATGGTGTGTCTTCACTCTCAGTGTCTGGAAAGGCATGGGGCTAGCCAGATAAGTATTTGTTAAAGTATGTGATATTAATGTGGTGATACCTGCCCTGGGCTAGGTGACCACTTGACACTAACTTCTGAAATGGGACTCTAAACCTTGAATAATTCTAGTCACTTATAAAGATGATGGACCCTCTTGTATGGTGACCCTGCAGATGTGTTTTTAGTGCATGTCAATAATTCAGAGCCTCAGCCTTGGGGGCCATGTGACTGGGTTCTCATCTTGGCACTTCCACTTGGCAGAACATGAGCTCGGTACATTCATCTCTGTCAATAGGATAGTCAATCAATCAACACTCATGTCTGGGGTGGTGATCCATGATTTAATTAATATAAGATGTGCTGTACCAAGGGTCAGGAAGGCTAATTATTGGCAAATGCACTGCCATTTATGTCATAGCTTAACATGAGACCCATAATTGCCCAAGATTCCAAATTTTGAGGTCATTGTTCTTGCTATGACATATGCCTGCCCGGCCTGAGAGTAATAACTTTCAGGCAAAAGTTTCAAAATAGGATATCTCTGTCTGCATGAGTGCACATTCACTGTTCCCTCTAAAAGAAACAGTAGTATTACTCTCCAGAATACTCTGGTTGCTTGACCATGGTCAATAAATATTTATTTGAATTATATGGGCCCCAGTATACTGGGTGGATCAGCATTTTCTATTAAAAAGTCTAGTATTATAAAACCTGTGGGATGTATTCTCTTGTATTCCTCACAAATGCAAGTGCCTCTACACTTAGATAATTGCCAAACAATTGGAAATTCCATCGCTCAGTTGTGTGAAAGAGGTCTGAATAGTCAAAAGAAATAAACCACATAATGCATGAAAAACACTATTAACAGTGAACCCAGCTTTTTAATGTTACAGGGGGATCTGCAGATATCGACAATTATCTCTGAATGTAAATCTTACTGGTCATCATATCCAGATACATTATATCCTCATTTATACCTGTCAATCAGTACTGAGTATGTTCTTGTTCATCAGTTTCTCAATTCATCCTTTTACTCTCCTTATGTGTACTGAAATAATGGCTACTCATTTGGTCACCAAGAAAAAAGTAATCACCATATTTGAGTTTGCTAGTCTATGGGGTATTACCTATAAATTGATAACTTTGGAATTCTGGATAACCCAAAAAGCATAAAGTCAATAACTGTCTTGTTAACTAACACATAGCCAATATACTGTCTTGTGATTTATTACACAAATGGAAAATACACACCCCTAATTTCCTGAATAGAATAACTCTTTCAACAAAAAGAGAAGGAAGAAGAAAAGTAATGACAGGCACACTTTATTGTTCCACAAAACATCTCCGTCATTATGGATTCGTTTCAGTTTTCTCAAATTAATACTTTTAATATCCAGAGCACAAATCTTCAATTTGAAACATGGAGTATAATTATTTGGAGGGGAATATGAGGAGTACAGGTTGTAAGAGGAATTAATAAGTACTTTTAAATGAGGAAAAGTTTAAAGGCAAATACTTGATAAAAGAATCACATACATAAACTGAGGAATAAAATCAAACTACAAAACATAATCATAGCTGTACATGAACTAAGACACAGAAATAATTTAAATGAAGTGTTTTGAGAGCTATTAACCAGTCAATTTGAAGAGACAGCAGTTAATGGCTAATATTAACATACCTTTTATGCTGCAACACACATTTCCCATAGCAAAGTTCTACAGGAATCAAAGCAATCTGCTATGAAATCTATCTGCTATGTGTGAGCTTCGAGAAACTCAGCGCAAATAGTGGCACTCAGGCTGAGTGAAGTACTTATGCTGTCACATCACCAGGGTGATGACATGTCATAGAGCTGTCAAATTAAATCACAATGTACCCTGTGGGGTCCATGTGACAGTGTGTTGTAGAGCTTTCAGAGTGAATCAAAATCTACTGTGGGACAAAATAACTTTCATATTGACAAGTATATTTATGCAAGTACCAAAATGCAGTAAGAAAAAAGATAATAAGTATTATTATGTACTAAGTTATGCAAGTGTTAGCATATACTCGTGTGTTATTTCAGAAGCTGAAGTACAAATTCACATACTATTATTCTGATTTTGAAAATGAGATATGAAAGGAAATGCTACACCTCCGAAATAGTCAATATGGCAAATTGCAAGATGAAGACGAATGAATCTAAATTTGAAAACAAATAAGAGTACGCTCTTGAGTAGAAAGACTGTCTTTATTCACTTCTACTATTTCTGCTTCATCAACTGTCTCCAGAGCAAACAACTTTATTCTGGCTTAACTAAATGATAGCAGTAACAGAAACTCACGTTATCAAAATCCACCTTTCCAAAAAGTCAACATTCAACTATATGTTATCTCTTATCTGTTTATAGAAGTATGAGTTACTTCTCTCTCAATCTCTAACTTTAAAGAACATAACTGTATTTAAATGATGAACTACTTACAAATAAAATAAGGAAAAAAAAGACTCTTTCCACAAGAACATTCTTAGGAGGTGGTAAATGTTTGGGGCGTATACATGTAATTATTGTATTTTTAAATAGAGAATTTCAAAAGAACATCAACATGTATAATTAAATGTGTATTCTAGCTCATAAATGCATATTCAATCACATATATGCTTATGATGTACTCAGGAAAACAGGCTACAAAAAAGAATGTGATCTGTCCCAAAATAAATGGAACAAGAGAAAAATTGTATGGTGAATAAGAAATAAGTGTTGTGTTTATTTGCATCAGAATAGGAACCCATCATGGCATCAAATACCTCAGTACAAATATCCATTATTGCTAATTCTTTTCAGTTTCTAAAGCAAATAAAAGAACATCCATGACCCATAAATGCTGCGTTAACATAGATGGGGATGCATTATCTCTCACGATAGCCCAACTAACCTAACAACTGGATTGGTGCAGAAAGGACAGGGAGTTGTACAACAAAGTAGTTAGAGACTCTTAGAGTCATCCATTTGAAAAATCATATATAGATATAATGTATGTGTATGAATTTATGTACATATTTTTGTCAAGTTGTATTTTATACACATACATTTTTTCTAAATGTTTAAGTTCAAAATACAACAAAACTAGAAAACAGAGTCACATGTCAAGATTTCAAGTTGAAAGAAAATGCAGGGAGGATTAGCAAATATATTCTGCATATTATACTCATCACACTGGAGGAGAAACCCTCAAAAGGCAATGATGAAGAGCAGCTCAGATTTCTCATTTTGGTAACAGTGGGAATGAAGCAGAGAACTTTTCTTGCTGCTACTACTGCCCAACTCACAACAGTAAATGAAGAATGAATGGAAAATATATAGTCATAGTCCATGGAAAATTATTGTCCAATGAGAATGCTATAAAATTGTTCCTTTAAACATTTGTAGAACATGGCAAAACCCGTGCTAAGAATGAACTTTATTGCCCTAAATGCATATGCTGACTAAGAGAAAATTATTTCAAGTAAGTAATTCAAGGACTCATCTCAAGAAGATAGAAAATGGAAAACAAAATGCAATCAAGGATAAGAACACATGTTATACTTAAGAGTATAAATCAGAGAAGTTGAAAATAGGAAAGGAATACTCATTTCCTTGAAAACAGTAGTAAAACTACTGAATCCATAAAAAACCTGAAAAAACAAATGACCAGTGTCATGAATGAAATAGGTGGTATTATTCTAAAATTGCATATAAACAGGTGAAGGAAACCCAGGAATAACTCCTTGCATTTAACTACTTTTACAAAACAGACTAACCCTTAAAATACTAAAAACTAGCACTACTCGCCTTGTAGGAAGTATTGCATTATACTGTATTATATAGTGTACAATATAAATATATATATATATATATATATATACATATATATAGTATTGGATTTCAATATTTGAATACCAACCTAATTATTAGCAAAATTGAATTTGTAAATTAAATGTTCCATAATTCAACACATAAAAATAAAGAATACAGATCGGTATCCCTCAAGATTAGAGATGTAAAAGTAAGCTTCTCAGATTATTTTCAACAATATGTAAAGACGTACATAGACGGACAACTGTAGTTTAGTGGATAGAAGCCAGCCTTCATCAGTATCTGATAATCAACCAGTCATCTTACCAGGTTGAAGGGACAAGAAATCACAGGATCATTAAAAACTGTTCTTAGAATACTTTACAAAATTTAACAATCGCTCATGATGAAAAATACAACCAACAAAACAAACCTCTTGTTGGCAAAGAAAAGGCTTAACTAAACCCTACAGCTGCACTTGTTCTTAGTCAACTTAAAAATCATTAATTTTGGTGAGAAATGATTTATATATCCGGGACAGACATTATTAGTCTCCCACCACCTTTGCTGTAGCTACACCTTTGTTACATGGATTATGAGGGTGACACTTCCCTAGGTGACTTTTCAGGGACTTGAAGTTCACTTTTGCTGTAAACACTACTCTTCACAAGTACCTGCAGGTATTCATAGGGGGACTGGAACAAGATGCAAAGCCTCGGTATCTCCGTCTTCATACTTTGTCTATCTTATATCCAATAAGTTGTCGTCTTTAGCCTAAATGCCTATCTGCTGCCATAACCAAAATATCAAACCATAAAAAGAGGAGAAGAACTGGTATTCAAGTTCCTGGAAGACCTCCACCTATTCCCAGAAAACACATGAATATTCCTCCCTTTATTAGCCTGTCTCTCTCCTTCATTTTTCCGATCCTGCATGTGTAACTCCTTTGCTCCCTGGATTAGAGAGGATGACTTGTAAGCAGAGAAATCTGCACTTCCATTCTTTGACCACTCAATAAAGTTCTTTCTTCTCGCCTAACTATGCCTCTTAAGTCACTGGATTTATCAAGCAGCAAATCTCTTCTCAGTTACACACTCGGTAAGTTAGGAATAGAGGGAAACTTCCAAATCTCTAAAAAGTTCATTTACAAACACCAACAGTTACCAGTGAATTTCATGACAACATACTAAACGATTTACCCCTAAGGTCATGAAAATGCGGTTGTGACTTTGTGCTGAGGACACGATTGTCTCCACATCGTTTCCCTTGACATTTCAAACAGCAAAAGCAGCAGCAGCAGTAGCAGCAACAACCGTCTGTATATAAGAAGTTTAATTTTAGTATACAAAAATAATTTGTATTCCAGCAAATACTGTGTATATAGATAGTGAAATAAAAACAGATAATACCAGTTATAACCCAACTTAAGTGAAATAAATGGGTATAAATCTAAAGACAATTGTTAACCTGCCTCCCATAATCAGACTGCCTCAGACAGACTTACTAATACAATTTTGTTCTCTCATCTATATGTATGTATGTGTACATATACATATGATCATATATGTATTTAAACATGCCTTTCACTTATAGGGCTAGCTTCCAGACATGAGGGAAAACATGAGACCTTTTATTGAAAAAACCCATCTAGATATGAATAGAATATAATGTACTGCACCCTAAGATGTTGAATAAGAGGGAAGGAAGGTGAGAGCAAGTGTAAGCAAAGGGGTAGGAGTTAATTTGATTAAAGTACAATATATACCAATATATACTGAAGTACCAAAGAGAAACCCCCTTGGACCATCAAAATACACTTTAAAAAATGAAGGACGGGAGTGTAAAATAGATCTTCTCCAGAGGTGGGGATCAGTGAGAAGGGTTGAGCATAAGGAAAGGGTGAATGAGAGTAGATACAGTGGATGAATTTTGTATTAATATATGGAAATAGAAGTTCCAAGATTGTGGGAGGAAGATGAGGGAGAAAGGTGGAGGCAGTAAATCAAAGTAAGATATATTTTAAGCCCATATGTGAATATCACAATATATGCCCCTTGACAATTATTACATGCTAATAATTTTTTTTATAAATATGAACCCAGACAATAATAAAATCACAACAAACTTGTACAAATTTTGTATTCTGTGTGTCTTATAAGAGTTCTGTGTATCTTGAACTCTTCTGATTTGGGAGCAACATTCATTATTGCTCACAATGTACCTGCATGCTCTATGGGAAAGAAGCACATAACTGCCAACTTAAAAGCAGATTTCAATGTGGACAATATTCCACTCTAGGAACTAACTCTGTGTCTCACAGAAGTTCTCTCTCTGCTTCATGTCCTGTGTTCAGAGCTGACAATTAGCAATAACTGCATTTAGATATACACAAATTGTAGGCTGACAAAGACACAATCCTGAAGAAATACCTGATATAAATATGTAGGATAAAATGCAATTGTAGGAAGATAAAGTTCACTTCGGTATATAAAAAAGGACCTTACATTTATGTACTGGGAGAAAGTTAGGCCTACCAAACCATGCATTTTTTTACATACCATTTAATCAATACAAAAATTCCAAAACAATTGTGTGACTTTTAAAATATTTGCCAAATTTTGGTCTTTTGAACATACTAATGAGTGAATTTTTGAAAGGTTCTCATTGCATACTGTGCTACAATGTCTACACTGTCTCCTTGTCCATGACTCTGGACTTGATGGTATATCTGAATCAACTGTGCTTTCCAGAAGATACATGGAAGGTGCTGACCCCTTTAATATATGCACAGGCTTGCAATCCACAAAGACCAGGATATTTTATGAGTGAGAAGCAGCATAATAAAAAGCAAGGATGTTGGAACCCAGTATCTTGGTAGCAGACTGTCCATGTGTGCATGTAGTGACCTGGTTGGTCAAATGAAGAAACTGGTTGGGACAGTTGTAGAGGAAAAACATTTGTATGAACAACACCCTTCTCTGCACAGGGTGGGGAAAATGATAAGCCAGGGGCAGCCCAGCCAAATGGAAAGCATCAGGGAATTTGTGTCCACCAAGGTCTGCACATCTCCCCTGCTCCTAATCCTTTCTGCCTGCACAGTACAAGACAGACCTCAATGATTCTGGGAAGATAAACTATCAACCCTGGGGAAAATTTTAGCCTCTTCCCTGCTCTGTCACCCATGATGATTCTGAGTCTGCAGGTTCCTGCTCCCAGTATCTGCTCACTCATCTGCCTCTGTATCTCTCAGAGCATCAGTGATGTTCACCTGCACCCTAGTTTGTTTAGAGTTTTCATCATGAAGTGATTCTGAATTTTGTCAAAGGCTTTTTCTGCATCTATTTTCTGTGAATTTGTAATAGGAATTCTATATGTAAACAAGTGTGCTAAAACTAGAAGGAAAATTGTAACTCTTTTCTATAAACATAAAATTTCACTGATGCAAACAGTAGATTTTTGTCCTCTATTAAAAGGTTTTCAGAACTGGGTGCAGTTGGCTCATGCCTTCAATCCTAGCTACTCAGGAGGCAGAATCAGGGGGATCATGGTTCGAAGCCAGTCCCCCAGAAATAGATCACCTGAGTTTACCATGAAAAACCCTATCATCAGAAAGGACTGGAGGGGTGAGAGTGCCTGCTCTTAAGAGGCAATGATGACTGGTTTTCCTTCTTTACTTTTCAAATAATTCATCGAGGGAACAAGGAATATGTTTTTTCTCAGGAAGATTCCCTGTGCTGAAAGTTGTCTTTATTAGGGCTTTGATAATCTAGGAACACTGAGTCCTCTGTTTAAACATCTAAGATTTTTTCTATGAATGTGTTAATATTGTATTTGCCTTTTAAAGTATTTTCCATAACTCTCTGTTTACATGAAGGACTGCTATTTCACAGTGGCCAGTCACACTATCTTGAACAAGTTTTTAAAATGTAGGATAGTTTTGAAAAACTGACTAAAATCAAATTCTCATTTAATTTATTTACTTTAAACAGCTTTCCTGTCAGGAAGACTGATACAGTAAGAGTCGACAAAAGGCTATTAGAAAACATGTTTCCACCACAGGAAATTCCTACAGAAATTGCCAGTGAGAAGGTCCTTGTTTAACTGGAGAAGTTGTAAAACAGATAAATAATGTACCACAAATATAATAGTTCTTGGGAAACTAGGTGAAGTCACTAGATTGCCTTAATCAAGGTATTGTGAGTTACCGGCCGTCAGATTCATCCCAGTGAAAAATCTAATGTGACTCTTTATGAAATAGTCTGTGAAAGGATATAGGTCTGCGAATAGAAGCTCATGTACCTCCCACCCTTCTAAACTACAGTATGTCTAAGTGCTTCAAGGCTTTAATGCATTGTTCTAGTGTGCATTTTCACCAAGTAAAGGAAACTTTTTATGATCAAATAACTAAGAGTAACTAAACCTTTCATGACCTAGAACCTAGACATTTGGTTTTCTGAAAACTATATTGAGAAATTTTGCCCTTGAATGCCACAAGAAAGAACCATACCCAGTTCTTCTCAACACCCATCCTGCAACAAATTGCTGTGGCCGTAAATCTTGGGTTAAAAAGATTTACTCAAAACTCAATAGAGTCTCTCCAGATTCTTGGAATCAGACATCCATTGGTGACCTTAAGGTAAAGGTGACCCAATAAATTCTACCTCTGAAGCAGATGGCATCCTAAACATATACAGGTATCCAAAACTGCAGCTGAAGACATCATTCCTATTATGAAAACCGTAGAACATTATATGTCCTAATTCCTGTTGCCCTTATCATTTCCATTAAATGATAGGAAATCCATTCAACTGTAACCTTGAATGGTTTTATCTAAGGCTTATAGGCTAGAGCAAAAAGAGTGTAATTGCTGCCTTTACAAAAATAAGCAAGTTATCACAAAGGAAATACTCCAATGAGAAGTGAGGAGAGGGGTCACTCTTGCTGGCAGGCTAGTACTAGTAAAAGAAGAATTTTGACTTTGTAGCCTACCTGATTTTCTAGGGGTTCCGAATGGTAAAAGCTTCTTCCTGAAAAACAGATATCATATGTGTACAACAAAGAAAATCTGAACATCATTCAGCCTGAGATCTAGTTTTGGCTGAAGCTGGGGTATGTGGTATCCGTCTTTCCTCAGATTTTGCTACTACACAGAGTTTATTTGAAAAAGTATTTCTTAGATCTTGCTCTCAAATATGATCAGGAAAAAATGTAACAAGGTTGTACAAAGTTCCAGGACTCGACACACTGCTGCCTCAGCCACAGACTGCTTAGATTATAGGCATACACCACCAAACACAGACTAAGTAATTTTTTCCCAGGAAAACAAACACATAATGTGTTTACAGAAGCAGTTAATACTTGGCTGGCTTATAGACATCCTAGTGATGGATGGCAAGCTTGGTTTTTCCAGGATTTTCTAATCTTTATTTTCTATTATGTCTCCAGGTTACGAAGACTTGCTAACAACAAGTATGGATACTTCTATAAATCAAGCTATTTTTATACTAAACTGTGGTCCTTAATCACCATCACACCCTGAACCCATACCATCACCGATTAGATTCAAATAATATTGAAGTCTCTAGATGTCCTGAAATTGATGTGTTTGATTTTGTGTGGTTCCATCTGTAGCAGTTCCTATAAATGAGTAGGTATTTTTGCATTTTGCTTTTAACCTCCTGGTAATCATCACAGAAGTCCCCCTGGTGCATCATCTTCTCAAATCTTACATGTTTGCATGCAGCCATCCATGGAGTGTTCAATGGTCTCACTTTGACTAAATTAGCTACTCAACTGATATGATGTCAGAACTTGTGAATTCAATACAAACACCAAAAAAGACCATTTACAATGGTGACAGAGAGTGGCTAAGGTTTTGGCAATCTCTCAAAAGTGAAAGGCTAATGAAAAGGTGGAGAATTGCTAAATTAAATTAATTTTGACCTGAGGCCTCCATACTTGGGCCCTTATGTAACAAACTGCAACCTAACTTACTACACATATATAGCTATTTGTAACAAACAGTTAAGTCTCAGCCAATCACAGTAGACGAGCTTCAGTTGATGGCAAGCACTCAGTAATAAGGCAAACATTGAACTATAACAAGAGGGCAGACCCTGTATGTCATTTCTTTTGCACTTTATTTTCTGAGAATAAATACTTTCTCCTTGGACAGGCACATTAAATAAACATTTATTCGTGATTCAATTCCCTCTGAAATAAAGTCAGAAACTAGTTAACGGTTCCCACCCACTGGGAAACTAAAAAATGTCCACAATGAATAGGTAAGAAACACTCAGTCACACTTGGCCATAGACCGCAAACCTGAGTACCGTGACATAAAATTTGGAAGGGAGTTCCCCAACATCCCACTTCTTACTGTAAAGAGAACAATTTGGACCTCACATATAGAACCATACTTCTATGGCTCCCTTCACTGATTTTGGAAGAACACCAAGTTATATAAACACGACTCTCTCTAGACTACAAGGGGAAAAATTAATGGTTTTATAAGGGGGTGAAAGCACTTCTAAGGGCTTCATTCCCCAAATCTGTGTAGAGAGGGGGACTAAAAAGCAACCTCTGCCCCTTTCCCTGGATGGCGGCACAGAGGCTGCATGATACTTGCATTTACTATAAACCAGCAGGAGTTTGACAGAGCTCTGGCGGCATTACTCAAAATGTCCAGGAAGCTGAAAGTCCCCAAATGGTGGAACACAGTTGACTCAGCCAAGCATGAAGAGCTTGTACCCTGCGATGAGACTTGTGTTGATCTACACATGAGCAGCTTCCACAGCAAGGCACCTGAACTTCCAACTCCATGACCAATATCTACTGGGGATGTCAGACAAATAGCATCATATCTAGCTCCTTTGGTCCAGGCTCCAACAGTGTGGCCAGCTGGGTTCTTAAAGCTATGGAAGAGCTGAAAATGATGGAATGGACAAGATGGTGGCTATAATATGATAACCCAGGGACACAGATCAGGACAAAATTGTGGAAAGATGATAGTTTCCATGAAAAAGCATTAACGCAAAGCATTCTGGGTTAATAAATTGCTTCATTTGTAAGGGGAAATAAAGCAGCCTCCTGGACTGAGGACATAGCTCAGAGGTAGAGTCCCTGACTAGTATGAGTAAAGTTGTAAGTTCAATCCCCAAAACAAAAAAGATGAAAAGCAGCCTCCTGTTTCTTTTTGAGTGCTACAACTTTAAAGCTGCCACTCTGGGGACTGCATCTTAACCTACTCTGGAAACAAGAAGATTTTGGGATGCATATATATTATAACCAAATCAATAGAGAAAAGTACAAGTTTTATAAAGGTGTACAAGAACTTCCAGAGACACTATGCTGTAGCAGTAGAGAGAGAAGGTTAACAATGTAGCCTGAAAAGGTTTTATGAGGTGCATCCAGTGTCCTAAATTTAGTCTCCCACAAAAATCTCTCAGCTCCAGAAACTGAAGGGAGAAGGTACAGGAGAGTCTCCTTAGGTCACAGAATAAAGAAATAGTTTTAAACAGGCACACAGGGCTGGAAGTGTGGCTCAAGCAGTTCCGTGCATGCCTAGCAAGCATGAAGACATGAGTTCAAACCCCAGTACCAGCAAAAATAAATAAATAGAAACAAACAAACAGACACAAAACACTTCCATGTCCTGCAGGAGCACTTCAGAAGATAAGAGGAAAAGTGCAGATCCAACATTTTTTCCAGAAAGGGACTATGCAAATAATTTTAGTATCTACTTGATAGCCTACCTGGTATCTAACAAACTTGTACTTGGGAACCAGTGGGGCAACAATCAACAACTTTGGCATCTAGAGTCAGAAATTGGCACATCAGGAGCCTTCCTTCAGACTCTCCCATTGAGAAATCCAGGCTACTTCATTCATTCTAGAGGAGGTTTGTCACACACTGAGTGCTAAAACTTTTATAATTCCCACCCACGGGACTGTCTTGTTAATGACCTAGCTTAGGAGTCAACTGGGCTTTATTTTTCAGATTACAGAAGACAACAAGGTGAATGCATGACAGGCCCCTTCCTGGCAGCTATCTCCCCAGGATTAAACAGTGTAGTCTGAATGTGAGGATAGGCATTTGCCACAGTGCCTCTCTGCCCTTAATGTAGACAAAATAGGAGGTAAATGCTCATACTCAGTTTCATATTCAAATGTCAACTTTTACAGCTATATCCAGAGAGTCTGCCTGTTATCTTACAGTCTCAGGGTACTGACATAACATGGCATATCCTAGGCTGCAAGGAGCCACTAAAAACAGAGACATCAGGGGAGGCAAACACAGACTCAAGAGTCTCCTGAAAATCTCTGGCCAGAAATCCTCCTGATTCATAGGAGATTATTAAGTCAAAGCATGCTTTAATATCTCTATATTGTTCCCACCAAACTGTTCACACAGTGTTAATTTCTTATTATGAGGCCTATGTTTTCCTATTTTGTTCTATTTTGTGTTGAGAGGAAAATAGCAATTGAATGACGATTCTATCTTATTTCTCCTCAGAGTCGCCCTTTCACAAAAGCTACTCAATATAATTGATGTGCGTGCACTACTCCATCATGCAACTAAAGACATTTTCCAGGACTGTCAGTTGGAACCCCACCAGGCCTCTTGTGATTTTTCAGTGCCCTCTGTCCTTGAGCAAGGAGAGCCTACTAAGCATGCACAGAAGGGGCAAGTAATTTAACCCAGGGATAAAGGAAAATTTTCGTATGGATGTTGTTTTCACAAAGACAAGATTTTTGGACAGGAGGTTTGGAGCTCATTCACCTCTGAAGCTTGCCAGAGAAGAAATTAGAACTAAGGTCACTAATGGCTTGTAGACAAGCTGAGTTTAATGAGACCTTGACCCCATCATTCAGTGTCTCAATCCTAATCCTTGGTCTGTGTGAGGTCACAGCATCAGCCTTTTCAAGATCTCTCCCAGTAGACATCAGGGTGTACACTTGATAGGAAGCTGAATGATGTTTTGCATGAGGAATCTTCTCCTAATGGATTTGTGGAAGCATTAAAAAGCTTCAAGAAGACCAAATTGCTGCTGAGAAGATCAAGGCCTTGAGAGTATCCATATGGTGGCCTGGACCACAGTCTTGCTCAGACTACTAGCTTATAAGTAAAGTAAAGGGGAAGAGTCTCTGCAACCTTGGGGAGCCCACATAAAAGCAACCCCATGGTGACTCTTGTCTTCTTTAACAATAACTGTATCTCCCCTATTAGCTTTAGGGGCAGATTCTCAGAATGTGGTGATCCAAGAGCCATCACTCTTAGTGTACCCAGGACAGATGGTGACACTCACTGGTGGCTTTAGCTCTGGCTCAATCTCTAAGAGTAACTACCCAGCTTGTACCTAGAGACCCAAGGTCAGGCTCCCCACAGTCTTATCTACATAACAAACAATTGCCCTTCTAGAGTCCTTGATCCCTTCTCTGGGGCCACCACTGGGAACAAAGCTTTCTCATAATCACAGCAGCTCAGACAGTGGATTATGTTGATTGTGACTGTATGCTGCATATGGAAAGTTATTCCCATAGTGATTTAAAGCACTGGGGAGGTTCAACCAAAACATCTTCAAGTGTGAATAGTGGCTCAGCACTTACAGAGGCCTGAGAACAGATAAGAAAATGAGACACTAGAAATGGTAAACAACACAAAAAGATGCAGGGTTCCTTAATCCAGAGTTTCCCTATCCTGTGCCCTTCAGATTCTTCCAGGACATGACCATCTGATTCTTAACAGAGGAGACAAAAAACATACACTGAAGGAAAGACAACCTTTTCAACAAATGGTGCTGGGCAGAGTAGATATCCACATGTAAAAGACTGAAAGTAGAACCCTTTCAACCTGTACAAAAATTAATTCAACCTGGATCAAAGACCTTAATGTAACATGTGAAACCTGTGAACAACTAGAGGAAAGCCTAGAGAAAGTACTACAGGATATCCTGCAGGCATGGGCAATAACTTTCTGAACAGGACTCCAATAGCTCTGGAAGTAATAGCAGGGGCTGACAGATGAGGTAGCATCAGATTAAAAAGCTTTTCCACATCAGAACAAAAGTGAAGAAACAGCCTACAGAGTTGAAGAAAATATTTGGTAGCTTTTCATCTGAGAGTGCATTAATATCCAAAATAGATAAGGAACTCAAAAAATGAAATGCTAGGGAACAAATAATCCAATCAAATAAATAGATAAATAAACTGAATAGACAGATCTCAAAAGAAGTACAAATGTCCAATAAATACATGAAAAAATATTTACCATCATTAGTCATCAAGGAAATACAAATCCAACCTACAGTGAGATTTCAACTCATCCCAATCAGAATAGATATCATCAAGAATACAAAAAAAAAAAAAAAACCAAATACTAATGAGGACATGCAGCAGTATGGTATGGGAAAAACCCACATACATTTCTGGTAGGAATGTAAATGAATTCAGCCAGTTTGGAAATCAGGACAGAGATTCCTTAGAAAACTAAAATTGGGGCTGAGCAGGATGGTGCATTCCTGTAAACCCAGATACTTGGGAGGCTGAAATTAGGAGGACCTTGGTTCAAGGCCACCCCAGGGAAAAAGTGAGAACTTAGCCAAAGAAACAACTTGGGCATGGAGGTCCAAGTCTGTGATCCCAGCTATGGAGAGTCACAGATAGGAGAACTGCAGTGAGGCTACTCCTCGGCAAAAGCAGGAAATCCTTTCTGAAAAATAACAAAAGTAAAGAAGGGCTGGGTGTATAACCCTACCATGCAGAAGGCCTTCAGTTCAAACTCTAGTACACCAAAGAAAGCAAACCCACAATTAATCCTACCTTATGCTGTAAGCCCACACCTGGGCATATACCCAAAGGAATCAAACTCATCACACAATAGAGACACATGCACGTGCTTGTTTACCATGGCTACTCAAAATAGCCTGAGTTACTGGATTAGCCTAGGTGTTCATCAGAAGATGAATCTGTGCCTTCTTCACTGAGATTTGCCATAAAGAGGCTGTATACAGTGCATCCTGGAAGACACAGAACTGAGAAAAATATGCACACACACAGAATACTGATCCATAATCAGGCCTTGTAGCTGCACAAAATGAGTATTTGTTTTCTCCAATGCCACAGGCTCCTGGGTAAACATCTATAGACCACAGGATATCAGAAAATAACACATCTGTTTCACTGCCCCACTGAGGACAAGGTCTGTTAAAAGTTGCAATTACACAGACTCTATGATTTTGTTTCAAGGTATATTATCCTTACCAAGCACAAAATTTCAAAAGTCACTGAATTAATTTTCTCTAAAACTTTTAAATTAAGTTTATTTTACTTCCACAATGTTATTAAACTTGAGTGGGAAATTACAACCTCTGGTATAATTTATGTATTAGAATATATTTTTGAAGATCTAAATAATGATTTCTCTTTAACTCATGTTTGTCATTACTAATATTTAAGTAGTTAAATGTAGTTGTGATGTGGTTTAAACAACGTCACAAATGCAACTATAGGCCAGATAACTTCACTGGGAGTTCTACCGAAATTTAAGGTAGAAATCAAAGCAAATTTTTACAGGCTCTCTCAGAAAACAGAAAAGGAACAATTCGTCATGCTTTTATGAGACCAGGTTTGCCCTAACATTATATAGTCATCTAAAATCGTGATACAACATTTTTCACAGACACCAAAATTTAAGAAAATATTTAAACTTGAATTTAACACTGCAGAAAATGTGCATCTGAAGAAATTCAAAGGGCACCACTTCTCCATTTCTGCCAAAATCTGAAATTAAACTGCAATACAGTAAAAAAGAGGGTGCAGTATAAGCACAGATAGTAGCTAGAGATACCAATCTCTAACCTCCAAAACTACCAATTGACTCTGGTGAACAGAGGCAGATCTGGACCTGTTCCATCCCACTCTCCTGTTTGCCTTTCTTTTTTTGTTGAGGGGGGGACTATTGCCGTTGTTGATATTTTTCTGACCAGACAAGAATTGCTTCCCACAAGAGTCACTCACAGGAACCACCTGTGAACAAAATGACTACAGTGAACTCTAAGAGCAAGTCACCAGCCTTGCCCATGCCACCAGATGGAAGGCTACTGGATTCTGTGGCCCACCACCCATGACAAAAACACCATCATGGAAATGAGCCCACAGGGTAAACTGCTTTTAGTCTTGAGGCCACTGCACAGGACTGTTCAGCACACACATATCTGACCCCAAAGAAAACTTTTCACTGTTAATAATTCATGGCTGATTAATGTCTCCCACATGCATCACCAGACCAGCTGGTTGGGGGATTAACTGCACAAACTTTACTCTAACCAGTGTTACCACAGAGGGCCACATTGCCAAGCCCTGCACACATGCAAGTACTTGTGACCCAGAGAAAACTTTTGGCTAGGTGAGCTGATTAAAGGCTCCCACAGGTGGCCTGTGTTTGTAGGAGCAGGGTGAAGCTGGTTGGTGGAGGGTCTCTGTCTGAAGGAGGGTGGGAAGGAAGCAGGCTAGCTGCCTAGAGTACAATATCCGGGTCTCTGTTCCAAGGCAAGGAGAGTGCTGAAATAAAATGGCCAGTTATATCAAGCTTTTAACCCACCGCACAACTCAGCAGAGTATGTAGATATACAAGTGACGAGATGTATTTGCACTTCATTCTCCAAATGAGACATTAAACTGGAGACCTCTGTGCAAAGGGGAAAAAGCTCAAGATGAACAAGCCTGAGCAGCCACTGCATTCCCTGGAAAGGGAAAAGTGCAGATTCAATAAAGGCAGCGTGCCTTCGACTCCCTGGCCATGTTAGTGGACATCACTATTCACCCACAACTACTGCCTTACACCTGGAAGTGTTCTACCTCCTCCCAGATGACACCTGGGCAACCATGGACCCTGAAGAGACACAAGAGTGAACACAAGGGGAGAACTCCCAACAAAAACCTGAGGACAAGAGATTGGAGGGGAGCTTCCACGTGTACTGACAGCACACAAAAGGCATCCACTCATCTCAACAAGGAAAAGAAAACTGACTCTTAAGATTTTTTAAAGATTTAGTATGTGAAATCCCTTTAATATCACCAAGTTTTTCTCCTTACTTTCTAATATTTTCCTAAAATTTTCCTATGTCTTGTTTACAAACCATTCAACTGGTGGCTTATCCTACCTCTGTCTTGTATTAATCTTAATGTTTTCATCCTTTTGCAATCCCTGACAATATACCCTTCTCCACAACTCTAGAACTATGTCTATGCAAGAGAGTTTTGACTGACAGCCTCACAATTCACTTCCCTTATCTATCATCTTCTTCGTTTCTTTTTTTGGTAAATTTGTTATTAGGATATACTCATTATAAAGAAGGTGACTCATGGTGACAATTCAGATTAGGCTTATATTGTACATAGTTACATCACCCCCATCTTCTCTAACCATAACCCTCTCCCTCCCCACTTAAAGCAATTGCAAGAGGTTTCTTTGTTCTATTTCATATAAGTATATGAAGTCCACAGGCCATAATCTCCTCCATTCAAACAACCCACTATTTCCCTGCACCCACCAACGCACATACTGTACCTATTTTACAGTCCTGTCTTTTGTTACTAATACTTAAGTGGATATTCAAAGGTATTTCTCAATGTATCCTTGCTGTGGGTATACTTTGCTTTGGTCCATTCATCCCCTTCCGTTAGTCTCTCTTACCTCTTTCCCTCCCACCTCTCATTTCTCAACAGCGTTGAGAAATTACATCCTTATATTCTCTACCTTCACAGATGTTATGTTTTATGATACTACTGGTGCTCTCTCATTCTCTTTTCTTTCCCCTCTTTCCCTGTGCCCCACAGAGCAGTTCCACTATTGCTAACGTGGTGTTCTACATCCTTTTTCTTCATCTCCTCCCCCACCCCATTTATTTTTACTACCAAAGTTTTAACTTCCAGAAAAGTGAGTTGGGCAGTATTCAGAAGAAGAAATTCAAACAGCTAATAAATACGTGAAGAAATGTTCAATATCCTCAGCCATAAAGGACGTGCAAAATAAAAATATTTAAGATTCTATTCCACCCAAGACAGACTGGCAACCACCAAGAAAACAACAAATGCTGGCGAGGATGTGCAAAGAAAGGAACCCTCCTACACTGTTGCTGGGGATGTAAACTTGTGTAAACACTAAGGAAATCAGTATGGGGGTTCTTCCAAAAATTTAAAAATAAACCTACCTCATGACGCCACCACACTACTCTTGGGCATATATCTGAAGGAGTTTAAATCAAGATACATGCGTACCCATGTTTATTTAGAACATGTTTATTGTGAACAGAGTTCACAATGGCTAAACTGTCCTTGAATGGATGAAGACAATGTGTCTCTGTGTGTGTGTGTGTATGTGTGTGTGTGTAATCCACGGAAGGAAAATGAAATTATGTCATTTACAGGGAAACTAATAGAACTGGAGGTCACATTCATGTTGAGTAAGATAAGCCAAGGTCAGTAAACTGAAAACTGCACAGTCTCACTCATTTGTGGAACCTAGACCTAAAATAATTATGATGATGTTGAGATATGAGTGTGAAAGGGAGATGGGAGGAGCAAGGGAAAAAAGAAAAGGTATTGTGGGAAGAAGACTTCTCACAGACAGGATGGACCTGGGTCTGGAGACAAAGGACAGTGTTGGACTGCCACGGAGAGGGTCTGTGCTCTTTACTAGAAAACTGGAAATCTGCTTCCTGACCTCTGCTCAGGGCTCACTGAACATAGAAGATGGACTTGTTCTGGGCCTCTGGGGAGCCTGGAGCAAGACCCAGTACAGACCCAACCCTCCAGAAATGACATGCAGACACTGAACTGCACATAGACCTGGGGGTGGGAGTTGGTGATCAGGAGAAAGGAGAAATTTTCTATGAAGGTTTCCTCTAACTTCTGTGGATTGAGAATGGATAAGCAAGTCTGCCTTAACACAGCTCTTTTGGGTCTGTACCATGGCCTGGATCCCACTCCTTCTCACCCTCCTCCTCTACTGCATAAGTTAAGATGATCAACAGCTGAAATCACATCTCAAAACCATGGCATAACTGTCCTTTTTTCTGTCCTTCAAGGCCATAATGAGTGTTTATGTTTTCAAGGTCCCTCTCCCAACCTGTGCTGACTGTCGCTCTCTGCATCTGCCTTCCTCAAGGCCTCAGACAACTTTACCCACATCATGAGTAGTGAGCACAACACACAGTACTAAGTGGTGTCAGTAGAAGTCATGGAAGACCTCTTGGTGTGTGGCATGGAGGTAAAGCATGATGGAAGAGACTCCAACACAGACAGGATTCTGATTGCTTCTTTGTCTCCTGCTCTGGGATGGACAGCTACTTAAGCATCTCCAACATCCATCCTGAAGAGAAAGCTGACTACATCTATGTCATTAATCCTAAGAATGGAGACATCAGGACAAAGCATTGACCCAGATGAATGGGGAAGTGAAATAAAATCTACTCTATCTCTTTTACTATCAAAGTTGACATATGGTTTCTAGAAACAGTGTCAAGTTTCCTGAGTCATTAGAAACATGGCATGTTTTCTATTTGTTGCTCTGGAGCAGAGACATAGGTACGGCAATTGCCACCATGAGCTTCTTGGGATGCAGGTGGTCAGGCAAGGATTGGACGGCATTTAATGTTCTTCAGTAATGATGAACATGTAAACACCAAACCTGATATGTGCACAGTTTCATTACCTGGGGAAGTGAGACTATTCCCCTTTACAGATGGGAACATGAGGGTTAAAGCCCTCATTCTTACCTCATCAAAGTTCAAATGAATACTCACCATTGGAAGGCAACTGATCAACTCAGGGTTTTAGTACTGTAGATATTGTCTAGAAAGCACAAGGTAAGAACTTTTAAGGAGAAAAGGGAAAGGAAGGAGAAAGAAGAGAGAACACACACAGGGAGAGAAAGAGAGACAGACAGGGAGAATGCTTACTGGGAATGAAAGCTTTGGGCTGAGTCAAGTCATGGAAGAATTTATCTGAGGCACTCAGCACCTGGGATTTGGGGGTGCAGGACAGGAAAGAAAAGCTGACCACACCACAGTGAAGACAGAAATCAATAAACACCTTAAGAACCATGAGGGACTGAGAAGTGATTAAAGACGTCTTGACACCCCTGAGGACGAACATCAGGAGTTTATGGTCTTTTCAAGTAGAGAAGACCAGTTAGAGGCTTCCTGTGTAGGCAGAAGTCCCCTGGCCTTTCGAACCCTCTCTTGCCCTATTTCCAGAATTTTCCCTCCTTGACTGAGGCTCTGTCTTGTGGTCAACTGCAGCACCAAGAGAAGTAGGAGAAACTGAACATGACTCCAGAATTTCTACATGAAACTGTCAAAAATTGTCTCCTATCTCAAAGTTCATGAAATGCTCTGGCACCCAGAAATCTGTGCAAATGCCTCCCTCTTTTAATCTACTACTTACGAGGCTATACTACCTTTTCAGTAAGAAACACAGATGGCATAGTTGTCAAATAGGTTTGGTCAAAATCACAACTATCATTACATAGGAGCATGGTCACCTCAATGGATGGTCCCTTTGATTTGTTTCTCAGGAACAAAGCTACTTGTTTCTCAGGAACAAAGCTACTTGTTTCAGAGATTGTAAAATACCAAACATAAAGGACTTTATAGTCCATGGGTCACCCAACGTGGACTTATATCATTCGTCAAATGAAGGACTAGTAGAAGAGATTGTCCAGAGAAAACAAAAGCAAACAAATGCCATGTGGAATATTTGACAAATATGCATAGGAGAAATTGCAACAGAGACACCTCCCTCCTGGAGCATGGGAAAGCAAGCTCCATTCAAAAGTAAATTCCAGTTCAGCATAAGGATGCATGTCTGTAATCCCAGGGAAAGAGGATCTCATTGAGAACAGCCCAGGCTACATAGACCCTGCCTCAAAAAAAAAAAAAAAACTCTAAAGAAACAAGTAAGTTCTTGAATAATACTAGGCCCTGGTAGAGACCAAATATCTGCCCTGTGGACAATCTACAATATGTCTACACATGTATATTATTAGTGTTGTAGAATCTAAGACCTCAGCAGATTCCATCTCTTCTACTGGACAGACTCAACTGCTGTGTGTGAATTACAAATGAGGAAGCAAGGGAGACAATGACACACTTAAGCTTAGACTTTCCCAAATTCCTTTCTGTTTTCCCAGGTGGCTTCTCTCAGGCACTATAGTTAACAGACTGAAAGAACTAAGACCTCCAAACTAAATAAGGAGGCAGTAAGGGAAAGTAAATAACCACAGTTCTTCTTTTGTGGGTGCTGTTCTTAGACTGGACACAAGAGGGCATGATGGACCAAGCCCTCATGGGAAAGGGTGATAAGTGCCAAATGTGTCCTGGTCCCTGAGCCCATTAACACATTGTCATTGGCATGTCACAACTCAATAACTGTGACCTGGTCAGCTAAGTTCCCCTGGGGCGGGATCTCTTTGCATGACCCCCAATGAGGTGTTAGGAGTTATAATGAGAACTGTATGGCTGCCTTTTGCTGATCTACCTTGAAAATCACAGCCCTGGCTGCCTGCAACATGGTCTGAGTTCCTATCCTGCTCACATTTCTGGCTCCCCACACAGGTCAGGGGCAATTTCTCAGCTGGGGATAGGGAAAACAACAGTGCGCATCATGTCCCTTTCTCCTTTTCTGACCCAGGGGTCTCTAGTTTTTTTCAGGTGCCACTTGCCAGGCTGTGGTGCCTCAGGAATCTTTACTGCCCATGTATCCTGGAGGGACAGCGACATTCATCCATTGGCTCCAGTACTGGGGCAGTCACCATCCTTAAGTATGCACGTTGGGTCCAGCAGAAGCCCTATGAAGTACACCAAGGCCTAATAGGTAGCACCAGCAGCCGGGTCCCAGAGATCCTTGCCCTATTCTTGGGCTTCCTGCTTGGGGCCCAGCCTAAGAATAAGGCTGAGTATTACGGTGCTCTGTAGTACAGCAACCCTTTTCATAATGACACATGCAGAATGGGAAGTGAGACACAAACACCCACGCTAGGCCACAGCGTTGCTCTTAATATCCCCCATATTCTTTTGTCTTTTCTCTGTTTGGTGGTACTGGGATTTGAACTCAGGACCATGCCCCCCAGTGCATTCGTTCTGCATGCAGAACAAAGTTTCCCTCTAGATTGTAACTACTTAACCCTTCTTTTTACCAGGAGGCTGAATAACCAGTGTGGATTCTGGGTGCTTCTTTTCTGTGGCCCCAGAAGTGGTTAAACCCATTGTTTCAAGCACAAATAAATTGTGAGGGAGAGTGGAGAATGGGGGTTGAGACAGGGTTTCCCTAAGCAGCTGAGGCTGGCCTCCAACTCATGATTCTCTGGCCTCAGACTCCTGAGTGCTGAGACTACCAGCACATACTACCATATCCAGCTAAAATGTTTTCTTTTTAACCCACTACATTATGACAACAGTGTATTTTCAAAACCCAGCACAAAGATCTATCACCAATCACACAGTTAAGGACAGGAGGGGCAAAATAAAATATTATACACAAACACTACTCAAGATTCAGGCAGACCATTATCAAGAGGAAACTTAGTATTATAATAATATAAGAAGAGTATAATCCCATGTCTAGTGATAAGCCAAGAAATTCTAACCAACACAAAATTTAAGAATTGCCTATGCAGCTTAAGGCTATTTATTCTCATGAAACGAAATTTCTTTCCCAGAACCTTAACGCAATTTACCCAAACTGATACTTCTTGTGTGCTAGAGGCAAACCTGAGCCACCATAGCAGGAACACTCTGGCCCTGCTGCCACAGTGCCTGTTCTCTACTGAGGATCCACAAATGCAGAAGGTCTCTGAAGTATAGGCAGGCTCATGATGGGAGGGTGACTGGATAACACAAGGCAGGAGTCTACATGGCATGGACTTTACAGAGAAGCTTCATTCCTCTCTAAGCCAAGCCTATTTCATGCTTGATTTATCAGTACTCTTCTTAAAAAGAAAACACTGACGGGAATATTTGAAATTGTCATAGACTGTGCTAATAAAGAATATTAGAGGGAGCCAGTTGCCAGTGACTCACACTGCAATTCTAGCTGCTCAAGAGGCAGAGATCAGGAGGATCTAGGTTCAAAGCCAGGACCAAATAATGTATACACATAAAATAAAATTAAATAAATGCTGGTCCTAGGAAAATTGTTCCTATGACATATCTCAAAAAAAAACCTCATATACAAGAAAAGGGCTGTTGGATTGCCTCAGGTGGTGTAGCACCTGCCTAGCAAGTGTAAAGCCCTGAGTTCAGGCCCCAATACCACAAAAATTAGAGGGGTTAAAATAATTATGACATCTTCCAGCAAAACATTTCAAACAACAGAAACAAATTAAAAACACTCTCATTTAGCACAGTGGAAAATCTCAAACCTTCACATCTGCTACAGAAATGACCATGAATGTGAGCCCATTCACTAATAAAGTATCCCCCAAAAGGCTCAGGTTTGAGGTGCCGAGGAGAGCAGCAAAAGCCATTGAAAAAATAACAGGGGTCCTGGTCAAATGTCTTCTTTGAGAGCAACTGGACCCTTCAGTACCTCCCACAACCAGTATAGCGTATGGTTTTGTGGTCAAACACTCTGTTAGGTAGACTCAGTTATGTGATATCCACCAGATCCCCCTTCAAGGAAAGAGTATTTGACGCTGATGTTGACAGGCCTCAGGTGCAGTCTCCAGCTGCATTATGGGACAGCAAGCCCAGTATGGCCTCCCAGTACTCAGGAGGCCAATGCAAGAGGATTGTTGAGTTGAAGGCAAGCCTTTGATATATAGTAAGCTTGAGGATAACCCCTGATAGATGTATACAGTGAGAACTTATCTCAATATTATACATATACATATATATATCTTATATATATAATATATATCCTATCTTATAGACACATACATATATGATTATATATATATAAAACCTGACCATCAGGGAGTAGCCTCAAATAAGGCATGCCCCTTTCTAGCTATGAGTTGAGTAGTGTCATTAGAGCTTTAAATTCACCTAAAATTATAGAACATAACCTTATTTGGAAGTGAAACCTTATGTATAGATGAAATTATTTGAGTTTAGACAGGGGATGGGCCCTAAACTGTAAAACTAGTGTCCTTATTAAGAGAAGAGAAGACCCAGTGAAGTGGGCCGTGTTATGCTGGAGACAGACACGGAAATGAGAGTTACACATCAAAGAATACCAAGCTTTTCTGGGAGCAACCAAATGCATCAAGAAGTAACTATTCTTCCCTTGAGACTTCAGAGCATGGGCCAGCTGATATATTGGTTTCAGATTTCTTACTTCCGAACTGAGAAAACATATTTCCATGAAGTTAAACCACTAAATTCAGGATAATTTATCACAGCCACTCTGGGAAAAATACTGATATTTGTACCAGGAAGCAGGGTGTTACAAAACAAAACTTTAATAATTTGTAAGTATTTTGTCTAGTCTTCTAGATGAAGACTAGAAGATTTTTGAAGAACACAAATGAAAAGCACAGATTTTCTTGGAGAAATGTTAACACAAATGTAGATCTTACACTGAAAGCAGTTGATTAACAGGAGATAGGAGGGAAGGGAAGGGAGAGTAATAGAGAAGTTAATGGGATTCCTGGATGAAATACCATGGTCAATCCCCTTTGGACAAAGAAAATGCACTTGAAAAATGAAAGACTGGAATGAAAAATAGGTACTATTGGGGAATGGATACTAGGGGGAAGGGGAGGGTAAAAAGGGGGTGAGGGAAAATGATGGAAGGGATGAACCTAACCAAGGTACATTGTAAACATATATGGAAATGTGACAACGAAATCTTCCTATACAATATATGTTAATAAAAATCTCAAAAAATGTGGATGCTAAATACACTATTGAAGAAAACTCGGAAGTGAGAACATCAGAAAAACTTCTAATATCTTAGAAAAATCAATATATTATACTAAATAAAGATAATGACAAGAGTGATGACAGTAAAGTCTGAGGATATAGCTCAGTGGTAGAGGGCTTGTCTGGTATGCGCAAGGTCCTAAGTTCAATACCCAGAGGAGGAAAAAAGGCAGGAGAGAACACTGGAGAGAAAGTGATGTATTTTTTAAAAGGAGCAAGACAAACACCTTGCCGCAATTGCATTCTGTTGTTGAAGAGAGAATTTGTAACCAACGGACTTGAATATTTACTTGGGAGAATTTCAAGCAAAATGTGGCAGCTGCAGCCAAATTGGTACTAACAATAAAATGTGAGCAAAAATAAGAAAAAATGTGGAAGGAACTTTAAACAAGACAAATCAGAATTTCATGATCCATATTGCTAATAGTAGAAAATACAATGCTGAAAAAGAGCTTTATTGACAATAAGAAGCACGTATCTGAACAATATTTGATTGAAGAGGTTAGATGTAAATTGTGAATCTAATTAACCAATACAGCAGAAGCCAGGAAGATAGATAGGATTATCTAGTAGAGAAATGTGGAAGGCTCAATTCTGATGGTGTGGACACCCTTGCAGTACATGGAAGGTTGACATGGTTTTTGAGAATGTTATACTGGTGGAAACACTGAGGGACAGAGGGACAGAAATGGGACAAAAGAAAAAAGAATGACTTCAAGAACTAAATGTCAGAGAGTGCATGCCAGTCAAAGTCAATGGACATCCAGAGAGTGGTGTCACTAAGAGTACAGAACATCAAAGCACAGAGGATTATTACCCAGATCAGAAACCTAACAGAACTTGCCCTCCTGGTTTCAGGGTTGCTTTGGATCACTTTGACTGCTTTCATTTTCTCTCCCTGTAAAGAGAATGTCTAGCCTATGCTTCTCCCACAGTTGCTTTTCAGAAGGTAGAAAACTGTGCTCTAGTTTCACAGATGAAGAGGGGTTTTTGCTCCCAGGATGGGTCATACCAGAAGACTCCAGAAGAATCATTCAAACCCAACTTAGATTATTTGGATCTTTCCATTTGAAACCTCAGAGTTGATATTTTGATGACAGTTCAGATGCAGAGTTAATGTTTAAACAATCAAAACTTATGAGGATGTTGGGGTTCAGTGAATCCACTTTGCACATGAAATGGACATCAATTTTGGTAGGCCAGCTGTCAGAATGTAGAAGGCTGAATAGTGTATCCCAAACTCTGTGTTTACTCAGAACCTCAAAATGGGATCCTATTTGAATACAATGTATTTTCAAATGTAATTAAATTAAAATAAGGTTTGTTTGAATAGAGTGTGCCCTAAATGCAATGTTATATGGACCAGTAGTAGTAACCAAGGGATGTCAAGGATAACTGGGAGCCACCAGAAACTAGAAGGAAGGAAGAAATCATATGTCCCCACAGTTTTCAGAGGGAACATGGACAACATGGTGACAACACCTTGACTTAAGACTACTAATTTCCAGAACCAAGAGAGAATAAATTTACCTTCTTTTAGTCACTCAGGTTGTGATATTTTGCAACAGAAGCCCTAGGAACTGGTAATTCAGAGCAGCCCTTGTCTAATGACAGAGCTAAAATGATGAAGACGAGATCAGCTGAAAGTACAGAAGAATTATCAAAACTCAAAAATGATCACTTACAAGGATGGGAAGCAATATTTGAAGATGCTCAAACATCCTCATTCCTATTATAGGTGGTTTGTCCTGAATTTTAAAAAATACATCAATCTCAATTCTACAGTGAGCAAATACAGTGTTCACTCTTTCCACCACTCCTGGTGATCCACACCCTACAACTTCGGGCTCTGTGACATTGGAGATTGTGATACCTACATAAGGTATGCTTACACCAAAGAACACAGCTAGAGTCCTGAGTTACTAGGGTTATTGTCATTGTGGACCATTCCATGGGCTCCTTGTCTCTTCTGAATACTCATTGAGAATTCAACTGCCTACTCCTGCCTGGGGGACCCCAGACCACACTCATCAAGTGTATCCTTCCCTAGTCATGCCCAAACAGAAAGACCAGACTCAAGGTACAATGTAGGGCTGGCACAGGGGCAGTAGGGTATATTTGCAGAAGCCCCCCCCCACTAGGGCTTGAAGAGAGAACAAAAAACCTGAGGGAAGCTGTGGGTCCTCAGGAAGCAGAACACTGGGAAGTTCCCACCACCACTGCACTTCTATCTCCTTCCCAGCTCCTCATTCACTGCTCAGGGGAATGGATGCCAGGATACAGAACAAAGTATTTCTCCTTTCTGAACACATTCAACTCACACTCAAGCTCTCTTATTTAAAAAACCTTTGGCTTTGGAAAACCACAGACTCCCCAGATTTCTGCGAAATCAATTAATACAAAGTTCATGGAGTGGGATTCAGGAACTGGTCACATTTAATGCTCTCAGAAGATTCTTTTGTTCAAAAATAATTTATATCGCTTTCTTGACTACATGACATATTTTTCATGAGGAAATGGGACCAAAAGGACTGCATAGGCCAAAGGATTAAGAGTCAACTCCCAATGGGACTCAAGGCCTTAGAGCAAAGGGTCTGCAGTCCACTGGGTAGAGTCAAAGCCAGTGGGTCAACACAACCTGATGCTGACCATCCTGTGCAGGGAGTATTCCAAGACTAACCTCCTGCTAGTTTTTCATCCCCTTTCCCAACTCCTATATGCTGATGACCACAAATGTTTATCTACAATGCATTGTAGTATAAAAGGAGGGGATATGTAGGGAAAAAAAGAAACAGGCTAGCAAAAATGAATGTGTAGTACCTCTTAGGAATTCAGGATTCAAAAAAAGCAACCCCTGAGCTTAAAACCTTCAAATGGGACAGTTTAATTAGACTAGGTAAGTAGATGTGTTTTGGAATCTCAGCGGTTGACCTACAAAAGAATGAGTATGATTTTTTTTGGTGGTATTGGAATTTGAACTCAGTGCTTCACACCTGCAAGGCAGGTGCTCTACCACTTGAGCCACATCTCTAGTCCAAGAAAATGTAATATTTAAAAAATAGAAACAGCTGCATATCATCAAAATATAAAAAGAACACATCTAAGAAATATGTCAAATTCAACTACTAGAACACTAGTAAGATGATAAATCCTGGTTTAAGTGTATTTTAAAAACACAGTATGTAAAATCCATGAGGAAAAGAGATGTAAAGCTAATTATATATTGGAGATAAATTAGCTAATATTCTTCATGTTAATAAATCAGAAACCTTGTTTCTTGTCTTCTAATGGAAATCCACAAATTAAAAAGATTCCCATTACATTGGCTTTGGAAATGTAGATTTTGGATGTTCTTCATTTTATTAGTCTCATCTAGTCTTTCCTACGTCCCCTTTCAATTTTCTCATGCATTTTCCACATAATACTCTCTAATTCAGGGCTTCAGCCCATATTATGTCAATCCCAACAATTGCTATATTTGCTATCAGCAGGTCCTTAACTGTAAAAGGTCATTTTTCCTGGATTGCTAATGCCCTGGTCCAAGAAATTTTTCCATTCTGAGTCCCAATACTTTGATCCTGGTAGATCCCTTCACCTGGATTCATTGTTCATCTCTGTGTTACTCCATCTGTATCTCCTTCGTGAAATTCTTTTCAACTTCACTTAAACCCAACAATCATTCACTCACCTGTCACATTTCTTATTTTCTCTTATTCCCTCCTCTTCTATGGTCCTATCAATTTTCATTGCCTTTCAGATCCCTGAGTGCAACAGACGCCCCACATCTCTCCCTGCTTTCAATGGGAGAGGCAAAAACCAGAGGTCCCTCTATGCATCAAACCCTTACAACTCCTCATCAGGGTGGACTCCTGAGTGAGGCAGGGAAAAGAGTCAGTCTAGCTCAGCCTGGTATATCCACTGCTAAACAAAGCACCCAACACAAAGTAAGTGTTTAATAATTATTTACTCAATGCAGGCATGCCCCTCACCACACTGGCTACATTGTGTTGGACCTTGGATGCTTCTTACCTTGCAGAGTCATCTTTGGATCTGCTCCTCTCTCTGACTCAGCTTGCAATCTGGAAGGTCACCCACAAAAGAGAGCACCCCAGAGCAGCAAGGAGATCACAGGCAATCATGCCCTATAAGGCAGTGCTCAGCCTGAATCAGTGTATGTTCACTAAAGTGGGAGGAAAAGGGGAATGAAGTTCTCTCTGAAATTCACAGCATTATTAAAGAAGAAGCAATACTGAGGAAACACAGGTTTCAAATGCAGGTTGCATGTACAGATTTCTGCACAATGAATAAAAATCCTTGGTGATGTTGTAAACAGACTTTTTTAAACCACCTGTTAAAAAAGAACATGACTTTAAAATAATATTATAAGCAGTTCTACTGATAAGTCAAAATTAAACTGTATCATCCATTTTTGTACAGATACATATACAGATGTATTTTATTCACATACCTACTTTAGGTGTAGTCATGTGAATAATCTATTTCTTAAACAGTGTGCACTTAAAATCTCACAGTAACGGGACTACACAGTGACACAGTCATCAAAAGAGATTTCAAATTGACAATCTTGTTGTTTTTCTACATCCCATACAACTTCTTAAAATAAAACATGCTAATGGTCTATTGCATATACTTACAGAAACTACCAATTTATGCAAAAACCTTTGATTCTTTTTACAGTTTTGCTGAATATAATTAGCATTTTGCAGAAGCTTGATTTTTTTTAAAGTAACATGGACTACATGTTTTTCCAGGCAAAAATTTAATTTGTTTTCTCATTTTGAAACAGATTGATATCATTCACTGTGACTATGAACCGTATTTTTCTTTTACCCTCTATTTGGAGTATTTGATATTAACAGCTATCATAAATATGGGACCAGATACTGGTGCAGGTAATTTAACTTTTTAACTCATTATACTCTCAAATATTCATGTTTATCCTTTTAGACCTAACTAAAATATTGCAAATAGTGTCATTTGACATGACACCCTGTAGATCCTGGGTTTTTTTGTGCTTGGAATAGTTTACTAAGAATCAGTTATTGGTCAAAGTACAAAATGACTCTTACATTCAAGTATGAAAAAACAGACAGTAAGATCCACACAGCACAGCCCTTTATGAGTGCACCTGTCTCATAACCTTCCTTTCTCCCCAGTGCTTCAGGATCCATAGAGGAAGGAGAACTCTGGCCACCAGATAGGAATCTCATGAGAGAAATGAGCCCAGCACCCTGCATAGCTGAGGAAGATGTGTCTGTGGGATCAGATCACTTCTATGGACGTAAACTTCATCTTTGAGGATTTTGCCTAAGAAACATCACTTCTCTCAGGAGCCACTGAACTAAAAGGCCATGGACAGATTCTCCTTTCAGGGGTCTGAGTAGAGCATGGAGTCATGGCCCTGAGGTACTGCAAAGGCCACAACAGGCTTGGCCTTGAGATGAATGGTGGACAGTAGCTGATTCCTGGGAGGGACTCCAAGGAAACAAAAGTTCCTGCTCTGTTTCATCCTGGTACACAGGATCTCTGTCTAATTAGGTTCAGAGGATGTGATAGCAGATCCACCTACAATCATCTCAAACCCCATGTCTGACTAGAGAATCATACATCCCCAGCTTTCCCTATCCAGAAGTTTCCAGATCTGTGCTATCATACTACGTGTACCATGGCTAGGAAAGTGAAGCTGATAGGAGCTGGGGTCTCTGTGTGGCTGCAGCGTGATGGGGAAGGAAAGGTAAGTTAACGTCTGTTTCCTCCACTTTCTCACGGTCGACCCCAGCCTCCTCCTGGTCATCACCCGTCCTGGGGTCACTGCTGTTCACCTAAAAGTGGGGTTCCACATAGGGTGGAAGCAAAGCGCTTTGGCAACAATAGGGGGGTTGAGGCCGCCTGGCCACCTGCTCCCAAAAGGCGGCCATGGCGCCCACTCTCAGATTTAGCAGGTCGTCCACCGCGGCCTCTGGGCTTGTGCCTGACCGCACTGCATGCGGCAGGATTTTTGAAATGGGGCGGCCCCTGGGGATGCAGGGAGGTGCGTGAAGCTCAGCCACAGGCTAGGGGGCTGAGCGCTGGGATTACAGGGATGACCCGCCACACCTGACCGAATTGATTTTTGTTTTTGTCAGTTCCCCTGGAATGGAATGAAAATGTTCCCTCCAGGTTGAGGATCCTGAAGCTCCCTTTTTCCCCAAGTCTGTGTTTAATGGTGTGCAATTCTAAGGCAGCAAATATGTAGAGTTATTAATGGGGGGAGGAGAGCAAGAGTGCTGTGGAGAGAGAGAGTAAAGGCAGTGTGGCCGAAGTTTGGAGGGAAGAAAGTGATAGGTAGGGGAAGGGCATGCAGGTGGGTACCAAAGATGTCCTGATGCCCAAGATCTAATCTCAGATGTTATTCAAGAAGGACTGATGCCTGAAAAAAAGCTGGTGTGTGGCTGAAACAAAGCCCCACTGGAAGGACTATAGTTTGAACGGACAGGAATAACCTGGAAGCTGTCTTTGGAATGAAAGCCTCTCTTTAACACCCCCCTACCACCATCATCACCCATGGCGTTTCGTGACTTCCTTGGTGGGAATATGAAATGATTTTTTTTTTTGGCCCTGGGGTTTGAACTCAAGGTCTCATGTTTGCTAGGCAGACACACTTATCATGTCAGCCCCTAGGACAGCCATGAAACTCACAGTGAAGTTATCTGGCCTGTAGTTGCATTTGTGACATTGTTTAAACCACATCACAACTACATTTAGCTACTTAAATATTAGTAAGGACAAACATGAGTTAAAGAAACATCATTATTTAGATCTTCAAAAATGTCTTCTAGTACATAAATTATACCAGAGGTTGTAATTTCCCACTCAAGTTTAATAACATTGTGAAAGTAAAATAAACAATTTAAACTTTTTAGAGAAAATTAATTCAGTGACTTTTGAAATTTTGTGCTAGGTGAGGATAATACACCTTGAAACAAAAATCACAGAGTCTGTGTAATTCCAACTTTTAACAGACCTTGTCCTCAGTGGGGCAGTGAAAGAGATGTGTTATTTTCTGATACTCTGTGGTCTGTAGATGTTTACCCAGGAGCCTGTGGCATTGGAGAAAATGAATACTCATTTTATGCAGCTACAAGTCCTGATTATGGATCAGTATTCTGTGTGTGTGCGTATTTTTCTCAGTTCTGTGTCTTCCAGGATGCACTGTATACAGCCTCTTTATTGCAAATCTCAGTGAAGAAGGCACAGATTCATCTTCTGATGAACACCTAGGCTAATCCAGTAACTCAGGCTATTTTGAGTAGCCATGGTAAACAAGCACGTGCATGTGTCTCTATTGTGTGATGAGTTTGATTCCTTTGGGTATATGCCCAGGTGTGGGCTTACAGCATAAGGTAGGATTAATTGTGGGTTTGCTTTCTTTGGTGTACTAGAGTTTGAACTGAAGGCCTTCTGCATGGTAGGGTTATACACCCAGCCCTTCTTTACTTTTGTTATTTTTCAGAAAGGATTTCCTGCTTTTGCCGAGGAGTAGCCTCACTGCAGTTCTCCTATCTGTGACTCTCCATAGCTGGGATCACAGACTTGGACCTCCATGCCCAAGTTGTTTCTTTGGCTAAGTTCTCACTTTTTCCCTGGGGTGGCCTTGAACCAAGGTCCTCCTAATTTCAGCCTCCCAAGTATCTGGGTTTACAGGAATGCACCATCCTGCTCAGCCCCAATTTTAGTTTTCTAAGGAATCTCTGTCCTGATTTCCAAACTGGCTGAATTCATTTACATTCCTACCAGAAATGTATGTGGGTTTTTCCCATACCATACTGCTGCATGTCCTCATTAGTATTTGGTTTTTTTTTTTTTTGTATTCTTGATGATATCTATTCTGATTGGGATGAGTTGAAATCTCACTGTAGGTTGGATTTGTATTTCCTTGATGACTAATGATGGTAAATATTTTTTCATGTATTTATTGGACATTTGTACTTCTTTTGAGATCTGTCTATTCAGTTTATTTATCTATTTATTTGATTGGATTATTTGTTCCCTAGCATTTCATTTTTTGAGTTCCTTATCTATTTTGGATATTAATGCACTCTCAGATGAAAAGCTACCAAATATTTTCTTCAACTCTGTAGGCTGTTTCTTCACTTTTGTTCTGATGTGGAAAAGCTTTCTAATCTGATGCTACCTCATCTGTCAGCCCCTGCTATTACTTCCAGAGCTATTGGAGTCCTGTTCAGAAAGTTATTGCCCATGCCTGCAGGATATCCTGTAGTACTTTCTCTAGGCTTTCCTCTAGTTGTTCACAGGTTTCACATGTTACATTAAGGTCTTTGATCCAGGTTGAATTAATTTTTGTACAGGTTGAAAGGGTTCTACTTTCAGTCTTTTACATGTGGATATCTACTCTGCCCAGCACCATTTGTTGAAAAGGTTGTCTTTCCTTCAGTGTATGTTTTTTGTCTCCTCTGTTAAGAATCAGATGGTCATGTCCTGGAAGAATCTGAAGGGCACAGGATAGGGAAACTCTGGATTAAGGAACCCTGCATCTTTTTGTGTTGTTTACCATTTCTAGTGTCTCATTTTCTTATCTGTTCTCAGGCCTCTGTAAGTGCTGAGCCACTATTCACACTTGAAGATGTTTTGGTTGAACCTCCCCAGTGCTTTAAATCACTATGGGAATAACTTTCCATATGCAGCATACAGTCACAATCAACATAATCCACTGTCTGAGCTGCTGTGATTATGAGAAAGCTTTGTTCCCAGTGGTGGCCCCAGAGAAGGGATCAAGGACTCTAGAAGGGCAATTGTTTGTTATGTAGATAAGACTGTGGGGAGCCTGACCTTGGGCCTCTAGGTACAAGCTGGGTAGTTACTCTTAGAGATTGAGCCAGAGCTAAAGCCACCAGTGAGTGTCACCATCTGTCCTGGGTACACTAAGAGTGATGGCTCTTGGATCACCACATTCTGAGAATCTGCCCCTAAAGCTAATAGGGGAGATACAGTTATTGTTAAAGAAGACAAGAGTCACCATGGGGTTGCTTTTATGTGGGCTCCCCAAGGTTGCAGAGACTCTTCCCCTTTACTTTACTTATAAGCTAGTAGTCTGAGCAAGACTGTGGTCCAGGCCACCATATGGATACTCTCAAGGCCTTGATCTTCTCAGCAGCAATTTGGTCTTCTTGAAGCTTTTTAATGCTTCCACAAATCCATTAGGAGAAGATTCCTCATGCAAAACATCATTCAGCTTCCTATCAAGTGTACACCCTGATGTCTACTGGGAGAGATCTTGAAAAGGCTGATGCTGTGACCTCACACAGACCAAGGATTAGGATTGAGACACTGAATGATGGGGTCAAGGTCTCATTAAACTCAGCTTGTCTACAAGCCATTAGTGACCTTAGTTCTAATTTCTTCTCTGGCAAGCTTCAGAGGTGAATGAGCTCCAAACCTCCTGTCCAAAAATCTTGTCTTTGTGAAAACAACATCCATACGAAAATTTTCCTTTATCCCTGGGTTAAATTACTTGCCCCTTCTGTGCATGCTTAGTAGGCTCTCCTTGCTCAAGGACAGAGGGCACTGAAAAATCACAAGAGGCCTGGTGGGGTTCCAACTGACAGTCCTGGAAAATGTCTTTAGTTGCATGATGGAGTAGTGCACGCACATCAATTATATTGAGTAGCTTTTGTGAAAGGGCGACTCTGAGGAGAAATAAGATAGAATCGTCATTCAATTGCTATTTTCCTCTCAACACAAAATAGAACAAAATAGGAAAACATAGGCCTCATAATAAGAAATTAACACTGTGTGAACAGTTTGGTGGGAACAATATAGAGATATTAAAGCATGCTTTGACTTAATAATCTCCTATGAATCAGGAGGATTTCTGGCCAGAGATTTTCAGGAGACTCTTGAGTCTGTGTTTGCCTCCCCTGATGTCTCTGTTTTTAGTGGCTCCTTGCAGCCTAGGATATGCCATGTTATGTCAGTACCCTGAGACTGTAAGATAACAGGCAGACTCTCTGGATATAGCTGTAAAAGTTGACATTTGAATATGAAACTGAGTATGAGCATTTACCTCCTATTTTGTCTACATTAAGGGCAGAGAGGCACTGTGGCAAATGCCTATCCTCACATTCAGACTACACTGTTTAATCCTGGGGAGATAGCTGCCAGGAAGGGGCCTGTCATGCATTCACCTTGTTGTCTTCTGTAATCTGAAAAATAAAGCCCAGTTGACTCCTAAGCTAGGTCATTAACAAGACAGTCCCGTGGGTGGGAATTATAAAAGTTTTAGCACTCAGTGTGTGACAAACCTCCTCTAGAATGAATGAAGTAGCCTGGATTTCTCAATGGGAAAGTCTGAAGGAAGGCTCCTGATGTGCCAATTTCTGACTCTAGATGCCAAAGTTGTTGATTGTTGCCCCACTGGTTCCCAAGTACAAGTTTGTTAGATACCAGGTAGGCTATCAAGTAGATACTAAAATTATTTGCATAGTCCCTTTCTGGAAAAAATGTTGGATCTGCACTTTTCCTCTTATCTTCTGAAGTGCTCCTGCAGGACATGGAAGTGTTTTGTGTCTGTTTGTTTGTTTCTATTTATTTATTTTTGCTGGTACTGGGGTTTGAACTCATGTCTTCATGCTTGCTAGGCATGCACGGAACTGCTTGAGCCACACTTCCAGCCCTGTGTGCCTGTTTAAAACTATTTCTTTATTCTGTGACCTAAGGAGACTCTCCTGTACCTTCTCCCTTCAGTTTCTGGAGCTGAGAGATTTTTGTGGGAGACTAAATTTAGGACACTGGATGCACCTCATAAAACCTTTTCAGGCTACATTGTTAACCTTCTCTCTCTACTGCTACAGCATAGTGTCTCTGGAAGTTCTTGTACACCTTTATAAAACTTGTACTTTTCTCTATTGATTTGGTTATAATATATATGCATCCCAAAATCTTCTTGTTTCCAGAGTAGGTTAAGATGCAGTCCCCAGAGTGGCAGCTTTAAAGTTGTAGCACTCAAAAAGAAACAGGAGGCTGCTTTTCATCTTTTTTGTTTTGGGGATTGAACTTACAACTTTACTCATACTAGTCAGGGACTCTACCTCTGAGCTATGTCCTCAGTCCAGGAGGCTGCTTTATTTCCCCTTACAAATGAAGCAATTTATTAACCCAGAATGCTTTGCGTTAATGCTTTTTCATGGAAACTATCATCTTTCCACAATTTTGTCCTGATCTGTGTCCCTGGGTTATCATATTATAGCCACCATCTTGTCCATTCCATCATTTTCAGCTCTTCCATAGCTTTAAGAACCCAGCTGGCCACACTGTTGGAGCCTGGACCAAAGGAGCTAGATATGATGCTATTTGTCTGACATCCCCAGTAGATATTGGTCATGGAGTTGGAAGTTCAGGTGCCTTGCTGTGGAAGCTGCTCATGTGTAGATCAACACAAGTCTCATCGCAGGGTACAAGCTCTTCATGCTTGGCTGAGTCAACTGTGTTCCACCATTTGGGGACTTTCAGCTTCCTGGACATTTTGAGTAATGCCGCCAGAGCTCTGTCAAACTCCTGCTGGTTTATAGTAAATGCAAGTATCATGCAGCCTCTGTGCCGCCATCCAGGGAAAGGGGCAGAGGTTGCTTTTTAGTCCCCCTCTCTACACAGATTTGGGGAATGAAGCCCTTAGAAGTGCTTTCACCCCCTTATAAAACCATTAATTTTTCCCCTTGTAGTCTAGAGAGAGTCGTGTTTATATAACTTGGTGTTCTTCCAAAATCAGTGAAGGGAGCCATAGAAGTATGGTTCTATATGTGAGGTCCAAATTGTTCTCTTTACAGTAAGAAGTGGGATGTTGGGGAACTCCCTTCCAAATTTTATGTCACGGTACTCAGGTTTGCGGTCTATGGCCAAGTGTGACTGAGTGTTTCTTACCTATTCATTGTGGACATTTTTTAGTTTCCCAGTGGGTGGGAACCGTTAACTAGTTTCTGACTTTATTTCAGAGGGAATTGAATCACGAATAAATGTTTATTTAATGTGCCTGTCCAAGGAGAAAGTATTTATTCTCAGAAAATAAAGTGCAAAAGAAATGACATACAGGGTCTGCCCTCTTGTTATAGTTCAATGTTTGCCTTATTACTGAGTGCTTGCCATCAACTGAAGCTCGTCTACTGTGATTGGCTGAGACTTAACTGTTTGTTACAAATAGCTATATATGTGTAGTAAGTTAGGTTGCAGTTTGTTACATAAGGGCCCAAGTATGGAGGCCTCAGGTCAAAATTAATTTAATTTAGCAATTCTCCACCTTTTCATTAGCCTTTCACTTTTGAGAGATTGCCAAAACCTTAGCCACTCTCTGTCACCATTGTAAATGGTCTTTTTTGGTGTTTGTATTGAATTCACAAGTTCTGACATCATATCAGTTGAGTAGCTAATTTAGTCAAAGTGAGACCATTGAACACTCCATGGATGGCTGCATGCAAACATGTAAGATTTGAGAAGATGATGCACCAGGGGGACTTCTGTGATGATTACCAGGAGGTTAAAAGCAAAATGCAAAAATACCTACTCATTTATAGGAACTGCTACAGATGGAACCACACAAAATCAAACACATCAATTTCAGGACATCTAGAGACTTCAATATTATTTGAATCTAATCGGTGATGGTATGGGTTCAGGGTGTGATGGTGATTAAGGACCACAGTTTAGTATAAAAATAGCTTGATTTATAGAAGTATCCATACTTGTTGTTAGCAAGTCTTCGTAACCTGGAGACATAATAGAAAATAAAGATTAGAAAATCCTGGAAAAACCAAGCTTGCCATCCATCACTAGGATGTCTATAAGCCAGCCAAGTATTAACTGCTTCTGTAAACACATTATGTGTTTGTTTTCCTGGGAAAAAATTACTTAGTCTGTGTTTGGTGGTGTATGCCTATAATCTAAGCAGTCTGTGGCTGAGGCAGCAGTGTGTCGAGTCCTGGAACTTTGTACAACCTTGTTACATTTTTTCCTGATCATATTTGAGAGCAAGATCTAAGAAATACTTTTTCAAATAAACTCTGTGTAGTAGCAAAATCTGAGGAAAGACGGATACCACATACCCCAGCTTCAGCCAAAACTAGATCTCAGGCTGAATGATGTTCAGATTTTCTTTGTTGTACACATATGATATCTGTTTTTCAGGAAGAAGCTTTTACCATTCGGAACCCCTAGAAAATCAGGTAGGCTACAAAGTCAAAATTCTTCTTTTACTAGTACTAGCCTGCCAGCAAGAGTGACCCCTCTCCTCACTTCTCATTGGAGTATTTCCTTTGTGATAACTTGCTTATTTTTGTAAAGGCAGCAATTACACTCTTTTTGCTCTAGCCTATAAGCCTTAGATAAAACCATTCAAGGTTACAGTTGAATGGATTTCCTATCATTTAATGGAAATGATAAGGGCAACAGGAATTAGGACATATAATGTTCTACGGTTTTCATAATAGGAATGATGTCTTCAGCTGCAGTTTTGGATACCTGTATATGTTTAGGATGCCATCTGCTTCAGAGGTAGAATTTATTGGGTCACCTTTACCTTAAGGTCACCAATGGATGTCTGATTCCAAGAATCTGGAGAGACTCTATTGAGTTTTGAGTAAATCTTTTTAACCCAAGATTTACGGCCACAGCAATTTGTTGCAGGATGGGTGTTGAGAAGAACTGGGTATGGTTCTTTCTTGTGGCATTCAAGGGCAAAATTTCTCAATATAGTTTTCAGAAAACCAAATGTCTAGGTTCTAGGTCATGAAAGGTTTAGTTACTCTTAGTTATTTGATCATAAAAAGTTTCCTTTACTTGGTGAAAATGCACACTAGAACAATGCATTAAAGCCTTGAAGCACTTAGACATACTGTAGTTTAGAAGGGTGGGAGGTACATGAGCTTCTATTCGCAGACCTATATCCTTTCACAGACTATTTCATAAAGAGTCACATTAGATTTTTCACTGGGATGAATCTGACGGCCGGTAACTCACAATACCTTGATTAAGGCAATCTAGTGACTTCACCTAGTTTCCCAAGAACTATTATATTTGTGGTACATTATTTATCTGTTTTACAACTTCTCCAGTTAAACAAGGACCTTCTCACTGGCAATTTCTGTAGGAATTTCCTGTGGTGGAAACATGTTTTCTAATAGCCTTTTGTCGACTCTTACTGTATCAGTCTTCCTGACAGGAAAGCTGTTTAAAGTAAATAAATTAAATGAGAATTTGATTTTAGTCAGTTTTTCAAAACTATCCTACATTTTAAAAACTTGTTCAAGATAGTGTGACTGGCCACTGTGAAATAGCAGTCCTTCATGTAAACAGAGAGTTATGGAAAATACTTTAAAAGGCAAATACAATATTAACACATTCATAGAAAAAATCTTAGATGTTTAAACAGAGGACTCAGTGTTCCTAGATTATCAAAGCCCTAATAAAGACAACTTTCAGCACAGGGAATCTTCCTGAGAAAAAACATATTCCTTGTTCCCTCGATGAATTATTTGAAAAGTAAAGAAGGAAAACCAGTCATCATTGCCTCTTAAGAGCAGGCACTCTCACCCCTCCAGTCCTTTCTGATGATAGGGTTTTTCATGGTAAACTCAGGTGATCTATTTCTGGGGGACTGGCTTCGAACCATGATCCCCCTGATTCTGCCTCCTGAGTAGCTAGGATTGAAGGCATGAGCCAACTGCACCCAGTTCTGAAAACCTTTTAATAGAGGACAAAAATCTACTGTTTGCATCAGTGAAATTTTATGTTTATAGAAAAGAGTTACAATTTTCCTTCTAGTTTTAGCACACTTGTTTACATATAGAATTCCTATTACAAATTCACAGAAAATAGATGCAGAAAAAGCCTTTGACAAAATTCAGAATCACTTCATGATGAAAACTCTAAACAAACTAGGGTGCAGGTGAACATCACTGATGCTCTGAGAGATACAGAGGCAGATGAGTGAGCAGATACTGGGAGCAGGAACCTGCAGACTCAGAATCATCATGGGTGACAGAGCAGGGAAGAGGCTAAAATTTTCCCCAGGGTTGATAGTTTATCTTCCCAGAATCATTGAGGTCTGTCTTGTACTGTGCAGGCAGAAAGGATTAGGAGCAGGGGAGATGTGCAGACCTTGGTGGACACAAATTCCCTGATGCTTTCCATTTGGCTGGGCTGCCCCTGGCTTATCATTTTCCCCACCCTGTGCAGAGAAGGGTGTTGTTCATACAAATGTTTTTCCTCTACAACTGTCCCAACCAGTTTCTTCATTTGACCAACCAGGTCACTACATGCACACATGGACAGTCTGCTACCAAGATACTGGGTTCCAACATCCTTGCTTTTTATTATGCTGCTTCTCACTCATAAAATATCCTGGTCTTTGTGGATTGCAAGCCTGTGCATATATTAAAGGGGTCAGCACCTTCCATGTATCTTCTGGAAAGCACAGTTGATTCAGATATACCATCAAGTCCAGAGTCATGGACAAGGAGACAGTGTAGACATTGTAGCACAGTATGCAATGAGAACCTTTCAAAAATTCACTCATTAGTATGTTCAAAAGACCAAAATTTGGCAAATATTTTAAAAGTCACACAATTGTTTTGGAATTTTTGTATTGATTAAATGGTATGTAAAAAAATGCATGGTTTGGTAGGCCTAACTTTCTCCCAGTACATAAATGTAAGGTCCTTTTTTATATACCGAAGTGAACTTTATCTTCCTACAATTGCATTTTATCCTACATATTTATATCAGGTATTTCTTCAGGATTGTGTCTTTGTCAGCCTACAATTTGTGTATATCTAAATGCAGTTATTGCTAATTGTCAGCTCTGAACACAGGACATGAAGCAGAGAGAGAACTTCTGTGAGACACAGAGTTAGTTCCTAGAGTGGAATATTGTCCACATTGAAATCTGCTTTTAAGTTGGCAGTTATGTGCTTCTTTCCCATAGAGCATGCAGGTACATTGTGAGCAATAATGAATGTTGCTCCCAAATCAGAAGAGTTCAAGATACACAGAACTCTTATAAGACACACAGAATACAAAATTTGTACAAGTTTGTTGTGATTTTATTATTGTCTGGGTTCATATTTATAAAAAAAATTATTAGCATGTAATAATTGTCAAGGGGCATATATTGTGATATTCACATATGGGCTTAAAATATATCTTACTTTGATTTACTGCCTCCACCTTTCTCCCTCATCTTCCTCCCACAATCTTGGAACTTCTATTTCCATATATTAATACAAAATTCATCCACTGTATCTACTCTCATTCACCCTTTCCTTATGCTCAACCCTTCTCACTGATCCCCACCTCTGGAGAAGATCTATTTTACACTCCCGTCCTTCATTTTTTAAAGTGTATTTTGATGGTCCAAGGGGGTTTCTCTTTGGTACTTCAGTATATATTGGTATATATTGTACTTTAATCAAATTAACTCCTACCCCTTTGCTTACACTTGCTCTCACCTTCCTTCCCTCTTATTCAACATCTTAGGGTGCAGTACATTATATTCTATTCATATCTAGATGGGTTTTTTCAATAAAAGGTCTCATGTTTTCCCTCATGTCTGGAAGCTAGCCCTATAAGTGAAAGGCATGTTTAAATACATATATGATCATATGTATATGTACACATACATACATATAGATGAGAGAACAAAATTGTATTAGTAAGTCTGTCTGAGGCAGTCTGATTATGGGAGGCAGGTTAACAATTGTCTTTAGATTTATACCCATTTATTTCACTTAAGTTGGGTTATAACTGGTATTATCTGTTTTTATTTCACTATCTATATACACAGTATTTGCTGGAATACAAATTATTTTTGTATACTAAAATTAAACTTCTTATATACAGACGGTTGTTGCTGCTACTGCTGCTGCTGCTTTTGCTGTTTGAAATGTCAAGGGAAACGATGTGGAGACAATCGTGTCCTCAGCACAAAGTCACAACCGCATTTTCATGACCTTAGGGTTAAATCGTTTAGTATGTTGTCATGAAATTCACTGGTAACTGTTGGTGTTTGTAAATGAACTTTTTAGAGATTTGGAAGTTTCCCTCTATTCCTAACTTACCGAGTGTGTAACTGAGAAGAGATTTGCTGCTTGATAAATCCAGTGACTTAAGAGGCATAGTTAGGCGAGAAGAAAGAACTTTATTGAGTGGTCAAAGAATGGAAGTGCAGATTTCTCTGCTTACAAGTCATCCTCTCTAATCCAGGGAGCAAAGGAGTTACACATGCAGGATCGGAAAAATGAAGGAGAGAGACAGGCTAATAAAGGGAGGAATATTCATGTGTTTTCTGGGAATAGGTGGAGGTCTTCCAGGAACTTGAATACCAGTTCTTCTCCTCTTTTTATGGTTTGATATTTTGGTTATGGCAGCAGATAGGCATTTAGGCTAAAGACGACAACTTATTGGATATAAGATAGACAAAGTATGAAGACGGAGATACCGAGGCTTTGCATCTTGTTCCAGTCCCCCTATGAATACCTGCAGGTACTTGTGAAGAGTAGTGTTTACAGCAAAAGTGAACTTCAAGTCCCTGAAAAGTCACCTAGGGAAGTGTCACCCTCATAATCCATGTAACAAAGGTGTAGCTACAGCAAAGGTGGTGGGAGACTAATAATGTCTGTCCCGGATATATAAATCATTTCTCACCAAAATTAATGATTTTTAAGTTGACTAAGAACAAGTGCAGTTGTAGGGTTTAGTTAAGCCTTTTCTTTGCCAACAAGAGGTTTGTTTTGTTGGTTGTATTTTTCATCATGAGCGATTGTTAAATTTTGTAAAGTATTCTAAGAACAGTTTTTAATGATCCTGTGATTTCTTGTCCCTTCAACCTGGTAAGATGACTGGTTGATTATCAGATACTGATGAAGGCTGGCTTCTATCCACTAAACTACAGTTGTCCGTCTATGTACGTCTTTACATATTGTTGAAAATAATCTGAGAAGCTTACTTTTACATCTCTAATCTTGAGGGATACCGATCTGTATTCTTTATTTTTATGTGTTGAATTATGGAACATTTAATTTACAAATTCAATTTTGCTAATAATTAGGTTGGTATTCAAATATTGAAATCCAATACTATATATATGTATATATATATATATATATATATATATATATATTTATATTGTACACTATATAATACAGTATAATGCAATACTTCCTACAAGGCGAGTAGTGCTAGTTTTTAGTATTTTAAGGGTTAGTCTGTTTTGTAAAAGTAGTTAAATGCAAGGAGTTATTCCTGGGTTTCCTTCACCTGTTTATATGCAATTTTAGAATAATACCACCTATTTCATTCATGACACTGGTCATTTGTTTTTTCAGGTTTTTTATGGATTCAGTAGTTTTACTACTGTTTTCAAGGAAATGAGTATTCCTTTCCTATTTTCAACTTCTCTGATTTATACTCTTAAGTATAACATGTGTTCTTATCCTTGATTGCATTTTGTTTTCCATTTTCTATCTTCTTGAGATGAGTCCTTGAATTACTTACTTGAAATAATTTTCTCTTAGTCAGCATATGCATTTAGGGCAATAAAGTTCATTCTTAGCACTGGTTTTGCCATGTTCTACAAATGTTTAAAGGAACAATTTTATAGCATTCTCATTGGACAATAATTTTCCATGGACTATGACTATATATTTTCCATTCATTCTTCATTTACTGTTGTGAGTTGGGCAGTAGTAGCAGCAAGAAAAGTTCTCTGCTTCATTCCCACTGTTACCAAAATGAGAAATCTGAGCTGCTCTTCATCATTGCCTTTTGAGGGTTTCTCCTCCAGTGTGATGAGTATAATATGCAGAATATATTTGCTAATCCTCCCTGCATTTTCTTTCAACTTGAAATCTTGACATGTGACTCTGTTTTCTAGTTTTGTTGTATTTTGAACTTAAACATTTAGAAAAAATGTATGTGTATAAAATACAACTTGACAAAAATATGTACATAAATTCATACACATACATTATATCTATATATGATTTTTCAAATGGATGACTCTAAGAGTCTCTAACTACTTTGTTGTACAACTCCCTGTCCTTTCTGCACCAATCCAGTTGTTAGGTTAGTTGGGCTATCGTGAGAGATAATGCATCCCCATCTATGTTAACGCAGCATTTATGGGTCATGGATGTTCTTTTATTTGCTTTAGAAACTGAAAAGAATTAGCAATAATGGATATTTGTACTGAGGTATTTGATGCCATGATGGGTTCCTATTCTGATGCAAATAAACACAACACTTATTTCTTATTCACCATACAATTTTTCTCTTGTTCCATTTATTTTGGGACAGATCACATTCTTTTTTGTAGCCTGTTTTCCTGAGTACATCATAAGCATATATGTGATTGAATATGCATTTATGAGCTAGAATACACATTTAATTATACATGTTGATGTTCTTTTGAAATTCTCTATTTAAAAATACAATAATTACATGTATACGCCCCAAACATTTACCACCTCCTAAGAATGTTCTTGTGGAAAGAGTCTTTTTTTTCCTTATTTTATTTGTAAGTAGTTCATCATTTAAATACAGTTATGTTCTTTAAAGTTAGAGATTGAGAGAGAAGTAACTCATACTTCTATAAACAGATAAGAGATAACATATAGTTGAATGTTGACTTTTTGGAAAGGTGGATTTTGATAACGTGAGTTTCTGTTACTGCTATCATTTAGTTAAGCCAGAATAAAGTTGTTTGCTCTGGAGACAGTTGATGAAGCAGAAATAGTAGAAGTGAATAAAGACAGTCTTTCTACTCAAGAGCGTACTCTTATTTGTTTTCAAATTTAGATTCATTCGTCTTCATCTTGCAATTTGCCATATTGACTATTTCGGAGGTGTAGCATTTCCTTTCATATCTCATTTTCAAAATCAGAATAATAGTATGTGAATTTGTACTTCAGCTTCTGAAATAACACACGAGTATATGCTAACACTTGCATAACTTAGTACATAATAATACTTATTATCTTTTTTCTTACTGCATTTTGGTACTTGCATAAATATACTTGTCAATATGAAAGTTATTTTGTCCCACAGTAGATTTTGATTCACTCTGAAAGCTCTACAACACACTGTCACATGGACCCCACAGGGTACATTGTGATTTAATTTGACAGCTCTATGACATGTCATCACCCTGGTGATGTGACAGCATAAGTACTTCACTCAGCCTGAGTGCCACTATTTGCGCTGAGTTTCTCGAAGCTCACACATAGCAGATAGATTTCATAGCAGATTGCTTTGATTCCTGTAGAACTTTGCTATGGGAAATGTGTGTTGCAGCATAAAAGGTATGTTAATATTAGCCATTAACTGCTGTCTCTTCAAATTGACTGGTTAATAGCTCTCAAAACACTTCATTTAAATTATTTCTGTGTCTTAGTTCATGTACAGCTATGATTATGTTTTGTAGTTTGATTTTATTCCTCAGTTTATGTATGTGATTCTTTTATCAAGTATTTGCCTTTAAACTTTTCCTCATTTAAAAGTACTTATTAATTCCTCTTACAACCTGTACTCCTCATATTCCCCTCCAAATAATTATACTCCATGTTTCAAATTGAAGATTTGTGCTCTGGATATTAAAAGTATTAATTTGAGAAAACTGAAACGAATCCATAATGACGGAGATGTTTTGTGGAACAATAAAGTGTGCCTGTCATTACTTTTCTTCTTCCTTCTCTTTTTGTTGAAAGAGTTATTCTATTCAGGAAATTAGGGGTGTGTATTTTCCATTTGTGTAATAAATCACAAGACAGTATATTGGCTATATGTTAGTTAACAAGACAGTTATTGACTTTATGCTTTTTGGGTTATCCAGAATTCCAAAGTTATCAATTTATAGGTAATACCCCATAGACTAGCAAACTCAAATATGGTGATTACTTTTTTCTTGGTGACCAAATGAGTAGCCATTATTTCAGTACACATAAGGAGAGTAAAAGGATGAATTGAGAAACTGATGAACAAGAACATACTCAGTACTGATTGACAGGTATAAATGAGGATATAATGTATCTGGATATGATGACCAGTAAGATTTACATTCAGAGATAATTGTCGATATCTGCAGATCCCCCTGTAACATTAAAAAGCTGGGTTCACTGTTAATAGTGTTTTTCATGCATTATGTGGTTTATTTCTTTTGACTATTCAGACCTCTTTCACACAACTGAGCGATGGAATTTCCAATTGTTTGGCAATTATCTAAGTGTAGAGGCACTTGCATTTGTGAGGAATACAAGAGAATACATCCCACAGGTTTTATAATACTAGACTTTTTAATAGAAAATGCTGATCCACCCAGTATACTGGGGCCCATATAATTCAAATAAATATTTATTGACCATGGTCAAGCAACCAGAGTATTCTGGAGAGTAATACTACTGTTTCTTTTAGAGGGAACAGTGAATGTGCACTCATGCAGACAGAGATATCCTATTTTGAAACTTTTGCCTGAAAGTTATTACTCTCAGGCCGGGCAGGCATATGTCATAGCAAGAACAATGACCTCAAAATTTGGAATCTTGGGCAATTATGGGTCTCATGTTAAGCTATGACATAAATGGCAGTGCATTTGCCAATAATTAGCCTTCCTGACCCTTGGTACAGCACATCTTATATTAATTAAATCATGGATCACCACCCCAGACATGAGTGTTGATTGATTGACTATCCTATTGACAGAGATGAATGTACCGAGCTCATGTTCTGCCAAGTGGAAGTGCCAAGATGAGAACCCAGTCACATGGCCCCCAAGGCTGAGGCTCTGAATTATTGACATGCACTAAAAACACATCTGCAGGGTCACCATACAAGAGGGTCCATCATCTTTATAAGTGACTAGAATTATTCAAGGTTTAGAGTCCCATTTCAGAAGTTAGTGTCAAGTGGTCACCTAGCCCAGGGCAGGTATCACCACATTAATATCACATACTTTAACAAATACTTATCTGGCTAGCCCCATGCCTTTCCAGACACTGAGAGTGAAGACACACCATCTAGGACATGTACACTTTTAGTGCTGGATCACTCCACAGCACCAACGTAAAGCTGATGAGAAATATATGGATCCTTCATGACAATCAATGGCATAAATATGACCCTGTGAAATGCTGAAATCCTCTTAGCTACTTCCCTAGGGACAATGATGGATAAGAGCTCAGAATTCCACAGCATTATTGGCCTTGATGTATCACCCTTGTTGCAACTCTCCTGTGAAAGTGAGTGAAAGAGCCTCAGTGTTCAACAAGGCCAGATTCCCATTCTGCCTTATCTCACTGTTGACTGGCTGATATGAACATAATCAGCACCTCAGAAAATGGAGACAAACAGGTGGTGTAACAAAGGAAGACTAGAAGGAAAACTGAATTGCTTTTACTGGTTATTTTTAAATGGGGTAATGTCAAGGTTTTCAATTTTTTAGTAATTTATTATTTCTAGAACAAATGACTAATGGATAAATATTTCTTGTACCTGGTATGAAATCAAATCTGTATCCTTAATGTAATGTGTACATGCTCAAGGGAACATCCTACATCTTTATTGATAAATGCTGAATTGCATATATGGACCTTTAGAGGCTTAAAAAGGCATAATGGAGCTCAAGAAAGTAGTGTCAGTTCTACTGGATTTCAGAATGGTCTGAAGAAGTGATAGAACATTTAATCACACGATTTATTTTAGAGTTTACAAAACACAGAATCGTTTCGCAGTGCTTTAGGTTGGCATTATCTGGAAAGCCAAATCCCTATTTCTCATTTTCCTCTGGCTCTTCTCTTTGCTTTCTTTTTATGACCATCCTAGAGGATGGTCTTGCAGCAGCTCAAGTCATGTTTGTTAGTCATCTAAACTTATTAAGTTGCCATTTGTCCATATCAAGCAATATAATTAATGTATAATTAATTAATTACTGAGTAATTAATGTGCAGCACCATGAATGAACTGACAGTTACTTTGTGTACTTTTAGTTTTACCTCAAGAGGAGGAGGATAACTAGTGTGTACAGGGAAGTTCTCAGAGTGTAGAGGTTAAGTTAGGATTTCCCCCTTCTACCTTCCTCCCTCCTCTCCTTGCTTTACTTCCTTTCCTTTTCTCTCCTCTCACATCTCCTCCATTCTCCTCATGTCTTCTCCTCTCCCCTCTTCTCCACTCTTCTCCTCTCTCTTTCTCTCCTTGTTTTTTGGTGGTACTGGGATTTAAAGTCAGGGCTTTGCACTTTGTTAGGCTCTCCCACATGAGCCATGCCTTCACCCATTTTTGGTGTAAGTTTTTTTTCAGATAGGTTCTTATTTTTTGCCTGGGCCAGTTTAGAACAACAAGTCTCCTACCTATAACTCCTACATAGCTGGTTACGTAGTTGTGTTCCACCATACCTGGATTGGTAGTGGAGGTATAGAGTCTTGCTTACTTTTGCCCAGGCTGGCCTCAAACCACATCTTCCCTATCTCCACCTCCCAAGTTGTTGGGATTACAGGTATGAACCAGTGCACCCTGCTAAGGTAACTTTTCTTTTTGTAAGATACAGATCTATCTGCCATGATTCCTTTATTTTTCAATTGACATCACATATGAAAATAAAACTGTGTACATTGAAACTGCTGTATTTATAGGAGGAGGAAGGGATGGAATCATCCTAACTAATCCCTGACTGAAGAAAGCACAAAAATGGTCAGCTTCAGGTTTACCTCGTAGTTAGGGGCACTGTTCTTCTGGTACGAGTGTTCTTTATGTTCTGAGTTATATAATTTTCATCCAAAAGTTAACGAATATGTCACCCATAAAAAACTTTGTGTGCTTCCTACATGTACTCAACTGCTCTTGCTTCTGAGGCAAGAGTTTGACTGTGTTCCCCAAGTTCAGGTGATGGAAACTATGGCATACTCAAAAGTACAGCAGTATTGAGGCATGGGGGCATTCGAATCATGAAGCATAACAGAAGAGATTAGAATATAGGGTCATACCTTCAGCATAAATTAGTTCTTAGAAGATGGGTTATATTTATTGTGGCCACCAAACATACTTGGACAGTACTCCACATGCCGGGTTCCCTGACACAGCCAGGGGAACTCTCACTGGAGGCCAAACAGATGGGGTTGCCTGATCTTGGTCTTTGGTGCAGCAAAATGGAGAGTTTCCTGTCCTAATGAATATCTAACCCCTGGTATTTCATGAAGCCAAAACAGACTAATACAAGCCTTTGAGGTGAGTAAACTAGCTCTATTTGTTTTCTTTGGTTACCCTGAGTCATGAAGAGATCCAGAGTACAATCTACACAGAACTCTAGACCCTGAAGAGTGTTTTCTTTTCTCTAATTGCAGGTAGCCTCAAAGGAGAGGAGGATTGGTATGTATTCTAGATTTACTCATGGTTTAATGACACAGTCTAGACAGAATTTTGGGCACATTCCCCTGACCTGAGCCACCAGGTGGGAATGAGGACTGGGAGGTTAGTAAAGGAAAGTTATTTTCCAAGTAAGAAACCCTGAGCAGTCCCTGGAGTCAGCTGTGTTCCCTTTAGCTGTTATGGATCTCTGTACATCAGACTCTGGATGTGTGTATTTCCCTAGACGAATATCTTAATTACCCATCAGAATATCTAGTGATGGCTTTCTGGATAAAAACAATTCAAAATCATATTTTTCCTGTGTTAACTAGTTTAAATGTCATTACAGTCATATGTGGTAGATTTGTTTGTTTGTTTGCTATGGTCCTTCAAGGATGAATAAATAGATCATGGTATAGGGATAATTAACCAACCTCTCTATCTTTTAATTTTAAAAGGTTAAGTGTGTACCCCAGTGTGCAGTCGAGATTTTGTTTTCTCTAGAAGTATTTAAAAAATTTTATAAGTTTTTAAATTCAGATATGTTCACTATACAGTGGGAGATTCATAGTTACAATTCTGATTAGGCTTCTAATGTATGTTAGTAACCTCACCTCCATTGCCTCTTCCCATCAACACCCTCTGCTCCTCTTAATTCAATTGAACATGTTTCTTTGTTCTATTTCATATAGGTATACGAAGTCAATAAGCCATATAGCCTCACCTTCATCTCCTTCGTTCACCCTTTGTCCTCCCAGCTGTATCATTCCCCACACTAAACTTATTTTATATTCCAGTCTTTCATTATCAATAGTTAAGTTGATGTTCAAAGGGGTTTCTCAATGTATCTCTAATGTGGGTATACTTTACTTTGCTCCATTCAACCCCTCCCATTTCTTTCCCTTACCCCTTTGTCTTCTGTCCCCCCCACACACACTTTTAACAACTTTCAGTGTATTTACTTTCATCTTCTACCTTCCCAATGTTATCTCCAGTTTCTCTAGCTTCTACATGTAAAAGCTAAAATGTGTGCTCAGGTGTGCAGTCCCGTTTTGATGCCCTAAACCACAACCCCCACTTATCACTCCATCGTATAATTAGTCAATATTTAAGAAGTTCCTGTACCACAGGATTTACCTGGACATACAGTCCAAACATTATCCATCATACAATAATGTCAGTGATGGAAAATCTAAGGTCTTATCTATGACATTCACATGGTCAAGAGTGTGAAAAGGAAAGAAATCCCTACATGTTGTGGACAGATCATAGACTCTGAAATGGGATACCCTACATAAGGCTGCTGGTGGAGTCTGTCACATTTGGGTATTTTCCAAATACAAGTCTCAAACTTCAGGAAGAAATGGGGACATGTATTAGTATGTTGGATGACATTATCGTCTTGATATCTAAGATTTATACAACTTAGGGATAATGACATCTAATGACTGTAATTATAGATTTTCTGTGTCCCAATACAGAAGTGAAAACCATTATGAAGAGCATCTGCACTATTTCCATAAGTGAAGTTTTTGATTTAGTCTTATCAGTAAAGCTACAAGCACCGAATTTGGAAATGAATCTTAAGTCAAACTTGGTTTTCATTTAATGACAGACAGCATTTTCAGCTGATGCATATACCTTACCCAATTATGGAACCTAAGCAAATTAGGTATTTTTGTAATGGTAGTGCCATAGTGCCACTTTTTATTGAACAGACTTTCTAAAAATCTAGAACAGGTTTGAACTGATACACCGTTGAGTACAAAGACAAATCAAGTTCCAATATCCACCCCTTGTCAATGCAGTTGTCACATGGTTGCCCTCATTATTACATTTATTCACCTTCATCATCACGTTGGTACATCTGCCAAAATTGATAAATACAAAGTGACACATTGTTTTTTATCTTAATTCAGAAGTTTACATGAAACTTCAGTTGAATAGCCTTGGCAGAGGGCTATGGATTTGATTGATCTTCTGTAAGAATAATATTTCATTGATATTGTTGGTGTCATAAGAGATAGTAAAGTTTATTAGGAATTGAGTATGACCTGATAACAGGTCATCTGTAGAGTGAAGAGAATGACAGTGAAAAATGTGATCTGTGTTTCTTCCATATTTTTCATTACTTTTGTAATAAGTTTTTAATGTCATGGACTTTTGTGACATTTTTATCACTTAATATGTGTTACATTGTACCACTCTACTTTCTAATGTTTCTGATTGAAGGCTTGAAATTAGTGATTTTAAATCTTTTAAAAATAATATATGGCATGCAATTCTGCAAGTTTCCCTCTAAGTATTACTTTTGTTGCACTTTACAATGTTAGTCTGCTTGAATTTACATTTCATTTATTTCAACATATTCATAAATGTAGATTGAAGCTTTATTTTTCCTAGTGTGATTTGAATCTGCTTTATTTCATTTTCAAATATTTCGGGATTTTGTACAAGTGCTGGCATTGTGATTTCTAGTTTTGTCTCACAGTGTTCTGAGACCATACTGTTGACCCTTGAAAAACATGTGGTGGAATGGGGACTGCTCCTTACATGCAGATTTTTTAAAACTTTTTTTGTTGTGACAGCTTTAAACTACTCATAAGTAAACTGCATGAATAATTTCATTTGTCATGAATGCATACAATGAACCTCTATTTTTTTTATTGTATGATAGCTGACAAAATACTCACTTTGTGGGGGTTGAATACAGTCAAAATACGCTTATGAAATTGTTATTATCGGAATCCCTTACTCTGTACAATTAAGTATACTCCAATTAAAACTTCATATGGAGAGAAAAACCCTAAATAACCAAAAAGTTAAAACGCTTTACAATGTTAAATGTTAAAATGTAAGTAAAACATACTTACAGACTATACCTAGTGCCTCAGATTTGAGAGAAATGAAAAGAAAGATACAATCAACTGTATGAAATTAACTGCAGTTCATGGTGAGCTGATATAATAATTGCATAGTCACCTTCCGTTACTATGGCATTCAGATCAATTACTGCCAGAGATCTGCTTATGACATGCAGCATCTCATTGTGACATCAATCACCTGGGCTGTTCATCTCTTCAGTAAAATACATGATGGAGTAAAAAATTGATCTCCTGTGTTTCTCCCATCTTTTTCACTGCATATAACAGTTAACGTCTTATTTGATTGTTTCTGTAATCAACAAAACTTCTACTTATCAGCAGACTATCAATAGTTAAGTTTTAAAGGAGTAAATGTTATACCAGGGATTTTTGATTGTGAGGGTTATTTTAGCTTGTTGGGTTTTTCAAGGGTCACCTGTACTTTGCATGATTTACATTCTTTTAAAATTAGAAAAAGGTGTGTTTTATGCTCCAGAATCAGTGTTCCAAATGTGTTTGAGAAAGATGTGCATTTTGATACCATGGTTTCAGTAGTTCACACTGTGAGTTTTTGAGAATAATCCTGATATTACTCTGCAAACTATATCCACATTAATTTTCTCCCACTTGAATCTGCTAATTCATCATTATACTCTAAAATTTGGAATTCAAATTGGTTCTGTATTGTTTCAGTTTTAGCCTTCCTATTTTTCTTTACTTTATTGTTCTTGCTGGACTGGGTTTGATCTCAGGTCTTCACACTTGTGAGGCAGGGTCTCTACTGCTGGAGCCACACCTCTGGTCCTGTCTTTCCTTTGGTAATCCAAATTCCTGAAAATTATTTCACTTCCTTTAGATCTTTAGACACATGTTTCAATGTTTTATTACTTGCAGTTGTGTCTCTGTATGTGTTAGTTGTTGGTTCCAAGACACCCCCATGAATGCCACAATCTGTATGGTCAAGTCCATTATGGTACATGGTGTAATATATGTCTATAACCTACACAGATCTTCCCATGTATTTAAAATCATATCTAGAATAATTAATACCTGAGATAAAGCAAATGCTATGCAAAAACTCGATACTGTATTTAATAGGAGACAATGACAAGGAAAACATTTGTTCATATTCACTATGGACTTTTCCTCAAATATCATTCTCTGGTTGCTTAAATCCATGCATATGAAAACCATGGATAGTGAAGTCAGATTGTATAAACAGATATATTTAGTTACCTAATTTTAGGTCTTTACATTCTAGGTTCAAAGTCTAGGTTTTCCCAATAACAGCTTTCATGAATTTCTCTTTCTCCTGAGTATTTGGCCATCCTGATATGCCCAATAGCAGTCCCAGGCTTGGTGATCTCTTGGAAGACTCAATGAACTAAGCTGAGTGTCACTCACATCTTTGAATTCTTATACTAAAAGGGTGCAAAAGAAAAATCATCAAAGTCAAACTCCATATGGTGCTATATCCAGAAAAGACTAGCACAAACGTTACAGAACTCTCCTCCAATTGAATCACATAGGCATGCTTAATTTCTTGAGTTGGGAACGTGAGAGCATGTGAATGCTGTCTACTGGGAACGTCAATGGGGAATCAGGTACTAGGGATTTCAGAGAACATGTTGTTGCCATCTATCTAGTACTAACCAATGTCCACTTTTCCAGAAAATATATTCATCACAAATGATGTGGTTTACCAGGCACTCGTGATAGTATGTGCTATTCCTTCAATTCTGGTAATCATGGGAATACTCTCAAATCCAGTTCTCAAGTGTCCAACTTAGACAAGTTTTGTAACCAGTCCCCATTAAGGATAGCAATATAAAACTATCAGTCTAAAACAGGCTTTATTTCATAGTTTATTACATAGTCTATTACATAGACTGTAGTTATTATAGTCTATTTTATATAGTTCTGAGCATGTCTTGTGTTTGTGTTGCTCTCCATACATTTTAACAAAGTCTCTGTGTGCTTCAAATTGGTTGTTGCTCCTGTATATGTTTGTGCTTTTAATTGTTCCTTTAGTGACTTGGCTGAATAGTCTATAAAATTGTTACTGTCTGTAATGTGTGCTATTTAGGTCTCTATGTATTTGGTGGTACTGGAGTTTGTACTAAAGGCCTTATGCTTGCTAGGTGGTTACTGTACCACATGAGCCTAGCCTCCAGCCCTCTGAGTTTTTAACTTCCTAGGATCAGTAAGTTTTCTAATCTGTAAAGAGGCTCCTCATTTTTGCTTTGGTCAATAGCTTCAACACTCAGACTGATTGTTTAGAATTCGACTTTGGCCTTCAATTCCTACTTCAGGAGAGCCTCAAACTCAACTGGAGGTATCAGGTATTTCCTGAATGTGTCAGAGCCTTTTGTAGATCACCCAAAACATGAGTACAGCTTTTAGATTCCCAGATATCTGTGGAAGTATCTAAATCACCCCTGTAAGTAGTCCCTACTTTTTTCATTTTATGTTGTTAATTTAATATTTGCCTCAACATTTATGTATGAGCTCAGGTGACCAGAAGAGAAACTTCTCATGTATTGTTTTCAATGTTTGTTTCTAGAGAATATGCCTTATTTGCCTTAAGGAAGTTTGAATCTTTGCAAATATGGATCTATAGATCCATCAGATCAATAAAGATACTTTTCCTGGAAGGGAGACTCATGAAAGCTCCACTCCTCTCCTCCTTCCATTCACATGGCTTCAGGGGTTTTGGTTTTCACCATGAGTATGATAGCTTGTTTTCTTTCCAACCACTGAACTAAAGAGTGGATGAGGGTTGTCAGAGAGATGAAAAAGCCACAAAGCTTACTGTTCTGAGATTTGGCACTTTTTCTTGAATGGATGATTCCTTCTGGGAAGATACAGAAATTTTTGATTAATTTCCAGACACCTAAATTACCTAAGATATACTTGAAGGTAAGATTTTTTGGCAGTCTTTATTGTGCCATGTTCAGTGATACTTTTGAATCTAAGTCCATGGCAATTCATCTTTGAATGTTTGTATTTGAGGTCATTCAGCATGTATTATAACCCAGATTATTCCATGTGTTTAGAACATCAGGTATCTGAGCTTCAGAGCAATCACTGTCATTGATAGGACTGAAGTTCCATTTGAAAATTGAGACTTTCTTATTGCCTTTAGAAGAATGACATGGCCTCAGTTTGTCACTTCTTTCCTGCCCTCATGTAGTTTCTACCTTCCCTGAGGAGGATGCCTGAGCAGGGGCTCAAACTACACATTTCAGAGCACAACCACACACTCTATCTTGTTGTCTAAGCTAAGTTGAGCTCTTTGAGTAAATTATAAGCAACTCCACCCATAATTAACATTTACTCGGTGTTTTCCTAGTTATCCTTGAAGAACCAGTGGAGGAAGAGCCACTAACTACTAAAATGGTAAGATGGTCTTCTTTTCCCTGAAATAGAAATGTTGCTTTCTTGATTAACTGTTTGCAAGTTTTGTTCATCGTTTGATACATGGCAATATACATTATAGATATTAAATTATGTTTTTTGGAGCATTGGAAGAATAGACCCTTACCCACTGATATGTGTTACAGAACACATTCACTCACGGTAGCCTCAGTTTACAAACTAGATGCTAGGGGTTGTCTTTTTGGAAACAATGTCTCCTCCTTAGATGAAGTATTTCATAATTGATGACCTAAATGTGTTTGAGAGATACATTCCTCAGTAAAGCCCATGCTAGATGTGTCCTGTTCTTCTTTAGGGTGGCTTTGACTTAACTAGGGTTTCTGTTGTCTTTTCAGTACTCCAAAAGAGAACTAACACTATGTGCAAACAAGACACAGTATGACCTATTGCTCATAATGTCTTTGTTTCTTCAGATGAACTTAAAAGAATCTGAATGTTTTAAGTAATCTCAAATTACATGGTGAAGAAAAAAATGTAGGTACTGTGATACACGAAGTACCCTTACAGTCTTCCCTTTGAAGAATCACCCTGATTCTGTGTTTTCAGAGGGAACAGAATAGTACAAGAGTCTGGGGAAAAAAGTTGATAGTCTGTGTAAAAATGCACAGTTCAGTTTCTGTAGTTCCTGGAAGTAGTTGTGTTGTTCCCTTTTGGTTGATGTAGGGTTATTACTTGAAGATTGCTGGGGCTTTAGTGAATTTATGAATTTTTTATTGTAAACTGTGTAAGTGTGTGTGTTTGTTTTTGTATGTGTATGTGTGTGTGTGTGTGTGTGTGTGTGTGTGTGTGTGTGTGTGATAGATTATGTGTTTTCTCAGTAGGTATTTCCTGTTTACTAAAATCCTTCATAAATGCACATTTTATATATTGTATTATGTTATCTTGGGTGCAATGCTACCTGATGTTTTCTTTGATATTCCCACCATACCATAATGGATGATACCAGCTCTCAAATTCATAAATGGAAAAGTCAAAATATGAACCCCTGTGTGTGGGCCAATGTTCATGCTCTCAACTGCTGAAATAAAATTAGGATTCAGTCATGGGATCATTGGCTCCAGTGCAAAGAACTCAGCATTCCTGTATATGTCTTAATGTTCCCCAGCCTATTAAATTTTTAGATGCTGCTCTTCATATAAAACTTCCTTTTATTGTCACTCAAATCCAGGTTCTTAGAGGAAAATTTTCTCATGGACTTTGGCATACTCACGGATGTGAAAAGCACAAATACATCTCTGGTTATCCTGTAGGAAAATGTGGCCCACCTCTCTAAGTTCTGGAGTCAGGTCTTAGATGCTGGCCCCAAACACATAATAATGGGCCAAATATTTTATATTGTTGTGACCATGACCTTTAAAATGCTCAAGTTCTGCCCACTAAAAACCCTAGAGGAGAAACAAATAAGTAGTTAAAGTGACATTTATAATTGGGTCTTTCTTTTTGGTGGTAGTGAAATTTAGAGCCTTGTGCTCACTAGGCTGGTGCTCTACCTCTTCAGTCATGGCCCAGCCCTTATTTGTCTTAGGTGTTTTTGAAACAGGGTCTCACATTCATGCCCAGGCTGGCCTTGACCCCAACTCCTGCTTATGCCTCCCCTATGACTGGGATCACAGGTGTGTGCCACAACACGCATATATTATTGGTTGACATGGAGTCTCAGGACTTTCCCCTTAGCCTGGGATCAACTGCTGCTTTCCATGTTCCAAGTAGCTAATACTATGGGTGTGAGCACTGTGTCCAGCTTGAGTAAGTTCTGTATTTCTGTTGTAACTCTCTTGTACCTTGATAAAGAACATTTATACTCAACCCATGCCTCAGCTCCATGATGCACTCAGTTACTGTTGACTGGCTAGTGTGGCATGTACAGCCACCAGTTCAGTGGACACACTCATGACATAGAAACTGGAAAGAAGCATATCTTATGAGTAACGGTCATTTTTAATTGGTAAACTATCATCATTTTCGTATCAAATCAAATCATTATGTTTTGACTTAGGATCAGTGACTTAACACAGGAGAATGTGTTTCCTAGGATCAGTTCTAGGCCCCAATATAAGTTCGCTTTAAATGCTGTGTGAATCCTGTATCAAAGATAAAAGCAGTAGCAGCATAGGCCAATCACTGCTTTGGTGCATGGAAAGTAAACAGTGTTTAATTTGATGGACCTCAGAGTGGGCAGAATGAATATGGGACTGGGATTCTGTTTCTGAGTTGTAGTATATAGTGTAGGACTTTCTGTTGAATAACCAATTCTTTTCATATAATGTGCAAGCAATTTAGGTAAAAATGCAAGGACTCAGCTTCTCATTTATTTCCTGCTTTTCTTTGTTGTCCTTCCTTTCCAAAGAGAATAATACTTTCCAAGCAGAAAGAAATTTTCATTTCAATTTGCCCAAGAATTTAAATGTAGTTTGTCATTCTCTCTGAAACCAACTAAAGCCTTCCTCTTCCTCCTGTATTTTCAGTACTAAGTATTTAATTACTTATTGTATCATAGTTTTGTGAAGAACACAATGGAAATGAAATAGTTCCCAGTTTGACAGCTGATACAATAAGAAGTGATTAACACACATGATACAAAGTAAAATCTGTGAAGAATAAAAAATTACTTTGTGAGGCTTTGAATGGTGGTTCATGCCTATAATCCCAGCTGCTTGAGAGGTGGAGATTGGGAGGATTGTGCTTCAAAGCCATCGCAGGCAAATAGTTAAGCAAAGTCCTATGTCATATTTTTTTAAATTGGCATGGTGATCATGCCTGTAATCACCGTTACATAAGAAGACTAGTCTGGGCAAAAAACTGGGGATCTATTTAAAAAATAACCTAAGGAGCTGGGAGAGTGGCTTAAATTGGTAGAGTGCTTGCCTAGTAAGCATGAGGCTCTGAGTGGAAACTCCAGTACTACCACAAAAACCTAATATTTTGTATGTCTGACTGCATAAAATCAAATTATAAAACTGCAACCTTATTGTCACTGGTGACAGTATTCTGAGTCAGGTCTCTTAGGTTCACTAGAGTAGGTACAGAAAACTGTGTCCTTCACCTCTGGGAATGAAGCCAGATCTAAAGGACAACATCTTCAGAGAGAGTGGCACAAAAGTTTCTAGCTCTTCTGACCACAGGGAGACAAAGGGATGTGTGCACACGCAATGGTGTGAGAAAAACAAACTCAGTAGAAATAACTGACTGTCAGTAAACTGTTTTATTTTACTATTGTCTAATCTATATTTTATATTTAATGGCAAACTCATAGAGAAACATTGACTTGTAATTAATTGCAAATGCTTCCATAGCATGCTATAATACAGTTTCATGAATTTCCAAACGTGGGAGTAGAGATGAAACTCTTCCACTGAATTGGTGTGCATTTCATACCATGTCAGATTGACTGTTCTGTGTTGTTCATGGTGCCCTAGATGCAAGGCCAAGGCTCTATGTCTCATTTCTTTCCAGTTCTTCCCTTTCCCATCCTTCGTCCAGCCTAGAGGCTGTCCCAGCAGCAGGTGAGGCCATTGTTTCTCCCTTCCCACTTCTGAACACTCCAGCCTCATGTCCACAGTGCGAAATCTTCCCTGAGTGATTCGTACCCACAATTACCAACATACTGAGAGTTACTCTGTTTTCTCCTAGATTCTCCATGTGAGGAGTTACAGGATCCAGAATTTGATGAAGTAAGATTGTGACTCTATTTTTAATCAAGTTTAACTGTGAAAATCTGACCATGTGCATTAAACTTTAAAAGGCATAATTTCCATACTTGGGTGGGTTGAGTGAGATTCTCTTTCCAACTGACTCTGACTGTCTAGGATATATTAGTCACCACATCCATCATAAACTATATGGCAGAAGCACTTCCCTCAGCACCAGTATTCCTCCTTGAATTAAGGATTGTTTAGTGGAAAAAGTAAACGCACTTGAGGGGTACACTCTGCAGGAAGAGTGCCTGTCTTTTCACTGGTTTCCTCTGTAGTATTTTTTTTGGAGGGTGGGGATGCGAGTTATGTAACCATTGACTGAACCACTGTTCCCTGTTTGGTTTACTGAGTCATGAGTAGAAAACCAATCTGTTTAAAGAGCACAGCATGATCTTATCCTCACAATGTTTTATTTCTATAATTGCAGCTGTCCTGCGCAACTTGTGGAAGTGGTATGTATATGAAGTCACTCATATGGTGAGGCAGTAGCTTACTGGCTTTAATCTGGAGGACCATGATTCTGGATTCTTCCTGGGAAAGAAGAAAATTATTTGTATAGAAGTATGGCCATGAGGCTTAATAAAAGTGTGTGAACAAGAGGGAAGACAAAGTTGATCTTGTATGAGCCAGTGTGCCTTCACCTGGTTTGGGCATGAATGGGTGAGCCTCTCTTCTTTTTACTTTCCTCCAGATCACCACTCCACAAAGGAGATAGAATTGGAAAGTGTCAGTGACGATCAAGTTCCAGGTAAGTAACAGCATTCCAGGTATAATCCAGTGGGTGAAGTTCCCAGGAGCAGTACTGTTATTCCTTCTGTTTGGGGGCTGAGGGAGGGATAAAGGAATAAAATAGGAAAATGGATGGGTTCTGTGTTCTTTTCATAGTTTAATGGCATCCTGGTAAGGACTGTTGTGTCTGTCAATATAGCGTGCTTTGTTTCTTGCTCCGTTACGTAAAGATGTTTTTCGCAACCCTTGTTCTTTCCTTCCTGTGCTACTGTTAAACCTCAAACCTGTGGTTGGAATTATGAGCACTTCTTGGCAATTGTGACAAAAAGTATTTAAGTTGAATTAGCTCTTGGTCAGTGATAGAGCAAATATAGTGAGTCACAACTCTGGGAGGCACACACTTGAACCACAAGCCAAAGTTCTAGTGTGGGCCTGTAGAGGTAAGAGAAATAGATTCTCTTGTTCTCATGTTTAAGGACTTAAAGCTGTACCTTTGTGCTTCTCCCCTCACTAGTTATTCCTGCTTTGAGGTACACTACTATGGGTGGATAGCAGAATATTTATCCTTAGATCACTGCACAAGCTCCAGAGTTCTGAGATGTGAAGGGAGAAGCGTGCATGACACTGAGCACATGTCCATTCTGAAGACCTCACCCCAATCACTAACTCTGGAGTGAGGGTGGTTCTTCTCCAGTCCTGTAATTTTTCACAATGTCAAGATTTCCTCTTCAAAGAAAGATAGTTCTTGTCATCTTTTCTTTCTTTCAAAATTCGGCTTTAGTTAGATCATTTCTGTCTTTGTATTGAGTAATTTAATCCTAGATCAGAGCTCCACAGGATAAAGTATGTTGATAGGCAAATGAGTTGGTCAGTGTTACAGAGGACACTGTAGTCTTTGAAGGACCATCATCACCCACCTCCCAGAGTCCGCCATCTTGAATGGTCCTGACTAGGGGCGTATGAATTCTACACCCAAGCTCATCCTGTTTGCCTTAGACCTATTCTGGAAGGTTCAGGAGAGGACACCAAGACAGCTCTGTCACCAAAAGGTAAGAGAACCCTGTTTTTTCCCTGAAATTATTACATGAAGTTGCAGACTTAGAATTGAACTGGAGCCTCTTCACATAGTTTAGTAATGTCCCAGGTCAAAACTCCCTGGCCTTTCCTCCCTAATGCTTCCACAATCTTTTAAGGACCATCCATTTCACACAGTACTCTAAATTGGAAAGTGTGTCTTCTGTTACACATCTCCCTCTCCTCAGCTTACTTGAATTCACTTACAGAAAAGTAATGTGTTTGAAAGGAAAACGTAGGTGCTGGCCCATAGGTTCTAAGTCCCAGTCCACATTTGAATGAAGTTCCGAGATGATCCTTGCATGTCAATATCCAGGCTGGGGAGCAGAGACTTTCCCTGGGATTCCTGACTTTTAAGTTCATCCCTGTTGAGCAGAGGTTCTGACCTTTCCTTTCCAGTTCGGATGTTAGAACCCAGTTACTGTCTATGTGACTAGTGTTTTCTGTGGTTGGAGGCTGTGACCCTGATGGTGGTTTGATCAGGTCAGACTGAGATTTCACTACTGGCCAGAGAAGCCAGAAGGTGCACACTGTGTAATCCAGGACACTGAACACGAAGAGAGAAGGTTTTTGTGGGGGTTTTGTGGGTTGGAGAGATAGAGAGTAAGGGACCGTGAGAGAGAGAAGAGAGAAAGAAGAAAGAGGGGATGTGAATATTGTCTTTTTCCCAAACGGGGACATCACTTAGGCAGAGCATGAATCAAAGTTCCCTATGTGCCTCTCATGACCTCCCTACTCCCTGATGGCCAGCTTTTCCAACAAGTCCATCCTAAAGTCTGTTTCTCTGACCATCCAGAAATCTTCAGCCTGCATAAAGAAAGGCCCTTTATGTTGTACAGGTGAATGCCTCTGCCGTTGGAGCAGTGTTTGCTTTCAGCAGAGAAGATGGTTTTTTATTCAATTGGTTGTGTAGTCTTATCCCACTTTATCTTAAAAAGTGCCCAGTGCAGTGAGAGATGCTTGTCCATCCTCCCTGCAGGTGCAGGATGCAGGCAGAAGACCCAGAGCTATGGGGTCATCATGTCTCTCAAAGTTAGATCAGTGATGACCACATGACCACCATCTTCCTGTTCTACCTAGTCCACAGTTAGGATTAACTGTCCTCTGTTGTCACCAGTTCTCTCTCAAAATGTGAGACCATGAGGAATTCTTTCCTTTTACTCTGGAAGAGGACTAAAGAATGTGACTTCAGGAACCTGAGCGAAGAGTTGCTCTCACAGAGATTCTTGTCTAAAGGAAAAAGATTGCTCTCTGGGGGACATGCTGCTGACCTTCATCTATTGATTACTGCGCCTGTCACCTTGTATAGGGGTTCAGTGCACTCAGAGGGAATGTATGGATAAAAGAAGACAAGAAATGATAAAGACATAACAGAGAAGGGAAAAAGGATGATTCAGTTTCCTCCATGTGCAAACACAGAAGAGCTAGCTGAACATACAGTGTGTTCACAAATCAAATTAATTATGCTGTCATATTAAAGAGAATGCTGAGATAGATGTGCTAGAAATGGTTAAGAATAAAATCATGGAGATGTCAGGACTTGTCTGATTGTAGGATCATCCTATTTGCAGATAGATACTGGAGAATAGAAATTATAGGAAGTACATTTGCACAATCTCTGAAAACTAAGGTACACAGGTGAAGACCTGGTTTGCCAGAGAAATCAGGAGTCCTGAAGGAGGCAGGGGCAGAGGAAAGATGAAGAAGAAAGGGTCTGAGGGAACACATCTGTCAGAGTAGTTAAGGCTAGGTCCACTGGACATTTGACCTTGTTCCAGGAAAAGAGAATGTGCCTCTAAACAGGGTTAGGGTCACTCTTACAGCTCTGGAAATGTAACACAGGGTTCACCCTTTATGGAATAGAATGAGGCAGCTGATTAGTGGATAATTGCGCCTGGGCTTTACTGGTCAGTATTCTCACTCTTTGACCATGGCATTCATTCTTCCTTTTTTTGGTGCTACTGAGGTTTGAACTACTACTATTTAAACCTTGCACCTAGCACTTTTTGTTTTAGTTTAGTTTCAGACAGGGTCTCTTGCTTTTGGTGAGGTTGGCCTCAAACCATGAACCTCTTATCTCCACCTCCTAAATTCTTGGGATTAGAAACCTGAGCCTTCATACCTTGCAATAGTATCTACTTTTGCTATTTGACTTTAAGAGACTATGAGTATGTGCCTGTAGATTTATTGTTTTATTAGCGTTTCTGAAATGCCTTATTATGTTACAGGCTAAAGGTATGATCTGTATGTTTCTTTTCTCCATATTTGTGGACTAATCTTTCTATAAAGAATTCTCTCTTGAAGGTGTTTCCACAGAAATTGCTCAGTGAAAATATGCTCAGAGCAATATTCAAAGGAAACCAGTTTTTTTCATTCTTTACTCCCTGAAACACTGTGTGCAACTAAAGTTGCTTGTGCTACCATGAGCTATAAATACATCAACAATTGGACTCCTCTTTGGGTTTCAGACCAGAGATGTGGAGAACCCCTGTATTGTCTGAGGCATCTTTGGATTCAGAAATGTGACTGGGAAGCGCAGAGCTCTGGGTCTTACTTCAGTCTGATTACTGGGTCAGGAAATACCCAGAGAGTACCATGACCTTGGCTAGAACCAGAATATTATATGTTTGCCAACACTGAAGCCATTGGTCAGGGTTGGTTTTGTTCTGCAGTTCCTCTAGGAGATGAAGAGTGAGGAGTTCTGAGTTAGCACAGGGTGGGAGAGGGAACATGTAAACCTTCCCATAAAGGAGATAAGTTAGAGTTTGACTAAAATTTCTTGTGGCTCTGAACCTAACTGGTTGAGGTAGACGAGGAATGGAGACTTTCTGAAGCCTATTCATACCTGTGCAGTGAGAAGCAAGAAGAGAAAAGGACAGCAAACCATGGTAGAAAAGCAATCTGGGGAAAACCAAACAAACGAAGGCAATGCTGAAGGTTTCCCAATGCGCGATTTCCCATTATACTACAAAGCCATAGCCACGAAGGAAGCATGATGACGGCTACCAATAGCATGGAGTAGAGGGTCCCAGACTAAATTCACACAGCTACACACACCATCTGATGTTTACAAAGTTGCCTAAAACATACAATGGGGGAAAGGAAGTCTCTGTAATAAGTGGTCTTGGGGAAACTGTATACTTGATCACTCCTTCCCATTCTGTGCAAAACCCTTCTGAAAATGGAGCAGAGCCCTTAATGTAAGACCAGAAAGTTTTAAACTAATGAGAGGAATATATAGTGTAAATACTTTAATACATAGCCGTAAGCAATGAGTATAGGTCAGGAAAAAATAACACGAATTGTCAAATGGAAATGTATCAAACTAAAAAGCTTTTTTACAGCAAAGGATACAACACATTAAAGAGACAAACTTCAGTGGAAAAAATTGTTTGCCAGCTCTTAATCTCACAGGGAACTAATATCCAGAATATGAAAAGAACTTTAAAAAGTAAACACAAAATAACAAATGTAAACACCGAAATCGCAGTTCAATCCAATCATTACAAAGGCCACTATTAAAAAGGAAATGCAAATGGCAAGTAAAAACATGGAGAAAAGGTACAACCTCTTAGGCATTAGGGAAATTCAAATAAAAAAGACATTGAGATACCACTAGACTTGTCAGAATGCCCTCTGGCATGAAGATAAAAGCTACAAATATATGTGACTGTGCAGGGACAATTGATCCCCTTATACACTGTTGATGGTAATATCAATTAGCACAGACACTATAGAAGTCCTTAGGAAGCTTCCTCAGTAAACTAAAAATGAGATTGCAATATGACTTTCCCAAGTATACTGGCCAGTCCGATGGTGGGGTATGTTTGGCCATCCATGTGTATCTCATACCCCTAAATCACCTCCTAGGAGAGAGGCATGCATTCATTTGAACTGGTTTTGCCATTCCAGATTCAATACCCTGAAGTAGAGTAGTAAAATTGCACTGATGGGGATGCAACCCATATTTATAGACAACAGTGTAAGTTTCTTAAACTTCATGGAGAGAATTTCCCTGTTTCACTTCACTTGTGTTTTACTTAACCACTGTAGACCATCACACTCATTATAAACCAGAAAATGTTTACTTATGTTCACTTTTTTCATACCAAGTAGAAGCCGTGGGATTTGGTGTATTAAAGAAAGATAAACTTAAGTTCAAGTTCATAGAGCACATAAACAGCTGTGTCCAGTCACATTGGGTGCTAACCCAACTTGACATTCACTTCTTTTGTTTCAAGGCAACGGGATGCAGCAGCCACAAGACCTGAATAAAGGAAGAATGCAACATAATGGAAAAACCATTTTTCTGCAAAATGGTGAGTGTGGTTGCCCTCACTCTTACCTTCACCTTCAACCTCACCCTCACCCTAAACCTAACCCTAAACCCTTAAACTTAGGTGTTGAGTGTTAATAAATGATAATTGTTCAATAATACACAACCTGATTATTTGTGGTACCAACCTGTGGTCTATCCAGCTTACTGTAAAATACTCTTTTCTCTATTGGTCCATGTGATTTCCATAGAGAAGAATATTAAAGTCGTGGTATAACTACAGCCCACAATTTAATGGCGTATTCTTTTCTGGGAATATAAGTTCCTAGGTTACTAATTTTACCAGGAGAAGGAGGTTCTAGAATTACAGTTTGCATTTCTGTTTTGCTTTAGTCCCTACCTCCAGGCAACTGAGAGCCCTCATCATCAGGCTCTACTTTCCATTCGTATGGCCAGCACACTGCTTGGGTCCTCTGTGGCAGTTCCTGTGGCATCTGCAACAACAAATAATTCTGTGTTTCCCTGTGTGTAATGCAGTGCCTTTCTTATGTACCATCATTTGAATTCAGATGGTATTGTGTGTTTCTGGTATAAACATCTGACAGGCACTAGGTTTTTGCTGTGGTCATGTTCCTTGATAGTTCAAATAGGCAGTCTCTTTGTTCTCAAGACCAAAGATCCAACCTCCATTTTTGTCATTATAAGTTCATTCATTCAGCCAATTAGTCCTGTTGCAGTTGGATTATAAGGGAAATGGAAATACCAACGTGTGTCCAAATTCTCAGCCTATTCTTGACCTGTGGAACTGTGTAGTTGGTAACATGTGCTCCCCTGGCACTGTCTGTGTTCTTAAGCTTTCCATATGCCATACAAGGCATTCAAAGGCCACCTGTGATTGTGTTTTTGTGGACATTTTGCAAGCACATTCCTTTAATACTTGAAGTCCTCCCACAAAAGGAGCAAGGGTCTGATGAAGTCAATCTGCTATTGTGCAGGTTGCCTCTGCACATGAGGCATTGGCCACAGTTACTTCATGGGTTATGCAGGAAAGACTCACATATATGTAGAGTATCTTGATGGGAAACCCTGTTTGTTATCGAACTGAGAATTTTCCTTCTCTTATCTTGTGCTTTCTTATGCAGACCAGCAAACACATCTTCATCTGGTGTATTTTCTAGTCAGCAGACTCTAGCTATTTTATCTGCTTTATGATAGAAAGGTAGTTCCAAGTGTGCCTTTCATTCCCAAATGTCTTTCCACATTTCTACCCTCTGAGAAGCTGATGGTTTATGTTGAGTTTTAGAAGGCCACTTACTTATCCATACAGTTAGTCCCTTGACAGTTCAACTGTCTGTGTTTATGTCAAGGCAACTTGTTTCATTTCCCAGTACCATCTATATTGCACTTAAATCAGCACATTGACTACTCCATCTAGTTTTTAAATCCAGCCAGGAAGTGGCAGTAGCAGATTTCATGACCACTGTTGTCAAGCTTAGAGGGTTGCCTCTGGCACAACCATTGGTATACCAGGTGAGTTTTGGTGTCTTTCCTTCCCCTTTCCTTATACTGGGTAGAGACAAGTGCCAAAATTTTATCTAGTATCTTCTGTTCTTCTTTGGAGCATGTGACTGGTCATAGATTGTCCTATAACCCTGCACTTAAAAGTCTAGAAGGTAATGCACTTCATTGCTGCAAATATGCATGACATCTAGCCATTATGGGTGTTTGTGATGAGCCTGAATGGGTTTTCTTTTTTTATTGTTTTATTATTCATATGTGCATACAAGGCTTGGGTCATTTCTCCCCCCTGCTCCCACCCCCTCACTTACCACCCACTCCACCCCCTCCCTTTCCCCCCCACCCCCTCAATACCTGGCAGAAACTATTTTGCCCTTATCTCTAATTTTGTTGTAGAGAGAGTATAAGCGATAATAGGAAGGAACAAGTGGTTTTGCTGGTTGAGATAAGAATATCTATACAGGGAATTGGCTCACATTAATTTCCTGTGCATGTGTGTTACTTTCTAGGTTAATTCTTTTTGATCTAACCTTTTCTCTAGTTCCTGGTCCCCTTTTCCTATTGGTCTCAGTTGCTTTTAAGGTATCTGCTTTAGTTTCTCTGCGTTAAGGGCAACAAATGCTAGCTAATTTTTTAGGTGTCTTACCTGTCCTCACCCCTCCTTTGTCTGCTCTTGCTTTTATCATGTGCTCAGAGTCCAGTCCCTTTGTTGTGTGTGCCCTTGATCTATTGTCCACACATGAGGGAAAACATACGATTTTTGGCCTTTTGGGCCAGGCTAACTTCACTCAGAATGATGTTCTCCTGTTCCATCCATTTACCAATGAATGATAACATTTCGTTCTTCTTCATGGCTGCATAAAATTCCATTGAGTGTGGATTCTTAAAAGCATCCTACAACCAGACTGCAGTGGGAAGATGTAGGTACACTGTAATGGGAGTAGTCTGAGCAATAAATTGTATTTACGCTATCAAGTATGTAGCACACTGTGGTTTGTCTAACGCACTACATCATGTTTCTGTTCCCTTCCACAGCTGAGTAAAATCCTGAGAGAATTCCTGTATTACCTTGATGTTGTCATAGACCCCCACCCAAAATCCATCCCAATACCTTGAAACACCCAATTCACAAGGTTGTTCCTGTATTAATATGCCCAAGGTATGTAATTGGTTATTGGTTGGAAAAATGTGTTAAAGCACTCGGGTTTCCAGTACAGACAGCCTCCGTTTTCTGCTAAATGGTACTATTTGTATCAATATTTGTGCTAAATATGGAATTATGGGGCACCCATACCCTTAATACCCAAAAGGCCTACAATTGTTTTCAGTATAATTTGGGTGGAGAAATTCTGAAAATTTTCTATCAAAACAGCTGATAACTGCTGTTGTCTTTTCCAGCCAAATAACTACTAAGTACTTGACAGATAACTCAGGTTTTTGTAACTTGGAGGTACTGACAGCCTATCCTCTCACTGGGAGGTAACATAACCATTGTTTGAGCTGCAACATCCAGATAGGATCCAGAAGTTAGCATGACATTGTCATTGCAATGAAGCATTGACACCATATCAAGCTTGATGCACTGAACCATATCATCCTGTGACATAATACCCTTTCTAACCCTTCCCATGTGAAAGTGAATTTTTCCTGTTTCTTTTCATCAATAGAAACACTGAGAAAGCATTTAGTATATCAAGGACAAAATGTCAAGTACCCAGAATTTCTCCATTTTGATTCAAGAGCTAGCTATATTAAGTGTGGCAGTGTATAATGGAGGGTGTTACCTTATTTAATTTTATATATTCCACAGGAATAAGCTAGCTGCTGTCAGATTTTCTCAGGCCAATTAAAAAGATCATAAGCGAGTGCAATGGGTTTTACTCTGTTCAGTTCCTGGTTGAAACTGATTATTTCTACATGACCTCCAGGTAGTCTGTACTGTTCTGTAGCCACTACATTGGGAAAGGTGCAGCAGCTTAACTGCTATCCACTTAACCATTCCTCATGTTATTGTTTTCACTGCCCGTATACACAGCTGGTATGCTCTGCTATAGTTTGCAGAGAAAGGCCTGTTATAGTTCAGGAATTGGAGCTGTATGCACCACACATTCCTTTGAGGGAAGATCGCCTATTTGTAGAGTGAGAGAGACATGGTGTTTAATGTTTAATGTGCCCCCCTTGTCTACAAATTCCGAGAAGTGTCTGGAATCCCCAGATCCCTAATTCTTACTTGAATAAAAGTAGTTGTTCATGAGATACCATGCAAGGCTAATGGTCTAAGATTCAAATATAATCTACCATATCTCTGCTATGGTACTAATTAGTTTCTGTCAGTACCAATTAGTTTTTGTCAGCAACATGTATGTCAAATCTTAGGTTTCAGGTGACACTGGCTGATGCAGACTTTTGGCACCATCTTCTTGCTCATTAATACTTTCCACACAAGTTTTCTCATGTAGATATTTGAAGGATTGAAGTGTCTATGATACTGTCATTTATCCACCTGCCTTAAAATTGGGACTCTGACACTCCCATGCTAGTAATACCATCTTGGCCTTCTTCTTCTTGAGTTTTAACAGGTATATGTTCCAGGCAGAGCTTGCAAGGGTAATCAAAGAGCTCACATTATCTTACAATCACACCATTCTCCTCTAATCTCAGGGAAGTGACTAGTGTTGTTAGTTTGCTTGTATATTCAAAGGGTGAATATACAAGCAGAAAATTTGTGTTCATATCCCTATTGTTTGAGAGAAGAGGACATCTCATAACATTCTCCAACATGGCCTCAGAAAATGACATGACCTGCTTTTTAGAGTTCTTATTTTAAATGCTGAGTTTCCAAACTCTACTTCATCTAAGATTCAAAGAATTTCAGTAAAATCCTTTAATGTGAGATCTTGTTTCTCAGGTGACTTCTAGATAAATATAATCTACCATATCTCTGCTATTTTTACTGACCCATACAGTGGCCCTCTGCCACTATGAAGTTTATCTTCAAGAAATTCCTGCAGGGAATAAATACCTGAGTAATTAAGTACATATCATAAAACACTGTCCCTCCAGTATTCTAGTCACATTCATTTCTTATTACCATGAAACTTTTTTGATGTCTTACAAGTTTTAATTGTGTAATATTTCATTGTAATTTTCAATTTAACTTCATAATATACTGCTGACCTTATGATTCTCTGCAAAGAAAGTCTTCTACCATCTAATGCTGGAAATTATGCGATGCCATTTTAGTATGTATCTAAAACTCTGATCCACTTGCATGTCTTTTGCCTCTGGAACAAAACCCTCAAAATCTCATTCCTTCCCACACCCTCATTCTGAGCAATCAAATTAAGACCTTCTTCCATAGACGTCATACCTGTGTCAAGTCTAAATGCACTCCTTAATCCAGGTCAAATGCCTGGGATGAATATTCAGTTTCTCCCCAAGTGGACTAATACTTCCTCAGAGGAGTTGTTGGAGACATGTTACTAAATGATAACAACCTCCAAAGATATTGCAGAAAAAAACACTTCCCTCATGTCTCATCAGCTGAATATACCCACACACAGGCTCTGAGCAGGGCAATCAATGATAAGCAGCTTACACTACAAGATATAGATCCTCTGACCATGGGTTCTCTATTGCAGAATGTTAAAGAGATCACATCACACTGAAGGGTCTAGGACTTCCATGGTACTGGACACAATCTCTTCACTGCATAGTCAATGAAAATTTCAGTCAATCAACTGTTCACCAACAAAAGGAGTTTCATCCCGATTGGGCACCACTGGAAATATAGGCTTCACAGTATCATATGGTATCACAAAAGAGGCTTTATTTGGGATATTTGTAAGAATTAATTCAGTATGATTTAGTTTTTCAAGACTCTCATGAGCAAAAATGGGTGGCCCTGTGGATCACTTCAAGAGAATAACTTTAAAATAACTTGTATTTTAATGAATCAGTTGATGGGAGGCCATGAAAGGAGGAGTGATACAGATAAAAGGATTCAAGCTGCTCATGGGAGATGCATGGCCAAGACAGAAATAATGCTTCCTACACTTGGATAAATTAGGAAAACTTGAGATATGTGAGGATGACATAGATAGCTTTACAGGCTAGTTCTCATCAGATAACCCTGAAAGAGACTTTGGAATCACTCATGGACAACTTGTTTTACTGTCACTAGTGCTTGAATCCAGTGAAAAGCTCCCAGTAAACATGCTTCTGATGAGCCATTTCCACAAACCTCCAGACAATCACCTGTGCAGCAAGAAGGGTGAAAAGTGCAGGACAGTTCAGGGCAAGATGTCCTTAGACAGTGTCATAAAATTCCAGATTAGGGACATAGTAACATGTAGCTTGCTTAGCCTGCTTTGGAACTCTTGTGCGATGCATCATCTTTGCTTAAGTCCCTAATCTCTGAATGTCCCTAGCTTCACTGAAGTCCCATCATGAGTATCAGAATCCTTTGAATGTAGAAGAGAGGTTGATACTGTAGAACCCAACTCAGTGGGTAATAAGTGTGACACTCCGGGACCCTGTGCTCATTGGGATGTCACAGGCAGAATCTCATTGTGGAGGAAACTGATCAGTATGCCTGGAGTGCCTGAAACCTATATCCTTTGATCTGCAGAAGAGAAAAGACAGTTCCCAGAGATGGTCACAAACTAGCAAGTGCAAGGAAAGGTGTTCCCACTCTTGAAATTTCTCATTGTGGCTGGCTTGGAACACACTGGACCCAGTGACTAACCAGCAACTCTCAGATGGCACATGCCTGAGTGAGGTCTAGATCCGCGGATGGGATACATGAGGTCAGTCATCCCCTTCATGGTCCATCATTTCCCTGGCAGGAAACTGAGCCCTGTGAACTGGTTTATGCCACTGGTGACATGATCAGGATGGGAAAGTATAGTAATAATTCAAATTAACATTTTAACTAAGGGAAAGAGGAAGACATCTTCATTTTCACTCCAATTTTTCCTAGGAAAATTAGGTGATGGCTAGAAAAACGACATTAGAAGTCACCCACTGAGGTAGACTTGGTCAGTGCTATCAGCTACACTGATTGCATCTGACCCAGAGAACAGAAGAATGGTATTTGTCTCATTTCCTCATGGGACCTGAGCACTGTGTCAGTCTTTAGTACTGCCATCCCATGTGTTGCAGTAATAGCTTTATCCACAGGTTGCAGCTCAGAGGTGTGAACAATGTATTAGATGAGACATTGTTGGATCCAAAGAAAGGTCTATGAGCCCTTGAGTCATCATACCCATCAGTATGTGTGTTTGGTGATATAGGAGATATAAGGGGCGGGGGGCTCCCAGCCTTCTGCTGAATGCAGGAAGTGATGTATATATACCAACACTGATGCGATGGCACAGGGTGCAGGTGAGTCTAGCAAATCTTCCCAGAGGTACACTTGGGAAGGCAGCTGAGTCAACACAGCCTGGGGATGGGGCCACCTGCAAACCTGGACATACATGGATAAGCAACAGTGATTTCCTATCAGGTGAGATGAGGGTGAGAAAATAAAAGTAGACAGAGGGAGTTCTTTTGTTTCACACTGATTTTTAAAATCCACAAAGGCAAGTGACAGAAGTGTGAGACAATCAGAGCAGTCTTTTCTGTGTGTGTATGTGGGGGTGTGTGTGTGGAGTACAAGGATAGGGCAGAGTTTCCTCAAGGCTTTTCACAAAGGATTTGCAATTGAAAAGAGCTGCGGTATGGGATTGTCCACTAAGATTTTACAATTGTCACTAGGAAAAGTCACATGGTGCCTGTGTCTCAGTAGCTTTTTTGCCCCTATATGCTAGCCTACCATAAAGGGTTAATTATATTTAAGTGTTGGGAGCACTTAGACAAATAGAATCTGTGTGCAGGTGTAAGCAGAAGTTTGAACTGAAGAAGAAGGGAGGGCAGAAACAGTGTACCCCTCTCCTATATGTACACCTGGGGTAGGAGGAATAATGGATAGTTTATGTCTCCCTGTGGGCCAGACTAGACTATGACTTGAGAGAAGAATCTGGCCCAAGACCAAAACAGTTTTGTTGTTGTTCATTAGGTGGAATTAACTCAAAATTTACTACTTTAGTGTGAATATGTCAGTGGTGTATAGTACATCTCCAGTGTTTGGTAACTACCACTTCCTCCTAGTGCTAAAACATTTTCATCACTCTTTCAGGAAATCCAACACCCACTAAGGAGTATTTTTCCAGTAGTAGCAAACAACAGTATTCGTCTTTTTCTCGGGCTGGGCCCCTGAATAGGTCATGGCAGTTGAGATTCTTGTGGGGAGACTGATAACCCACAAGTATATATTGCTTGTGTTACAGATCATTGTAATGTGCACTTGGTCTTTTATCTTCTGAAGAAAGAATGGGTAGTGAACATTTGTGACTGCTGTAATGTTGGAGCCACAGGCGAGAGTTACTGACTCTCCTGGGGACATAGTCAGTGAGGGCTCCTGTATCACCATAGCAGCAGAACTGGACCCTCAGATGTTCTCAAACACATATTAGGAATGAAGAAGGAAGACGGAAGTTAAAGCTAAAAGCTGTGTTCTGAAATCTCTATCTTGAATAGCTAGTAAGGAGAAGTACAAGGGATAGGTAAACAACCATTGTGTGAACATTGGAACGTTCCTTTGGCCTGCATGCTGAGTTTGACCTTCTGATGGACCTTTGTTTCCTACTGAGGTTACTGCATGAAGTGGGTTTGTTTGTGTGGTATATAATGCAAATGTGTGTCCTTCACACTTCCCTTTAAGCATATGGTCCTCATCTCTGGGAGCAGTGGCATCAACTGCTTGAGACACAGTGAGGCTATGATGTGGATTTGCCCCTGTGAGGAAACACCTGCTGTAACATTTTTCACAGGACAGTGAACAACTGTCTAGTGTCAAATGAAGTTGAACGACTTGAGTTTCCTTAAGTCTTCTGAAAAGGACCATAGTTTCCCCTTGGGTTCTCTTGATCTAAAGAGGTGTGGTCTAATTCACTTAGTTCATTTAACAAGAGACTGGCTGATTTACTTTTTGCCATTGACAATACATTTCCTTGGCAAACTCACATTCATCCTTTCTTCTTTTCTCATTCTTGTTTATATGTATTTTTTCTGAGGTGTTGAAGTCCTGTCCTAGTTTCTGCAATTCAGTTTTAGTGTTCAATAGTCTTATTTTTAACTAACTTTTATGATTGGAAGAAAAGAATTCTTCCCTGAATTAAAAACCCTGTCTTGACAGCTTTTACTGGCATGTGGTGGACCTGTGTGGAAATTTCGTCTGGGGCTCTCCCACAAGTCCCTGTAAAGATACACTTGTTGGGCCCCAGCCAGAAGGTGACAGAGGCACCAGACCAATGTCATATGGTAACTCCTATGTAGAATTCAGAGGAAACAGTCTTGAAGGAGAGGTTATAGCCTTTTTGCCAAAGACCCAGACACATCCATATATTGACTTCTCCACTGTCACTGTGTCTGCTGTGGTACGATAAAGCTGGGTGGTTTCAATGTTTGATGACGCATTGTCTCATGTCTCCACACAATCCATTTGTACCTGTAATCTCCTGTCCATCTCCTCGTGTGGTTTATAAGACAACTATGAGAAGTTCTCCATGACGGAAGCAAAAGAATAAGAATAAGAATAAGAAATTCAGTAAAGAAACAGAGCATTCTTCACAATGTATACAGCTATTTTTCCTCTAATGAAAAGCAGACATGCACTGATCTAGGATAGCTTGGTTGCAAAAAGATACCTTTCTTCTCCTTTTCCTTCTTCTTTTCCTCTTCTTCTTCCCCCTCTGGTTCTGGTTCTGGTTCTGCTTGTACTTCTGCTTCTGCTGCTTTTGTTGTTGTTGTTGTTGAGATGTGGTCACACTAGTTAGTCTGGGTGGATCTCAGTCATCGTTTGTAGTCCAGACTGGCCTTGAAGTCAAGTCCTTAGCCTCCCAAGTGCTGAGAATTTAGATGTGTTCCACGACACCCAGGTGTGCTTTAATAAATTGAAAGAGTGATCACCCATATCAGAAAGAGCAACCAGCTGCTCAGGGTTGAATAATATTCAAGCCTGGAATCTGTGTTCATGCACCTGGAGAACTAGTAGAAATTTGAGATCATTTGGTGCTGTGGTCTGCAGGGTTTTGTCTCCCTTTCCTCCTCTCCCCCAAAAGCCACATTTTGAAATCCTACCCAAGATTATGATATTAAGAATTTGGATACTTTTGACTTGACTGTAACATGGATGGGATTAGTGCCCTTATGAAACAGGACAAAGTGAGCATACTTGCCACTTGCACCCTGTATAGAAATAATGAGAATGTACCATCTATAAACAAAAGTGAAGGTTCACACCAGATTATGTTCAGTGTCCTGATGATAGATTTCCATTATCTAAATCTGTGAGGAACACATGGCTGTTTTTTATAAGCCACCCTGCTCAGATTATTCTGCTGTAGTTGCCCAGTGCACTGCAGAACTGGGATAGGAACAGAAGGCAGACTCACCTAGTTTCAGGTTAAGGAAATCTGAGACCTAAGAGTCACACATAGTCTATCCCCTACTATTGACTTTATTATTTGAAGCCAGTGCAAAGGCCCTATAACTGTACTAAGGAATGGAAAGAGAAACAAAAATATGCTCCTAGTGAGTACCTTACAAAAACCCTAACATCAAGTCACCTGTGTAGATAGAATTATGAAATGGAAGGCCAGGACGAAACAGGGTGCCAACAGCAGTGACTTCCTAAAACTCCAGAGTGGAGACATCACTCCATGTATATCTCTGATCTTCACTGAATACTGTTATTATAGAATGGACAATCTTTGTTCAAGAATGTCCTTAACCCTGTGTGACCCAAGCCTCCCTATAATCTCAGCAAGATCACAAAATCACCTTGGGGCACAGATGGGAGCAGAACTTGACTCAGTGGGAAAGAGCCCCATCCAGGTTGTCATTATGCTCACTGGGAAGACACCACACATACATCTCACTGGGGAGGAGACTTTTCTCAGAATAACTGGAGTCATACAGACCTTCTTTCTCTAAGCCTCAGGGGGCTGGGCTGTTACAAGAGTCCGGCTGGAAATAGCAGTTTTAGTGGAAGTGGATCTCACTATGGTGTGAATCTCATGTAGTGGTATGGGCACACCATGGACTCTGTGACTGACCAGGCACTCTCATATTACACATGCATTTGAGCCAAGCCCAGAAACTGAGGAGGAAAAGGGAGGGTCAATCTCCTCTGTCTTCATCCATCATCAACTGGGAGGGAAACTGAGTCATGTAGAAATTGTCTGGTTAAGTACATATTAGAAATATGTCCGAGAAAGCAAAACAAAGGTGAGGTTTTAATCTCAATTACCCCTTGGTCTGGATCACTGTGTAAGTGCTACTGATGTAGTGAAATGTTTCTTAGTGGCAGTCAGGCTCATCCTCAGGCTGAAGTCCAAAGATGTGTAAAAGTCCAGCATTGTGTGAGGCATGTTTGGATCTTGAGAAGTGACTGGGAACCCCAAAGCCCTGGTTCTTAATTGAGGCTGAGTAGATTAACAGAAACTGAGAAGCACTCCCTGTCTTCTGCTGGTACCAGGATATGTGGTAGCCAGCAACAATGAAATTACTGTTTAGGATGCTGGTCAGTCTGGCAGATGATCCAGAAGATGCAGTGAGGGAGGACAGCTGAGTCAGCACAGGCTGACACATAATCTGGAAAGAGATAACGATGATGAGTGGTAAAGCAGAGATAAAGTTAGAGCTGCTTGGACATCTTAGTCTGAGGGGAATGACTCAGCTTGGAGCCCTAACCCTAGACATGTGTGTCCTGACCTTACCTGAGCAGTGACAGATGATCTGGAGGAAAGAGGACACAGCTGCCGTCAACAATAGTGACAGAGGACCCATCTTTCCTTTCCCCTACATTGAGAGTGTTTGCGGGACTTTTCTGAGTGAACACACTTAATGTTCCCAGAGAAACCCATATAACATACCCTACACAGTCCCATACTGCTTTATTATTTTATGCTTTTCACTGATTGTATAAATGAGACTTTTATTTGCTCACCTCAAGGCTCAGTTTCATATAACTTATGCCAATCATATTGTTGGGGTACTTTAACTTGCAGCCCACCTAGCCTAAAAATCAGCTATAACTGGTATGACCCTTGGGTAACCTCGTGAAGAGGAAGATAGCCTTGAAACAGGGTTGTAAAACATGGTAAACTGTCAATTAAAAACTGTAACCTTGGACAGAGGTGTGAGGAATTGCCCATTAGAGCCATGCAAAAGTTCAGGACCGAGATGAAAGGCACCATGCAGAGATAAGCACCCATTCCTGCCTTTCTTTGTCTCCACTTGTAAATAAACTTTCCAAAACAGGACTCCCCTGCTGTTCTTATCTAATCCTTAGGTTTCTATTCCACTACTAGCCTCTAATTTATGGGAGAACACATTCCTTGTAACCTGATAAGTAAACCTCTGGTGTTTCCCCAGTTCCCAATAAATAATATTACCCCACCACCAGGATGTGGGCAAGATCAGGAAAATGTGACCCCAGGGGCATGAGGAATTCCTATGTGACAATGACTGATGCTTTAAAGAGTATAAGATCTGCTTAAACTTTTCTCTCAGGGTCCTTGTTGAAACCTGCTGTGTCAGGCAGATGCTTGGACCCTAGCTAGCTAGAAAATAAACCTTGCCTTATGACTTCCTTTGTCTCGAGTGTCCTTTGTCCTCTCACAGGGTGGCCGGCCTCGTACCCTAACAGGTGGAGGCCCCAGCAAGATCGGCCCCTCCCTGAGAGGAACAAACAGCCTCCAATACCAAGGTTTAATTGGGAAAGACCACAGAAGGAGGATTGGCCACCTCTGTTTGGAGGGACCTGGGGTCCCCATCTGAATTTGGTTGGGAATTCTCATTGAGTGGAGGGAAAGGGTTACAGCCCTGGAGGTTTCACTATTGGAAGTTGTGGGAAACATCCCCGACAGTCAGGAGCTGCACCGACGTCCTCAGTGGACGCCATTTGGGCGGTCTTTGGGTAAGGATCCTGAATCTGGTGTGAATGGAAATGCGCCTGTGAGAGTAGTCTGGTTGACCGGCCATTACTTGTGTATGTTGGAGAGTCCTGTGCGAATTTGTTTGTCTGCTGGAATTGTCTCTTTTGTTCTTTGTTGTCTCCTTTGTCCATCTCTTCTGATCATCATGGGACAGGCTCAGGTAACTCTTAAGACCCTTCTTCTGAGTCACTTTTCAGAAATCCGTGCTAAGGGACACAATTATGGTGTGGAAATTAAGAAAGGTAAGTTTGATGCCCTTTGCTCAGTGGAATGGCCAACCTTTAATGTAGGCTGGCCTCCTCAGGGTACCTTCTCTTTGGACACAATTAAGAAGGTCCGCGATGTCATTAATAAACCTGGTCTTCATGGCCACCCTGATCAATATCCCTACATCCTTATGTGGCAGACTTTAGTAGAGGACCCCCCTTCCTGGCTGCGGCTGTTTATCCATGAGGCACCTATAGACCGGCCCACAATACTGGCCATGTTGGAGAATGCCCCCACTCCTGTTAATTCCCCTAAGAAGCCTATTCTGCAGGAAGAACAGAGTTCCCACCCATCCTTGATAGACTTAGATTTTGAGGCAAGCCCCCTGCAGTATGCCGCTGCTGCGTTGCTCCAGCCAGAGGCAGCTGCCCCCCCTGAACCTCCCCATTCATCAGCTTCCCCGTCTGCACCCCCTGCCCCAGTCTCCAGACTGGCGAGGGGACTCAGGCCCTGTAGGCAGCGCGAAGAAATTCTGGAGGAGGAGCCCTCCTCCACTTCCACTGCCCCCCCATCCTCCCTGTGCGGGCTCTGGGCAGTGCTGGTCCCAATGGGGGATGCATCTATCAGTATTGGCCCTTTTCAAGTAGTGACCTGTACAACTGGAAAGCCCAGAATCCTCCTTTTTCTGAGGATCCTAGAGGCCTGACCGATCTGTTCAAGTCCATTTTACATGCTCACAGTCCTACATGGGATGACTGTCAGCAGCTCCTTAAGACTCTGTTCACCACTGAGGAACGAGAGTGGATTCTCACTGAAGCTAGAAAGAATGTCCACAGTGACAATGGACAACGGACTATCCTGCCAAACCTGATTGATGACTGTTTTCCCTTAAACAGACTCGACTGGGACTATGGGAATGCAGAAGGTAGGGAGCATCTCCAGGTCTACCACCAGACTCTTATGGCAGGCCTCTGTGTGGCAGCTCGCCGCCCTACCAATCTGGCTAAGGTAAAGACAGTAGTGTAGGGGGAGAATGAAAGCCCGGCCACATTCCTTGAGCGCCTTTACGATGCATACAGACAGTATACCCCCCTAGATCCACTAGCAGAGGTGAATCAGTCAGCCATGATAATGTCCTTCATAAATCAGGCTGCCCCCAATATTAGGAAGAAACTATATAAGCAGGAAGGACTTGGGGAAATGGCTATCCAGGATCTGATGAAAGTAGCCAAAAAAGTTTTTAACACCTGAGAAACCCTGGAAGAGCGAGAGGATAGAATCAGGAAAGAAAATCAGGAACTACAAGAAAGGATTCAGAGGGAGGACAGGGAACACCAGAGTAAGGAAAACAAGAAACAGCAGAAGGAAATGGCTAAACTATTGCTAGCAAGGGTCCAAGGTTTGGCTGGACAAGACTCTGGACGGACTGGCCCCCCCATCCCCAAAGAGATCAGCCCCAGTTAGGCCAGGGACAGTGTGCCTATTGTAAGGAATATGGACACTGGAAGAGAGAATGTCCCAAGCTCCAGGGTCGCTTGAGGCCAAATAGCAGGCCCAACAATGACACCTGGGTCCTGTTAACTGAATTGGACAATGACTAGAGGGGACGGGGCTCAGAACCCCTCCCCGAGTCTTGGGTAGCCATATATGTGGAGGGGAAGCCCGTGAGATGCATGGTGGACACAGGGGCTCAATATTCAGTTCTACATAAACCTACTGGGCCACTGTCTCAGAAAATTAGTCTCGTGCAAGGAGCCACTGGATGCAAGGCATATCAATGGACTAGCAACCATCAGGTGGATTTGGATTGGCATCAGGTGATCCATTCCTTTTTGGTCATTCCTGAATGCCCTGCCCCCCTTCTGGGACGTTATCTGCTAACTAAGGTGAGGGCTCACATTCACTTTGAGCTGGATGGAATCAAACTGATGGATGGACGAGGACAGCCCCTCCAAGTCTTGACTGTGTCTCTCGAGGATGAACATCGCTTGTTCTCCTTGCGGGACCCTCCCCCAAAACCTATTGAGTGGTCCCCTGAAATGACTTATTGTATTCAAACCTTCCCTCAGGCTTGGGCAGAAATAACAGGTGTGGGGCTTGTGAAACATCGAACACCGGTAATGGTAGAAATCAAGGCTTCGGCTCAGCCCATCCGATTCTGTCAGTATCCCATGTCTTCTGAGGCACAGAGGGGGATTGCCCCTCTCATTAACCGTCTCCTGGAGGCCGGAATATTACGGCCCTGCCGTTCTGCTTGGAACACTCCACTCCTCCCCATTAAGAAACCCGGGGGAAGAGACTATAGGCCAGTCCAAGATTTAAGGGAAGTAAAGAAGAGGTTCGAGGACATCCACCCCACAGTCCCCAACCCCTATACCTTGCTAAGCCATTTGCCCTCTTCCCATGTTTGGTATACCACTTTGGACTTGAAAGATGCTTTTTTTAACATAGCCCTGGCACCCAACAGTCAACAAATTTTTGCCTTCGAATGGCATGATGGAAATATGGGAACCCCCGGACAGTTAACATGGACTGACTCCCACAGGGTTTCAAAAACTCCCCTGCTCTGTTCCGTGAGGCTCTTAATCAGGATCTGGACTCATATCGCCGGAGCCACAGTTCCATCACACTTTTGCAGTATGTAGATGACTTGCTCTGGCAGCTGCATCTGAAGCTGAATGCCGGCAAGCCACTGGAGACCTCCTCCAGGAGCTGGGGAAATTGGGCTATCAGGCCAGTGCAAAGAAGGCCCAAATTTGTAGACAAACAGTCACCTACCTGGGGTATGAGCTAAAAGAGGGAACCAGATGGTTAACGAATGCTATGAAAGAAACTATTCTCAGACTCCCTGTCCCCACCTCAGCTCGAGAAGTTCGTGAGTTCCTGGAGATGGCAGGCTACTGCCGGCTGTGGATATTGGGGTATGCTGAACTGGCAAAACCCTTATTCAAGGCAACTAAAGATAAGGCCCCATGGGCCTGGGGACCAGATCAACAGAAGGCCTTTGAGGAGCTCAAGACCGCCCTCCTAAGAGCTCCAGCCCTGGCACTGCCAGACCCTCTAAAGCCCTTCACCCTCTTTGTAGACGAAAGGGGAATAGCGAAAGGTGTACTAACGCAGTGCCTAGTGCCCTGGAAGCGTCCAGTTGCTTATCTATCCAAAAGGTTGGACCCAGTTGCAGCAGGCTGGCCCCCATGCCTGCAGATCATAGCAACAGTTGCCCTAATTGTAAAGGACGCTGATAAGCTCACATTTGGGCAACATCTGAAGGTGGTAACCCCTAATGCAGTAGAGGGGGTCCTAAAGCACCCTCCAAGTAGATGGATGACCAACGCCCAACTGACTCATTACCAAGGGCTCTTGCTGGATGCCCCCTGAATCCTCTTCTCTGAACCAGTCTCTCTTAAAATGGCCACCTTGATGCCAAATCTGGACCTGGAAGCCCCCCTACATGACTGTCAAGAGATCATAGCTGAAATCCTCCAAGTGCGCCCCGATTTTCAGGACCTAGCCCTACCCAACAGCGAGCTGGTATGGTATACAGATGGGAGTAGCTTTGTCTCGGATGGGGTACGTAAGGCGGGGGCAGTAGTGGTGGATCAATGTGGGAAAATAATTTGGAGTGCCCTGTTGCCCCCGCGGACCTCAGCCCAGAAGGCCGAACTGATAGTGCTGGCAGAGGCACTCGAGCGGGCTAAGGGAAAACGGGTGACTGTTTATACCGACAGCCGCTACGTTTTCGGCACCGTCCATATACATGGCGCCATCTACTGGGAAAGGGGTTTCATTACAGTGGAAGGAAAGGAGCTACTTAACCTCCCGGAGATCCACAGATTACTGATTGCAGTGCAGAAACCCCAGGCTGCGGCGATAGTACACGTTCCTGGTCACCAGTCTTCCCAGACTCTGGAAGCTATGGGGAACCGGCAAGCGGACGAAGTGGCCCGAAACGCTGCTTTGGCCTCCACGACCCTAGTGCTGACCTTACCCATGCTCGAGCTTCCACGCTTACCACCACGACCCGAGTACACCCCGGAAGACAGACAGTGGATCCAAGGTCACCGATGCTCAGAGTCCAACCAGCAAGGCTGGTATCATGATGACGAAGGGCGACTGATCCTTCCTGAAAAGTTAGGACTGTTTCTCCTCTCCAACCTACGTCGAGCCAACCATTTAGGCAAGAAAAAACTACTTGCCCTCCTCCAGTCAGCCTGCCTCTGGTTCCCACACCAAACAGCCCAGATTCAAAGGATTGTGGACCAATGTGCCAGGTGTCAGGCTATGAAACTCAGCAAAAAGGGACTCCTACATACAGGTACACAGGTACGGGGGAGGGCAGCGGGACAGAGCTGGGAAGTGGATTTCACTGAGGTGAAGCCGGGAAGGTATGGGCATAGGTATTTGTTGGTTCTGATAGACACTTTCTCAGGCTGGGTGGAGGCTTTTCCTACAAAACGAGAGACTGCTCAGGTTGTAGCTAAGGTTTTGCTGGAGGAAATCATACCCATATATGGCAGCCCCGAAACTCTAGGCTCTGATAATGGTCCAGCTTTCATCAGTAACGTCCTACAAGGGCTGGCCCGGGCAGTGGGGACTAATTGGAAACTACATTGTGAATATAACCCCCAGAGCTCAGGGCAGGTAGAAAGAATGAATCAGACCCTAAAGGAGACCTTATCTAAATTAGCCATCGAGACTGGCGGAGACTGGGTGGCCCTCCTACCCTATGCCATCTTCCGGGTTCAAAATTCACCATATGTACATGGATTGACACCTTTTGAAATTCTATATGGGGCTCTGCCCCCATTGTTTTCCGAACTCTACCGGGCCAAGACCCCAGTATGGCCCCAAATTACTTGGCTAGCATAAAGGCCCTACAGGAGGTCCAACAAGAGATCTGGCCTTTAATGCACTCCTTGTATGAGACCAAAGATGCATCAAACCCGGAACATGGCATCATCCCAGGGGATTGGGTATGGGTAAAGAGACACAGAGCCCGCACTTTAGAAGAAAGATGGAAGGGCCCTTACATGGTCATTCTGGTTACCCCCACTGCTCTTAAGGTTGACGGCGTCAGGCCTTGGGTCCATCACTCCCACGTGCGTCAAGCCAGTCAGCAAGAACAGGAAGAGGCTAGAGAGTGGATCTCACGGCGACACCCCAATAATCCGTTAAAACTGAAGCTCATCCGGCCCAGGAGACGTACAGAGCAACTCTCCACACAACTCTCAACGCCTCCCCTACAGTGACCTCCGGACCAGGACAGACCCCAAGGCCCATTAGCCAGCAAGATGATAAAATTCCTCCTGCGCATTCTAAGCCTTCTGTGTCTATGCTGGGTGGGACCTGCCCAGAACCCTAATCCCCACCAGCCCTACCACCTCACCTGGGTGGTCATAGATACATCCACAGGGGAGATTCTCACTCAGACCTCCAAGGTGACCCCTCCCAACATCTGGTTCCCTGATTTAACCTTTGATCTGACAAACTGGTGGCCCGTGCGGGGATTCGGAAGGATAACTTTTACGTCTGTCCAGGACACCTAAAAGGTAAAAGTAATAGTGCGGGGGGCATCGAATTTTTTTTGCACTTCCTGGTCCTGTGTGTCCACTGGCAACATCTGGTGGCCACCCCCTGAGAAAACAGACCTAATTACCGTGTCTACGGGCTGTATAACAGAACAAAGAAGCTGCTGGAGGCCCTGCTGTGACCTTGTAAAAATCAAATTTACAGAAAAAGGTAAAGCTGACACTCAATGGATATCAGGCTTCATCTGGGAAATTCGCTGCTATGACCCAATGAGGCTCGGGTCCAAGACCAGGGAGCCCTATTTACCATCCAGCTCACACAGCAAACAGCCCCTACTCGGGCGATAGACCCCAATAAAGTACTTAAGCCACACTATGTTGACCCGCCTCCCCGACCTCACACAACCCTGGTCCCTTCCCGACCTCACTCAAATGCTAGTATTACAACTCCAGGACCGCTAGGAACTGGCACTTCCCTGGGAAGGCCCAGCCCCACGACCAGGTCTATGGACCCCCATTGGAATTTGGTAAATGCCGCATTCCTAACATTAAACCACACCAGCCCTAATATGACTACCTCCTGCTGGCTGTGCTATGATGTGAGGCCCCCAATCTATGAGGCAATAGGACTAAATGCCGCCTACAATGTCTCGACTAGTGAAAACCTCACTCAATGTTCCTGGGGAAACCGTAAGAGGGGTCTGACCATACAACAAGTGAGCAGCCAAGGAACCTGCTTAGGGAAGGTGCCAGCGGGAAAACAGGACCTATGTGCTGTTTTAGATACCAACCCCACCTGGGACAATGGTATTAAGTGGGTAATTCCAAAAGACAATGGATGTTGGATATGCTCACAGTCTGGGCTCACCCCTTGCCTATCGGCTAATGTCTTTAATGGCTCTAAGGAATTCTGTGTCCTAGACTGTGCTGCCCCACATCATCTATCATTCTGAGGAGAGCCTATATTCACACTGGAATACAGGAACAGGTGAAAGAAAAAAGAGAGAGCCTATTTCTGCATTAACCATTGCTATCCTACTTAGCCTAGGAGTGGCTGGAGCAGAAACCAGCAGAGCTTCCCTGGCTACTCAACATAGCGGGATGTCCTCGCTGCGCACGGCCATAGACGAGGATATAGAGAGAATAGAAGCCTACATTAGTCACCTAGAAAAATCCCTTACCTCCCTATTTGAGGTAGTACTTCAGAACAGACGGGGGCTAGAGTTATTGTTCCTTCAGCAGGGGGGAATATGTGCCGCCTTAGGGGAGGAATGTTGTTTCTATGCTGATCATTCGGGAGTAGTTAGGGAGTCTATGTCTAAAGTGAGGGAAGGACTGGCAAAAAGGAAGTGGGAAAGAGAAGCCCAAGAAGGTTGGTTCGAAGCTTGGTTCAGTAGGTCCCCCTGGTTTACTACCTTGGTCTCCACCCTGGTGGGTCCCTTGGTTATACTGCTGCTTATCCTAACTTTCGGCCCATGCATTCTGAATAAGCTAGTGAACTTTGTAAAAGATCGAGTTAGTACAGTCCAACTCATGGTCCTGAGACAGCAATATGAGGGGCTACCTAGCCCTGAAAATGTTTACGCATATCATCCAAATGAGCATGATTCCTCATTATGAACATCTAAAGGGGGGAATGTTGGGGTACTTTAATTTGCAGCCCACCTAGCCTAAAAATCAGCTATAAGTGGCATGACCCTTGGGTAACCTCGTGAAGAGGAAGATAGCCTTGAAACAGGGTTGTAAAACATGGTAAACTGTCAATTAAAAGCTGTAACCTTGGACAGAGGTGTGAGGAATTGCCCATTAGAGCCATGCAAAAGTTCAGGACCGAGATGAAAGGCACCATGCAGAGATAAGCACCCATTCCTGCCTTTCTTTGTCTCCACTTGTAAATAAACTTTCCAAAACAGGACTCCCCTGCTGTTCTTATCTAATCCTTAGGTTTCTATTCCACTACTAGCCTCTAATTTATGGGAGAACACATTCATTGTAACCTGATAAGTAAACCTCTGGTGTTTCCCCAGTTCCCAATAAATAATATTACCCCACCACCAGGATGTGGGCAAGATCAGGAAAATGTGACCCCAGGGGCATGAGGAATTCCTATGTGACAATGATTGATGCTTTAAAGAGTATAAGACCTGCTTAAACTTTTCTCTCAGGGTCCTTGTTGAAACCTGCTGTGTCAGGCAGATGCTTGGACCCTAGCTAGCTAGAAAATAAACCTTGCCTTATGACTTCCTTTGTCTCGAGTGTCGTTTGTCCTCTCAGAGGGTGGCTGGCCTTGTACCCTAACAATATCTGTGTTTTTTCTGGGACTTGTAATTTCCAAGAAAAAACTCACTAGAATTCAGTAACACAGTGATGTTAAAAAATTGTCCTCAAACCGAGGGTCATGTCCAGACATGCTCACTGCCTGGAAATGTAGAATCTTCTGAGAAAATGTCTGTATTGTTCAGGTGCCATTATAATGTTCATTTACTAAGGTAGAAATAGGCTGAGCAGGTTTTTTGGTCTGTTTGAACTGCTATAACCTAATTCCCACTATTGGGTGGATTATAAATGACAGAAATTCATTTCTCATAGTTTGCAGTCTGGGGAATCCCAGAATCAGCAAATTTGTGTCTGCCAAGGGCCACAGATAATCTCTACCATGTGGCCCTATATGCTAAAGGGTTGAAGGATCTCCCAGGAGCCTCTTTCATTCTTGAGGGCACTGCAGCCTCTCATCTAATCACAACAGCTGGGTAGTCCTGAGCTCTGACCCCTAATTGACTAACTTGCAGTACAAAAGAAACCAAAGAGAACATCCTGGCTTCTGTTGGTACCAGTGTATGGCACAGCTAGCAACATTAATGTCACCCTCAGGGTACAGGTGAGTCTGGCAGAACATCTTGGAGATGCAGATATGTAGGGTGACAAGTCAGCACAAACTGGGAGAGGAAACCTGAAGCCACACACACATGTGATCCATGGAGAGAAAATGAACAAATTAAAAAAAGCCATAATAACACTTCACATTGTTTTTTGCTAATTTGCCAGATAATCTTTTTAATGAGAATTATAAAAGACCGAAACATTTCTTGCAAACTGCTTTTTTAAACAAATGATTTGCTTTAAATTACAAATACTGTGTATGACGATGCCTTCTTTTGCAAAACCAATAAACACAGGAACAAATTTTAAACACGTGATTTGTCCAAGATATTTTGGAAAAGAAAAAAAAAGCCTGATTTTTTTTCCAGTTATTTGTATAAATGAGAATGTATTCCCTGACCTTTCAGAGAGTAAGCCTGAAAGCATGACTGGATGAGAAGGAGTGAGATGGTGAGAGGGAGACACACTGAGAAGACCATCTTACAGCTTCAAATATTCAAATAGCTTGATAATTGTTCTGATGTTACCATTCTTTTCTGGAACCGTATCTTCACAAAATAGCTAAATTTAAAGTATTTCTAATGAACTGATTAATGAGGGAAAAGAAAATACATACTGAACACAAACTTTGGCATAAACAGTTACGCATATCAAAAGACTAACTTTAAAAAGGTACAAAAAAGTGAGATAAAACCTGAATTACAGAAAAGTCAAATTTATTTAATGAAAAACTAAAATAAAAATTAGCAAACACACACACACACACCCCTCAAAAAAAAATCCCAGCAGCACTAGGTATTGACTCACAAAGGGGAAAGCAGTGGTCAGAAACCACTCAGATGGCTTGTCAGTTAAAGGAAAAAACACGCACACATACACACGCACAATCAATCTACAACAAACACAGAATTCAGAATTATTTTACAATGCTTCCTTTCTTCATACAAAAGATTCCCATCATGGGGGAATATATATATATTTTTCTCAGAGGTTTACTGTTGACTTAGTTTTAAATATATTAGTGTTACTACATGCAACTGTTTCCTGTGTTTAACAGCCTTTCCTTTTATTTACCTTCATGTGTCTAGCTTCTACCTACCAAGAATTTCAGGTTGGCAGGCAGATGGGTGTCTTATTCTCTCTTAAATTGAATGCAACAGTTTTAAACTAACTGGCCAGAAAATGTTTGATTTTCATTTCAAAACATGGAAATAGTTACATTGATGCCTAAATTGCCATTTTCTGCAAAAAGCTGTGCAATGCTGGTGTCAAAGACTAGGCAGTCACTATTCATAATGGCTGTTGCAATTCCCTCATGAATAGATCGAGGAGTCGCTTCCCAAGTCAATCGCCACCTATGACCATTTAGCTCAAGTCCATAAGCAAAATTTTCAGCTTGCTTGCCTGTTCCTATCAGCTGTACGATTGCGAAGAACTGCTGATGACCATCGTATTTTTCCTGTTTCTCCAAAACTAACATGAAGTGAAAGCCAAAACAGGACTGCATCATCACCCAGTCTATAGCACAAGGATGATTAATGTCTGTGGCAAGGAAAACTGTATCCTCCCACTGTAGGGTTGTAATGGACTTGTGCTGATGCATCAGATGGGGCATCACAGCATCCAAAGAGCCTTGCCATTTACAGGAAGCAACAGGGCATGGACAGGAGTTCATGGTCTGCTTTCTCTGTGTGTGGAAGAGTTATTTCACATGCAGAAGGAAGAGTACTGAATTGGCCCCTTTCTCCACAGCCAAGTTGTGAATGGATCCTAACAAGTTGGACAACATGTGAGTTTTGGGCGACAGTTGCTACAAAGGAGATGACCGCTCTGACACTGGAGAATGGGTGGTAACACATAGTCAAAGCAGACAGGACACCAAAAAGACTCGCCAAGTCACTGTTGGATGCAGTTGTGCCAGTCAAGGCAGGTACCCTCTGGGATGGTGGACACTTGGAGGTACCAGTAGGTATGCTGTAGCAGTCTGACGGCTTCATGTGGGCCGAACACCCGGACCTCCACAACAAAGGCCGGCACAAGGGCTCAGGGCACGCTGGGCACCTAACCGACCAGGCCCGCCTCCGGGTCACGGGGACCAGGCCGCCTTTGAGCCGTCCCCACCCAAGGCCCACGTGGCTGCAGACCCTGCCACGGGGACTTGGACCAGGCCCCGGGAGCCTCACATAGGTTTAAATCAAAGGATCATTGCCAGCTCTGTACTGACACCTTGCCCTTGAGACCTGTTCTTACCTGTGCAGTAAGAGAGGACCACCAGGAGGAGAGGAATCCAAACAATACAAAGCTCCTTTAGCCCCACAGTGAGGCTAATCTGCCCCCTGCCTTCTTTTCTTTCCCACCCTCTGCAGAGAAGGAGCTGCTCATGAAAATGTATTTGCAACGTAACTCTGCTAGCTCCTCCTTGGGGTGAGGTGTTGGAGTTCAGCTCACACTGCAGATTGAGGAGGATAAAAATTTGCTTTACCTCTTGGGGGAGCTCTGAGACTACTATACAGAACTCCTTGCTGAAGGGATTCTGTCAGGCCACAGAGGACACTGCTGTTGATTCTGCATCAGTGAGCACTGTCCCTAGTCCTCAGGGCAGGCCACGTTTAGTGAATGGTCTGCAGTGAGGGGTGACCACATAGGTCCCCTGGTAGTCACAGGGCATATCTTCTCAGACCCAGGAACTTAAGAGTTCAGCTGGTTTCTGCAATTCAGAAGGTCCAGGTCTTTATCCATCCATCATCCATGATTTGAACCTTGTTTGTTCATTCCATCTTGTGTAACATGGTTACTGTGGATTTTTTTCTCTCACAAGAAGTCTTGGTCTAGGTGTGTTGCAAATTTGATCATACAGAAATTTAAAATTGTGGAATGTATTGGTATACTTTTTTTTCAGAAAGTTAAATGGGTTTGGGGTTTTTGTTGAGTGACCTAGAACAAGCTAAACAAGATTCTGTGCTCAATCTCTAGTACCTAAAATGGAAAGAAATCATGAAAGAAAGACAGAAGGAAAAATGATGGAAGGAATTAAGAATAAGAAACAAAAGACAGAAAGGAAGAAACAGTACAGGAAAAGCTAAATGACTTTTGGTGCCATTTTGTGAGTCATGGTTCAGCTGGGTTAAAAAGCATTCCTGCTCAGTCATAGGAAACTGTGGAATTGAATGTAAAATAATAAACTTAGTCTTAATCCTCAACAGATAGTGGTTCAGCAATGTTTCAAAGGTCCATTAACAGTTTAAATTTTTTCAAATAGATTTAGAATACTTTAGCAATTTCTAAAGTCAGATCCTACAGAATGGGTATTAGCATATGTAGTATGGCCAAATTTATATTATAAAGTGACATTTAGCTTCCTACATTGTAATTCACTGTATATTTTATTACGTTTCCCTCATGGTTTTGTTGTGAGCATTGTTTTATTTTCTGTTAGAATATATTAGTCATAAGGGGGATACCATGTGATATTTACATTTGTGCTAACAATACATCTTAATGAAATTCATTCCCTCCCTTGTACTTCCTCATGCCTGCTGCTCCCTTTTTTAGAAATATTTCAACAGGTTTCATCATTCTATTTCCATTCATGCACACAAAACACACTCGCCATATTCTCCCTCAGTCACCTTTTCCTTTTTTTCTTCTCATCCCCCACTGGTTCCTGCTCCCAGAAAGCATCTGTTTCACTGTCTTATCTTTTTTCATTTTTTATGTGAATATTGATAGCACAAGGGGGTTTTGCCTTGGCATTTCAGGCATGTATATTTCATGTGTTAGTCAGATTAACCCCCCTGCAATTACTTAATCTCTATCTATCGCTCTGCTCTCCCATAATTCAACACCTTAAAATGCTTTACATTATATTATTTCATACATAATTGGAATGTGTCAATATTTTTCACTCTCTAGCATTTTCTTTCCTTCTTCTGCCTCCTGTAGTCCTCTCAGTCAAACCAAATAAAACAATATTGTTTTCTCTCTTTCTGTCTCTCACTATGTATATGCCTATGTATAAATGCATAATTATGTGTACATAAGTTGACATATTTATTTGTACATACATGTATCTTATAGGTCTAGCTTCTACTTATGAGGGAAATCAAGCAGTCTTTGACCATTTGAGCCTGGCTTGTTTCACTTAATATGATGTTCTCCAGTTTTGTCCATTTACCTACAAACAATATAATTTCATTCTTCTTTAAGGTTGAATGATACTCCACTGGAGATATATATATATATATATATATATATATATATAAAGTTTTCTTCATCCATTCTTCAGTTGTGGGGCACCCAGGCTGTTTCCAAAACTTGGTTATTTGAATACTGCTGCAATAAACTTGAGTGTGCAAGTAATTCTACCATACCTGGAGCATATTTCTTCAGTTATATGAAGCCTTAGTATGGCTTGATTGTCATATGGTAATTCTGATATCAGACTAGATTGTTTTTCCCTGGGTTCATGTCCTTGCACAGTCAATGGATGAAGGTGCTGGACAAGAAGTTAGGAGTTAAAGCAAATTCACTCCACAGAACAAAAGTTTATTGAAAGGAGAGTAAAGCACCATGATATTTGGACTTCATGAAAGAACTAAGCCAAATAATGGCTGAAGTCTAGGAAATGACATGAGCATTAACCTGCATAGTTCAACTATCCTTTCTTGAAACTGTATTTGTGATTGGATGGCACAGAGTCAGTTTTTGGCCAAACTCAGCCACCTGTCTGTACCTTTGCTTATGTAACTGAGCATCCAGGAAGGTCTGGTCAGTTCTCCCTGGCCTTGAGGCCCAGATCTTACAGCTGCATTTTGTTATTCTGGTAAGAGGCTTGTTATTTTCGTGAGGAACCTATTGTTTCTCATGCCCCTTTTACAAGTCTGTTTCTAAAGTGCTTCTCTCATCCAAAATTAAGTCACCTCTTCATTGCTTGCCCTATAGTTCTATTTTCAGTTTTCTGAGGGACCTCCATTCTGCTTTCCATAGTGGTTGCACTACTTTACATTCCTACCAACAGTGTGTAAGTATTTGTTTTCCCAATATCCTCACATGCTTTTGTTGTTGTTTTACTGATAATACCCATTCTTACTGGGGTGTGGGGGAATCTCAGTGTCCTTTTCACTTGCATTTCCTATGGCCAAAGACGTAGAGCATTTTTCATGTGTTTGTTGGTCATTTGCACTTTTTTTTGAGAATTGTCTATTCAGTTCATAAAACCATGTTTTTAATGGGTTGTTAATTCTTTATGGTGTTAGTTTTTTGAGCTTCATGGATATTTTAGTTATTAATCCCTTGCTCAAGGTATAACTCACAAAGATTTTCTTGCCTTTCTGTAAGCTGTCTCTTCAGTCTAGCAAGTGTTACTTTTGTTGTGAAGAAGCTTTTTCACTTTATGTAATCCCATTTGTCAGTACTTTCTCTTAATTGCTGAGCTATTGGAGTTCTGTTCACAAAGTAGGCTTAGGTGTTTGTGGTCTAATGTATTCCTTGGTTTTTCCTGGATCAGTTTTACCATTTGAGATCTTACATAAAGATATTTGATTCACTTTGAATGTGATCTAGTTTCAGTGTTTTACAGAGGAGATCCAGTTTTCCAACCACCATTTGTTGAAGAGACTCTATTTTCTCCAATGCACTCCTTGTTAAAAATCAAATGGCTGAAAAATATATGATGGAGAATAGACAGCCTCTTCAACAAATGTTGTTGGGAAAAATGGTTATCTGCCCATAGAAAACTGAAACAGATCCATGCCTATCATCCTGAACTAGTATCAACTCAAAATGGATTAAGGACCTTGATATCAGACCCAAAATTCTGAAGTTAATACAGGAAAGAGCTGGGAATACTCTGGAAACAATAGGTATAGGCAAAGAATTCCTCAGTAGAACTCCAGGAGCCCAGCAACTAAGAGAAAGGATGGACAAATGGGACTGCATGAAATTTAAAAACTTCTGCACAACAAAAGAAATGATTTCTAAACTGAAAAGATCACCCACAAATTTGGAGAAAATATTCACTGGCTACACATCAGACAAAGGACTGATAATCAGAATATATAAGGAGCTCAAAACACTAAACTACCCCAAAATCAATGAACCAATAAAAAAGGAGCTAAACAGAACTTTTTCAAAGGAAGAAATCGAAATGGCAAAAAAAAACATGAAAAAAATGCTCACCGTCCCTGTCCGTAAAGGAAATGCAAATCAAAACCTCACTAAGATTCCACCTCACTCCTGTTAGAATAGCTATCATCAAAAATACCACCACCAACAAATGTTGGCTAGGATGCAGGGAGAGAGGAACCCTGTTACACTGGTGGTGGGAAAGTAAGCTAGTACAACCATTTTGGAAAACAATATGGAGGCTTCTTAAAAAACTAAACATAGATCTACCATATGATTCATCAATATCACTCCTAGGAATATACCCAGAGGAGTGCAACTTAGGTTTTTCCGAAGGCACTTGTACACCCATGTTTATTGCAGCACTATTCACAATAGCCAAGTTACAAAAACAGCCAAGATGCCCCACTACTGACAAGTGGATTAAGAAAATGTGGTATTTATACACAGTGGAATTTTACTCAGCCACAAAGAAGAATGAAATTTTGTCATTTGCAAGTAAATGGATGTAACTGGAGAGCATCATCATAAGTGAAGTTAACCAGGTTCAGAAGGCCAAAAATTGTATGTTCTCCCTCATATGTGGATTATAGACCTAAAACAATTGCAGCCAATATTATTGGACACGGGTCATACAGGAAGGGGAGAATGCATACAGAAGGAGTAGGGAAAGGGAAGGAAACCTAAAATTTGAAAGTGTTTGATATGCCCACTGTAGAGGAGCTAATAAAGAAATCTTACACAGGATGAACACTATTGCTAGGACAGTTGTGACTCACTGTTTGTGGCCACTAGAAGATTTTCTTGACTTCCCTAAGGAACGGTTCTCATGTCTGAGAAAACCTGGCAGAGTATTATAATAGAGAGAGCTAGAGAGCTAGTGACATGTTACTAGCAAAATACTATGGGGTACTTAGAAATAATTAATACACAGATCAAATTATATTTGGTTGACACATGAGGTATTAATTTTGGGTTACAAGGTGGTGTTTCATTTAATGTTATTGTGGTGTAGTGATAGCATACCCAATAATTCAGATGTCCATGTTTATGTGTCAGGAGGAGCATGCTATCATTTGCAAGGTCACAGCAGGGTCTGGGGGATTTTGTGTTAAATGAAATTAGCCAGTCACAGAAAACATTTACTCATCCCACTCACTCAGAGGTGAAATCTGAAAAAGAGAAATCAAGTTCTCAGAGAAAGAGAGAGTAGAATAGTAGTTACCAGAAGGGAGGCAGAGGTTGGTCAATGTGTAACTAACAATTAGATAACTGACAATAACTTACATTGTTTCATTGCAAAAAAGGGAATATGATTAGCAAAAGTGCAGTGCATATTACAAAACAGAAAAGTGGAAGTGAATTTTCTCTCTGTTCAAGCTTTTGATTTTCTTTTACAGTGTTTGGGTGGCAAAGTATACAAAATCAGGGAGGAGTTTCAGAATATCTTGCAGTGTGGTGTATTCTTAAACCACACAGTGTACACATATAGGAAAATTTCTTCACTAAGGTGAACAGATATTGCAGAGAACAGTGACAAAAATGACAGGACCAGGGCCTCATATCTAGGGTAAAAAAATCTAACTTAGAAGATATAGACTATATTGACGCCTCTGTGCTTCAGTTCCCTGTATTAGGATGTGGAAATGTTAACATCCTATGTTATGTCACAGGGTAACGATAATTAAATACAGGTGAGACTTCAACTCTTCAAATGCTAAATGTATTGTGGCTCATGGGTAATATCTAGTATTTTCTGGACCACAAATCTGTCCAAGGGTTAGACAGAGCAGGGGTTGATTTCCTCACATTACAGTTTAGATAATTGACATTAAGAGAGTTTAACTTAATTGACTAGATGCAAAGCACAAGTGAGGATGGATCTGAAATAGGAATGCAGATGGCTTCCTAGGGACAGGTTTCCCTTGGGAAGGCTGAGGCCCTGGAAGAAGAGCCTGAGTCAGAAGTTTTGAATCATAAGCCAAGCTCCTGTGTCTACATTATGATTACTGATGAAAATATGACAGTTTCTTCAAAATAAAGCCCTTCTTAATTTCATAAGGAAGACTGCATTATGGGCATCCTCCCCAGTAACTTATGATCTGCTTATGAACTTGTGATCTGCTTGGCACCCAAGTCTGCCTAAGAACTCAGAACATTCCAAACCAACTGGCACTTAATGTCTGTGTTAACACATAACTGTTCTTCAACTACCCAAGCCTGGTAGAGTAGTTAATGCCAATGAATGGGGACAATGTGCCCCTTTGGTGCTATGCAGGTTCAATGGAGCTGCCCATCTGATGACTACAGCTTGAGTCCCTGAGTGATCAAAGGAGACCGAGGCTGGAAGAGAACAAGTACTTTTCAGTTCATGTCCTCTTCACCAGAACCTGGACTCAAAAACCTCTCAACTTCTCCAGAACCTACAGAGCAAGGCGGTAGAATACATTAGACCTTACAGGCTCCCAGACACATCCCAATCTATGACCCCAGCCAAGACCCTCTCCGAAGGCCACCAGGATCCTCATTTCCTCTATCCTCAAATGCTTTCTTCACTGACTTGATGACACCACACCTTAACAACATCCCCAGCAGTCTCCAAATGGCAGGGAACCAGTCCTCATCAACCCCATGCAAACTATGCCCTGATATCCCACTTCCTTTCCTTTCCAAAGTTCTGAATATTCCAGTCCATTGTTAAGTTTTGAATATGGAGCGCTATATTCAGAAGCATATGATCTGTAATTCTATTTTGATGAATCATTGCTATATTTACTATCACAGTCCTCATCTGAGGAAAGCAGTATGGGTGATATTCTCAAGAGGTGTGTACAAAATTGTATTAGGAAATGTATATTTTTCCTAGTATATGAAAATATTTAGTCACTCCCCAGGAATGATATATGAAAAACACAAACTGTGTAATGAACTCAAATTTAATCAAATTGTGTAATGAAACAAATTTGGAAATGAGTAAATATATTGGAGTGTTCAAAATGAAGAACAACAAAGAAGCTAGGTTGAGTAAAATTAAAGTAGACTGTGTGCAGAATCAGCGTTTATAAAATCCACATGAATATACCTTTTTGTTGTTAGCACAGCATCGTTAACCTCTTTTCTCAGCAACAACTTAGGTTTCCCATACTGGCAGAGTCTAGTTATCATTTTGAAAATGTCTCAACTACTCTGAAATAATGAACCTATCTGCGCACAGAGTGACATTTGAGATAGAAGATAAGATGTGCATTATCATATCATTACAGAGAACAGTTATCATAGTGTTCAGACTGGTCCTGGCCACACAATGGTATGCTCCTGCACTGTTCTCCAGAAAAGTAAAACTTACATATACATGTGTGCCATTTAAGAGTATATGTTTCATTTCAAAATTTGAAAATTCCATCCCAGACACACCCACACTATACTTTTTTATTTATGATATTCCATTGATTCCTGTTCCAATATATGTACATTTCGTGGTGAACAGGGACAAACTAGCATGTTGAGATTAAAAAGAGATTCCATTTCTGACTTGAAATCCCATTTCTATCCATTCGTTTTTTATCTAAATGGTACTCGAGTTTAAACTCAGGGTCTTCACCTTGAGCCACTCCACCAGCCTTATTTTTGTGAAGGGTTTTCTCAAAAAAGGGTCTCACCTGAATCACCAGACATTTCTACATAAAAAATCTAAATTTTGTGTGGAGTAAGTTGTAATTGCATTATAAAATGGTCAACTCTAAGAAGACATCAGTCTGCCATAATGATATAATTGTCTTAGTATGTCATTCTTTTATCACCTTTGTATATTATTTTTTATCCTCCATCTGCAACTGTGCCTATAAAAATATTACTTGCTCATCTCTGTAATTTTATTGAACAATTTCTTTGTCATTGTGTATATGAATACATGGATAATTACTGAGTAAATAAAAAAATTGTCACTTTATAGTAACCATTGGGTTGGTTGCTAAGCTAGAATTTATACTTTAATAATAAAAAAGTTTTAGATAATACCAAACTATAGTATGGTGCCATGCCTTCTCCAGGGATTGTCCATTGAGGGAATTGAGAGACTAATATGAGAAGGTGGAATTTTTATTGCATTTTCTATGTGGAGAATTTTAATTATTCTCAGCCTGGTAGAAAGATTTGTGCATGGGTGTGTGTATCAATAAGCTTGGCCGCTTATTAAGATGAAAAAAAAGTAGAAAATTTTGCATCTCTAAATTCCAAAATGTAGAAGAAAATATGTAAAAATTATTAATGAATATAGTGAGAACATTTTATCCATCCAGTTGTAGGAACGTCATGAGAGTTGATAAGGAAGAGCATTCAGATGCCCCTTTACAGAAGACAGAACACAGCAGGGAACTTGCCTTCCTGCTTCCCCTGTATGTCCAAGCAAAGTGAAGAGTTAATGAGTAAATATAGCAAAGTCCTAAGGAAAATCCCATTTCCAGAATCCATGCTATAGGATGGCTGTTAGAAAAATCTATAATATTTGAAGACTTAACTGTTGTTACTACCAGAGGGCACCATCTGTTTTTCTTTGGCTTTTCCAGACTGTTTTCTCTCCTCATCTAAATGATGCTTTGTCTTTCATGACTTCATCACTTTATTAACTAGTCAAATTTTCCTACTCCAATATTCAATTGAGTAAAGCACACCATTTAGACTTAGGTTTGTAATTTTTGTCACATGGCAGACATCTACATGAAGGTGGGTTGAGACTGGTATAACTCTGAGTCTTGTGCACCCTGTCTTATATATAGAGATTATAGGATGCTTGTTCCTCTCCAGAGTTTCTATAGACACTATTTGAACTCCAAAATCTGTCATGTCCATTTTTCATTACTGATTCTAATTACCCCCTTCATTTTTCCTTTGATATTCTCCATCTGTGGGCTATAAAACCTGATCATTTATCTGCCACCTAGACAAAGGATTATCTCCAGATAATCCAGTGATGTGTTTGCATTGATTGTATTCACGGATTCTCCTTAGAAACAGCTGTTAAAATTATAAAATTCTTATCTGCCCTCTTTTTGTTTATGTTGTGAATCACCTCCTTTTCTATTACTCAGAAAGGTAATTATGGGAAACGCTCCCAGGAGGATACATCAATGCCCTCCCCTTGAACAAAGAGACAGTGCCAAGGCTTCCTATGCATGCAGCTTTCTGTCCAATTTGTATACCCAGTTTTGGATTATTTGCCAAACCAAACTACAAAGCTCTTCAATGGTACTAAAGGGAGCAATTTTACTAAGATGAAGACAATACAAAAGCATTTGAGGACCTCAATTCTAAGTTAAGCCGGGCTTCCAAATGTGGGCTCTGAAAACTAGAAAAATCTTTACACTATATTTTGCACTTTCTGGCTGTCTGTAGGGTTAATGTCTGTTAACCCTCCAGACAACTGTACTTGATAAATGCTTAACTCTTTTTTTGGGAAATTGTCTTAATTTTCTTGCAAATAATGCTGTAAATTTACGTATAAGTACCATTTTAACAGTGTCCCACAATTTTAACTTCATAATTTTTTTTTCATTTTTCTTCCGTTGCATAATCTTAATATACATACCTCATTGTATTTCAATTATATTATTACAGCCACTTTTTATGGTTCAGGGTATTGAACTCAGGGTATTGTGCTTGCTTGACAAGGCCTCTAAACTGATCCAGGCCAGTTATTTTGCTTTAGGTCTGTTTTTCAGATTGTGTTTCATGGTTTTGCCTAGGATTCCCTTAGTCCATGATCCTAGAAATACTGCTTCTTAAATACCTGGCATTATTGTCATGCACCGTGATTCTCAGCATGTTTTTCAATAGGGAATTGCTGAAGTTGTGCCTAGGCTGGCCGCTGACTGTAATCCTACAATCTCTGTCCCCTGATGACCTGGCATTACATGCATGACACATCACACCTGGATCAATACAGCTATTTTTAAAGAGATCAAGACCAGGGCTGATGGTACATGCCAGAAATCACAGCTACTCAGAGGGCAGAGAGTAGGAGTATGGTGGTTTAAGGCCATCCCCCAGCAAAAGGAATATTCTAGGATATTTGGGCATGTCTTTAATTCCATCTACAAAGGAGGCATAGGTAGAAGAATCATGGTCCAAGGCAGACCCCTTAGCAAAAAGTAGATGACCATACATAAACAATAAATAGAAAAAAAGGCTGGAGGTGTGGATAAAGTAATAGAGGGGCTAGTCAGCAAGAAAAAGACCCTGATTTCAAAGCCCTATATCAACAATATTAAATAAGATAAAAATACAGCAAAACAAATAGTCACACACATTATATGTTTCAACAAAAGTATTCCACTGCATAATTGAAAGTCTGGAACAGAATGGAGTTTATTTGAATTATACTATATTTCATTTACAGAAACTTTCATAACGAAGGCTTCTTCATATCCTAAGAGCAAACAACACATACAAGTAGAGGCCAAATGATAAGAACCTTGTTTTTATGTGTATGACTGTGGGAAGTTAAGGCCTATGGAGTCAAATACTGCAGGATAAGGAAAACATGTGTAAGCAAGAATATTGGAGTCTGCCAGGTCCATGGTTAGTGCAAATGAGTCATCACACATGACTCATCCAGGTGAGCAGTCAAGTCAAGGAGGGCAGCAGGTGATCTGTACAGCCCTTTTCTACAGTCCATTGGTTCCCCTATAGTAACTGCCATGCTCTGTCCCAATGGGGCCTAAGACATCTGACTAAAGGAGGAATGGGAATGATTCTGACTGTCCCCTGTATTGGAGAGTTGATTATTATCCACACTATTCACAGTGTCAGTGGCTGGCTTGTTACTTGATTTTGCACATTTACTAACTACTAGGTGTCTTGAAAGTACAGTATACCTCTTGGGAAAGATGAAAAGAAGGGCCTTGTCAAAACAGTTTCTTTCTGTCTCCCAGGGGACCTAAATATGGTCAGAAGAGGGGTTTGTGGGAACAAAGGACAGTTAAACATGGGATAGAGCATGAAATTGGGTGAGCTTGTATAAAATTGTCACTTAGCAAAGAGCCTATCCTGCCTGTCGAAATGGACCAGGAAAATCAGGAAAGAAAGTGTGCTGAGGTCTCAGGCTGATACAACAATTACAAATTGAGAAGGGGCATGGTGTTCATGACAGTGACCTCAGGATGTAAAGGTGGCTGCCAGGTCATGTATACAGATGCACTGGCAGCCCTGGTTGAAAAGGGTGTAGCCAAAGTAATGGGCACACCAGTATTAACAGCATTCCAGTTGAATGGGATTTAAGGAGGGCTGGGGAAGGAAAGAAGAGCGGGATCTTTGCAGCTGGGCTTGGGGAATGCCCTTCAGTAGCAGAAAGCCATGAAATGCACACATTCAGGAAGAGGACTGTGGGGATGTACACCATGAAAAATGCTGCAGCTCTGCATAGAAACTGATCTTACTTCTCGCTAAATGGAATCCCCAAATTGGGACCGAACATAGAGTGTAAAAGGGCCAGAAGAGAAGTAAGGAGAATTAGTGTCTGTGGGAATTATTCCCGCATCAATTTTTGGTGTAGAGAAAGGTAGAAGGATAGCAAGACTGGGCATCCAATAGCCTGGTCTGCAGAGTCATTGGTGGCAGGTATAGCTGTAATCTTCAAAGTGTAGTTAGGAAGTGGTAGGGAAAAGCTGGGAAAGACTGACAGGCAGTGCAGTCTCCCTCCACCTGTTGTTCCCTCCAAGGCCACCACTGTATTATCCTCTGAAGTCCTTATTTTATCCCTAAACATCTTAATCTTTTGATATTAACTGTTCTTTTCCCAGGAAATAAAGTCTTAATAAAAATCCTTGGGAGTTTAGGAGGTAGAGACAGCTTACCTTGATCCCATAGCAGTGGCAATTACACCTCCAGTGGTAGGACCTGTGACATGAACGTTTTTCTCTTGCAGGGCAATGAGCTGCAGTTTTGGAAGTGGAAAGCTCCTTAATGGAATAGCTGAAGACATTTCAACCTGTACCTCCTTCCTTGGCCTTTGGGACTATGGTGAGCTGGGCAAATGGTCTTCAGACAGAAGTTCCTTGCTGGACTTCTCTCAAAGTGGAGCAGCCTGGTACTGTGTCAAGGAGAACTATCCTATCTCCATTAGACTGCCCAAGCGTACTTTCAGCAAGCTGGAGATGCTGATTCCATCCTAAGAGGAGCCCATGGTGGACACAGGATTTGCTTTATTGAAGCTGTTTTTAAGTCATTGGGGTGGAGATGCCCATCCTTGGGCCCAGAAGCATCCCCCATACAACGTGGTTGCCTTGTTGTTTAGGGGCCCAGAAGGTGCTATTTCCCCACTTCTAGAATAGCACTGGTTTTATCAGAATCAGTCCCCCCTGGTGCCAAAAGGAACATCTCCAGAGAGAAGTTATTAATCTGCCAGACATTGTATTACCTCTTTAGGAATCAGTAAGTGCCTGCTGGAAAAGGCACAAAATGATGATGCCAGTTGAACATTCTGCAGATAGGGCTGATGGCCTATTCCATCAGAGTAGTGGGGTGACCCCAGTAAGGTAGAGATGCAGTGTACACCAAGGAAATTAACTGGTGACATCAGGCAGTATAACCTGTGCTGGTTCTAGCTCTAGGCTCACATAATATACTCCCAACTAGGAAGCTATCCAATGACTTCTTAAAATGGAAAGAGTCTATTTGTAATGTTTGCTTCCAGGTTTTTCCATTGAAAAATATCTTGACAGTAGAATTTAACAAGGAGAGAGGCAATGGGAATTATTCAGGAGAAACAAAGCAGGCAGTGAATGGAAGGATAGAGAAGGAAGTGAGTATCATGACCACAGAGTCACAGAGACAGTTACTACCTCCTAGAGGAAGAGAATGAACCAGCCATACATTCCTAGTTTCTGCAGTACAATCAGAGAGCAGGAGAAGTAGGCTCTAGATCAGGAGTCATCTGCCTCATTGCAAAGGCGAAACATTTCAGGCCTTAAGAGTTTAGGATTAAGGTCCAAAAGGGTGTTGAAATGGACTGACCAGTCCTGGGAGCAGTCACAGTTATCACCTCAACTCTTAATTCTTTCCCTTCCTATGTCCACAGGAATATTGTTACTGTTTCTGCTCCTTCAGGAGGTGACTTCCCAGATAGCAACAAGAAGTGACCTACAAACTACATGTAACTCATTTCTTTCCCATTTCCCACTTTCTTGTATCCCATGATATATTTTGACAATTGAGTTCACATAGTGAATGTGCCTGATTAGGATTGGGAAATGTTTAATTCCCAGAACAACTCCATGCATTTACTGGACCATTGTACATGTATAGAAGGTTAAAGGAAGCATGACTGGTTCAAATTCCCTTGTTCTGAAATTAAGTCAAGGAATTGGAGCCACATACATAAATGGGAGTTTCAGGGTTTACACCATACTGTGGATGGTTGGGATCAGAAGACACCCAGAGAGCACTGAGAACAGGAAAGAGGCCGGCACCTGCATGTGGTATGGGAAAACAATAGCACAGTATGTCTGTTGCAGTCATCCTTGACCTGCTGCCTTGAAAGTCCATCCTGGACCTGGTGAATACTATGCAATGAAGGCACTGGGACAAGTAGGCCAGAGCGCAGTGAGCCCTGCAGTCTCTTGCAATGCATGCTCTAGCACTCCTGCCTGAGCATGTAGGGGCTCCTGAGATAACTGGACATAGTCCTCACCAGTGGAAGGAACTTCAAGACATCAGCCTTTGGTGAAGTGAGGAATCTGAAACAGACCCAAGTTGTGTGTCTCCCTAATTTCCAGGGTGCTGGATACACACAGAAATGCCTGAAGAAATATTCTTGAATTCACTGAATGCTTTATGCATGACATTATAAGTTTCTTTGGTGTCCAATCCAGAAAATTATACACATTATTGATATGTAAAATATGATATACATATGTATGAATTACAAAGGTGAAACCCCCTTGAACCATAAATATACACTTTCAAAAATTTGGGACAGAAAGGCAAACAGGTCCTGTCCAGGAAAGGTTACCTGTGGCTGGAGGGATTGTAAACTGAGAGGGTGAAAGATGGTGAATATGGTCAATGTACTTTGTATACATGTATGAAAAGTGAACAATGAAACTTGTTGAAGTTTTTCTAAGAATAAGGAGAGGAAAATGAGAATGATGGATAGAGAGAATCTAATTGAGATACATTGTAAGCCTATATGTAAATATGACAATGAAACCTTTTGTACAAGTAATGCACACAAATAAATGTCCAGGTTTTATTGTTTTAATTCAACTGAAAAAAAGTGTCACCAAGTCAACAGAACTTCTGAATTAGACATACACAAGCAAACTTACCAGGGAAGTCAATGGGTCCTCTTCATCCATGGTGTCATTATCAAGTGAATCCCACAAGTTCTCAGAGGAAGCTAGGAGGACAGAGCTTCATTCATTACAGACATGGGGCTGCTCACAAAATATTCAGAAGCATTAATGGATGCAGGCATAGAGTCGGGATTGCAAGGCATAGGAGAGGAACAGAATATAAATGAGACACTGAAGCTTTGAATATCTAGGTAAAGGTCTCTAATTTGTCTGAATTGTTTAGTCTAACAAACAAATCAACACTAAAACAAATACTGGTTTATTGATTTTTATTTTACTGAGGTTGAACGCAGGATGTCCCAAATGCTGAGATGGTTCTCTACCATTGGATCCATGCCTCTAGTCCTTTCTCCCTGGTTATTTTGGAGATACTTGATGTTGCTTTTTGCATAGAAGAGCATGTGTTCTTCCTGTTCTATGCTTCCCACACTTGCTGTGTTGACAGACATTTGCAACCACATCCATATTTTTTCCCCCTGAGTTGGGTATTTTATGAACTTTTTCTTCCCAAACTGGCTTGTAATCATAATCCTCCAATTCTAGCCTATTGCACAACTTTGGATGACTGTTGTGTACCTCTGTACCCAGCTATTGGTTGAGATGAGGTATCATAAACCATTTGCCCCAGCTTCCCTTCAACCATGATGCTCTAGATCTAGTCCTCCCAAGTTGCTAGCATTAGAAGATTGAATCACAGGTTCACAGCATGTAAATTCTCTTTTTCACAAATTGGTTATGTATTTTTAAAATGAAACCTATAGCATTTTTCAACACTTCCCCTTTGTCAATTTATAACTTGATTTGCAGTATCTGATCACAGTCTAAATATTACTGATAAAATGTATTTGAAGGATTCTGTTCAAAGATTTATTCAAAGATGCCATAGTCAAAAGGAAGAGATCATTCATTTAGAAAAGATACTTATTATGTCTAAGGCATATATATGTGACAGGATCTCATCATGACTACACACTCATTCCAACATCCATTAATAATAATTTTTGATCCAGTTGTGGTTGGGTTGTGGCACTTGTATTACTAGGCACTAGATCAGTAGATGCAAAAGAATGGAAAACTCAAGGCATCCATGGGTAACATAGTGAGTTCAAGGCCAGACTGTTCACTTTATGCTCTTGGGTTAGGCAAAGATTTGGTACATACAAAAACATGAACAAGATTGTATGGAAACCTTAATTTATAGATTTCATAAAATATAAAACTTTGAGAAACATTTAAGCACTAGGCTGGGCTTGACTACATAGTGATACCCTGAAAGGGAAAGGAAAGACAGACAGAGAGAGAAAGAAAATGTTTGCGAATCATAATCACTCACTCTAGAGGCCATCAGCTTTCAGTCTTTTAAAAATATATTTCTTTCCTAATAAACTATGCTGTTACTTTCACTAAATAACAAGAATATTTATACCAACTTCTTTTCCAATAACTGAAAACTATACATAAAAGCACTTATCTACTTGTGAATGCATAAGAGAGGTACAACCACACAAAGGAATACTATTCAGCAAATAGGAAGATGCTATAGATTTACACAAAAATATGGGTTACACGTGAAAATTCTATACCTTGCAAAAGAAGTCAGACAAATTTGACATATTATATAAACTCACTTGTGGAGACTTGGGCTGAGGCAATGCTACCCCTGAGGTGCAAGTGCCTAGACCATCAAATGAGATATGATTGTATTTGGAGAGACAAGAATAACCTTGGAAGGAGGTCAAGTATCCATAGCACCATTGATGTAATTTCCAGGCTTGGTTGATGGCATTGCAGAGGCATACCCTGCCAGGATGCATAGAAATATTGGATCTGTGCTATCAAAGACCAAACAAAGAGGGCATTACAAAGACAGGCTCTATGTTGCTGACCAGCATGTTAGTCACCTCAGCATCTAGTGGGGGCTTCCATATCACATGTGCAGATGTACTGGCGGCTGGGTTAGGAAAGACTGTGACAAAGTGATGTACTGCCAAGCTCAAAGTAACAGCACTTCTGGTGGCAATGAGAAAAGGAGTCATGGTGAAGGAAAGAGGGCGAGGTAGATCTATGCACATAGGTGTCAGGATTCCCATATGCAGCAGGGAGACTTTAAGGGGAATTATTCATGGACAAGAGGTTTGGAGAGATCAGAAGTGGGAGTTTTGCAGCTCTCAGTAAAGCAGGGGACTTTCATTGGATAGAACCCCTAAATTGGGACTTGATCTAAATAGGGAGAAAGAGGGTGTGCAGAGACAGGCAAAGGAGAATTGAAGATTGGGGAACTCAGTCCCCCATCAATATTTGGTATAGGAAGAAGTGAAACAACAGGCAGGATCAGGGATCCAGCAGCCTGGTCAGCAAGTCAGTGGTGAAAACAGTAGCTGGCATCTACATAATGTAAATGGGCAGGGTCAGGGGTCTGCATGGCCTGAACAGGGAGAACTAAACAAGGGGCAGTCTGAGGGGCAGTGAAATCTGAAACTGTCTCTGTTCTTCCCTCCAAGGTTTCTATTTTATTACCCATGACTTTCTTTAGACACTGGTTCTTCTCTCTGTTGCCCAAGTCTTTCTCTACAACAGTACAGTAAAGTTTAAGATTGTCAGCAGCTCACCTTGACCATTCAGCAGAGGCAGCAACAGTGGCAGGGGCAGCACATGAGGAGTGGACACTTTTCTATGACAGGGACTTTGAACAGCAGCTACACATGAAGGATAACTCCATGAAGGACTAGCAGAACACTTTTCTCCCTGCACTCTTTCCCTGTCCCCTGGGAGTCTGGTAAGTTGACAGATTGTCTTCAACTAATACTTCCTTCCCCACCTCTGGCAGTGAGGGTCATCTTGGGGTTTGTTCAAGGACCACTGTCCCATCTTCATCATGCATCACTAAACCTCCAGCCGACTCTACAAGCTGGGAATAGCATAGCCAACAGATGAGGAGCTCATGGAAGACACAGGAGCTGCCTCACTGAGGTGGTTTCTAAGTCCTTTGGGTGGAGATTTCTCTCGTAGGGCCCAAGATAGTGTCCCATGGAAGTGAGGTCTTTCTTTTTTTTTTTTCTCTTAGCTGTATTTTTTTTATTATTTTATTATTCATATGTGCATACAACGCTTGGGTCATTTCTCCCCCCCCGCCCCCACCCCCTCCCTTACCACCCAGTCTGCCCCCTCCCTCTCCAGACCCCTATCTCCTCAATACCCAACAGAAACTATTTTGCTCTTATCTCTAATTTTGTTGAAGAGAGAGTATAAGCAATAATAGGAAGGAACAAGGGTTTTTGCTAGTTGAGATAAGGATAACTATACAGGGAGTTGACTCACATTAATTTCCTGTGCATATGTGTTACCTTCTAGGTTCATTCTTTTTGATCTAACCTTTTCTCTAGTTCCTGGTCCCCTTTTCCTACTGGCCTCAGTTGCTTTCTTATTATTCAACAGACTAGATGGTGCTACTTCCCTATTGCTAGGGCAACACCTTTCCTTAGAATTCTGCTGTTCCATTTTTTCTGTCCTTTCTTTTCAGCCTTTGCTGTACCTTCCTAGATATCTTCTTGGTCTTTTGCATCTGTATCCCTTATTCAAGAAATTGGGATGTGATTGGATGTCATGGGCTCCAAAGCCTAGACTACCTGATCAGAAGATAAAAGCACAGTGGAAAATGACATGGAGGTCTTCAAAAAGTACCAAGAATTAGGCAAATCTTTGTTAAGATTATCAATGACAAAAGACATATATTTTGTCCAGAAAAGGACTATAATCAGGACATATATTTATATTATATAATATGTTATAACTTTATACAAGTGATCTTGGAAGCACAGATTACACTATTAATTTTAGTAAAACACATGACTAAAGTTGAGGCAATCAACAGAGTCCATCCTTGACCTGGGTCTATTGGAGCTCTAAAGAAGCAGAAACCCATGGTAAGAATTCCAGGTGGGTCAAGATTTAGTCCAACAAGTGATAAAAGCATGGCTGTACTGCAGAGCATGATATTCAACACGGGGAGGCAAAAAGTGTTGAGTATCAAACTGCCAGTGATGGGAAGTAGGAGGGGATGTAGACAGGATACGTAAACATGGAGATGAGAAGATTCACAGTGAGACACTTCATAAGGTTGTGATCATGGATGATGACCTGCCCTTCTCTGCTGAGTGGAGAAAGGTCGTATGAGGGAAATGTAGTCCTAAATGCAACAGTATGCAGAAAGGAATGTTTATGAGTTGAGTCTGTCATGAAGGCTCTGCCAAAACTTGGTTAACACAGAGTTGGATTGCTTATTTTGAGAATGGGTTTGTTAAATGGGCAAATTCAGGGCCAGCTATGTTGGTGAAAATGTGTAATACCAGTTATGCAGGATACTGAAAGTAAATATATTGTTTCTAGATTAGCATGGAGAAAATGTTAGTGAGACCCTACCTCAAAAGAGACCCAGACGTGGTAGTATAGGTCTGTATTCTCATCTATTTAGGAGGCAGCAATTGGAGAATCATGGAATGATCTGGACCTGAGTAAAAGCACAAAACCCTATTTGAAAAATAAACTAAAACACAAGTTCTGAAGAAGAATGTCTCAGGTAATAATGTGCCTGTGTAGAAAGAGCCTTTTGTTCAGACCCCAGTAAAACAAAAAAACAAACAGGAGATTCTCCCCTCTTTTGCACTCTCTTGATCTTTTGTTTTCATCCATTAGGTAGTGTAGCCAAAAAAAAAAGCCCTAGGGAGATGACAGCACATTAATATTAGACTTCTGACAATCTAGGACTAACAAGAAATTTTCCTTTGTTGGTATTTGGTTTCACCAACAAAATACAGACTCAAAAAAAGAACCAAGGCAAAACAAAGATCAAAAAGCCCTTGGCAATAATCATAAAGAAATCTTGATCTGTTTTCATCCAAAATATTTTATTATTAAAACAACATATTGCAACTGATAAATGATGAACAAAACTCTAGTAATTGAACATCTAAGAAGGGTATAGGAATGGTTACTTATGAAGTTCAGCCATAGTCAAGTTTGACTTTGTGTAGTAACATTGTTTTACAATAGTGGTGTCTGAGCAGTGCAAGTAGTAACTAGGTGAGATATGGAGGATTAAGAGCAATAAGGTATTGGACAGGCATGGTGGTATATGCCTGCAATTCCAGTCACTCAGTAGATGGAGGTAGGACAGTGATGGTCCAAGGTAGTAGAACACTTGAATAGAAAGCATTACCACAACAAAAAAAAGCAAAGAAAAGAGATTAAGGTAGATTCCTGGATGAAATCTCAATTATACAATGAATAAAGGGAAAAGAGGTCTGAATACATATTGTATTAGTTAAGGCTGAATCTTCTTTATGGCATATGTTTTGGGGAGAATATGGCCTATGTATGTGCCCCCCCAAAATGTGACAGTGAGGGTGATGACACTGAAGATGAGGGTATTTGTGACCTTTTCAGACTTTTCTGTCCCAGGACAGGCATTGCTGAGATGTACCTGAACTGTGCATCAGGTATGACATCCATGGTCAGGCTGGAGTGGATTAAGCACAAAGAAAAGCTTTATATCTTGTAAAAGGTAAACCACATGAGTTTGCATAAATTTCATTTATGATTGAACACCAGATCATTTCTCTGGACCAACCATCTGCCCAAGGGAAATATTTACAACTATTTTGGTTACAAAAATTGCTAAAGCAAGCGATTTTGAATGAGCTTTGCTGTGTGTTGACAGTCTTCAGTCAAGGTGTGGGTACAGGTTGTGAAATTGTTGCCCGATATCCATTGCTTTTCAGTGGCAGAATATAATAATAGACCTCTTTGAAGGATGCCTTGCTCCACTATCTTGATTTGGGGAGTAAAATATACTGAGAAGAAGCCAGTGAAAATAGGGTGAAAAACATTTGGTTGTATTATCCTGTTCATGTTTCTTTATGTTACTCTAACCAGACTTAACACAAAGTATGATCCTTAACTGGATTTAGTAAGAAAATACAAATGAGCTTGTGAGGAATCAACACCTATCACATGCATGCACAGCTGTAAGAGCACCAATTTATCTGCTGTTTTTATGTCCCAGACTTGAGGTTGTTGCCCAGCATCACACAGATTATCTGGCCTGATATGAAGTAAGATTGATAAGAACAGTTATCTTCCACCTCAGTAGATACATTCAATTCAATGTAAGTGTTCCATTCATTCCACAGCAAGTGGTTCCATATGACTGGTTCTTCAGTGTCCTTACTAAAGAAAACACTTCACAGATAATCTCTTCCATTTACCCACAGGACCTTGGGCATAATCTTCTCAAGTGGTCCTGGAGTATCCCCAGCATGGATTATCCGTTATGCTACAAAAGTAGTCAACGAGTTTAAGATGAGTAATTCTTGGAAACTCATTTTAGTGGCCAGTTGGCCCCTGCCTTGGAGCCTATACCTTAATAACAACTCCTGACAATAATATTGGATTACATGCATTGAGTATTGTCAACCATGATTATCAAACCAAGTTTGGTTTCAAACTTCTTTGAGATTTCTGATCTTGTAGACCAGGTTGTGCACCTGCATGGCTTATTGAATATAAGCTGAACTGGCATTAAAAAAAAACACTCATCCCCTACTCTTAAATTCTTTTCCTTTTTAAATTCTTTTTTAAGAAGTGCCAAAATAATTTTCATTTCATGCAGCTGTGTATCCAACATGCCAAATTTTATAACATCTTGAGTTAATTGTCCATGAATTATTCATAATTCATTTGAATTATTTATTCACAACACTCAGATACAGTTAATACCATATATAACTAAAATTGTGTGGAGTTTCAACAAAACTAGAAAAATACCCACAAACAGGAATGAGCAACAAGAGACAAGCAATGTAAGTGATTAAATCTGGAAACAAAGTGAAAGTGTCACCAAGTAAAATCAGCACTTATTAATTAAACCACTTAGAGACAAAAAAATCAAGTATGATATATTTGATAAATTATAAGAACTTTTGTAAATGCCAGAATGCACCACCACCAACCACAACAAAAAAGAGCTCCTAGACCAAAAGGCCATGAGAAGAAGCAGCAGATTGTCTCAGAAATTGAAAGGAGGCTGAAGTTTATAATATATTTTTCCCTGCACAGTTGCTCTCTGCCCCATGTGCAGTACTTCCTCCCATGGGGAAAATACATAGCACAACCTCCCTCGGTCTATCCCTGACAGCATAATTGCTCTCAGGGTTGAAGAACAGGGGTGCAAAGAGATGGAAAGAGGATCTTATTTGCATAATTCGCCATGGATACACAAAAGTTCTTGTGTGAAGAGTCAAAACAACCCTTGACCTCAGAAATGTAGTTGTTCTTTCTGATGGTGCTGAGGATGCTGCACCATGGCATGAATTCATTCTTATTCTTTGTTCACTTTGTCCACATTTGCTTCCCAGGTTAAAATTGTCTTTAGATATAAATCGTTGTACCATTGTCCTCTTCTTATGGTGATTTCAACAGGTTTAAAAATTCTATGTTGATTCTTGTATGGAGAGTACATCAACCATATTTACCTTTCAACCTCCTTCTTTTACCCTCCCTCTCCCATTACTGACCTCCTCTTAGCATGAGCTGTTTTTTATAACACTGCTTGTATTTGTATTGGGCCTTGTCACCATTTGGATTTAACTTTATTTTATGTGATTCTCAATGCGATGTTTCACTTTCATATTCCAAGGGGTCAGTTGTGGAGTGAATATGATCATTTTCACTCTTGTGGTTTATTCTCTGTGTCCTGTGAAAGAGGAAATTGTGTACATGATGTCAGGTGGGCCATGAGTTGCACATGAGTGTTAAGGTGTTATCTCCAAGGGAATATTCAGTGTTCTGCTTTGTGTAGTGGCTCATGTGTGTTGAATATGCATAAAGGTTACAAAGGAGTATGGCAGTGTGCATAGCAAGAACATCTACCAGGAAAATAAAACTCCATCAAGCACATGGTGACAACTATACAGATTCACTTACAAACCACATTTTAAGTAGAAAAATGATGCAATATGGGGATTTGTGGGTCAAATTCAGTTATGTCCAAAAAAGACATTATTTATTACCTAGTTATGGATTACCAAAATCTTTGGGAAGAGGCACAATTTCAAAGCAAGGTCATAAGGCTTCCTCTGAATTGTGAGTCAGGGCAATAGGAGGGATGATGTTATTGGGCCAAGGAGGTGAGAAGTTCTGCATCATACCAATTTGGTCCGGATCAAGTTGGGGTCCATGGGCTGCTCCACTGCCATTGTAACCTCTAAAGTGTTGTTCAGCAATCTTCACATCTTGTATGCACTGGTGGTCAGGCACAGATCCAGGCCATGGTCTAAGCCTATGAGGACTTCTGGGATGACATCACCCATGGATCACCTAACACCATTACTTTCCTCTACCATCATGAACAAGGGGTCCTTCCCTGTGCTCTGCTGGGCCATTCAGCACACTAACCACTGTAGTCACTGCAAAAGTTGCAAGTGACCTTGACTGCTTATCTCAGAGAGGCAGATTTTAGCATGGCTGTTCACAACAAAATATGCAGGATACCTGGAAACACAGATCCAAAAGAGAGCTGCAGTTGGGAGGCAAGTGAAGAATTCTTATTAGAGAGGAAAGGATAAGTGTTCATCCCTGGATGGTTGTTTCCTGTGGAGGATCTGACTACTGTCTACCTTTGGCCTGTGAGGATGGTTCAGAGGGCAAAGACCAGCCAAGCCATGGTAGAACCAGCTGAGTGCTTTCCTTCACATGACTGTGGAGATACTCCAGTGCCAAAGCTCTCAGGCCTTCTTACAGGGCTGAGTGGAAATTTCCATGAAATTATGCTCCCTAGGATGGGCCTGGGCCAGGTGACAGGAAGCTTAGCTTCAATGTTAACTTGTGTGTTGTATAAGGTTTTCCTTCTTTTTGTTTTTGTGTTTTACCTTTGCTGCCTGTGATGATACAGGAATCAGCCAAAGAGTCTAAGGAAGTGTTCACTTAGTGAATCCAGCCTGTGATTCTTAGTGACCCAATCAATCACTTTTGTATTGTGTTGCTTTGACTTATTTTTTTGCCTTCGTTCCTGTGTACAGATAAATTTTCCTGTTTCTTTACTGCATAATTTCACTTCCTATAATGGATATTTTGTTTCATTTCTGTGAAAATTTTGAAAATAAGAGGCTTCCTCCAGGGATTCTTGCTGTTGTTACTGCTGTCATTATGCTTTGGTTGCAGTTGTTATTGTAGTTGAAATTCATTATTTTCTTTCTGTGTTCTGAAACATTTCTGTGAATTGCTTGCATAGGAAGTGGCTGATATTGTGGTCAATTACATTATCAGTTAACCAAATATAAGACACATTTCCCTATAAGCATCACCCTATACCACAGGCTCTCTGAGAGTTGAAGCGTGAACTTCAATTCTTCTGCAGTTACATCTGGGCCTTGACCTACACTTCTTCCTGCAAATCCAAGCAATTTCATCCAGAGGAGACAATTTAGGGCCATCACACTTCTCACATGGTCATGTGCATAGCCTCTAGAAAATGAGTAAGTTTCTAGAACTCCAAGGACATGTCACCACTTATAGTCTCCACAGAATCCACCTTATTTTTCATGTATATTCTTTACCTCATGTTTGTATTGGCTCAGCTATTTGAACTGTTAATGGTTCCCAGTAGTGGTGTTCATGTGTGCTTTGAAGATGGTGCTGTTATAAATCTCTGTGCCAATGAAAATGAAGAGAATTTCACAAGAGGTGCCAACATTGGTCAGATACACTTCCTCTATTGTTTTTAGCATGTTCATTCCTTCCCAAAGATGTTTTAGCATATTTTTATATATTAAAAGTACTGAAATTTACATGTAACTACAGACAATAAGCTGCTAACTAATATGTAGTGCACAATAATTCTTAGATTTGATAAAATATAGTGCCATTTATTGAAATGATTGAGTGAAATACTGTCTTTAGTTATACAGAGAATGAAGGTGTCTTTTCTTTGTTTCTGTCTGGAAAAGTTCATTGTAAGACAATAAAGGAGCAAAAATGTTTGACACCAGCCCATTCAACCTATCAAATATTTATTGCCCTCTGTGAAATGTAAAACTTGAGCTCTGGTTTCAGGAGAAAATCTCCACCCAAATCAGGCATGTGATTCTTCCACTTAAGATCACGTAGGAGATAAGAATTGCTTACATGTCTTTCTTTCAACTTTGTCTCATTTATATTGCCTGGGACCTGAGAAGAGGGGTCATTTGTCCCTCAGTTCATAGGATTATTAATAGCCTCACTCTGGCCAATGGTTGCTTTATGTCTTATTTCCTCATCTGACTGTCATTGTGTGGTACACCCTTGTACACCAGTCTGCAACAGTACTAAGACTTGTCCTAAGGCTGGATACTTGAGTGGTTCGAGACAGCTTTGCCCCCAAGAACCTGAAAACCAGGCAGAAATTCAGGAGTGTCTATAGTTTGGTTTATAAATCAGAGTCCTGGGAACATGGCCTAATCTTCAGCTGGAACTAGTATGGAGAATCATCAGTGATAGCTCCAGTGCTGGAGCCACAAGTGAGACTCATTCTCCCTCCTGGGGACATGGCCAGAGAGATTTCCCAAGTCACTATTTGAGAACTAGACCTGAAACCAAAGTATGAATAACAAAGACTATGGGATCTAGATCAGATTAGATTGATTAAGATTTGGATCTAAAACCAATTTTAAGCTGAGCAACAAGTGAAGACACAGTGCACAAAAAGCAGGAATGCCGTGGATATTGGAAGGAACACTTGACCTCAGAATTGTAGCTGTTCTTTCAGAAAGTCCTGAGGATGCTGCAAGAAGGTGGTGTGTATCCACGGTAAGTTATGCAAGTAAGATCCTCTTGCCATCTTCTTCATCCCTTGTTCTTCAACCTGAGAGCAATTACATGGTCAGAGGTTGACCTGGGCAGGTTGTGCTACAGATTTGGAGGACACATCTGGTCTAGCATTGCACATGGGCCACTGAACACCTGTACAGGGACAAATATATTAGCCACAGAAACTTCTAGTGGCCATTTTGTCTAGGGCTTTTTTTCTCCCTTTAAGTGGCTTAACCTGTAAATGTACATTTTACTTTGTGATATTTCCACACAGTTTACAGATTGACTCGCATACATTGCTTGCTTCTTGTTGCTCATTCCTGTTTGTGGGTTTTTCTCTAGTTTTTCTTGAAACCCTACACAAGTGTCTGCCTTCAGTTTTAGTGTTCTATGAAATTAACTATATCTGAGTGTTTTGAATGAGTAAGAGGAACTATTTCTGGAATAAATAACTTAAGAATTTATTAGCTATGACATATTGGATATATTGCTGATTAAGTGAAAGGAAATGAATTGAAAAATAAAGGGAAAAGTTTTTTTTATGCTAGTTCAGTTTATATTCAAGTGGCCATACAGGTGCTCAACCAGGTCTACAATCTCAGAGAAGTTTACTCAGTGCATGGAATCCAATAATGTTTCCAGGAGATGTTAGTAAATTTCTGTGCCTCCAATTCAGGGGGCAATTGGTTATTAAAATGAGTTTTTAGGAATTTACTCATCTTAAGTTGGTTGAGTTGTTTTGCAGTGTAGCATATGATTTGCTGGGAATAATCCACATCCAGTTGGAAATACTATGCCTAGGCTCATGTTGGTAGGTGGAGTGAAGCATCTTCTTCATTGAGAACACTGACTGCTCACGTTCAAGAGCATGGTTGCAGTTTCCTGGCAATGGGGCTAGGATTTGTTCCATTACTGAATGGTTGCTATGGAACCATCTGCTGTTGAATGAGTGGGATATTTACAGTGAATTTTCCACCTAATGGAGAACTCCTTTTGGAGCTATCTACTGGGATTGAAAATGATTATTCTTATCAATTCTACATTGTATCAGGCCAGATGATCTATGCGATACTGGATAACAAATAACCATAAATCTGGAAGGTAAAACCACACAGTTAATTCTTGCTTTAACAGCTGTTCATGCATTTGATAGGTGTTGATTCCTCACAAGCTCATTTGCATTCTCTTACTGAATCCTGGAATGGTTTACCATTTGCATTAATTCAGGTCAGTGTCACATAAAGAATCATGAAAAAGACACTACAATCATTTGTTTTTTACCATGCTGTCTAGAATTATCACTGGCTTCCTCTCATTACATTGTACCCTCCAAAGCAGAATAGTGAGCAAAAACGCTCTTCAAGGAGGCATATAATTATATTCTGCCACTGAAAAGGAAAGCATATTGGCAACAATGTCACAATCTGCACCCACACCTTGACAGAGAACTGTGTCAACACACAACAGGGCACATTCAAGGTCAATTGCCTCAGCAATTTTTCCAGTGTTCTCCTTGACAGGATTTAAAATTTTTCCTGTATATCTTTACAAGATATCAGGGTGACTTAAAAACAGTCATGCACGTGCAGTTGGTGGACAGTTCCATCCTTTTTTTGACCTCATTGTGCTAAGTGTACCTCTTCTGTGGTGTTGATCAGACATCTGTCCACAGTGTCCCCATTCTCCCAGGAACACACACTACTATGTTGAGAAAAGCAGAGACAGGCCTTTCTTTAAATTTGTTCTTCTCTACTGAGCTGTGTAGTCTCTATCAGAGTGCCTGGTATAATAAACTGGTCCTGTGAGCTATTGTGCAAATGAGACCATGAGGAAGGGTATGAACTAGACAGGTGAAGAGGCTCTGCTGTACATTTCTGCCTTTGTGACGAATGCACAGAGTATCCTGTCTGTGAATGTCTTCATGTGCTCCTCCACAAAACCATTAGGAATATTTTCACTTGTGGACCAGGACCCAGGTCACTTCCATGTTGTGTCTTGTTTTTAACTCTAATCTACATATTTCTCATTTTTATCCTTTAATGTTTTATTAACATATTGTATTGTGTTACATGGGTTTGGGACATTTTGCTACTGTGGATTCTTGTTCTGTAACTTTTAAGGAATTAAATAAATGAACACGGAAGAGTATAACCTAAGAAATCTTTATTGCCACAAAATGAAAGCAAAGACTGGTTGGAGAGACAAGGAGCGGGACCTGGAAAGCAGTAGTCTGCTGAAATGATTTGGGTTTCTCCTTTTATTGCTTTTTTAGTTCTCCCTTTCCCTCCAAAGTTTACTGGTCCCTGGAGTATGCATTCAGACCTTTTGTTTCTTGGTGGGTTTTGTCACCTCGGCTCTCAGTGTGTTCTTGCCTGCAAGTAAGGACTTTTGAGAAAAACCACCAGCTCTCTCTTATTGCCAGCTTGAAGGCTGGTAATCTGTGGTTTCTTCTGCTGCAACTCTAGCTACAGAGTTCAGTTAACCAGGCTGTCAGCTCAACCTTACAGCAAAATCTTTACAGAGCTGATGGTATTATTGACTCCAGGCCAGGGTCTGGAAAGCCAGAGGTTTTATTCCCTTTCAGTTGCAAAGGGGGATTACAACATATTAGTGACGTATACATAAACACCTAAATTTTATCTTAATTGGATTTACTCCCTCCATCTTATTCCTTTTCTCTCCCCACATTTCTTTGAACAATTTTAATAGGTTTCACTGTTTTATTTTCATATATGAATGTAAAATATGTTCAGCATTTTCACCCTCCTTCACTTTTCCTCATGTCCTTCTCACTCCCACTGGGACCCACCCCTGGACAAAACATGTTTCCCTGTGTGATCTCTATCAAAGACTAGGTACAAAACTGTACCTATGAGCTATGCTGCAAAAGAGACAGTGAGGAAGGGTGTGAGCTAGACAGAAAAGGCTCAACCAGACAGTTCAGCCACGCTGAGTAGTGGACAGGCTATCTGACCAAGGTTGACATGTAATTCTTCACAAGGCCCTCAGGAATATGCCCACTTGTAGCACAGAACCAAGCCTCCCTTCCATGCCATGACTTTTCTCCACCATCTAGATCCTAAGTGTCCTATCCTTAAGTGTCAAAATGCAGAGTATGCATCTAGTTTTTGGAAATTCAGGAACTTGACCTCAGAGTCTGGTGCTTACTAAGCAATGGCTCTACCACTTGAGCCATGCTCCAGGCACATATTTTTTTTTTCCATATAGGCTCTCACACTATTTCTGAACCTTCTTGTACCATGATCCTTTAGTTTCTGCCTTCCATGTAACTGGGATTTCAGGCTTTTGTCAGCACTCCCAGCATTGCAATTTCCATGTTATGATGCATCCCTTCAGTGCATCTTTCCTCAGCTGTGTCCTTTGACATTATGTACATTGTGTAACTCAATTTCCTTTTTTGCGTGTGCTGGACCTAGCCTATCTATAGATGTATATGCAAAAAAGCTGAGCTTGCTGATATCTGAGCCCCTTGACAAGACAGCTCTGTGTGTGACAGCCAAAGCTAAACTTTCCTTCTTTTTTTCAATACCAGATCTTGGCCAAACAATAGAAATCCCTTTCATCATGCTGAGCCAAATATTGTGTAAGGATCAGAATGTAATTTTCACAATCAGTTCACAAGAGCATGATACTAAGATACTGTTTGTTAAGTTTAGGCAAGTGGCTTATGTATAGTCCCTGTGATAAACTCTCTCCCCACTAATCAGTTACTCCTTGCCCTTCTCCCAGGGGGAGAGGTTACCCTGGTAACCCTGAAGAATAGAGGTTTTACTAAAGTGGATATGACAGAGAGTATGTCTTTAGGGGTCCATCATATGCAGGAAGAATTAGAGAACATTTCCCTTGGAGCTCTTGTGAGATGCTTCTGGATCAAGAAGGATCAGTCCTTGGGATAAACATTATTATTATTCTATATCTAAATAACTTTGATATATTTCAATATTAACCCAATCTGACAAGCAAGGAGAATGCTTCTTAAGATTGAACTAAGGAAACTGAGCAGGTCTAGAGCCAAGAGCCTTCTTCTCAATTAATAGAAGGTTCATCTTCAACCTAAAAATTTAAGAATTGTCCAGGCCATATTAGGAGAAATAGGACCTATTAGAAGAAATAGGATATATTAGGAGAAATGTCCTTTAACATAACATTTCAGGAATCAGGGTTCACAAATTCTGACTCTAGTTCATAGGAAATAGAAGGTGTTCGGCACACTTTGCTGTCTGCTTGTGTCACTATAGAGAACATCATTCAACCTTATCAGGCTGAGGGCCCAGAGCTCTGTTGCTTGTCTAAATCTGAGTAGTAGTAAAAAAAGGGATGGAACCCTTGCCTCTGCTGGTACAAATTCATGTAGTTCTCAGCAATACTGATGCCAATTTTCATGGTGCAGGTGAGTATTTTTGATGCTCCCATGAATGTGGAGTAGGGTGGCTGAGTCAGCCCAGGCTGAGAGAAGCATCCTGCAAACAGACACACCGGGTGACTGAGAAGAGAGCAAAGAAAATGTTTTTTCAGGGTTTAAATTAGAGGAACGGGAAACAGTATGAGTGCAGCCACATTATACTGAGGTCTGTCCCTACCTGTGCCATGAGAAAAGAACAAGAAGAATGAAGAGCCCACATGTCTGGACTGACCCAACCTCCTTTTCTTTTCCACCCTCTGCAGAGGAGGTGTGTTCATATAAATGTTTCCATTATGACTGTCCATCCCCTCACTGATGCTGAGCAGGAGCTCAGCTCACATTACAGAGCAAGTTGGATCAAGATTTCGTTTACAACGAGCAGTCCTGGAACAAAGCACCTTTTTGAGACAACACAAAGGTCCTTGTTCAGAAGACTGTGTCAGACCAGACAGGATAAATTCCCAGAGTCCTCATCAATTAGAATAATATCCAGATTCTTAATACCATGTTGGTGGATGGTCCTAACAGAGCAACACTGCAGGGACCAGAATGCAGTCCCATGGCACAGCCTTCAGGTCACAGGACACCTCCCCATGACACAGGAATCTGAGAGTTCAGCTGGTTTCTATAGCTGACCAGGTCACTGCCTTTACTTACACATCCTTCGTTTTTATTCACTTATGATGGACATGATGAGTGCTAACCTTCTCATTTACCAAGGAAGTCCTTTTCTAGGGCAGGTGAAAACACATATTTACATGAAAATTTAAGTTGTGGCTACTCAGAATTACAGACAAGATAAACCTAAATGGGGATGGGTCCATGGCTAAGTTTTAAAGCTTCTTCTTAGAATGCATCAGACCGTGCATGAGAGAGAAGAATGAGAAGAATAAAGAACTGAAAATAAAAGAAAATCAAAAAAGTAGAAAGGGAAGGGAAGGGAAAAGGAGAAAGAAAAGGGAAAGGGGAAAAGGAAGCAGAGGAGAAGAGAGAAAAGGAAAGGGCAAGGATAAGGGATGCAAAGTCAAAGGAAAAGAAAGGGAAGGCAAAAAGGGAAGGATAAAGGGAAGGAGGAAGGGAAAGGAAGTGTGCCATTACTTGTCTTGTCACTGATGAGACCATGGCTTAAGGAGTCTCTATTCTCCTCAAAGAAATGAAGTAGACTGGGAATTTCATAAGAATAATTAAAATGTTAGGTTCAAATAAAGTAGTGTAGGAAATGTTTCAAAAGTCATGTAATAGTTTAAGACCTTTTAAAGAGTTTAGATTTGATTTACTAATTTGTGAAAATATTATAACTTCTTTAGGCTTAATATTTACCATTAGATAGTGAAAAATATTTATTTTATAGAGTGAACATTAGCTATTTAGTTTGTACTTTTCTGAGTATTTTTGTTGTGATTTTTTCCAGCTTTATCATGGATGATGAGTGTTAATAGTTTCATTTTATATTTTTAAGCAGATTTTTCCTTACATGTATTTTCTTACCCTCCGTTCTGGTGCAAATGCAAAGTGCAATTATTTTTGCAGACACTGTCCTTCCATGAGGTTCTCTTGAGTAGAAACTCCAGAGTCTGACTGCAACTAAATTATCACCCAGTCTGGGACCACTTGCACTTGTCACTATCACTGAGGACACTTGGTGACCTCTAAGCAGGAACAACCTCCAGATTTGTGGTAGTTAATAGATTCATTCCTGTTCAAAACAAATAAAAAATTACAGGTGAAATTGTTCAACCTGACGCTGTCTTACATCTTCCTCTACTTTATAAATTAGAAGATTAAAAACACATCAAAAGTTGTTTTGGCCAAATTGCCGAAATCAATGGAGATGAAATACAATTCTTCTCTTTTTAAATTCATTTTCTAATAGTCTGAGCACTATTGATCGAAGAGACATATTATAAGCATGTGTAGGTTATTAATTTTTTTTGTAATGAGGTCAAACAATTTTATTGTTGTTGCTCTAGATTTCTTAGACTCAAATTATCCTCCTATCTCAGACTCTTGAGCAGCTGGTGGGACAACTGCAGGTTGTGTTTTAGAAGAAGCAGTTAATATGGGACTTGAGAAGGATGGCAGAAAACATTGGAATTCTTAAAAGGTCACTATGGATTTACAGTTCTGTCTTTGCGACAAGCTGTAGCACTGCCTGATCCATGTATTTCTTTACATATCTTTCACATTATTTTCTATACCTTTTCCTTGTTTTCTTCTTTGGCTTTATCACTAATCCAAGAAAATTAGATACATGAGTGAGACTGGGTCACAGGCCATAACTGACCAATGTAGTAAGGGACTTCTGTGCACAAATGCAAGCAGCTTTTTAGTACAGTTTACCTAGAATTTATTTGCTGTTTTTACTCCCTATCATACACAGGTTTTATATCTCAGTATTTTCAAAATGGGTTTTGCCATTAATTCCAATGAGACCCAAGCTGAATTTGATTAATGAAAAGCGCTTCAGATGTGTCTAACTATGTGTGGTAGATTGGTGAGACCATACTGCTAGCATCCACTTTACATGAATTACTCAGCAGCAACCAGGGAGAAAATTTGTCATACTCAAGAGTTGGTCTAGTTTAAAAGGTCATTGGAACAAAGTGGAGCTCCCATACAGCCTCACAGAAATGGACAATAGGTTTTCAAGAAAAATGCACATGCAACTCAGTAGAGAAAAAAGGCTTTTTGTCAAATGATTCTGGATGCAGTTAGTATATGGGTATATGGTTCAAAGAAAGGCATACAAAATATCTCAAACTTAATCCCTATCTTGTACCATACAAATATTAGCAGAAAATAGATTTAAAATATCCAAAGTGTAAAATGTATAGAAAATCTATAAAATTCATACATAGAAATCTGTGAAATTCTATGGAACAAAAAGAAACTCGACAAAATCGTTAGGTTCTTGTGTTAGGCAATAGATTCATACACACAACATCATGAACAAGATACATGCAGAAACAAAAATTAATGAGAATTCATCCAGGATTAACTTGTGGTCTTGAAAGGATTGTTAGGAAAATGAGAATATTCTGTAGCTCAGTGTAACAGCACTTGCTTAGCATTCCCAAGACACACATTCAATCACAATTATTGGAGAATTTATGAAAAATAAAAACATAGCTAAATATTGTTTAAAGAGGAGAGGTGGCAGTGGGGGGTAACAGAGGTATAATACACTATATGTATGTGTGGAAATGTCACATTGAACCCTCTTTGTGCAATTCATTTTTGCTAGTAATAATTAAAAACTTATGCAAAACAATTTAAAAATAATTCCCCAATGAAGATATACAGACATCAAATTGTAATGTGAAAAATTGCTTATGACTAATTGTTAGCTAAATGAGAATTCCAACCACACAGAGATACCACTACAGAGCTGCTGAAGGGCAAAAATTGAAAAGTCTGACCACACTAAGAGTTGATGAGAAAAGCATAGGCACTAAAACCCTTCTGCACCACAAGTGATACAAACATTAAGAAAACCATTTGTTTACTTAAAAGTTAATTGTATACCTACCTAATGTCCATTTTTTTTATTCCTTTGAATGTTCATACATTCTCAGCAAAAAGAAAGAGACAATCGGTACACACAAAAATTGGGTTGCACTCAAAAATATTATGCCTGACCCAGTAAGTCAAAGAAAACTGGGCATAATATCTGAACTCATTTATGGAGACTTTGGGCCGAAGTTGCCACTGAGTGGCAGATTCCCAGATTCAGGAGGGACCACATCAGCTGGGATTTGGTTGTCTTTGCAGAGAGAAAGAGACTTTGAGATGGCAACCTTGGAAAGAGTGCTGGTATCCATAGCACCATTCGTCTCATTGAAAGTATCAAAGGCACTGACTACAAGAACACATGAAGATGAAGGGGCTGTGCTGGCAAAGATCAAAAGAAGAGGGGCACTAGAGAAAAAGTCATTCTGTTGCTCTCCGTCAGTTGTCAAAATGTTGAGACCAGAGTTGTTAAGGAACCAAAGGCATGGTGGGAAAAAAAGCAGAGAAGAGTGTTCCTAAGTGTACCCAGACTGGTGGGGATGACTGGTCCCTTGTCAGGGTGCCTCTGCTGTGTGCCTCAATAGAACTGGGGAAATGAGAAAGAATGCATGCTGGAGTCTGGCATGATGTAAAAATCAGAGCCCAGTACAAAAGTGTGTTGAAAGGGGCTGTTTGAAGGTCATTCCTTCATGAGGGCTCTGACAAATGTGGCTATCATAGCAGTGGATTTTTCATTTTGTTAAAAAAAAAAGTCTAGGAGTGGTGGTATATGCCTATAATCCCAGCTACATGGAAGGCAGATACAGCAGCAGTACAGTTCAAAGCTATCGTGTGTAAAAAGGAAAGAAGAAAAACAAGCTGGGCGTGCTGATACATGCCTGTAATCCAAGCTAACCTGGAGGCAGATATAAGAGGGTCAGAATTCGAGGCTGGTCCCCTGAAAATTCCAAAGTCCTTAGTGGTATAGGAGTGCCTGAAATGGTAGTGGACCTTCCTAGAAAGAGCCGGGCCCTAAATTCATACCCCTTACAGCAGAAAAGGCAAATTCATCTCTTTTTGCCCTCTGTTGCCTTCTGTTTTCTGCTCTTGGTTGTAAGAGCAAGAATACACTAACAATGACAGTGCATTGATATTAGCAGACCTGCCTTAGAATTTACAAGTAAGTGTCATTTGTTATTTAATTGCCCATTCTCTTGTAATTGGGCCAAGCCCAAAAGACAGACATAGACAGAGACCAGAGGCAAAAACAATATCAAAAACCTTCTGGCCAAAAGCAGGAGGAAAATAAGAGCTATCAATAATTTAGATCTCTTTTGCATTGAAATTTATTATTTACACAACATGGTCCAACTGGAAAAGATACGTAAGCAGCAATGTAAGTATAACCAATTCAAGTAAATTTTGATGTCATCTTTTGAGAGTATAATATAAATATAATTCTTCTTGAACATTAAACTTCCACTAATCTTAAGATGTTTCTGGATAACCGTTTTGTTGCATTTCTTGCTGGATCTGTTTATTTCACTTAATATTGTGCACTATAGCTTCATAAAAATGTTCGGAAATAACAATTACCGTATTTGAAGATTGGGTATTATTCTTGGCTTCAAATCTCTAACATATTTTTTATAACTGGAGTAAATATTGTAACAGGAGGACAACTAAAGGGGGATTGTATTTTCAACATTTATTTCTAAAATATGCTTTTAACTTTAACAGGAGCAAGTATTTAAGGACAATCCTTGGGGATTCCTGGGCATAATAGGAATCACTCCTGAGAACTGTAAAGTCACTACCCAGTGGAGTTGCAGGCCAAGGTACTCATGGCATTTCATGGGAATTTCTGGTGATTATCAGCATTCAAAAGAAGTAACAGCCACACACCAAAAATAAACGGATACAGCTAAAACAAAGCATTTATTTTTTAGCTTTATAGATAACCTACATTTTCAACACACCCAGGGTATAATTCTGTGATATTAATAAATTAATTTCAACATTAAAAAACATTTATTTTTGAAAGAATTAAATACTAATCAGTAAAAAGAACTTACATAATTCAGAAAGGAAATAATTTTTTAGATATAAAAATGGTGTTATTTTTCTATACCTTTCTGAAAATGGATACTCATTTTAAGGGAGTGCTTCCAGTTTTGGGTAATGTGGCACCACCTGGCCACTTCTGAGGCATGCCTCATTTAGAGGAGCAATTGAGCAATAATAAGGTAGAGGGAGGGTCATCATGGAGAACGACAAGAGCAGGGAAGTGATGAGAGAGAAAACTCATGGCAAAGAATAGAGGATATAAAGAGGTAACAATGTTAGGAAAGACTGTCATTTTTCTATGCATTGCATGAAAAGTCAAAGCATCTCTGATACTGCAGAAGAGCTTTCAGAATCTTGGTCTCATAAAACATCATGAATACAAATTTCACACAAAAATATGCAAAAAAGAAAATAATGCTGCCTTTTCCACACAAAATTTCTTTAGTAGAAAAGAGGAATAAGTAACAAGTAATACCACTAAAAATAGAAAAAGAACTCATTTTGATGAGAATATTTAATTTTCAGGGAAAAAGATACTTTTTCAAAAAAATTGGAATAGTCACAATGAAAAATGATACTTGGCAGGGAATGACTGCATTACTGAAAACAAAGAAAATCAGAAATCAAAGGACAAAACTTAGGAGAAAATAAAAATCATGGGAAAAAACAGTTTTGAAATGTGAAGTAAATAAAAGCATGTGAAAGGTTGTTCCCTAAAGTAAATGGAAGAAAAAGAGGGAAATATTTGTAAGTAGAAACTACACAAGAGATGGTAAAGATCTGACAGAGAGGCCCAAGGTTGAAGCTAACTGGAAGACACTTCATGGGTAAATAATTGAGGAACCTGAAAGTGAAATCACCCAACAAAAATACAAAGTCAATATTAATAACTCTTTCAAAACTTTTGGAACTTAAAAATTCTTCATAATTGTCTTTCTAAGGTAATACTAAGGGGCTGGAGACCAAGTTAAGTTGTATAGTCCATGCCTAGCATGGAAAAGACACTGAATTTATACTCTAGCAATGAAAACAAAGAGAGGCAGAGGTGGACACTGGGTCTGAAGATACTGCCGTGATTTAACATATTGAATAGCAAGTGAAATTCTAGGAAAAATCCTGGACTTTGAAAGAATGCTTTCTTCCTCTAGAAAAGAACGAATGACATACATTATAAGGTTTTCTAAAAATCTCCTCAGCCTTTTCAAGAAAAAAACATTTTTGCTAGATGGGAATAGAGGAGCACATTGAAATTTGGAAGGAAAAGTATGGAAACCATTCATATGATACAGGGTAAGGTGGCTTTTAAGTATAAAAGACCTGATATTCATGTCCTCATAGACACGAGGTCTATGAGGTAACACTCTTGGGTAACACTCTTCCCAAGGTCTCTTCCACTTCAACAAACAGACTTGAGTCAACAAAACCTCTAAGATACATTGACATATAGACAGATAGAAACTAATACCTTGGAAGAGAGTGTGTACAATTGAGTTAAAATCGTTGGAATAGGACAGAGGGAGATAAGGTGCTGTTGTCAATAGAGTAACTGCTTTATAATCCATTACATTACATCTGTATTTAGGACGTTTACTTTTAATATGTTTAATTTAGCAGAAAAAAGTTTTTTGAGCAACTGCCACTGTTGTTTAATACAATAATTTCCAAAAATGTATACAATTTGCCCATAATCCATACAATCAAACTAATCATTTACAATTAACATCACTAAACTACAAGCGTTGTTACAAACAGTTCATATTCTATACTATAACATGCAAAATACTATATAATATCATACCAAATAATATATAAAACAATCCTTAGTCAGTACGGCAAATACTGATTAAATTGGGCTACACTACTCCTACCTATAACCTCTTTTTTAGTGTGGTACTGGATGGGGGTTCATTGTGGCATTTACAAAAGTTCTTGCAATATATCAAATATGTCATACTTGAATTCACTCCATCAGCCCTTCTCCTTCACCCCTCCATTCCTGGAATAGTTTCAGCAGATATCCTTTTTCCATTTACGTACATATGTACATACTAAATGCACCATACATATTCACCCTACTTTGCCATTTCCCCACATTCCAGATAGGACCTGTTCCACCCTGTTGTTCTCTGATTGTGTATAAGAAAAGAAGAAGGAAAAAAATTTCATTTTTGGATGTTTAGCATAGATGCACAGAGATTTTCTTTGTGGAACTTCCATATTTATATGTATTATAGCCCAATTTGGTTCTTGCAGAGCTAAGATTAGAGATACACACTCCCACATCTGGTTGGTTTGTTGTTATGGGAGTCTTGCTAACTTTTTTTGTTACTCCTTTTGTGATCCTCCTGATCTTTACCTCCCAAACAGCTGGGATTGAGGTCAGAGCCACTGTACCCAGTCCTCAGAACTTTTAATAATAGAAGAGCACTTAAAAGAGAGCTCAGGAAAAACCAGTTAGCTCTTTTTAGGCTCTCCATGAGTCCATGCATAAGACTAAATTTACATTCTTTTAAATACCAATTTTATTTCTCTATGTGCATAGCACAATTTATTAAATAGATTATTACTTATTGAATTATTTTTATGAGTTTAATTCAAATTGCATATCTTAACTATTTCAGTGATTTAGCATAAAAATCTGCCAGAGTATTTCCTTGGCATTTTATTAATTCTAGCACTTAAAATCTAGGCATTAAAAATCTAGTTGTTAAAAATGAACGACAGGAATGTAAAACAAGGACTTTTGGAGGGTGGGTACCAGTGAGAACTAATATATCTTAACGAAAATGCAAAAAAGTTATGGTTACTGAATTTTATGAAAGATTTTATCACAGTGCAGCATTCCCACTTTTCCCAAAATAGGAATTCTGAGATGCTCTTTATCAGTTTTTACATATTTTGAAGTTAAACATTTAGAACAATGCATGTGTATAAAGTACCACATTACAAATATACATATATATTCCAAACATACATAATCAGTTGTTCAAGCTGGAGGCCTCTAACACTCTCTGTGTACAGTGATATACAATTCCTTGTCCTCTTTGCACCCATTCCATAATTTCCTCATTTAAATAATAGCTAGAGAAAATGCACCCCATCTATATTTATGTAGCATTTGTACGTCATGAATGATATTTACAGTGCAGTTTTTACAGATAATGAATGAACAATTTTATTTACCTTACACATTGGGAAGGAATTAGCAATGATGGATATTTATATTGTAGGATTTTATACCATGAAGGGTTCCTATTCTGATGTAAAAAAAGCACACATTTCCTGTTCACCTTATAATTTTCACTTGTTCCTTCTATCTTGTGGCAGGTGACATTCCTTTACATAACTTGTTTTCATGAGCAGATCATAACCATATATGTGACCAGGTGTCCATTTTTAAGCTAGCATACACATTTTACTTGTTGAAACTTATCTAGAATACTGTGCTTCAAAAGTATAATAATTATATGTTTATGCCCAAAACATTTGCACCCTTCTAAGATTGTTCTTGGCATATATTTTTCCTCATTTAATCAGTAAGTAGCTTGTCATTTAAATACATAGTGATAGAAAAGTTCCTAATTGGCATTAGAGTTGAGAGACAAATAACCTCATACAGGTAATACAAACAGGTTAAGAATCAAAATATGTACTTTGGCAGTTGTGTTTTTAGGGAGAAGTGGCTTTTTATTACTAGATTTTTATTGCTAGATTTCTGCTCATGCTATCTTTTATGTAAGCCAGAACAAAATTTATTTGTTCTAGAAATAATAGGTGATTCAGGAACGGTAGAAGTGAATGCGAGTGGTATTTCAGGTAAAAAATGTAAATTCTTTATTGTCAATGTTAGATTTATTCCTCTTCAATTTGAAATACATAATATTGAGTCATTTAAGTTGTATGGCATGTTCTTTCATATCTTGTTTTCAAAACAAGAATGATAGTGCATGTATTTGGAACTCAGTTTCTGAAATAATACAAGTATATATGATAGCACTAATATAACTTAATATATAAGAGTACTTATAGCAATCTGTTCTTTTTTTGGTAGTTACTGGGGTTTGAACTCAGGGCCTCATACTTACTAGGCAGGAGCACTCTACCACTTGAGCCCTTCTGCCAGACCTCTTCTGGGTATTTTCATGATAGGAATAGTGATTCACTTTGAAAGCTCTATGCAGTATGGATTGTGATGTAATTTGAAAGCTTGATAATGCACTATTGTCAAAGTGGTGTGCTTATATAAGTATTTCATTTAGTCTGAGTGCCACTCTCTGTGCTGAGTTTTTGAGAGCTCATATGTAGCACATAGTTGTTGTAGCATATTGTTTTCATTCCTGTAGAATTTCACTATGGGAAACATGTTGCCAAATAAAAGATATGTTCATATTGGCCATTAAATGGTGTCCCCTCAAATGGTCTGGTTAATAGTTCTCAAAATATTTACATTTTTTCTATGTGACATGGCATAAGCAGTTATAATTATGGTTTTTAGTTTTATTTTATTCTTCAATTTATTTTTGATTCTTCCATCAAGTATATTTCCTTTAAAATATTCCTTATTTATAAACACATTAATGCCTATTAAAGCATGAAACTCCTCAAACTCTCCCTACAGAAGTATCTCTTGGAGTAAATGTGACAGCCTTTCTTGCAATGTAAGTCTTGAGGTAATTTAGGTTGTATGTTTTAAAATTTTTGATATTGGAAAATTGGAGTGAGTCTACCATCATTTTTGTCATGCATTCCCTGTCTTCTTTTCCCTGAAAGGTTTGTTTTATTCAGTAAAGTAGAGGTATGTAACTTATGTAACAGATAGAGAGCGTATTGTACATGTGTTAGTCAACTAAACACACATTTACTTTATACTTTGTGGATTATGCAGAATTTCAGAGATAGCAAAGGTAAATTCCAACCCACTTATCTTTCCACAAGTAAGCATACTCAAATATAGTATTTTTTTGATTCTGGGGCCCTTGTTGTTTAGATATGATTTGACAGTACTTTCCAAAGCTTCAGGATTGAAGAGATGGGACCTTCAAGCTATGAGGCATAGTATAAATCATTAGGATATGGGAACATACCCCTCAGGAGGGACCAGTGATGTTCTTGCAGAGTAAGTTAGTTCTCACAAAAATGAGTTTTTATAAATCATGGCCGCCACACATGCTCAAACACAAGCCCATGTGACTGGTTCCCTTTCATCTGGAGTCAAGGGAACACTCACTGGAGGCCGAACAGGAGGGGATTTCTGATCTTGGACTTTGAACCAGCAAAATGGTGAAATATCTTTTTTCAAACGAAGTGCCCAACATCTGGTACTTTGTGAAAGCAAATATAGAGTCTGACTTGTCCATTCTTTTCCATCTTGGTTACAAGTCACCAGGATGACAGAATTAATCATGGTCTGAACCTGAGGAATGTTTTCTGTTCTCTAATTCTAGGTAGCCTCACAGAAGTAGCAGATTGGTATGTATTCTACAATTACTCACAGTCTGAAGACACAATCTAGATAAGAATTTTGAATTTATTGTCTGGCTTTTCCTGGAGCACTCTCTTGACTTGAGTCACCTGGTGGGAATATAGATAGGGAGTTTAGTAAAAGAAAGTGATTTTCCAAGTAATAAACCCTGGCTATAAGTCTGTAGTCTCTGGAATCAGCTGTGTTCCCTTTAGTGGTATAGGTTTATGTTCATCAGTCTATGACCATGTGTGTTTACTCTAGAAAAATATCTTGATTATGCAGCACAACTTCTAGTGACCACTTTGTTACAACATCAAAATTCATATTTTACCTACATTAACTAATCCAAATGTCATCATGTTCATATGTGGTAGACTTTGTTTCTTTGATTGCTATGCCCCTCCTTAGATGGATCATCACGCAGGGATAAATGACCAAACTTTATAGCTACTAACTGAAGAGCAACCCAAATTTCAGGATATATGACCAAGTTCTCTAACTGCTAAGTGGAAAAGTCAAATGTCTGCCCAGGTGTGTGGTCCTAATTTGATGTTCCAAACTATACCCCAGTTATCACTCCATCACATCATAGTGACTACTGTGTAAGACAGTTCCAGCATCCCAGGATTTATTTGCAGAGATCCCAATGCTATCTATCATATGATAGTATCAGTGGTGGCAAACCCGAGGTGTTATCTATGACATTCACATGGTCATAAGTGTGAAAGGCAAAAAGTCTACACATATTCTGGTCAGATTATAGACTCTGAAGATGGGAGATACTACATAGGACAACCAGGTTGAGCATGTCATATTTGGGTTGCTTCTAAAGACATGTCTCAAATTCCAAGAAGAGTTGATGAAATTCTTTAGTATTTTAGATGACATTATCTCCATGATCCTAAAAAGCTATACAGTTTAGGTATATAGACCACTGGGAACCATGACTCAGTTATTAGCTCATTGTCCTTCTTGGTGTAAGACCTTTTAAAAAGTGATCTAGACATTCACTGATCAGAGTGGTTCCTCTCCTTAATGTACTGTATCAATGTCAACTTGGAAGTGAAAACATAGGGAGCCAATACAGTCAATGGATTTATACATACAACACTGAGAAGTCTGATAACATAATTTCTGAAATTTTACTAATTGCTAGGTTGTAGATATGGAGGGATTTATCTAAGTGGATTTGGAATTCTGTCCAATGCCCCTGCAGGGTTTGACGGTAGAAGAGGAGTTTGTAGAGTAGAATGTGGACTTTGATGGGGAAGGGATGAGCAGACAAGACACAGTACTAGTATAATTACTGTCTTCTGTTATCCAGGTTTAGTCCAGGTTGAACTGACTGAGTTCAATACTCCCCATGATATTGGTGGGCAAAGACACAGTTCATTAAGCCACCAAGCACCAGTCCACTTTTCCTGTCAACTCATGTTGAGGGCTTGTCTTGTCCAGGATTGGTCAAGTGAAAGGAAGTTTATTCTTTGCAAAACCATGACATAGCAGTAGGTATAGTATAACTTGGGGTCTGAGTCATCTTGGGAGACAAACAGGCACTGGTCTCTGTGTTACCACTTGATCATCAGAAGCACTCACTGAGAAGCATCTGACAGTGTGAAGGTAGTGGTGGAAGAAAGCCACATCTCTCAAGCCTCTGGTTGAACTTCCTTTAGAGGAAACTATCATATTTTGGATCAGGGATTGAAATATAGAAGAAAAGAATGATTTAGATTAGGGACATGCCCTGTGTCAGGCATCTCCTCCACAGAGAATTAACTTTATGCTGCTATAAACTTTGGGACATGAATATCTGAAAAAGAAAATAAGGGCAGTTCTTGGATTAAGGCTCCAGGACATGAAACAGACATCTCAGTTGGGCAGACCTCTCTGTTTCTTGGCAACCAAATATATGTGCCTCCCACAGATCATTAGTCAATTATATTAGCTAATTACTGGCCATCTCTAAATAGCAGTTCCTTCTAGAGAAAATAGGAGGTACAACCACTTATCTCCTTCACTCATTGGCGATGATACCATACATCTTCTTTCTCTTTCTTTTGGTATTCCTGGGCTTTGATCTCAGGACCTCTGTTTGCTAGGCAGGCACTCTACAACTTGAGCCACCACCCTAGCCTTCCATATATTCTTCTTGATCGTAAGACATCATATTTGAGTAAAGAATGAAAGGCAAACATCTATTCTCCACTACCCTAGAGGCAGTGAAACATCCTCTCTGTATTCAACCAGTCCTTTTTTGTGGGGAGCAAAGTATGAGAAGTACAGCTATGCCCAATAATATTCAGGCTGAGTTGGCACAGCCCCAGCCACAGAAGGGGGTGGGGGCAAAATGCAGCATGGCTGCTTCTCCTAAGATGTTTACATTCAGACAGTAGTGATGGCAGGTTCCTCCTGTTCTGATATTTACAATGCCACTCCCCCACTCCCCACCCCGAGAACTGTTGCTCCACTTCCTTGTTTGCGACTGTATGCAAAAAACTTGCTGGAGGTAAATGAGGCTCCTGCTGCTGCTGCAGTTGCTGCTGATGGCTGTTGTGCATCTCCATCCCAGCTTTCTTCACCAAGAACTCTAAATCTAGACTTTAAAGAGTTATGCTAAAGAAGAGCTAGAGGAAACATGGGACAGTGCGAGTCAAAGGATATATAGGCTTTAAAACAGCTATGTTAAAGAAAACAAGGGACAGTGCAAGTCTAAGGACTGAGACTTTAAGAGAGATTAGAGGAAAAATGGGATAGTGAGAGTTCATGGACTGAGACTTTAAGAGTTGTGCTAATGTAGCTTTTGGATTTTGTACAGGAACTTGAAAGAAGGAATAGGAAAGAATAGAAAAGAAGTAAATGCTGCTGCTATGTGTCTCCATCTGAGTACCCAGTGCACCTGACCCCAGCTTTCTGCATGTTTGTCTTCTATATTTTGTCCTTCCTGCATCTCCAGTCACCCCAGCTAGGTTTGTAGGACAAGCTTGCACGGGTCATGAGACTTTTTCTTAAGATTTTGCCTCTATTTAATTATTTTTAGACTTGTAATAAAAAAATAGGCCATATCACATGTCTGGCATTGTAGTGCCAAGAACATACAACAGAGGGATTATGTGACTTTACTTGGATTTACGTCCATGTGGGATTTGGACTCAGGTCATCAGGCACCAGCATCCACACTCGATCACTCTTTTTTTCTGACTTTATATACTGTCTCATCTACATTGAAGTTTGCCCATAAGATCCATATGATAGGAATGTTAAGTGACGACTGAACTCCATTATATTCCTAAAGCCCCCTCTGACTGAAATGGCTCTCTTGGAAGCCACTAACCATTACTATCAACAGTTTAAGCTGAGAAATAAACTATTAATTGTGAATTATTAATTGTTAATGTACTATTTATTGTGAATGCACTTCCTAGTAGATTCTCTACTGAAAAGAGTTCAAAAAAAATACTGTGAAGTCAAATCCCAAGTGGAGAAGAATGGTACTCCTTCCTTTCATCTTGGAGCACAGATATCAGAACGTGAAACAACCAAAGATACTGTGAAAATTCAATAATTAGGTTGGGTTATAACAGTAATGCAGACTTTCCTTTGTCCCAACATATAAAGGTAAACTACGAAGGACTCCATTAGTATTCCTAATAAGTGAATATTTTAATTTGCTTAGTCAGGGGTACTACAAGTAAAGAATTTTTAAATGCCCTTTAAAATCAACTGCTTCTCATTTAATTTTATCCAGCATTTTTAGCTAATGTGTATACAATACCCAGTTGTTGATCTTGAGGAAATTAGATATTCTTGTAACTGGTGACAAACTGTCAGTTTTAAGTTTATAGACTTTTTATTGACAAATGTCACTACCTGAAATTAAAGAGCTGCTGCACAACAGAAAAAATGTTCTCTAAATTGAATAGACTGCCCAAGAATGGGAGAAAATCTTTACCAGCTATACATGAGACAATGGTTTTATGACTAGAATATACAGAGAGCTCAAATAACTACACTCCCCAAAATTCAATTACTCAATGATGAAATGGGCAAAAGAACTGAACTGAGCTATCTTAAAGGGAGAATTCTGAAGGCTAAAAACACATGAAGAAATGCTCGACATTCCTCAGCATGAAGGAAATGCAAATCAAAACCACACTAAGATTCCACCTTACTCCTTTTAGAATGGCTACCATGAAGAACACAAATAATAACAAATATTGGTGAGGATGTGAGGAAAGAAGAACCCTCATACACTGTTGGTGGGAATGTAAGTTAGTACAACCACTATGGAAAACAGTTATGAAGGCTTCTCAAAAAACTAAAAGTAGAACTTGCATATGACCCAGCAATACCTCTCTTAGGGATATACCTGAAAGATTGTAAGTCAGGTTACTAAAAAGACACCTGCACACCCATGTTTATTGCAACATTTTTCACAATTGCTAAGCTATAGAAACAGAAAAGATGCCCTACAACTGGTGGAGAGGAAGTATAGAAGAAAATACAGGAAATGCCACAGTGTACCCCTGACCCATTTGTTTGGTTCCATCCCTTCAGACAAGCTTTACAGCCATTTAGGAAAGACTGATGCATGGTCACTGGGGACAGAACTGAAGAGCAGAAAGAGGGTGGTGATAGTTAAGTTTAAAATACCACCAGGCTTACTGTTCTTACTGAGATTCAGCCATTTTTCTTGAATAAATGCTTCCTAAAGGGAATGAACAGAATACTTTGGTTAATTTCCAGATTCCTAAAATACCTAAAATGTATTATTGAAGAGAAAATTTTTGGCAGTACTTGTTCTACTGTGTCACTTTCCTAAAACATACTCTCTCTTCTTCCTCCTCCTCCTCCTTTGCCCTCTTTCTTTTTGGATGTATTTGGGTTTGAACACAGGGCTTAACATTCAATAGGCAGGTGCTCTACCATTTGAGTCATGATTCCAGCCCTTTTTGTTCTGGTTATTTTGAAGATAAAGTCTCGCTTTGTTCAGATCAACCTGAACTGTGAGCCTTTTATTTTATGCTTCCTGCCATCACTGTGATAACACACATGCCCAGCTTTTTTCCATTTAGGTGGGGTCTCATAAACATTTTTTTTGCCTGGACTGGCCCGAAACATCAATCCTCCTGATCTCAGCCTCCCAAGTCATTAGAATTATAGGCATGAGCCACCTGTTTCTGGCTAGAACATTGTCTCTTGAATATTCTTAGATCATAGTCCAAGGCAGATGATTCTTGTGAGTTTGTATTAGATGACATTCAGCAAAAGTTATAGTTCAAATCATTTCATGTGTTTTAGATATCATGTATCTGAGCTTCAAAGCAATCACTATGAGTGAGTGATGGGGCTTAAATATCATTTACAGACTGACTATTCCCTTATTACTTTACATGGCTTTAGTAGAAGGCCAAGGGCACATTTTCTCATTTCGTTTGTGCCCATTATCTAGTTTCTACATCTACTCAAATAGATGCTTTACCAAGAGCTTGATCTATGCTTTTTAGAGCACAATTCACTATCTTATTGTGTAAGCTAAGCTAAACAGTTTGAGAAAATTATGAGCAGCACTACCAATAATTAATATTTACTGTGTATGTTCCTGGATAACCAGGAAGGCCTATGTGAAGAGAAGACATGTAGTGAAAAGGAAGAAGAACCCCCATCCACCAAAATGGTAAGATAACTTTTCTTTGCCTGAAATAGCAATGTTGCTTTTCTGATTTCTTGTTTTTAAGTTGAGTTCAGTGATTAACACATGACAGTGTGCATTACAGATATTAGACTGTCTTTTGGTGGAGTTGAAAAATATGACCTTCCCAACTGACATCTGATACAAAAGTACACTTACAAATGGTAGCATCAAGTTCCAAACTACACACTAGGGGTTGTCTTCCTTGGAAACAATGTCTCCTACTTTGAATAAGTATTTCATAACTCATGACCTAAATGGAGTTTAGAGAAATATCCCAGGAAAAGCTCATGAGTTTTCCCAAGATGTGCCCTACTATTATTTTGGAACCTTTGACCTTGACAGTGTGTCTCCTATCTTTTCAATACTTACGAAAAGAACTAAAATCATGGCCAAACAAGCAACAATATAGTACTCATAGTGACTTTGTCTCTGTAATGGCAGGTGACAACAAAAGAATGCAGAACTGTAAGTAGTCTGGTGTTCCTTCGTAAGGAAAAAAATGTAGATGCAAATATAGGTGTGGCATCCTTAATGATCTCTTCTTGAAGAGTTTGTGGAGATCACAAAAGGAAATTCGATAGTTTCTACTGTAACAGCTAGTAAATCAGATAGAAGTAACAATGATACAAAGAAAAATCTATGATGACTTTAAAATTATTTTGTTTTCCTGACTGAACAGAAATGAAATGGAAAATCTTTATTAATTAAGTTTTCAAAAGTCAATAATTGTTCATGTATCTCTTAATATCTTTTAAAAATGTTTCCTCTTTTCTGAAGATAATGTGAATTTAAACTATAACCTTATACAATTGGAAGCAGTGCTCTGGGTCATGTCTTTTAACTTTATTAGAGTAAGCTCAAAAGGCTCTGTGCACTTGACCTCTATAAATAAGACCAGATCTCAAGGGCAACATCTTCTGGGAGAGTGGTACAAAAACTCCTGTCTGTCCTCACCACATGGAAATGAATGGGAGTGTCCCATAGTCCTGTGAGAAAGACAAACTAAAAGTAGAAATAACTGAGTATTACTAGTTGTTGTATTTTATTATTGTCAAATTAATATTTTTATTAATGGCCAAAATTCATGGATAAACATTGATTTTCAACAAAATGTAAAAATCCTCTGAAGCATGATCCAGTATCAGCGTGATTGAATGCTTGTATGCTGAAATGGTCTTGAAGTGTCAACAAGACACTAGCCGTTTAATGAGTTTCAAACATGTGGGATGCATGATGGGGCTGTTACATTGAACCAGCGTGTATTTAATACCATTTCAAAGCGACTATTTTGTGTTTTTTATGATAACTTTAAGTTGCAAGGCCAAGGCCACTATGTATCATTTCTTTGCTGCTCTTCTCCTTTCCCATCCTTCCTCTACCCAAGAGGAGGGCACAGCAGCAGTTCAGTTCATTGTTGTTCACCACCCACCTCCACACAGTCCAGCCTCATGTCCACACCAAGACATCTCCCTGAGTAACTCATATAATCAATTACCAAAATAATGACAGTTACTCTGTTTCCTCCTAGAACCCCCTCCAGACCTGGATAAAGGCCAAAAGATAGATAAAGTAAGAGCCCCCTTCTGTGTCTTAATCTAGAAATGAACTGCTATTTTCAATCAGATTTAGATATGGAAATCTGAACATGTGAATTTTTCTTGAAAATCATAATTTCAGTAGTGGACTGGAAATTATGAGTGGGAATCTCCTTCCACGTGATACCTGACTCTCTATGACAGGTAAAGTTACCACATCCATTATAAACTGTATGGTAGGAAAATTTCCCTCCACGATTTTCCTCCTTGTATTAAAGATTGTATAATTGAAAACCTTAAATGCACTTGAGAGCTACACTCTGAAGGAAAAGCTCTTGCCCTCCCCTTTGGTATCCTTTGCCATAGTTTTGTGTATATGACCATTGATTGAACCACTGTTCTCTGTATGGTGTTCTAAGTCATCATGTGAAAACTAACCAGCAAAAAGTGTATAGCATGGTCTGAGCTTCATATAGTTTTTTTTCTTTTCTATAATTACAGAACTCTAACAGTATACTGAAGACTATTCGTATTCATTCACATGGTGAGGAAATAACTTGCTGGATTTACTCTAGAGAACACTGATTTCGGGTTCCTGCTGGGAAGACCATGGCTGGACTGTAGTGGTCAATATTTCTACTTGCTGATGATAGTACCAATTCATGTTACTCCAGAAACTGAGGATGTACCTTTGGATTTATTGTTTTATCTGTATGTGGCTTCTTAAGATGCAGTCACAGCTTAAAGGCATAACATGTATGTTTCACTTAACCATATTCATGAACTAATATTGCTGCCGAGAAGTCTGTCTTGAAGGTATCTCCACAGAAATTTTTCAGGAAAAATATGTTCAGAGCATTTTCTGCTAACCACCATAAAAAACTAGTACTGTTTCCACTGCCATGAACTATGACACAGTAATAATTGGCCTCATCCTTAAGATACATCATAGAGAAAGCAAAAGCCCTGAATTTTTTGAGGCATCTTTGGAACCAGAGAAGTGCAAGAGACCCTGGAGCTCTGGTTCTCACTTGGGTCTAATTAGAAGCTCAGGAGATACGTGGGAGAGCTCCCTGGTCTCTACTTGTACCAGAATATTAGAAAGTTACTGACACTGAAGCCACTGCTTAGAGTCAGGTTAGTCTGGCAGATACTCCATGAGATGCAGATAGTGTGGGATACTGAGTCATTATAGGTCAGGATAGAAAAACTTGCAAATTTTTACAAATAGGAGACAAAGTTGGGGTCAGAGCAAAATTTCTCATGGGTCGTAGGTCGGCGTAGTCGATGTCTACCAGGAATGGGGACCTGTTGAAGCCTGTCCTTACATGTGCAGTGAGGAGGAACAAGAAAGCAGACCAAGCTACGGTGGGCAACCTCCTGATTCCTCTTTTGTCCCAACATTGATGCAAAACTCAGCATGTGTTCCCAGGGAAATAAAAGATTGTTTATTCTGAGTCAAATGTGACTGACTATGGCTCAGGAACCCAAATTCAAGTTACTCTAAATGATATATTCCGATGTGAAGAGATTACGTGAACTTTTACAGTCACAAACAGCCATAGTTCATTGTATCTACCAAATACATTGGTAGGGACAATCAGGTAGGTGGGTTACAGATTTCAGAGGTTGTAACATTTTTAGCATTCAGGTTTGTAGAAAATAGTGATATGGTACATTGAACAGTACATTCCAGAAGTTTTACCTAGTAGTCACAAATGTGTTAGGCTAGATACAGAGATTGGTAGCAAATGGCTATTAAGGGAATGAAAGATAGCCTAGGATAATTTGGGCCCTTGATTTGACACAGGCTATCTGTCCACATAATGCAATTCTAGTCACTCAATCAGTCTGATTCTTCTTCCTGATTTCTACTACTCTTGATTCTTATTTGACTTTATTTCGTTTTTAATTTTCTAACTTTTTGAGATGATACCTTAAATTACTTATTTGATATTTCTTTCTCTTGGCCAATATATGCATTTAGGGCAACAAAGTTCATTCTCAGTGTTGCTTTAGCCCATATTCTACAAATGTTTATTGCAACAGCGGAAGAGCACTGACAATAGACAGTGCAATGATATATGCTTACATCTTCCTGTTTATTGTGGTGAGTTGGACAGTAGCTACAAGTGAAGTGATCTGCTTCATTCCCACTGTTATCAAAATGAGAAGTCTGAGCTTCTCTTAATCATTGCCTTTTGAGAGCTTCTCCTCTAGTGTGACGGGTATAACTTTCTTAATGTGTTTCCTAATACTTTCTACTTTTTCTTCTTCAGTGTGATCTAGACATGTGAGTCTGTTTGCTAGTTTTGATATATTTTGAAGTTAAACATTTAGGAAAAAAATGCATATATATATGTATATATATATATTCCACATATATACATTTGTTCAAGGCCGGCAGCCTCTAACACTCTCTGTATACAGTGATATACAGCTTCCTGTCCTTTTTGCACCTATTCATTTATTTCCTCAGTTTAATAATCACTAGGGAAAATGCATCCCCATCTATATTAATGCTGCATTTCTAGGTTATGATTGATATTTTATAGTGCAGTTTTTGTAGATAATGAATGAGCCATTTTGTTATTTGCCTTAGACATTGGGAAGGAATTAGCAATGACAGATATTCATATTGTGGTATTTTATTCCATGAAGGGTTCCTATTCTGATGTAAATAAGGATACCACACGTCTTATTCACCCTACGTTTTTCTCTTACTCCATTTATCTTGTGGCAGGTGACATTCGTTTTCATAGCTTGTTTTCATGAGCAGATCATAAGCAGATACGTGACTATGTATCAATTTATGAGCTAGAATACACAGTTAATTCTATATGCTGAAGTGTATTTAGAATTCTGTGTTTAAGAGTATAAAAATTATATATTTATGCCCAATACATTTAGCCCCTCATAAGACTGTTCTTAAGAAATAGGTTTCTTTTGCTTATTTACTCAGTAAGTAGCTTGTCATTTAAATATATAGTGATAGAAAAATTTATCATTGATGTTAGACTTGAGAGACAAGTAACCCCATACAAACAGATGAGACAAAATATTTACTTTGACAGTTGTATTTTTAGGGAGAAGTGACTTCATAACCAGATTTTTTTGTGTAAACCAAAACAAAATTTGTTCTAAAAATAGTTGGTGATTCAGGAATGGTAGAAGTGAATGGGGGTGGTATTTCAAATCAAGAATGTAAGCTCTTTGTTTTCAAATGTTAGATTTATTCCTTTTCAATTTGAGATTCTCAATATTGAGTAATTTGGGGTGTGTGGCATTTTCTTTCATGTGTTGTTTTCAAAAACAATAATAATGAATGCGCTTGGAATTTAGTTTCTAAAATAATGCTAACACTTAACTTAATATATAAGAATACTTAATAATCTATGTTTTTTCTTTTTTCTTAGTGATTACTGGGGTTTGAACTCAGGGCCTACAACTTGAGCCACTCTACCAGCCCTTTTTTGTGAAGGCTTTTTTTTTTTGAGATAGGGTCTCAAGAACTATCATTCCAAGAATGATCCTCCTGATCTTTGCCTCCTGAGTAACTAGGATTACAAGCATGAGCCACCAGCACCTGGCTATGCTTATTTTTTAAATGTAATAATGTCAGTATTTTCTACTCTTTAATAATTGACTATTTTTATCACAAAATATTAGTGGATATATGCAATTTTACCTTATTCCTTATATTATATCCATATCCTTAATAGAATATGTGCACCACCATTGGCAAAAATCCTGTATAATTAACAATAAGTGTTGAATCTGTGTAGATCTGTGGGGTTGACATAGGCGTGATAGACGTCAAGAAGGTACTGTCAGTTCTGCTGAACTTCAAAACAATTTTAATCGTTTAGTCATAGCATTTATTTAGTGTTTATCCCATCAGAAATAGATCATTTCATATTGCTTAATGTGCTATTACTTGGGAAGTCAAAATCTCTATTCCTCATTTCTCTCCTGTTCTTTCCTTTGTCTTCTTTTTGGACCTTCATGGAGGATCATCCAATAGCAGCCCAACCCATGCTTGTTAATCATCTATAACCACTCAGTTGTATGGACCTTTGTCATATCAAGTTAAATTCCCTGAGTAATTAATGAGCAGCGTCTTCAATGACCTGACATTTATTTTTTGTCCTTCTAGTGTTTCCTCAAGAGGAACCCAAGGAGGACAAGTCGCAAGAGGCTAAGCCTCAGGAGCCCAACCCAGAGTGGGTGATGGTAGGATAGCTTTCCTTCACCTAAAATGCAAATGTTACTTTCACAGTTTCTTGATTTTTTTTATTGACATCATAAATGAAAAATAAAACTGATCACACACATTGATTGAAAATGTTAGAGTGTTAGGAGGAGAAAATGGTAACTTAGAGTTACCTGAATTGTGAGGTCATATGAAATTGGTAATGCTAGGTTGTACACAGCAGGCATGGGGCCTTTTCTTCTGGAGCAAGTGCTCTTGTTTGAGTTAAGAGTTTTGGCAGGCACCAGTTGTTCACACCTGTAATCCTAACTACTCAGAAGGCAGAGATCTGAAGAGTCATGGTTCAAAGCCAGCCTGGGCCAATAGTTCATGAGACCCTATCTCGAAAAAAAAAAAGCCTTCACAAAAAAGTCTGGTGAAGTGGCTCAACGTGTAGGCCTTGCGTTCAAACCCCAATACCACACAAAAAAAGAGTTTTGTGATTTTCACTGAAATGTTTACAGACATATCATCCATGTAAACCTTTTACTTTAATGTAGGAGTCTTGTTTTGATTCTGGGGCCCTTGTTAGGATGTGGTTTTACTGTATTTCCTAAAGTTTCAGGTAGAGCAAGCTTCATACACCAAGTGTTAGTGTTGAGGAGATGTGACCTTTGAGCTATGAGGCTTAGTATAAGTGATTAGGATATGGGGACATACTTCTTATAAGGGACTAGGGATGCTCTTGCAGAGTAAGTTAGTTCTCACAAGAGTGGGTTGCTATAAAACATGGCTATCATGCATGCTTGAATCCTAAGCCATGTGACTTGATCCCTTTCATTTAGGGTCAGGAGAACACTCACTAGAGGCCAAATGGGGATTTCTGATCTTGGACTTTGAACCAGAAAAATGGTGAAATATCTGTTTTCAAATAAGAGTCTTTGACTTGGCCACTCTTTCCCATATTGGTTATACAAGTCACCAGGAGAAAAGACTTAGCCATGATCTGGACCACAAGAATGTTTTCTCTAATTGCAGGTAACCTCACAGAAGTGGGTTGGTACGTATTATAGAATTACTCACAGTCTGAAGACACAACCTAGATAAGAATTTTGGATATATTGTCTGGTTTTTCCTGGAGCACCTTCTTGACTTGAGCCATCTGCTGGGAATGAGAATTAGGAATTTAGTAAAAGAAAGTGATTTTCTAAGTAACAAATCCTGGTCATGGGTCTGTAGTCTCTGGAATCAGCTGTGTTCCCTTTAGCTGGTATATTTGTTTTCATCAGAGTGTACCCACGTGTGTTTCCCCTAGAAAAATATCTTAATTACACAGCGCAGTTTCCAGTGAATACTTTCTTGATAAAAAAAATCAGAATACATATTTTACCTACGTTAACTCATTCAAATATCATCACAGTAATATGTGGTAGATTTTGTTTCTTTGATTACTATGCTCCTCCTTAGATGAATAAACCATCATACAGAAATAAATAACCAATCTTTCTAGCTACTAATTGAAGAGCAAACCAAGAGTCAGGGATAAATGACCAAGCTCTCTAACTGCTAAGTCAAATGTGTGCCCAGCAGTGTGCTCCTAAATTGATGCTCTAAACTACACTCCACTTATCACTCCATCAGATCATAGTGACTACTATGTAAGAGAGTTACAGCATCTAAGAATTTATTTGCAGAGATCCCAACACTATCCATGATATAGTAGTATAAATGGTAGAAATCCAAGTATCATCTATGACATTCACATGATCATGAGTGTCAACAGACAGTAAGTCTGCCCATAGTCTGGTCAGATCATAGACTCTGAAAATGGGAGATACTACATAGGACAACCAGGTTGAGCATGTCATATTTGGGTTGTTTCTAAATACAAGTCTCAAATTCCAGGGAGGATTGGTGAAATGCTTTAGTATAACACCATGATCCTAAAGAGCTACACAGTTGAGGTATATTGACCACTGAGAATCACCACTTGTTTATTAACTTATTGTCATTCATGGTGTAAGACCCTTTTTAAAAGTGAGCTAGACATTCTATGATCAGAGTGGTTCCTCTCCTTAATGGACTATCTCAGTGTCAGCTTGGAAATGAAAGCATAGGGAGCCATTACACTCAATTGTTTTATACATATAGCATTGATAAGTCTGATTAGATAACATAATTTCTGAAATTTTAGTAATTGTTAGTTTATAGCCATGAAGAGATTTATTTAAGTGGAGTTGGGACTCTGTTCTCCACTGCTGCAGGGTCTGAAAGTAGAAGAGGAGTTTGTAGAGTAGAAACTGAACTTTGATGGGGAAAGAATGAGCAGGGAAGATACACACTCAATGCTAGTATAGTCACTGCCTTCTTTCAGCCAGGCTTTGCCCAGGTTGAACTCACTGAGGTCAGTAGTCCCCATGACAGTGGTTGGCACAGACACAGTTCATTAAGCCACCAAGCACCAGACCACATTTCCTGTGAACTCATATCAAAGGCTTATCTTATCCAGGGTTGGTCAAGTGAAAGGAAGTTTATTCTTTGCAAAACCATCACACAGCACTTGGTTTAGTATAACTTGGAGGCTGAGTCATCTTGGGAGACAAACAGGCATTGGTCTCTGTATTACCACTTGATCATCAGAAGCACTCACTGAGAGGCAGCTGACAGTGTGAAGGTAGTGATAGGAGAAAGCCACAATTTCCAAGCCCCTGGTTGAACTTTCTTTAGAGGAAACTCTCATATTTTGGGTCAGGGATTGAAATATAGAGGAAAAGAATGGATTATATTAGGGACATGCACTGTCTCAGGCATCTCTTCCACAAAGAATTAACTTTGTGCTCCTATCAACTTTGGGACATGACTATTTGCAAAACAAATGAGGGGAGTTTTTGGATCAAGGCTTCATGATATGATGTAGAGGTCTCAGTTATGCAGAGATCTCTGTCCCCAGGTAACCAAATATATGTCCCCTCCCAGGTCATCAGTCAATTACCTTGGCTAATTACTGGACATCTCTAAATATCAATACCTTCCAGAGAAAAATAGGAGGTACATCCCCTTATCTTCCTACTTCATTGGAGATGATACCATATATTCTCTTTTTCTTTCTTTTAGTGATACTGGGCTTTGAACCCAGTCCCTCATGCTTCCTAGGTACATACTCTGCCATTTGAGCCACTATGCTAGCCTTCCATATATTATTCATAATTGTAAGACATCATATTTGAGTAAAGACTGAAAAGTAAACATCCATTCTCCACTACTCTACAGACACCCAAACACCCTCTCTGGGTTCAGCCAGTCCTTTTTCTTAAGGTTTTGCCTTCATTTAATTACTTGTAGACTTGTAACATATAAAAATAGGTCACTTTACATTTCCAGCAGTATAGTGCCAAGAACTTACAACAGAGGGATTATGTGACTTTACTTGGTTTGACGTGTGTCTTAGTAGGATTTGAACTCTGGTCAACAGGCACCAGCACCCATACTCAGTCACTGATTTCTTCTGACTTTATATACTGCCTCATCTACATTAATGCATTGCCCATAAGATCCATATGATAGGAGTGTTAAGTGCACACTGAACTTCATGGTCTTCCTAATGACCCCTCTGACTGAAATGGCTTTCTTGGAAGCCAGTAAACATTGTATCAAAAGTCTAAACTTGTAATAAACTATTGTTAATTGTGAGTTATTAATTATTAATGTAGTATGTAAATGTGTTTTCCAATAGATTCTCTTCTGAAACCATTTAAAAAACTTCATATTAAGTCATCCAACAGAATATTCATCCTTCCTTCTATCCCAGAGATCTGGGAACATGAAACAACTAAAGGTACTATGGAACACAATTAACTTCATGGTCTTCCTAAAGCCCCCTCTGACTGAAATGGCTCTCTTGGAAGCCAGTAAACATTAGTATCAAAAGTCTAAACTTGTAATAAATTATTATTGTGAGTTATAATTATTAATGTACTATGTAAATGTGTTTTCCAATAGGTTCTCTTCTGAAACCATTTTAAAAACTTTGTATCAAGTCATCCAACAGAATAGCCATCCTTCCTTTCATCCCAGAGACCTCGGAACGTGAAACAACTAAAGGTACTGTGGAAACTCAACAATTAGGTTGTATTAGGAACAGTAATTTTAGAATTTCCTTTGTCCCAATATGTAAAAGTGAACTATGACGTATTCCATCAGTATTTTTAATAATTGAAATTGTTAATTTACTTAGTCAGTAGTACTACAAGTGAAGAATTTGCAAATGCCTTTTAAAATCAACTTTTTTTCTCATTTAATTTTAGACAGCATTTTCAGCTAATGTCTATACATTACCCAATTGTTGAATGTGAGCAAATTAGACATTCTTGTAACTGTGGTGCCAGACCATCAATTTTAAGTTTATAGACTCTTAACAAATGGCACTACATGAAATTAAAAAGCTTCTTCACAACAAAAGATGTGGTGTCTGAATTGAAGAGGCTGCCCACAGAATGGGAGAAAATCTTTACCAGCTATACATCAGATAAGGGTTTGATAACCAGGATATACTGGGAACTCAAAAAACTAACGTCCCCAAAATCCAATGACCCAAGGAAGAAATGGGCAAAAGAACTGAACAGAGCTTTCTCAAAGGAAGAAATCCAAAGGCTAAAAACACCTGAAGAAATGCTCAACATTCCTGGCCATAAAGGAAATGCAAATTAAAATCATGTTAAGATTCCACCTCACTCCTGGTAGAATGGCTACCATCAAGAACACAAACAGTGTTGGTAAGGGTGTGAGGAAAAAGAAATCTTCATACACTGTTTGTGGGAATGTAAATTAGTACAACCACCATGGAAAACAGTATGGAGGTTCATTAGAAAACTAAAAATAGAACTGCAATACCTCTCTTGGGGATATACCCAAAGGAATGTAACTCAGGTTACAACAAAGGCACCTGCATAGCCATATTTATTACAGCATTATTCACAATAGCTAAGCTGTGTAAACAGCCAAGATGCCCTAAAACCGGTGGAGAGGAAGCAAAGAGGAAAATACAGGAAATGCCACAATGTACCCCAGATCCATTTGTTTGGTTCCAGACCTTCAGACCAGCTTTACAGCCATTTGGGGAAGACTGATGCATGGTCATTGGTGACAGAACAAGAGAGTGGAAGGTCATGATAGCTTAGATTAAAATGTCACAAAGCTTGCTATTCTTACTGCCATTTTCCTTGAATAAATACTGCCTAAATAGAATAAACAGAAAGTTTTGGTTAATTTCCAGACATCTAAAAAATCTCAATATAGGGTTGAGAAGAAAATTTTTGGCAGTATTTATTCTGCCATGTCACTTTCCCAAACCATATTGTCTTGCTCCTCCTCTTCCTCCTTCTCTGCTTCTTCCTCCTTCTCTTCCTTTTTTGGATGTATTGGGCTTTGAATGAAGGGCTTCACACTTCATAGGCAAGTGCTCTACCATTTGAGTCATGACTCCAGTCCTTTTCTTGCTCTGGTTATTTCGAAGACAGGTCTTGCTTTTTTCTTAGACCAACTTGAACTGTGAGCCTCCTATTTTATGCTTCCTGCCATCACTGTGATGACACACATTCCCAGCATTTTCCACTGAGACAGGGTCTCACAAACATTTTTTTTTGGCCTGGACTGGCCTGGAACAACAATCTTCCTGATCTCAGCCTCCCAAGTAGTTAAAATTACAGACATGAGCCACCTGCTCTTGCCTAGAACATTGTCTTTGAATATTCTTAGATCACAGTACAAAGGTAGATTATACTTGAGAGTTGTATTAGATGCCACTCAGTGAAAGTTATAACTCAGATTCTTTCATGTGCTTTAGAACATGAAAGCTCAGTGTGTATCTGAGCTTCAGTGCAATCATATGAGTGAGTGATGGGATTTCAGTACCATTTACAGACTGCTATTCTGTTACCTTACATTGCCATTAGCAGAGGGCCAAGGGCATATTTTCTCATTTCTTTCCTGCCCATTACTTAGTTTCTACTTCCACTGAGGAGGATGCTCTAGCAGGAGCTTGATTGATGCTTTTTAAAGCACAGTTCACTATCTGGTTGTATAAACTAAGCTAAGCAGTTTGAATAAATTATGAGCAGCCCCACCAATGATTAGCATTTACTGTGTCTGTTCCTAGATAACGAGAAAGACAAAACATCCAAAGACAAAACAGATAACGAAAGGGAAGAAAAGTCCCCATCCACCCTAATGGTAAGGTAACCTTTCTTTGCCTGAAAGAATTGTGGCTTTGTTCATTTCTTGTTTTTAAGTTGAGTTCAGCCATTAAAACATTACAGTGTACATTATAGATATTAGATTGTCTTTTAGAGGGGTGGAAGAATAGATGCTTCCCATCTGATATCTGATGTAAAAGGATATTTGCAAATGGCAACATCAGATTATAAACTGCATGCTAGGGGTTGTTCCCTTGGAAACAGTGTCTCCTCCATGGATTAAGTATTTCATAATTGATGACCTAAAAGGAGTTAAGAGAAACATCCCCAGGAAAAGCTCATGCGTTTTCCAAAGATGTGCTGCACTCGTTTTCATAACCTTTGACCTTCCCAGTGTTTCTCCTATCTTTTCAATACTCATGAAGAAAACCAAAACCATGTGCAAACAAGTAACAGTGTAGTCCTCATAATGACTTTGTTTGTGTAATTGCAGGTGACTTCAAAAGACTTTGAAACTGGTAAGTATTCTGGAATTCCTTGATGAGGAAAAAAATCCAGATGCTAATATAAGTGTGACACCTTTAATGGCTTCTCATTGAAGAGCTGCTCTGACTCTAGGTTTCTGGAGAAGGATAGTATAAGGATAATACAAGTGTTGGAATAAGTTGATTGGGTAAAAACTTATGGTCAAGTTTCTTCAGTTCCTGGAAGCAGTTGCGCTGCTCCCATTCAGTTTATGCTGGGCTTTGTGTGATTTTATGTTTTGTGATTTTGAATGTATGTGTGACTGTTTGTGTGTGCGTGTGGTTTATATGTTTTCTCAGGAAATATTTCCATGTTACACAGCAAAATTGCCATCAATAATTTCCTAAAACATAAAATCCATCACAAACACACACTTTATGTACACTAACTCAACCAATCCTCACTGAAATGGTACCCGGAGTTTGGTTTGGTATTCCCACTGCTCCAGGTGGAGAAACTAAAATACCAAAAGGAATGACATGAACTCTCAAATTTGTGTGTGAAAAGTCAAAAAAAAAAGTAAAAGCACAAACACAATGCTGATACTCTCAGCTACTGAAATCAATTTAGGATTTAGTCATGGGGACATTGGCCTCAGTAAAGAGAGCTCCACATTCCAGTACAAGTCTTGAAGGTAGCAGGAAAAAAAGGTTGACAACTTCAAGGGAAACTTCAATGTGAAAATCTACAAAGTGACAATAAGACATTTATATCCTTGTGTTGGACGCATTTGGATAAAACCTAACTGCAGTTTTTTCTCTTCCTCTCTCATTTTTATTAGTGTATATTAATTGTACGAAATGGTTTCATTGTGATCTTTCCATGCATGCATATAATGTATTTTGGTGTAATCAAACTCCATAACTCTTTATTAATCTCCACCTTTCAAACAATATTTAATGGGTTCATTATTCTATTTTCATGAAGGTCTATGAAGTACTTCTGTCATATTCACTTTCACCCTGCCTCTCAGGCTGGTTACCACCCCTCAAATACTATTCCTGCTCTATACTCTTGTCTTTTTTTTTCACATGTAGATGCAACATGAGAGAGAACATGTGCTAATCTGTCTTTCTCAGACTGACATATTTCACTTAGCATGTTTCTTTCTGGTTCCATCCATTTCTCTCCAAATTATAATATTTTTATCTATTTATCAGTTGATGGAAGCCTAGACTAATTCCTTTGTTTGGCTATTGTAAACGTTACTGCAACAAACATATTTGTCCAGGCATCATGATTATGCTGATTTAATTCCTTCAGATATGTGAAAATGAGTGGTACAGCAAGGTCATGTGGTAGTTCTATTTTTAATTTTTTGAGAAACCTACATATTGACTTGTAGTGACTGCACTAATTTGCCTTCCTACCAGTAGTGTATAAGGGTCCTTTTCTTTTCATCCTCACCAGCATTTGTTGTTTGATTTCTTGGTGATAGCCATTCTGACTGGGGTGAGATGGAATCTCAGTATATTTACATTTGCATCTCCTATATGTCTAAGAATGTTAAACATTTCTTCATGTATTTGTTGGCCATTAGTATTTTATCATTTGAGAATTGTTCATTTAATTCATTTTCCCCGTTTTAAACTGGATTATTTTGATATTTAGGTGCTTGATTTTTGGAGTGCTTATATATTCTGGAATTAGGTTTTTTTCCATTTTGTATGTCATCACTTTATTCTGATAATTGTTTCCTTTGATGTGCATAAGCTTTTTAAATTGATATAATCCCATTTGTCAAATCTTATTCTTACTTCCTGAACAATTGGAGTCCTATTAAGAAAGGTCCATTCCTTTGCCTTTGTCTTCAGGGTTCTTTGTGTCATTTTGTTCTAGTGGTTTCAAACTGTCACACCATACATTCAGATGTTGATTTGTGTTGCCTTAGTGTTTATACAGGGTGATAGAAAAGGGTTTAGTTTAAGTCTTCTGCCTGTGAATAGTTATCCATACACCATTTGTTGAAGAGGCCATTTTTTTAATGTGTGTTTTTGGCAACTTTGTCAAAAATCAGTTGGTTGTAGCTATGTGGGCTCATTTCTGGATCTTCTATTCTATTCCATTGTTCTACCTGATTGCTTTTGTGCCAGTATCATGCTGTTTTATTACTATGACTCTATAGCATAATTTCAAGTCATGTACTATCCACAACTCCAGCACTGTTCTTTTTGCTCAGGACTGCTTTTGTTATTTAAGGAATTCTGTCCTTGTGTATGAATTTTAGGACTAATTTTTATTTTTGTGAAAAATGCCATTGGGATTTTGATGGGGATTACAGTTGATCATTGATAGTAGTGTAAGTATTTTCACAATAGTAATTCTACTAATCCATGAAAATGGGAAGTCTTCCCTTCTAAGTGTCTTCAGTTTCTTTATTTAAGGGTTTATAATTTTCACTGTAAAACTCTTTCACCTCCTTTGTTATGTTTATTCCTAGGTATTTAGTTTTTTGAGACTATTGTGAATGACATTGTTTTCCCAATACCGTTCTCAGTCTGTTCATTATTGATATATAGAAAAGCTACTACTTTTGTATGTTGGATTTGTATCCTTTTACTTTGCCAATGTGTTTTGCAGATACAAGTTTTCTGGTGGTCTCTTTAGGGACTTGTAAGCAAAGAATGATCATCTCATCCACAACTAGGATTAATATAATTTCTTTCATTTGTATTTCTTACTTCTCCCTTTTTTCTTTCTCTTTTCTTATTGTTCTAAGAGTTATAGCACTATATTGAATAAGAGTGGAGATGGTGTCTCATTCCTGACTTAAGAGGAAATGGTTTCAGTTTTTCCTTATTTAGGACACTGTTAGTGACATGTTTATCATATACAGACTGCATTATGTTGAAGTACCTTCCTTATATTCCTAATTTCTTCAGGGCTTGTATTATGGCAAGATTTTGAATTTTATCAAAGGCTTTTTGTGTATGTACTTGCAATGATCATTGATTTTGTTATTTATTCTGTATACATCCTCTATTATTATAGGGGTTTGCATATATTGATCCATCCCCATATTCCCAAAATGAAGTCAACTTCATTATGTTGTATGATCTTGGTCTATCATTATCTTTCTTGTTTTGTTCATAGCTACTTTTGGCATCTGGATAATACTGGCTTCATAGAAAAAGTTTGGTAGGGAGAGGTGGGCCCAGTTGGTCAGCTGGTCTCACTGACGCTCTTTCTCAGTGTCACTATGAGTCCTGTTCAGCTGCCCTCATTTCCCTAGTCAGCTAGCAGGTATGTGTGTGAGGGGCCCAATTAGTTAGCCCTTTTATCTGCCTGAAAAAGCTGAGTTCCCAAACCTGAGTGACAAAACTTTCCTTTTTTTCAAACTCTTTCACCTGAGAAAACCTATACCTGATGTCTGAAGCACTTCTTACAACTGTGAACACCATGGTCTGCTCTAGGCTCTGTGACTCCTGAAGCCAGGTCCAATACATCGATTCAGTCTTTGCAATAACCCTGGTGGGAGGCATCACTGCTTCTATGGGAAGAGCATGAATCAAGGCCTGTATGGGGATAATTGGCTTGGTGAAGAACTAGAAACCTCACCATGAACATCCAAGCCCCAAGTGTGTAGGTAACAGGAATGGTGGAAAAGGACAATGAGAACCAGACCTGAGCAGGCAGGTTTATATCCCACATCCCCGTTTGTCTCTGTCATGATTGTGTGCTAGCTCTCCTCACTGACATGGTTTGGACACAATAATAACCTTTTCTGGGCTGCATTGATTGTCAGGTTGGATGGGTACCCTAAGTTGGTACCCAGGAATTTGATCAAACATTATTCTGGATATTTCTGTGGGTGTGATTTTTTGATAGTGGCCTTTGAGAAAATGCACAATGGGTCTCATCCAGTTAACTTAAGAGCTCCCCTAAACAAGAGGGGATTCTTTTCTTTATTGTTGCACTGGGTGGGAATTCTTTGAGGCATTTAGAAATTATTACAATATACCAACTATATCATACTTGAATTCACCTCCTTCACCATTCTATTTTATCCCTCCTACTCCTGGAATAGTTTCAACAGGTATCATTTTTCCATTTGCATACATGTGTACACAGTGTTTGCCCCATATTCACCCTCCTACATCCTTTCCCTACCTACTCCCCTTCCCACTGCTACCAAACCCACAGGCAGGACTTGTTCTATCTCCTGTTCTCTGATTTTGTAAAGAAAAAAATGACATTTTTGCTTGTTAAGGTAGCTGCACAGGGAGTTTAGCTTTGGCACGTCCATGTATTTATGTATTGTATCCCAAACTGATTCATTTCCCAATAGTAGGTTCTGTCAGCAGATGACAGAACTTGAACTTGAAGTTGATAGAACAATAATGAAGCCATTTTATAAATTGGTGGCCATTTTATCCTCAGGCTTCACTTCTTGGAAAATGGATCCATTCCCAATGATAGCCCCTACCTTTGACAAAAATTCCCATGCTCCAATACAAGCTCCGCTCCTGTCGGAGACTCCTGTGCACGCACCAACTTCTTTACCCTCCCTCTTGTATAAAAGGTCACGCCTGGCCCAGAGTCAGCCCTTTCTTGTGCCATCTTTCTCCCATCAGTCAGGCAGCTCATGCCTGTCAGTAAACCTTGCTCTTGGATGTGAAACTTTTCTCATGAGCTTTCTTTGTGAGCGGCGTTTTTCCTAACAGAAGTCAGATCATACATAGAGCAACAAGGTTCAATGCAGCTCTAGACAGCAGCCTTGTAAAAAGGTTTTCAAAGTAAAGAATGAAATTTTGTCATTTGCAAGAAAATGGATGGAACTGCAGGTCATCATGTTAAGTAAGCTGGGTCCAGAGAGACAAAGATCACATAGTGAAGTGTAGACGATCTATTAAGTGTTAAAATGGTAACATGATTTTTCTTTGCTTGAAATAGAAATGTTGCTTTCTTGATTTCCTGCATTAAAATTGATTATCTACTAAAATATGGCATTACACATTATAGATATTAGATTATGTTTTCTGGAGTGGTGGAAGTATAGACCCATACCAACTGACATCTGTTGCAGACAGACATTTACACTTGGCAGCATCAACTGACAAACTGTATGCTAGGGGTTGTCTTCTTCTTGGAAACACTGTCTCTTCCTTAGATTACGCATTTCATAATTGATGACCTGGATGGATTTGAGAGATACATTCCCCCAGGTAAAGCTCATGAGTTTTCCCAATATGTTCTCTATTCTTCTTTTGGGTACCTTTCACTTTACCAGTGCTTTTCATATCTTTTCAATACTCAGAAGGAGAACTCCACACAGGACAAAGTATGTTGATAGGCACATGGGTTGGTCAGCGTTATAGAGAACACTTTTATCTATGGAGTACCATCATTCACAGGTGACATCTATAACCCAGAGTCCTGAACAATGACGTGGACTTTGAGTTCAACCCCAATAGCATCTGATTCCCCAAGGACCTTTGTGTAAAGTCCAGGAGTAGACCCCAAGATAGCTCCATCACTGGCTAGTAATATTACTCTGTTTTCTTCCTGAAATGATTCTGGGAAGGTGCAGACTTAGAAATTAACTGGTGCCTCTTTACACAGTTCTGTAATAGATCTGGCAGAAACTCACTGGCCTTTACTCCCTAATTCTTCCCCTAATCTTTTAAGGACCATCTATTTTATTTTATTATAAATTTTTATTAGGATATATTCATTGCATGAGGGGGATTCAAAGTGATTAGTCTTACATTGTACATTATTTACATTTCCCCCATCATCTCTCCTTCTTAGCCCCCTCTCCACCCCACTTAAAGGAATTGCAAGAGGTTTTCTTTAGTTCTGTTTCATATATGTATATGAAGTCCATCAACCATATTCTGTCCCCATACTCTCCTTCTTTCACTCTCCTACCCAACTAGTACCCTGTACACGCACACACACACACACTGTGGCTGTTTTACAGTACTGGTTTCATTATTAATATTTAAATTGATGTTCAAAAGGGTACCTTATTGTATAAGAACCACCCATTTTAAGTGGTCATCTTAATTCTAAAGTGAATCAGAACACATTATTCATTTTCCTTTGGTTTTCTACGATTAACCTGACATAACCCCATCTTCTGTGAAGGTAATTCTTGTGTCTTCTCTCATGAAATGTTTCTGAGGACATCAGAACAAGTCCCCTGCAGGGAATGGCACTCTAATTGTTCCTCCCCTGGAGGTACAATCTGCAGGCTATGCAAGTGAGGGTTTAGTGATGCAAGTGAAGGTATTGTGGAAATGCAATAACTAGTTTGAGTCAGGAGCAATAATTATAGATTGCCTATGTCTCACCTTCCAGGTGACAATGACTCTAGAGAACAACTTCTCCAGAACCCCTGAAGAATAAGGACTGAGTTAATGAACAACTAGGCCACATTTGTGACTGGGACTGTTTTTTATGCATACCTTTTGTAATTCAATGTCTATATAAAGCTAAACCTCACATCTATTCCAAGAAGATGGCTGAAGATTGGCTTAGGGCTTACTTTGCCTCTTCCCTCATCATGTCCCAAACTGTGTACTAAATCTTTCTCTGCCATTCACCACATCTTGTTTTTTGGCTTAGAAAGGGGAGTGAATGAACCTGATAAGTGTAAGACCAGGGGTTTGGGCCTGGGTTCCAAAAGTCTGGTTTCATTTTCTCAAACAGAAGATTGTTACTGCTCTGAGTATGTGTTGCATGATTGAATCTAAATCTGTTACTGCTCATGGCAAGTTTATCAAGTGAATATGTTTTTCCATCAGGATATGAAGTGTTCCTGAGAAACACCATTCTACAGTTCTCTTATGTTTGTCTTTCCAGGATGCAAAGATAATTTTGTTGCCGGGGGGAGATGTTGTCCTCAAAGAATGATTTGGGAAGTAGTCTCCCATTCATTTTTCCCAAATCATTTTTGGAAGAGTTTGTGAAAATTCAGTTTATTTATTCCTTAAGTGCTGGACAAAATTCACCACTGTTTTTATCTGGGCCTGGGTTTCTCTCTCAATCTCTCTCCCTCTCTCTTTCTCTCAGAGTTTACTGGGACTCAAACGTAGAGCCTCACTCTTGCTAGGCAAACTGCTCCTCCAACCCCCAGTTTTCTTAATAGAAAGGACTTTTAACTGCAGTTTCTACAACATTGATGTCTTTAATAGACAAATGGCTATTTGGGTATTCTATTTCTTTTGAGTGAGTTTTGGTAACTTATTTTGATAGAATTTGCAAATTTCATCATGCTGAACTTATTACTATCCTCTTGTATCTGCAGGGTCTTCAGTGTGAGTCACCTCTATCACACCATATATTTTTCCCCAATCAATTCCTGTTGGAAATCAATCAGTTTCATTGATTTTCACAAAGACCATTTCTTATTCACTGTTTTTTCTTTGATACCCACTTTACTGTTTATCATTCTTTTTATACTTCTTACTTTGAATTTAATTTGCTCTTCTTCTAGTTTTCTAAAGTGTAAACAAAGATCACTGATTTGAGGCTTTTCTGCTTTTCTCTTTGTTTATTGGCAGTGCTGAGTTTGAACTCATGCTTACTAGGCAAGGTCTAATACTTGAACCACACTTCCAGCCCTTTTTGCTTTAGTTATTTTTCAGATAGGGTCTCACATTTTTGCACAGGCTTGGCTCAGACCACAGTTCATCCAACTATGCCTCTATGAGCAACGGGAATTACAAGCTCATACCACACATGGCTTGTATTGAGATGGGATAGTGTGAACTTCCCACCACCCCTAGCTTCAAACCTGCATCCTTCTGATTTCCACCTCCAAAATGACTGGAAATACAGGAATATACTACCACACCATGTGTAAAATGAGCCTTTTTTGCTTTGCAATTCTGGGATTTGAACTCATGGCATTGATCTTGTTAGGCAAATGGTTTACTAGCAAAGCCACACCTCCAGCAAAAGTGCATTTCTTTTTTTGGGTTTATTTTAGTGGTATTGATGTTTGAATTTGGGGCTTCATGTTTTCTAGACAAGCACTCTACTACTTGAGCCACTCCACCACCCCTGTTGTGTGTGTGTGTGTGTGTGTGTGTGTGTGTTATTAGGGTTAGAACTAAGGTTATTAGGTGCTCTGCAACCTGAGCCACCCCCCATTCTGCCTTTCTGTTGTTGTAATTGTTAATGGTATATACTGCTTTAATGACAACTCATAAATTCTGCATTATTTACTATTTTCATATGCTTCTAATACCCCTTCTCTGACCTATGAGTGAAGTGGGTTTCCATTTGAATATTTTCAAGGATCTTTTTGTTCTTTTTTTGTAACTGAATGTCATTATAGCCAGAGGATATACTACGTGTAATTAACACTTTTGTGTTTTTAATGAACCATAATGTGACTTATCTTCACAAATGCTCTGTGTGTACTTGAGAAAAATTTGATTTCTGATGTTTCAGGGTGGAATGTTTTATAGTTGGCTATCAGGTCATGTTGGTTGATACTGCTGCTCACGTCTACTGTATTATTTTTGTGTGTGTGGATTTTTTTCTCTCTGCTCTATTCTTGCTGTTTTTCTTCTTATTCGTTTTATGAATTTTCACCACAAAAGGAGTGTTAAAATCTCTGATAATTGTACATTTGTCTACTTCTCCCCACAGCTAGTTAGCTTTTCCCTTATGCATTTTAAAGCTTTTCAGATTATGAACATGCAACTAGCATTGAGTGAGTTATTAAACCAATGCTTGAACCCATCAGTTACGATATTTTTTACTGCTGGGTTTCTTTTTGGCATTTTTACTAAGCTACTGGGTTATTTTTTATACTCATACTCTATAATCCCCCTTATTTATGTGTAAAATATACTTTATATTGCTTTTATATTATCTTTGTCTTTGTAGATATGGTTCTTCTACCCACCATTTCTACAGGCTTTGGTCTGTTTTATATGTTGCGATCCTTTATTTTTTTGGCAGCCCTATAGTTAGAACTCAGGGCTTTGAGCTTGCTAGGTCAGTGCTCTACCACTTGAACCTTGTACCCAGGCTTTGTTTTCTTTAGTTATTTTTCAGGTAGCATCTTGAATTTTTGCCTTGGGAATCCTCTAACCTATGCCTCCCATGTAATGAAATCACAGACACACACCATCCCTCCAGGTTTATCGATTGAGGTTGGGTTTCCAGAGATGTTTCCCTGGACTGGCCTCAAACTACTAGGTGACAGGCATGACCCACTGTGCCTCGATGTGTTGTGATCTCTTAATTAGGAACTTATTCCTCTGAAACTGTCTCTGAGTCCTTCAAAGACAATGTTTTCCTTCTGCCAGTCACCTCTAAGGAACCAAAACCTTGATATGACTACATTTTCAGCTTGAGGCTTTTCTTTGATGGTACTGGGGTTTGAACTCAGGGCCTCACATTTTCTAGGCAGGTGCTGACCGCTTGAACCACTCTGCAATCCTAGCCTGAGACTTTTTGACTGCCCTTGTTCTGTGAGCAAACCAACTTTAAGGACCACTATGGTTGTACATATACTCTCCTTGGAGATGGGTGTTCTAGATGGAAAAGCATTCTTGCCATCCTGGGGCGATTGGGAAGCTGCAGGGTGTAGGGGGAGGCAGACAGAATTTTTCATAAATTATCCTCAAGAGGAAATACAATTTATCCTCTGCCCTCATTAGTTCACAATTGGGAGAGATCTCTCTTTATAACAAAAGACAGATTAACAGGAGAAAAACAACTTCATTAATGTGTGCAGTTCACAATACATAGGAGAATCCTCAATCAAAGACAATTCAAAGCAGTGGCTTAGAACTCTTGGCTTTAACAAACATCTATGCAGTTTTAAAGAAGTGGCAAGACGAAAATGGATTTGAGTCTCTAAGGTCAGCGACTTGGGCGGCAGGCAAAGAATTGTCAAATAAAGGATAGTTAGCAAATTCTGTTCGTGTAAATTCCTTGTGTCATGTAATCTTATGGCTGTCTTCAGTGATTAATTGGTATTCCTCACTCGGGGTGGGGGAGCTAGATGCCTTTTATCTCTGTAAATCTGTGTCTGCCTTTAGACAAATAGAGGGCATGGACTTTTGCCTCATCACCTTTAATATAACAATTCTCCATTTGGGGAGTAGACACATTCTGTTCCCCCTACAACGCTTACCTTAAGTCTTTCCTTTCTGACTTCATACTCTGTGAGCTCTCAATTTCTCTACCTTGAGCAGGTCCTAGGTTTTGTCTGCTGTTCCTTCCCCACCCCAGGCTTAGAAAAGCAAAAGTCAGTGTGACATTTGGCAAATATTTTATAGGAGAAGAGTGGTGTGTCACTTGCTATTGCATACCTGAGACCAAATTACCTGACAGAAACAACCTAGAGGAGGAGAGGTTTGTTTTGACCCATGGTTTCAGGGATCTTAGTCCATCATGGTAGGGACCCTGTAGTGAAGCTTACATTGTGGTGGCCAGAAAGCAGAGAGAGGAACTACAAAAAGGGGCCAAGGCAAGACACACCTAATTCCTCCAGCTAAGCCCACCTCCTTCCTTTGACCATATCCCAATAATGCCATTATATTATGAATCCATCAAAGGATTAATCCATTCATTAGTTCAGAGCCCTCATGGTCTAATCCCATGTGGAAACACCATCCCAGGCACTTTCAAATGTATACTTTACTAATTTCTAGGCATGTTTTAATCAAATTGATAGTCAAAATTGATCATCACGAGTGACGTTGGTGCCCTAGTTACTTGGGTTACTACTTCCATTTTTTAAGGTTTTTTTATATTATTAACTTTTGTGGACTCTGTAGCTCATTAATACATGTTAAAAGGGACTCTTCTGCTGAGAAAGTGTGAAAACCTGAATTCAAACCCCAGTACTAAAAAAATGGGAGGAGTGTTGATATGTACTCCAGAAGTTTTGTTTTCTGTTAGTTCTTACCAGCAACGGTGCTGGAAATATAGCTCTTTCTTTTAACTTGTTCTTCAACCGTTTTCAGATACTTAGAGATGCTAACTTGACTCACAGGCGGTCGAGCCACAACACCCACTCAGGAACCAGGCTGGCCTAAGCTCAGGTCTCAGGTCCTCCGGTGACCTTGGCAACTTATTTGCACTCTGTTCCTCAGCTCCTCACAGGGTTTGTTTGAGAATTAAATGAAGCAATACATAAACAGCACCTAAAGCAGGGACTGCCTGGCACTGGACGATGTAAGGACTTTTTATCTGCACAAGTTGTGTCACGCCTGGGTTACAGCACCCAAACTACCCAAAGGTCTAGTAACTCCTGGCCCACCCTACCAACACCCTGACCCTGCATTGACAGAAAGGTGGCTTTGACGCCAAGTGCCAGCTTCGCAGCAACCCAAGTATTTTCATTTCAAACAGTTGACGTTTCAGAAAACCGTTAGGGGGCGCCCGCGTGCACTCGTCAGAAGCCGAAAGAACCGCCAGACTCCAGCTGGCCAAGGTGATTTTGAAAAACCTCTGGTCTTAATTCCCAGACATTTTTAAATTAAAGGCGAAAACTCATGCTTGCTAACTAGGATTATGGCTAATTTGCAGTGTTTTCAATCTGGGATTTGAGTTTCCTGATTCTAGTCTGCATACCCCATGACACCTCCCGCAAAAGAGAAACAAAACAGTACTTTATACAACACTTGGCCTATTCTTAATGTCAGGTGATTCAAAAGATGTCGGAGCTGACACCTGCGTGACTTGGATTCAAAGACAGCGCCTGCCCTCTGCCGCCCCACGCCCCCCCAGCGCCCCACGCCCCCGAGCGTCACGCCCCTCCCTTCAGGCAGGCGCAGTTCCCGGGTTCTGCGGGGCTCAGGACCAACAGCGCCAGCCCGGCCGTTTGGGTTCTCGGACGGCGCGCGCGCGCCCCCTAACGGTTATCCGAAACGTCAGTTCACTGTGAAAACAAGGCTGGTCGCTGAAAAATGGGCGCTTGGCATTCAGTCACCTGTCTACCCCTCCATCACTGATCCTCCATCCAGGCCAGCTGATGCGCTATAGTAACAGGACAGAGACTCACATGTATGGGAGCCCATAAGCTGCTCTGGGGGCCACACCCACGCCACTTACCGACCCAGTCAATCATGTTCAAGGGACGTCCTTCACTTATGGAGGAATTCTTGGCCATACTTTCTTTTAGTTGTTGTGCTGGGAGTACACTGCGGCCTTTACAAAAGTTCTTACAATATATCAAATACATAATAGTTGAATTCACACCCTCATTCTCCTTCGCCCTCTCCCCTTCTTGGAATAGTTTCAACAGGTCTCATTAATCTGTTTACATACATGTGTGGACAGTCTTTGCACCATATTCACTTTCCTACACTCTTTCCCCACATCTTCTCCCCTCCCAGTGGTACAAAACCCCCAGCAGAACCTGTTTTTCTAAACAAAAAATGACATTTATGTTTGTTTAAGATAGCTATGCAGGGAGTTTCCTCATGACATTTCCATGTATATATGTATTATATCGGCCATACCTAACACAAATCAAGGAGGCCAAAGAAATTTTGGTTGGAGGTTAATGCATGATTCCTGCATTTTATACTCTTATACCATATCTGCACCTTTGGAACCATTTAAATCATTTTTCCACTAGCTTCTCTAAGTATCACATTGCCATTAAATTCTGAAACTGAAATGCACACAGCCCAGTTCTGCATAGGATAATACAGAAGAGCAGATTACTTGTTGGGCCTCTTTCTGGAAGAAGACTTGAGAGAAGTGATGTTATTTTGAAAGTAAGCAATTTAAAACATAAAAAGGATGCAAAGCTGGAAACCCCTGTGCCCTTAACAACTATCAGGCACATGCGCCTGAAATGCCAGAACCTCTCTGAGAAACTCTCCAAAAAGAATCTATTTCTCATTATTTTAAATAGGAAAAATTGTAAGGTACACAAAGCCCACAAAAATCCCTGCCAAATTCTCTGTCCCAATATGGCATTTCGATATACATTACAAATATATTAGTATGCAAAAATGCTTTAAATATTGCTTCTTGGTCATCTCACATTCAGTATGGTTATTAACACACAATTGTTTTGTGGCCTGAGACAAGCAGCACATATGAACATTTTGTTAACAGCCAAAGCTTTGTAAAGTGACTGTTGCAATCTTGGTGACCTATCAATTGTTTGAAAGCAACATGAAGCTTTTCTAGGAAACTATTTAGCTTTAAGTGTTGTATTTTTGAAGGTTTTATATGAACATTTTATAAATATCAGATGAAAAAATATATTGAAGGACAGAGCTATTGTTACAGCTTGGATGTTAGAAACCAGAATGTGTTCTTTCAGGAAAATATTAATTGGGGATATGTTCTGTGTCACATGTCTGATTTATGAAACAGATGGCAGACATTCCATTTATTTTAAAAGAGTTTAAAGGCTGAAACTGTAATTTATCCAAAAGTGAGATTGGTAGAGGAGGACATGTGAAGAGGCAAAAGGGAAAGAAATATAGAAAATAATAATGAAATACATCACATCTGTGTAGGAACAAGATGCAAGGAGATACACTAAAAACTGTTAAACAACACAGGATGGGAGCAAAGGGCGAGGAAGTGCAGTGGAAGTGGGTTATACTGACTTAACCACAATGCATGAACACTTAAATACCGAGGCAAAATCCCACCGAACAAGGAAAAGACACTTAAACAACAAAGGACAAGAATGAAAAGCAGGTCATGATAAGGGGAGGACCCTAACAGAAGGAGGGTAAAAGAAGGAAGTAAAGAAGGTGAATCTGGTTGATGTACTTTCTATATAAGAAAGAATATAGAATTTTTCAACATGTTGAAATCACCACAAGAAGAGAACTATGGTAGAAAGAAGGAAAATGGAGGGAATGAACCAATTCAGGGTACAATACATATGTACATGGATGGCAATGTCATAATGAAACTCTCTGATCCAGGAACCATTGGCTCACACCTGTAATCCTAGCTACTCAGGAGTCAGAGATCAGGAGGATTGTGGTTTGAAGCCAGCCCAGGCAAATAGTCCTCAAGACCCTATCTTGAAAAAACCCTTAACAAGAAAGGGCTGGTGGGATGGGTCAATATGTAGGCCCTGTGTTCAAACCCCAGTACTGCAACAAGAAAACTTTATAGAATCTTAAACATATTTTTTTCAGAAATGGAGAATAGGAAGGTAGAACAGGTCCTGTCTGGGGATTGGTACCAGTGAGACAGGGGAGGATATAAGGAAATGGTGCAGGAGGGTACATATGGTGGAATTGGTTATATACTCATACATGCAAATGGAAAAATGAGACCTATTGGAACTGTTCTAAGAATGGGGAGAGGGGGAAATAAAGGAGAATGATGGAGGGAGTGAATTTAGCTAAGGTATATTGTAAGCACTTTTATAAATGTCCCAATATACAGCCAGTACAACAATATGATATAAAAAATAAAAAAGAAGGAAAGCAAATCTAAATTAATTAATTAGCTAATTAATTAATTTTAAAAGATTGAAACTGTAATGTCAAGTACATTTGGAGCTAAGGAGTCCTTCCTAACTACACCCTCAGAGTCTGGAGTTCTGTTTTGTGATGACCCCTTGTCAATATCCACACATACCGCCTAAACGTTGTGCCTTAAATACACAGACCTGTAACTCCAAACTCGTCTCCATGTATCACAGTTTCTCTGCTCCATTCAACTGCCTCACCTTTCTTAACACCATTCCCTCCTTGGTTCCTCCACACTTCACAGAAATGACTTTTTGAGATCACCAATACTTTCCATTTTGCTAAATTCAGGCTTGTGTTCTTATCTCACTCATTCTCTTAACCCCATCTGACAAAGATCGTAGTACTGAGCACTGCTTCCATGGAACATTTTCCTCTTGATATTTTGGGACCCCATTTTCCTGGGTTCCCTATTCCTTCTCCACTACTCTTTCACTTTTTCTTCCTCTCCTGCTCCTCCTCCCCCTTTCTTTCCTCCTGGTCCTCCTCTCTTCCCCCTCATCCTCCTACACTTCTTCCTCCCTTTCTCCTGTTCCTCATCTGGATCCACCTCCTTTTCTTTCTTCTTCTCTCCTCCTTTTCCTGTTCCTCTTCTTCATCTACTTCTTCCATGTCTGTTACCCCTCTGACTCCCTCCCGCAGTCCAACCACTGCCTCTCCCTCTTCCTCCTCTACTCCTTCTCATCCTCCTACACACTTCTTCCTCCTCCTATCCTGTACCTCTTCTCCTCCTCCTCCCCTCTTCTGTTTCTCTTCTCCCATTTCCATCTCCTCCTTTCCAATCCTCCTCTCCTCCTCCACTTCTGTTACTCTCCTTTTCCTCCTCTCCTCCCCTTTTTTCTTTACTTCCTGCTCTCCTCCTTCCTTCTATTTCTGTATCCTCTTGCTCTATTCCTCACCTTTTTCCTATCCTCTTCCTCTCATCCTCCTCCCCCTTGCTCCTCTCTTCATCCTGTCCTTTCTCTTCTCCACAACCTCTTCTTCCTCTTCTCCTCTTTTTCCTCCTGCTCTCTCCTTGTCTTCCTCCTACACTTCCTCCTCTGTCTTGCATCCCCTCCTCTTCCTCTCCTCCTCCCCTCTCTTCCTTTTCTTCATGTCCTCCTGCTCCTTACCTTCTCCTTCTTTTACTCCATCTGCTTCTCCTGCTCCTCCTCCTCCTACTCCATCTCTTACTTCCCCTTCTCTTCCATGTCTCCAACAATCCTCATCCCTTCCCTTTCCTGTGGACCTCTCTTCTCACAGTGATCCCTCCCAGTCTCACAGCTTTACTACTATTTGTCTTCTGATATCCCAGACATAAGGCCTGTTCCCTGAGGGAGCACCAAGAGTCAACTCTGCCTCAAAAATGTTCTGTTGCCTTTGCCTACAACAGGTGTCCTGCATGCAGACTCCTCACTTTCTTTAATTCTTCAGCCAGGGTCAGCTGCCTCCCCTCTACCTGTGCTGCCAATCATGCCCTCTGAGATTTCCGCAAATAGTTTTGTTTCTTCCTTCCTGTTTTCTGATGCAAATAATGTTTTATTTCTTTCTTCCCTCAGTGTGTATTTTCCTTCCCATCTGTGTATTTTCTGGTCGCATCTTAGTGCATTTACTAGGTCTTTTAGAGTGATGTCATATAGGAACAGTGAGAGGGACAATGTGATTTCTCCATATAAGGTTTCTTTAGCTTGTTAATGTGATAAATTATTATTGATGTACAAATGCTCAATCTACCACACATTCCTTGAACAAATCCCATTTGGCCATACTATATAAATTTACTTGTACATTTTTAGATTATTTTACTAACATTTATGTTGTTGGAGGCTTATATATTTTTTGAGACAGGGTCTCGCTATGTAGTACAGGCAGTCCTCAAATTGGTATCCTTTTGCCTCAACCTCCTAAGTGCTGGGATTGAAGATACAGGTCACCATTCCTAACTCATTGCTTTCCACTTGTGCCAACACATGATACTGTCAGCATTTTTAATTTTAGTCACTTTCAATGTGTTAGAACAACCCAACTTTCCTGCAAACTATGTCCCAAAGTCATGGCTGGGACACTGCAGGGAATAAGGCTGTTACCTATGATAAAATGCATTGATTTGTTCTTCCTCCTGAAATTAACACCCTGGAATTTTTTTCTTGATATGTATACTAACAGTTTCTGCCAGATTTCTGCTTGGCCGTACCCCAAGGAGGTACGCTGGGGTTCCAAATAACCAATATTCTAATGACAGATCAGCTAACCCCAAATAGTCGCTAGATTTCAATGAGACGAGTAGCTTACTGGAGTGAACACATCAGAATCAAGAATTTACTTGGGAACAAGGTGTGGCTGATCATTCCTGGCATCACAGTGAGAAATATAAGGGGCAGCTTTAGATATCCATATGAGAGGCTGCCTCCTTTCACGTTAGACATGTTCTTACCTTTCAGAACTGCTGGACAGAAACCTGCCAAGGAAACACAGGTTGGTAAAATAAGTGATGATTCATTCTATCAGGGTGTATAAAGCCTAAGCTACATCAACACATGGACCAGGACAATAGTTACTGACCACAGCAGAAGGGTGTGCGCTCTGATTGGTTTTTGACAAGGTGCTCAGCACTCAACTGACACTTCTGGGCCACCTGGAGCCAACAGATACATGTGACCAACTAGCAAATTTTGTATAATTACATAGCTGCCAGATGGGATAGGGATGAGGGAGTGGACTCACTACTAGTGCTATTTACTAATCAAGGCAGTGGAGGGCTTGCAAACTGTCCCCTGGCAAGGACAAGATTCCTTACTCAAGGCCACAAGTTGTTTCTTCCAGACAGAAGGAAGAAACCTTGTGACATCAATCAAAATGAAGATGGACCCCTAGCAGAAAATGAGTGTTGAGGGCTGGGACCAAATTAATTCATTGAAACTGGAATGAACTCCATAGCTCTTTAAAATGTAGACTTTTCCAGGAGATGTTCCAGGACCCATTTCCTGACCGCAGTGATGTTAGAGGCAGCATGTTGCCAGGCCCAAAGCAGTGGTTACAACAAAAGAAAGGAGAGAGAGAGCGAGAGAGAGAGAGAGAGAGAGAGAGAAAGAGAGAGAGAAAAGAAGGAAGAGAGAGAGGGAAGATGGGAGGAAGGAAGAAAGGAAAAGAAAGAAAGACACGGTGTCTATCAACAAATGAATGGAGAAAGAAAATGTGGAATATATAATCAATGGACTATTATCCACAAAGAAGTATGAAATTATGTTGTTTGCAGGAAAATATGTACAAATAGATATTATCATGTTAAGCAATATAAGCAAGACTGAGAAAGATAAATATCGTGTGTTCACTTTCATATGTGCGATCTTGTCTTTAAGATGTTTATTCATCTCAGGCATGCAAAACAGGTTTTGTTGAGAGTGGGTATTAGTGGTAGTTGAGAGAGCAATAGGAAAGGATGAAGTGTGGTGAATATGGTTGAAGTACTTTATATCAATGTATGAAAATAGAATTATGAAACCTGTTTAAATTGATTCAAGAAAGGGGGAGGAGGGATGAGTCAAGAGGACAAATTTGATTGAGGTACATTGTATGCTTATGTGTAACTATCACAATGAAATCCCTTCATATAACATATGACAATGAACATGAAAAATGAAGACGTGGACCAGAGCACCAGAACAATTTACCAAAACTTATACTCTTGAAGAAAAGCCAAATAATGTCCACAGCGATGAAAAGGCACAAGACACAAAATAGTATCTATAAACTATGATTTTATGCTTAGGAAAAAACTCCATGAGAATAAACCACCATGATAATAGGGGTTAATCTGTGAATGAGGGGATTAACAGGTAGGATTTTCATTTTCTTCTTTGTATTTTCTTTACCTTTCAAGTGAATTAGTTCAATAACAGAGAAACTAACTCAAATTTGATCATTTCCCATGCAACAGGCACTGATTCTTGGGAAGTCATCTGAGCAGTCTGTTGCTGGCCTCTTGAAGCACAGGGGTGACGGTTGGAAAAAAAAATTTTTTTCTTAAACAATGTCTCTCACAATTTAGGAAAGTATGTATCTAATTCTATGCTTTTAATAAACTATCCTTAAATGTTTACCAAGAATACAATTTAGTCTAAGGTAAATGATAATCTACTCTCAATTCTTGAATTATTTGCAGTGTATAGGGAGATTAACTGGAAACTGTAGTTCCATATTTGCTTTGATTTTTATTTCCTGATTTGGCACTGATTATTATGTGTATGAATTTTCCCTTTATTAGTTTTTTTTTTGCAGCACTGAATTGAACCCCAGGGCTAGACAATTTCTCTACTAATGAACCACATCTCTAGCCCTTGGTGTTTTGAATCAGAGCCTCACTATGTAGCTCAGACTGGCCTCAATTTTGCAATCCTCCTTCTTCCACTTCCCAGGCATGAGATGTGATTCCCCAGTTAATGCTCTTTTAGTCAGTTCTTTAAGTTTACTCATTGCCTGTCAGTTTTTTTTGTTGTTGTTGTTGATTATTTCTTGGTGCTCTTTGGTACACATTCTTTGGCTTTTCTTTTAGGGAAGGTCATATCTTTATTTTGCCCTTGTGTTTGAATAACATTTAAGCTAGATGTATAATTTTAAACTGCCATTTCCCCTGATATTTTTAAACAAATTACTCCTTTACTTTTTGGCTTGAATTCTAGCTTCTGAGAAGTGTGTAGTCAGCATTAATTCTCTTCTTTATAACTGGTGTTTTCTCTCTTTTTAAGTGTTTCTTTAAAATTCCTTTACTTTGATCCATGAACTATCCTTATGATGTATGCTTGTGTGAATTTTTAAATTATTTCTGCTTGGGATTTACTGATTCCTCAATCTAATGATTTCTTTTTCTTTTGGCAGTGCTGGGGTTTGAAGTCAGGGCTTTATGCTAGCTAGACAGGAGCTCTATTGCTTGAACCATGCCCCAAACCCATTTTCTCTGGTTATTTTTGAGATAGGGTCTCACTTTTTGCCCAGGCTAGCCTAGACCACAAACCTCCTATTTTATGCTTCCTGCTGTATAACTAGGATGACAGATGCATGGCACCATGTCCAGTTTTTCCTGTTGAGATGGGGTATCATGAATATTTTGCCTCGGCTTCACCCTTCCAAGAGGCTGGGATGACAGGTATGTGCTACTAAGCCCAGCTATAGTTTGGGACTGGACTTCATTAACTTTTTTATTAGCCTATAATAGTTGTGCAGAGGGGCACATTGTGGTATTTTCATATGTGCTTGCAATATATCTTAGTGAGGTTTATAACCTTTATTGTTCTCCCTTCTCCCACCTCCCTCCTTCTTAGATCAATTTCAACAGACTTCATTCTTCTTCTGTTTTCATATGTGACTATGAAAACTTCCACCATACTCATTCTCATACATCCTTTCCTTATGCCTTCCCCCCAGTTTCATAATTTTTTGTTTGGATGTGATCCTCCCAATCCTCACCTCCCAGGCAGCTAGGCAGAAACATTCTTTTTTGTAGTAACAGGGGCTCAAATCAGGGTCTCATGTTTGCTAAGAAAGAGTTCTATCATTTGAGCAACAGTTACAGGCCTTTGTGATTGCTATTCTTTCAACAATTATAAAAAATCTCAGCCATTTTCTCTTTGAATGTTGCTTCTCTTTCATTTTCTTCTGAAAACTCCAATGAGATGTGTGTTAATTCCCATTCTGTCTTCCAGGTCACCTTTTCTCTTTCATACTTCCCATTTTTATACTTTCTGGGCAACTTTTTAAATTCTTGCTTTCAAATTACTAATTTACTTCCAGGAACTGTCAGTGTTGTTGTTAGCCTAGGCTCTTAATTTCAATTCTTTGTTTCCAGCCTCTGGTTTTTTCCTTCCTTTCTTATGAGTTCCTCTATAAGCACAAAGAGGTGTTTATGATAAGAAGCACAACGAAACCACACAGGGATTGGGAATATAGCTTAGTGTTGGAGGACATGCTTAGCATGCATGAGGCAATGGGTTCAATTTCTAGCATGAACACATAAACCCTCACCCAAGACAAAAAAAATTATCTGCCAATAAATTGATGGGAATGAATGCAAACAAAAATGAGGGCAGCATTAGAAAGCACAGCCACCTATTGTGTTCTAGGTGTCATTTTGTTTCTTGTTCCTCCACTCAGTTCTAAAGGCCATCGGTGTGCTATGTGCACAGCTTGTCTGCTGTTTCTAAGCACTGCCTAGCACTCGACAGCATTGCCACCTCCCATTCATCTACCTACTTTACAATAACTGACACCATCAACTGTGATGAAATTCTTATACGTAGCTCCTTATGAACTTGTGGGGGATATTTTACATAGATTCTGGGAATCATCACTGCTGTGTTTCAGAGCACAATATACTTAATTTTATTAAATACTGACAGATCACATTGTGAAACAAATTGCATATGTGGGTTCCTAGGTAATCATAGCCCAGAGGCTTGGAAACTTGGAGCTTTCTAATGTCTGCCAGGCCCTATGAGGTTTCAAATAGCACTTTCCTGATAATTTTGTGTTATATCATTGTTATCATTTGTGTTTTCTTGAATTTCTTTTTCTATAAATTGCCTATCATTGTCTTTTGCCCATATTTCTACTGAAACTCCTTTCTTGCATATTTTTATTAGTCATTTAAATACTTAAATATTTATCATTAGTCCATGATAAATATTTCTAATAATACTCCTTAATTTTTCATTTGGCAATTTTGTCTATGGTGTTCTATGTTAGAAAGTCCTGATAGGGTAAAAAAGGCAAAGAAAGTTGGTGGACTTGAATCCTCCTCCATTTATCTCTGTGAATAAGAAGAATCATGGTATAAAAAAAGAGACTCTATTTTTAAAGAGAGAAAGAGAAGAAGACTATAGGTAATCATGAAAGAGTGACAGTAGACCTGAAAAACACAGATAAATTTAAAAAACTATACCAGGGAACGAAGGTAAGCCAAGCATCCCTGGTAAAAGCAGATTGGTAGTTCTAGTCTCAGGATAAGCCCACAGTTCCTGCAAGGCTTAAATTTAGAAGAAGGCTATTTTGTCACTTCTTATATCTCAGAGTGCTATCAGTGGACACTGTGTTGAAAGAGGTCCCATTGTTTAAGTGGACTTAACAGATATCTATAAAGTGTTTCATCTACTAGCTGTATTTCTTCTCAGCAGAACATGGAGCTTTCTTCAAAACAGAACATATCTTAGAACACAAATCAATTCTTAGCAGACATAGGAAAATTGAAATAACTCTTTGTATCCTATCAGGTCACAGTGGAATAAAACTAGAGCTTAACAACAAAACAAACTGTAGAAAATATTCAAATACATCAAGATGGAACAACACATTGTTGAATGACCAGTGGATCATTCATGAAATAAGGAAGGTAATACAAACTTTCATAGAATCGAATACAAATGAAAACACATCCCTATGCCTTTGGGCTACAGTAAAGGCAGTACTAAAAGGAAAGTATATAGCTATGAGCACATACATAAAAAATCCAGTTATCTCAAACAAATACCCTAATGTACCTCAAGTTCCTAGAAAACCAAAGACAAGTTAAACTCCAAATTAGCAGATAGGAGGAAATAATGAAGGTTGTGGCAGAATTTAAAGAAATAGGGACTTAAAAAGTGTACAAATGATAAAACAAAAAATTGGTTGCTTGAAAAAATAGATTGATAAAGTTTTCCAACCTAACACAAGGAGGAAAAAGACCAAAATTCATAAAATTATAGATGAAAAAAAGGGGATATTGCAACAAATACCAACAGAATCCAGAGTATCAAGGGTAAAGACATTGAAAACATATAATCAAACATACTGGAATATCTATAAGAAACACATAAACTTCTAGATGCATTTGAGCTGCCAAAATTGAACCAAGAGGATATAAACCACTTCAATTGATGAATACCAAGCAATGAAATTGAAGTAGTAATATTCCTCCTGAAAAGAAAAGCCCAGAATCTGGTGGATTCACTGATGAACACTATCAGATCCTTAAGAAGAATTATCATCAATACTCTTAAAATTTTTCTAGGCAACAGAAACAGAAGGAACACTACCATGCTCATTATATGAAGCCAGTATTGCACCCATTCTACAACTGGACAAGGGCAAAACAGCAACAGAAAAAGAATTATAAAACAATCTTTTCCATGGATATAGACTAAATCAAATACTTTCAAACCAAGTTCAATAGCACAGTAAGAAGATCATACACCATGATCAAGTTGGTTTCATTCCAGGGATGCAGGGATGGTTCAATATATGAAAATAAATGTAAAACAGCATGAACAAGCATCAAGGACAAAAAAAATCACACAATCATCTCAATAGATGCAGAAACCACCTTTGACAAAATTCATCATCCTTTCATGATAAAAGATCTGATAAAACTAGGAGAAGAAGGAATTTATGTCAACATAAGAAAAGGTATATATAATAAACATATAGTTAACATTACACTAAATGCAGAAAACTGAAATCATTTCCTTTAAAGTCAGAAATGTGATAAGGATGTCAACTCTTCCCACTCTTATTAAACATAGTACTGGAGCTTATATATATTACCAGAGAAATATGGCAAGATAAAGAAAAAAGAGGATTCAAACAGCAAAAGAAGAAGTCAAAATATCCCTCTTTTCAGATAATATTATTCTATACTTAAAAGACACCAAAGATATGCTAAAACCTCTTCAATCTGATAAATACTTTTGGCAACACAGCAGGATATAAAATCAACATACAAAAATCAGTGGCATTTCTATATACCAATAATGAACCACCTGAGAGTGAAGTCAGGAAACAATCCTATTCACAATACTCTAAAAATGATGTATAAACTTAACCAAGGAGGTGAAATACCTCTACACTGAAAACTATAAACCATTAAATAAAGAAACTGTGTAAGACACATGAAGATAGAGAGACCTCCCATATTCATGGATTGTCAGAATTAAAATTGTGAAAATGAGTATACTGCTAAACTATTGGTATACAGATTCAGTGCAATTCCCAGCAAAATCCCAATGTCATTCTTTGCAGAGCAAAGCTGGAATTATTATAATACTATACTTCAAATTATACTACAGAACTATAGTAACAAAAACTTCATGGTACAGCACAAAAAGAGACACACAGACCAATGGGAAAGAGAAGAAGACACAGAAATAAAATCACATGACAATAGCAATCTGCTCTTTGACAAAGGAGCCAAAAAGTTCACCGGAAAAAAGATAGCTTCTTCAAGCATGTACTATCTACATGCAAAAGATTGAAATTAGACCCCATCTCTTATAAAAACTAACCCTAAAAGAATCAAAGATCTTAAAGTAAGACTAGAAATATTGAAATTACTACAGAAGAAGATATAGGAATAGGTAATTATTTTCTTACTAGGACTCAAATTGCCCAGAAAATAAAAGCAAGAATTGACAAATGGTACTGAATCAAATTAAAGTATTTGTGTGCATCAGAACAGTTACCAGAGTCAAGAGACAACCCACAGAATGAGAGAAAAATCTTTGCCCACTATTCAACATAAAACAGATTAATATCCAGAACATATAAAGAGTTTAAAAAACAAACAGCAAGAGATGGAATAATCAAATTATTAGATAGGAAGATGAATTGAACAGAGTTCTCATAAGAAGAAATACAAATGGTAAATAAATATATGAAGCCATGTTCAACTTCCTTAGCCAAACTGAAACTACATTATTAGACGAAAGAAAGGATACTGAAGGGTGAAAAGGATAGATGTATTCTACATATGGACAAATCAATAGCACAGTGAAAACCACCAAATACTGTTTGAAAAGAGAGGAAACAGTAAGGGTAATACAAATATAATAGAGGGGGTGAACTTGTTCAAAGTACAATGTATACATGTATGGAATTATTACAATGAAATGTCATGTTATTAATGTATGGTAATTTAAAGCTTTTTTTTAAAAAAAGTGTGGTATCTCAAATAAACTAACGCATCTTTAATATATTAGAAAAACAACAAGTTAGTCTCAAAATAAATGGAAGGAAAGAAATAATAAAACTGAAATTAACAAAATGGAAACTGAATGAACAATACAAAGAATCAATGAAACAATGAATTGGTTCTTTGAAAGGATAAACAAGGTTTATAAGCTCTTAATGAAACTAACAAAAAGAAAGAGATGTTGGAAATGAATACATTTGAGATGAAAAAAGTAACATTATCCCACTAACCAATGAGCATATAGACACCTAAACAATGAAGGAGAAGAATAAAAAAAAAGTCACCCTAAGGGAAGGTATCAAGAGGATGGGGAGAGTAAAAAAGGAAATAAGGAAGGTGAATACTGGTAATGTACTTTATGTGCAAGAATGAATTTAGAATTTTTAAACCTATTGAAATCACCATAAAAAGAAGGAAGGCTATGGAAGAAAGGAGAAAAATGGAAGGGATTTACCAATTCCACATACAATGTGTAATAATGAAGCTCTCTGTATAGATATCTTAAACAAAGAAAAATGTCTTTTTTTCCCCAGAAATGAAGAATGGGAAGATAAAACCTTTCCTGTCTGGGGGTTGGTACCAGTGGGAAGGGGAAGGATATAAGGAAAGGGTGCAGAAGACTGAACATGGTGGAATATTATGTACTCGTGCATGAAAATGGAAAAATAATTCATGGTAAAACTATTCTGAGAATGGACAAGGGGTATAAAGTGATACACTGATGACACACGCAGGAATTTCAGATGCTCAGGGTTCTTGAGCCTGCTCTGAGAATGAAAGCACAGGGAGACTCCAACAGCAGAGGTCAGAAAGATTTTATTTGTAGAGAATTTAGTTGGAGAAAAGAGAAGAGAAAGACTGCATATTGGAGAATGCAGGGGGACCCGGAAACTGGTGATCCAGTCTGTCAGGGTGGGGAGTTGGTTTTATAGCCTAGTTTGCATTGCCTGAGGGTGGAGATGCCTTTCAAATGCAAACAGGCATTTCTTAGGGAGGAGAAGTGTCTCCTTGACCACTTATCACCCTTTTGGGACTTCCCGCTGTCTGTCCTTCATTCCTTCATTCCCCCCCTCTCAATGGTAGCCCTAACTGCTGTTAGGGATTGGGACAATGAAGTCTGTTCAGTAACTGCTTCCTGCTGACAGGGGGCGATGAAGGGGCCCACAGCATCAGGGCTGACCACGAGAGGGGTTGTCAAGGGGACTGTGGTAGTAGGTCGTTTTCACCTCCACCAGAGGCATTTGTAGTTTGATGGATTCTAGGCGAGAAGAAACAAACTTGACAAGTAGGTTTAAAATGCAAGGCCCAGACACAAGCAAGAGGACAAGGGCAACTATAGGCCCCAGAAGGGGTAGGAACCAAGTCCTGGAGGGGAGCCAGGATTTTATTTGTTCCCATACCTGAGTAGAAACCTGAGTTTCAAGAGATTGCTCCCAGAGCCATTTAGCCTGTTGGAGAATGTAATCTGCACATTCCTCTACAATGCCTGAAGTGTTTATATATGTGTAACAGGAGGTATTGGTGATGGCATATACCCGGCCCTTGCTTGGCTAAAAGAAAATCTAGGGCCAGGTGGTGGTACGTTACCATACAGGCAAGGGACGACAAAGACCTTTGCATGTCCTTAATGGCAAGGCCTACCTGGTCTGAGGTGTCCACTACCACCTTGGTTAGGTTTTTTGAAGTTACATGATTGGCAATCACTCCATAGCTGATTCCAGCAAGGGCTGCAACTAATGCAGTTATCCCTAAAACTATTAAAGTAACCTCCCTTTTATCCCTATGGGAAGCTGTTCCTGCTGTAGTTAGCATTTCTCTTTCCTTCCAGATGGCTGCATGAGCAGGCAGGATCAGGAAGGCATACTTAGAATCTGTATAGATGTTGACTCTCTGTTCTTTTGACAGTCTTAGGGCTTCTGTTAGGGCCACTAATTCTGCCAATTGAGCACCTGTATTAGGAGGAAGAGGACCTGATTTGAGGATGCCAAATTCTGTCACAACTGCAAACCCTGCATGTCTGACACCATTCTTGACAAAGGAACTGCCATCAGTGTATAATTCTAGATCTGGGTTTTTTAAGGGCTGATCAGTTAAGTCAGGTCAGGCAGCATAATTTTCCATAAGTACCTCCTCACACGAGTGCTCAGGATTTCCCTCTGCCTCTGGTAGAAGGGATACAGGATTTAGGCTCTGACAGGTCCTTAAAGTTATTTCTGTCCCTCCCAGAAGCTGGGCCTGATATTTAAGTAGACAGCTGTCAGATAGCCAAAGTTCTCCTTTTTAGTTTAAAATTCCCCCTAGGTCGTGTGGGGTATAAACCGTTAGGGGGCGGTTTAGGATAAGTTTTTCTGAGCTTCAAGCACTAGAAGGCTTACTGAAGCCATTGCTCTGAGGCATCCTGGCCATCTCTTGGCTACCTGATGTAACTCTTTTTTAAGTAACCTACTGGCTGGGGAGTGATGCCCCGGAGCTGAGTCACCATGCCCAAGGCCAGTCCTCCCTTTTCATAGACATATAATTGAAACTTGTCTTGTACTGGGAGACCCAGGGCAGGAGCTGTCATAAGAGCCTTCTTTAACTTGTGGAATGCATTTTCTGACTTGTCATCATGAAAGGATGTGCCCTTTGCCCCAGCAGATCCCCATAGCAGAAACCAGTAAAGCCAGCACAGGATGCCCTGTGCAGGATAAGATAAACAGGATGGGGGCAGGTGGAATGTGAGGAATGTGAGGAATGTAAGCAGATTGTGAAAGACGACTAGAACTACATGCAAGATGTGCCCTGCCTGCTTGCTAAATGTAACCGTGTGCACGAATACTGACCCTTGAATCTATAGGCTAAGAAGTAATGTACTCTTAAATGGATAGGCTGGAAATGTATGTGGTGTTACAAACTCATTGGCTATGTACTGTTCGGGCTTTTGCTGTAACGGCCGGTAGGGGCCTATATAAGATCTTCCCTAAAGAGGCTCAGGGTCTTGTCTGCCCAATCGGACCTGTGTGTCTGTGTGGGAGCTTGACCCTGGCTTGCCAGCTCAATAAACTCTGCTTTGTTGATTGCATTCACGCGTGACTCTCTGTCTCTCGGAGGAATAGGATTCTTGGACCCTAACAATCACACTCAATAAAGGGCTGGGTATCCTTCTGTGCTTCCTTAAGGATTTGATATAAGGGCCTGGCCAGATCTGCATATCCCAGGATCCAAATTCTACAGTATCCAGTGACACCCAAAAAGGCCCTCAATTGTTTTAGAGTTTTAGGTAGAGGAAATGTCAGGATTGGATGGATTCTGTCTTCTCCTAGAGACCTCATTTCTTTCTCCAGGACAAGACCTAAATATGTAACCCTAGACTGACACAATTGGGCTTTTTCTTTAGAGATCTTATAACCTCTATCTGCTAAGAAGTTTAGTAAGGACTCAGTGGCTCATGAAATGACAGGCTCATTTGGTCCACAGAGCAGGAGGTCATCTACATATTGTAGCTTGTGGGTATTGCCATTCTGCCAAGTCTTGGATAAGTGCTAACCCAAAGAGGTGGGGGCTGTCTCTGAATCCCTGGGGGAGGACAGTCCATGTGACCTGTCCAGACTTCCTTGTGGGGTCCTCAAAGGCAAAGATAGGTTGACTTTTAGGGTGTAAGGGAATGCAAAAGAAGACATCTTTTAAATCCAGGACAGAGTAGTAAGTAGTACCCTGAGGTATTTGGGCTAAAAGCATATAGGGATTTGGAACTACAGGAGAGGCACTACTGCTTTGTTGATCAGGCAGAGATCCTGGACTAGCCTCCATTTGTTAGGTCCCTTTCTAACACCAAGAATAGGAGTATTATATGGGCTGGAACATTCTATTAGCAGTCCCTGTCTCTTTAAGTCTTTGATTATGGGAATTAGCCCTTCCTTAATTTCTGGCTTTAAAGGATATTGTTTTTGATGGGGAAACCAGGAGGGGTCCTTGAGATGAATTAGGACTGGGGCAGCTGTTCGTGCCCATCCCACAGAGTGTCCATCTGTCCACACCGTGGGGTCTACTTGTTCCTCTATTAGGAGCAGGCAAAAGTACTCTCCTGGGGGTAAAAGTAGCTGTACCCCCAATTTGGATAGAAGGTCTCACCCTAGCAGAGAAGTAGGGGTTTCTGGGACAATTAAAAAGGAGTGACAGAAATGGAAATCTCCCCAGGAGCAGGCTAAATGCTGAGTGAAATAATGTTCTAGAGGCTGGCCTGATATGCCTCGAACAGTAACTTTCGCGGAGAACCTGGGTCCGGGAGAGAAAGGAATAGCTGAGATGCTGGCTCCAATATCGATAAGGAGGCTGACCTTGTGCTTAATTTGGGGCTCTTCTGCTTTTACAGTGGTTACAGAAGCCTGTATGGGAGGCCCTGGGACCCATCATTGGGTGGGAGGCTCTGACCTCGGTTCCCAGGGGAACCGGAGACAGTGTGCCTTCCAATGTTTTCCCCGACAAATGGGGCAGGGTCCCGGAGGTAGCTTTCTCCGGGGGCACTCCCTCCTAAAATGGCCTGCCTGTCCACATTGAAAGCATGTCCTCGGGTTTGGACTTTGCCCTGGGGGAGCCTCTGAGTGCTGTGATCAGAACCTCCTGCCGCTTATCCTTTCTCTCTTCCCTTTCCAGGTCCTTCCTTTCTTTTTCTAAGTCCCTGTTATAGTATACAGATGTGGCTACACGGACAAATTGGTCCAGATCTCTGCTCCCCTCAGCCACCAATTTCTGAAGTTTTTACAGATATCTGGTGCTGACTGTGTTAGAAATTTATCTTTTAGGATGATTTCCTCTTCCTGTGACTCTGGTATAATGTTGGTATGCTTTTGTAAAGCATCCTTAAGTCTCTGTAGGAAAGCTACCAGAGTTTCTAAGGGTCCTTGCTGTACAGCTGTGACTTGGGAGTAATTAAGAGGTTTTACCTTGGCTCTTCTTAGTCCTTTAGGAATGCAGTGGATGAAATGGTTATGGCTCCATTCATCCTTGTCATTTTCAGGGTCCCACTTAGGGTCATACCTAGGCACTGCCTGATCTCCTGTTGGAATTGGGAGTCGAGGCTCCCTTCTAGGTATCCAATGTCTTTGTCTTTCTTCTCCCTCCCCCTCCTCCTCCTGTGAGGGCCCAGTAGGAGACAGGCCTGTAGGGCTGCTTTTATCTAAGTGATAATTGTCTCCAGCTATGACTGCCTGATCTACAACCTGCTGTTTCTCCAGAGAAGTGAGGGTCTGAGATAGCAATAGCATTACATCTTTCCAGCTCAGTTCAAAGTTTTGGCTGACTTCTCTAAATGCCTGGATGTACTGATCTGGATTTTCTGTGTAATTTCCTAAATCCTTTTTTATTTCTTTAAGTTCACTCACTCTAAAAGGAACATGAGCTCTGTCCCCTCCAGCAATTAACTGGAGGGGTTAGAGTCCTGTGAGACAGTGTCTAGTGTGTGAGGTAGCTGGGTAAGGGGGAAGAGGGGAGCTGATGGAGCATTAGATGGGTTTTTTGCACAAGGGAGTTTGGGGGCTTTTTGCAAAGGGTTACCATGATCTGGGTATCTAGCCTGCATTTGTTTAGCCATTCTGAGTGGTCTCTTAGAAAAAAAAAAAACAATTAAACATGTGGAACTTCAGTCCACTGTCCCTCCTTTTTACAGAACATATCTAATTGAAGAATGGTATTATAATTAATGCTGCCTCCTTCTGGCCATCTTTCCTCATCTCCCAGAGGATACTGTGGCCAAGCCTGGGTGCAGTAAAACTTGAGTCGCTTTTGCTGAAGACTTTCTGGATCAAGATCTTTCCAATGTTTTAATACGCAGGCAAGGGGGGATCCTTCCTGGATCCTTGAGGCTTGATTTCCCATCTAAAAAGGTTAACAAGGGAAAATTGCTCACCTTAACACAGGTTTCTCTTTTTATCTAAGCGTCCCCAGATGAGGAGAAACTCTAGTGGGAGAGGGCGTCCTGCTCTCCCTTGCTCCTTCCACTGCCACTCGTGGGTAGAGACGTGGAGGATTTACAGATAGATATCTCAGTTGCACCCACCCCCCTGAGATGATCTTTGACCAATCTCTCATCTATTTTGACTTGCCTGTTTGCCCTGCGACCCAAGTAGGCCTAGTTCTCTTCTATCAGCTGAACGCTTGTAATTAAAAAGTAACTCTATCAAAGTAACCAAGAGGGCTTGCATGGCCAGAAGGAGGACCCCTTTAGAGGCATGGATGGGGACTCTTGATGAAGTAGACTTTTGTTCCCCTATATATCCTGCGAGGCATATATGCTTTCTATGAAAGGAGAGAGAGCATCTGGAGGCTTTTGCTCTGATACTGGGCAAAAAACTGAGACCTGAGATTTTTGCCTTTTCACTGTTTTTTTTTCCTTTCCCTGAGGGCAGGGTGAGGAACCTGTTTAACCAGTTAATCTGATGCTTGACAAAGACAGTTAAGCCTAAATTGGAGACTAGCACTTTCTGATGCCTGTAGGGATTTTTCCCAAACTCCCAGAAGTTCACTGCTATTTACAGCAAAGGCGGGGAGGGGGGCACTCATCCTGAACTGCCTGGGAAAGGGGAAGGAAAGGCTGAGGGTTGGGGAAAAAGAGAGTTTCCAGGCTCAATGCATGAGGGATTATTGATCATCCCTGCTGTCCAGGTTGATCCTGCCCAAAGGCAGTACTGGAGCACTGGAAGCAAGAGGTGACCACCACTCTCGGGCCATGGAAACCATGAAGAAAGCATGAGAGATCTGATTGTCTGTTTGCCACAGACATGGCTGGAGAGGTCCAAGACTTAGCCACCTTTGGGGTCTCAGGGCGGGTCAGGAAGTTGCATCTCTAGCCTTTGGGTGACACCGGGGAGTGCCCTGACCAGAACACCTTTTGTGGCTTGAAGACAAACTTTCCTTCCACCGGTTGTTTTCGGACCTCCCCTTAAGCTGGTCAGATCTTGAAAGAGAGTGTTAGCGTTTAAGGAGAGGAAAAAAGAAAAAGCCTTGGTGCACTGAAGTGGAGTTCTGCCCACATAGCATTGGCAGTGCAGTATAAACCCCTGCCCAGCCTCTGAGTTTCCTCAGATTGCCTGCCGTACAGCTGTAGTGGGCTCAGACCTTTTCCTCAGTTTCCCAAGGAAGAAACCCTCCTTAACAAGACAGAGAGAGAGGGAGAGAAGGTCGACCTGAGAGTTCCACCATAGCTAGGCCGTGGTGGGGGGGTCTCTCATGGAAAACAGACTCCACCAGAGTGCCGGACACTCTCGGTCACATTCCTAGGTAGTCTTTCCCAGTTTGGCACAACCTATACCGACCTCAGGTGAAGGCTGGTCCCTTCGTGCGTCGCCAAATATGTTACACGGATGACACACGCAGGAATTTCAGATGCTCAGGGTTCTTGAGCCTGCTCTGAGAATGAAAGCACAGGGAGACTCCAACAGCAGAGGTCGGACAGATTTTATTTGTAGAGAATTTAGTTGGAGAAAAGAGAAGAGAAAGACTGCATATTGGAGAATGCAGGGGGACCCAGAAACCGGTGATCCCGTTGGTCAGGGTGGGGAGTGGGTTTTATAGCCTAGTTTGCATTGCCTGAGGGTGGAGGTGCCTTTCAAATGCAAACAGGCATTTCTTAGGGAGGAGAAGTGTCTCCTTGACCACTTATCACCCTTTTGGGACTTCCCGCTGTCTGTCCTTCATTCCTTCAAAAGGAGAATGATGGAGATGGGGTGGTGAATTTAACTAAGATACATTGTCAGCAGTTTTGTAAATGTCCCAAGGTACTCCCCCAATGCAACAATAATATGATAACAAAAATTTTACAAAGTAAAATGAAGTAATTCAATAGTGAAAAGTAGGGAAAAAAGTAGTATTGCAATAGATAACACTGACATCCAGAAAATCACTGGGGAATATTTGGGAAGCTTCTATTCCAATAAATTTTTTAAAATGGAAGAAAGTGATGACTTTCTAGACATAGCCTTCTATCAAAATTGAATCAAGGAGATAAATATAATTATTTAAATAGATGAAATCAAGCAATGAGATTAAAGCAGTAATAAAGTGTTTCCAAACACAAAAAAGCCCAGGGCAGGACAAATTTACTACTGAATTCTACCAGACCTTGAAAGAAGAACTAACACCAAAGCTCCTCAACTACTCCACAAAACACAAAAGGAAGCATGACTTGCAAATTCACTCTATAAAGCCAGTATTACCCTGATAACGCAACCAGAAACAACACAAAATGAAAACCAAAGGCCACTTTCTTTGCTAAATGTAGATGTGAAAATTCTTAAAAAATAATTGCAAACAGAACTCAACAACACATTACAAAGATCATCCTTAATGACCACGTTATCTTCATTCTAGAAATATAAGGATCGTTCAACATACATAAATCAACAAATGTAATACAGCATTTAAACAGAAGCAAGGAGAAGAACCACATGATCACCTTAATAGATGAAGACAAAACCTTTGACAAAATCCAATAATGAATTAATGATAAAACCCTATAGAAACTAGGAATAGATATACAATGCTGATGTTCTTACCTAAACATAATAAAATATATATATGGCAGACCTAGAGACAACATTATACTGAATGGAAGATTAGGAAAAGGTTATCTGCTCTCACAAGTATTGTCCCATATATTTACTGAATTCTTAGCCAGAGCAATGAGGCAAAGACATAAAAGTAATACAAATAATGAAGGAAGAAGTCAAACTATCCCTGTTTGACAACCTATAAAGAAGATATGATCCTATAACAAAAAGCCCGCAAAGATTTCATCAGAACACTAATAAATCTGTTAAGTACTTACAGCCAAGAAGCAGCACACGAACCATACAAAAACCCAGTGACTTTCTATACTCTAAGAACAAATTTGCTGAAAAAAGTAGTCAAGGAAGCAATCTTATTCACAATACCCTCAAAAAATAAAACACGTTAGCATAAATTTAACCAAAGTTGTTAAAGACTTTTATAATGAAAGCTATAAAAAAATCACTGAAGACAGAAAATTTAAAAGACACTAGAAGATGGAAAAGGTATCTCACATTAATGTACTGGTAGAATAAATATTGCTAAAATGGCCATACCACTAAAGGCTATAGGTAAACTTAATACAAAACCTCCATCAAAATTTCAATGACATCCTTCACTTGAATAGAAAAAAATGCTAAAATTAATGTGGAAACACAAAAGATTGTGAATATGCAAAGCAATTATGAGTAAAAAGAACAATTCTGGTGGTATCAGAACACCTAACTTCAAACAACACTACAGAGTCATCGTTAAAACAAATCACAGAAGGATGGTACTGGCACCAAGATAGAAGTATAGACCAATAGAATAGAATAGAAGATTCAGGAATATTGCCAAGTAGGCACTGCCATCTTTGTTTCTGAATTGTTTCTGGTGTTTGAATTCAGGGCATACACCTTGAGTCACTCCACCAGCCCATTTTTTGTGATGCTTGTTTTTGAGATAGGGTCTCACAAACTATTTGTCCTAGATGGCTTTGAACTACAATCCTCCTGATCTCTGCCTCTGGAGCAGCTAAAATTAGAGGCAAGAGCCTTTGGCACATGGCTGCCATCTGTTTATTTTTGGGTGCGGTTTTGGGGCTTGAACTCTGGACCTCATACATGCTAGGCAGGTGCTCTACCACTTGAGTTACATCTTTAGTACTTTCTGTTTAGTTATGTCTTCAGATTGGCTCTTGAATTTTTGCCTAGGGTCGACCTTGGGACTGCCATCTTCCTACCTATGCCTCCCAGTGTCTAGGGCCACAGATGTGTACTGTAATGGCCACCTTCCTGTTTGAGATGGGATCGAACTACTTTTTTTTTTTGCCAAAGATGTGCCAGAGATGACCTAGAACCATGATTCTCCTTATCTCTTCCTCCCAAGTAGCTTGGATTATAGGTGTGTACCATCATGCCTGGATCTGCCTTATGATTCTTGACAAAAGTTCCAAAAATCATTCATTGGAAAAAAACCTGCCTAATTAGTGGTGCTGGGAAAACTGCATATCCACATGTAGAAGAGTGAAACTAGGTCCCCATCTCTCACCCTATAAAATAATCAAGCGAAAATGGATAAAGACCTTTATTTAAGACCCAAAACATTGAAGCTACTAGAGTACATGTATGGGAAACACTTCAAGCTATAGGCATAGGCAAGGACTTTTTGAACAGGTCTGCAATATCTCAGGAAATACAAGCAAGGATTCACAAATGAGTTAATATCAAATCAATAAGTTTCTGTACAAAGAAGAGATGAAGAGAAGGGTCCAGGGTCTCAATATCAAAGGAATACCCCCAGTGATCTCACTTCCTTCCACAAGGACCTGCCTCCTAGTGGCTCTCCCACCTCCTAATACTACCACAGGCTTAGGACCAGTCCTTTACTACATGGGTATTTAAGGAGCATTCAAGATTCAAACTGTAAGGGCTGTATTCACTGAGCAATCCTTATTGTTCCCGCTCCCCTCCTTACCTTTCAAAAATTATGTATAAGTCATTGTTTTTATAGTCTATGATTTGCTTATCTGCTCAAATACTGGTTTTCTTATAAACTTTCTACAGGATTTTAAAAAACAAATTCTTGACATTGTGTCTTGATTATGTACTTAAGGAATTTCAGGGAGATAGTTCTGTGTTTTTATAGTTTAATTTGTACTAAAGGGATGGCAGGTAGTCACATGCAGTCCATGTGAGATTCTAACGTGACATTTAGTGGGTTTTTTGATGTGGATGATCCCTTTGATGTTGAAAGGAATGCAAAAATCACTGTTGAAAGAAGTGACTGTAGATTTGGAGTATTGCTCTCTGCACCTCCCAGCTTCTCTGTGTTGTCTTCTTAAATTATGTGGAATCTTTTGAGCCTGGGATTAGATGCCAAAATGTTCCTTTGAAACTAGGAAAAGTGGTTGTACTGGTGGATTTTCCTTTAATTATGTCTCCATATACTCATTATTTACATAATATGTAACTCTAATAAATTCTTTATCTTCTTAGGTGCAAGGAAGTAGCATGACTATTACAACAATTTCATCTGCATCTGGAATGAATCCTGGAATAGGTGTATCATCCTGAAATACAAACAAATTCCTTCCTGCAGAACAGGGCCCAACAAAGCAGTCTAAAACTTGATTGTATTCTTCACTTTCTGTGGAGCTCACATAGATAATTTTCCATTCCACGTCTTCAGACAGGTTCTTGATGCACTTGAAGGCAATCTCAAAACAGAATGTGCTGTAGAAAAGAGAAGGGCTATCCAGTACCACTATATTGTTCAACTGAACCTTTGCCATATTTCAAAAACAATGGTGACTGGGCTTTTTCTGACAGCAAAATCATGCCAGTATGGTGCTGCTCCAAGGGCACAGACCCCTGCCCCAGTGCTGGCCAGACATCCTGCAATGGAGACTAGAGAAATTTTTTTTTACAGGATAACTATGCACTGTTTTGCAGCTTTCCTGTTTCCAGCATTCACTTTTAAGTGTATCTATTTTAATGAATGACTTCCAAACCAAGGAACCATTTAATAATATGTCACTTAATTTCAGAAATAAAGGATTTAAAAAAAACTATCCTGTTGTTATTAATTTTTTCTTTTTGCATTAGTTCAAAAACATAGTTTATATGATATTGATTCTTAACAATGCAATAAGGCTTCATTTACAGTCTGCTTTTGGTCAATATTTGTAAATGTGCTCAAGAGGAAGGTTTTTTTCTGTTCACAGGACACAGAGAATTTTCCACAATTAAGACATACAAGCTTATACCAATATGTAACTAAGCCTGCTATTTGAACAGCTTAGGTTCTGGATAGCTCTTACCTTTGCATGATGCTTTTCCTTCTAGAGAGGAGCCCTAAAATCTCCAAATACAGCTGATGCTTTTTATCTCATTACATGTGGAAGCACAAGGTGGCAGAGTGAGAAAAGTCAGGTAAGCAAAAGTCTCAAACACAGGAATTTAAGGAATAAATCCTTCAGCATTTGTAGATGTTATAACATGTTCCTACAATATTTGCATAAACTTATTAGAATTGGGACAAGCAAGGTAGCTACAGGTGAGACTTAAATTCTAAAATAAATGTGCATTTCTATAAATAAATAATGAAGAATTGGGAAATATAATTTATGAAGTACCATTTACAGAGAGAACTAGAAGATAAGGTATCTAGGAGTTAGACACATGCTATGGAGATGTGTGCCCAAGAGATGTCCAGAGATGATGTCAGAGCCCAAGAGATGTCCAGAGATGATGTCAAAGCATCATTGATTTTCAGTGACAATGAAAACCATCTAACATTGGCCAACTGAGAACTGGTTAAATACGTTTAAGTGCATTTCACATCAAAGAGACTCTACTGCTACTAAAAATGAAAATATTGATACTAATTTACTGACATGAAAATATGTCTGTGACATTACTTTTGTGGTGTAGAGGGTTGTGTCCAGGGCTTTGAGCATGCCAAGCACATGCTCTATGACTGAACAACAGTCTTCGACCTTGCAACATATTTTTTGAGTAAAAAGAAACTCAAGAGATGACAGAGTGCAGTGATGGGCTAATTTCATTTACATAAAGTAATTCATACATTTCTATTCCTTTATACATACAAGAGACTGTGTAGAAGTTTGCTCACTGAATACTGTAGCTACCACTTGAGATGTTTGGTGACTTCACCTTTGACCTTTCCTTTTTACTGTGACTTTGTTTAAGTAATAAAGATGTATCATTTTTATTTTAAGGTGATGGCTATATTCTTTTTCAATGCAATAATGATCAAAACAAAACAACAAAATGATCAGAACAAAAAAAGTAATTTTTCACTTTCAAAAATTGTGCTTTTTAGACAATGGCAGGGAAGAAAAACAAAAATGAAAACACGAATATGTTCTAGGTTGTACTTTGGGAGAAACTGCTTTTAGATGTTTCTCACAAGGTTGTCAAGACAACAAATGAAAATTGGAAGGGAAACCTGAGCACAGCCAACAAAGAAGCCACACTGCCTGCAGCTGCAGAGACTAAAGAACCATCACTTCAGCGACAGTGCCCTGAATTACCTGAACAAAACCGCCATAGAACAAGGACAGCACAGTGGCACCAAAGACAGGTCCAGGTCAAGAGATGTCTCCAGAGATGGGTTCTTGGAGATATGAAAAGCATCTGGATGAGGGATGTATCATGCTGCCTTGACAGTCCAGCTTCCTTTGCTGGTCATTCTTGGAATAGAATGGAAATAATTTTTCAACAGCTACTGGAATCCTACTACTTCACTAAATGCTGTTTAAAAAAACCATATTTATTAGTTCCTTACAGAGCAGAGTAACACATGACTGAAAAGCCAACACTGTAAAATAAGGCCCAGTGTAATTGGCTATATCTTATCTGTAAAGTGAAGTGGAGTGACACATAGCCAAGACCTCATGTGCTTAAGGAAATATCAGTTCTTCCAAAGAGATTTTAGTTGTGTGTCCAGCATCGTTCCTCATGCCTCTGATACACCTCTGAGCAGAGTAACACATGACTGAAAAGCCAACATTGCAAAGTAGGACCCAGTGTAATTGGCTATATCTCATCTATAAAGTGAAATGGAGTGACACATAGCCAAGATCTCATGTGCATAAGACCAGCCCTTCCAAAAAGAAAGAAGATTGCAGCTGTGTACCCAGAACCCTTCCTCTAGCACCTGCTCGCAGAACACCTCTTTCCAGGGGTACTCCATCATGTGTGGTTTAGGTGGTCAAACCATCCCCTCTTCCAATCTGGCATATGACCTGGGCCTGACCCACATCCCCTGTCTCCTGGGCAACAACTGAAATGAGAGGAATGGACACAAGACTCAGGATGGGCAATTCAGACTTTGCTCTAGGATTCTTCTGCTGAAGGAATAAAAAAATAAAAAGAGTGCTCCTTTCCACTGGCTTCTGAGCTAGTACAGCACTTTGAAGCTCTTTTATCTACTTGTTTCATTCACACCCCCAGACCTAGCAATGCCTAAAGGTAGTGTGCACGTGGAATCTTTAGCTATAGATGCCAAGAAAGTACTTATTTACCTACACAAAATTGTATTATCTCAGTAGGTGTGGAAAGAATGCTTGCTACAATTGAAGAATGATTGTGATAAACAACCAAAGTAAAAACCATATTTTTGCCTATTTTTTTGCCTTGTTTTTGAGGCATTGTCTCACTATGTAGACCAGACTGGCCTCAAACTCACAGTCTTCCTGCTTATACAAGTTTTGAACTAAAGTTACATCATAAATTCCATCTAATGTATCTTGACTAAAACATAGATTAATATTCTTTTTTTCTGCAATGCCAGTGAAACATTTTTGAAACTTCCTAGTTGTAATTTTCTCCAGAACCTAGGACATTTCTCCCCCAACATCCTAAGTCATATAAAATCTTAACAATAAAGAAAAACATTATTTAAAATATCTACTTACCTATGTTTTATTTTATTTTGACAAAAACATGTTCCTTTGTAACAGACTTACTTTTGTAAATGGATTCAGAGTTACTTGGAGTCAAAACTTGGTCAACAAAAAGGTACCATGTGGCCATAAAACTACTAAAAGACACCTCACAGTATTTGTAAAAAGAAATTCATGAGGATTATAAAAAGGTAGAACACACAGAAGACAACAGAATATATTTATGAACTATGGTTAGTGGGTACATTCCTTAAAAATATATGAAAAGAAAAAGTAAAGTTAATAAATTTAATCTTTAAAAATTTAAGTTACAGGAGTAAATCCATGAGACTGAAAGAAAGACATGCATCCTGCATAAAGGGCTCCTATATATCAACAACGAAGGGAAACTCTTGGAACAAAATATGGTAGAGAATATAAGCAGATAAATCATAAGAGAAAATTTAAACGGCCACAAGTTAAATGAGAAATTCTCAACCTTATCATTGTGTGGAAATTAAAAATTAAACCTATTAGATGAGCAAATTTTAAAATGTATTAAAATATCAGGTGTTGGGTTGGACCCAGATCAAGAATATACATCTAAGAATATCACACTAATATAATCACTTTGGTGAAGAAATTGGGGTACCTCTTGTCAAAGCTAGGCTTATTTCAAGAATATAAGATGGAAATAACATTTAAAACGAAGTCAGCGTATTGAACTCTGTCAATAGAAGGAGAAAATTGTATTATCTCAGCAGGTGTGGAAAGAATGCTTGTTACAGTTAAAGAATGATTTGTGATAAACAACAATAGAAAAGCAATAGAAGGAAATTTGCTAGTCTACCAATGGGTATCTACAAAAGTTTGACACCAAACATTTTTAATGGTGAAATATTCAAGGCATGTCCTCTAAGATGGGATCTGAGGCAAGGATGCCTACTGTCTCCACTTCTATTCAATGCTGTATTAAAGATCCTAGCCAATGTCAGGAAAAGAGAAAAACATGAGGTTCAGAAGGAGTAAAAAAAATTAATTTCTTGCCTTGGGTGTTGGTCATTAGTATGTGTCTACTTTGTGATATTTCATCTGGCGTAGCAGTTTGATTTGTATACTTTTTAGTAAAAAAATTTTACATACACAAAACCAAAAACAGTGCAGTAGATCTCTACTTGTTGAGATAAAAACTGCCCATAATATGGTACCAGTGGTGGAAAACAGACTGCAAAACTGTATTTAAAAATATTTTAATGTTTGATTGACACATAGAAATTATACATTTTTATATATAAAATATATATAAAGTATGTATATATTAAGTATATATATATAAAGTGTATATATATAGTAAGTATATATATATATAGTAAGTATATGTATATATAAGTATATGTATATACTACGTATATGTATATATAAAGTATAATGACCAGGTTCTGGTAATAGCAGATCTATTACTTCAGACATTTATCATTTCTTTGTGTTGGGAACATTCAAAATCCTTCTAGTTTTTTCCCCAAGTACTGGGATTTGAATTCAGGCCTTGTGCTAGGCAGGTGTTCTACCCCCCTAGGCCACACCCCCAGCACTCTACTAGCTATCATGAAATAGTTAAGAATTTTGTCAATTATAGTTATCCCACCAATGGAAAATTGGGCATTATTCCATCCATCCAACCATATCCCAGTAAACTTCATGTTTTGATTCTATTAAAAATATATGTATACAAATATCTGTATATGCAAAGAATATCATCTTTGGAAGCATGTACATAAATGCTTACTACTTGAGGTCTCTGAAGAGTACAACCAAGAAACTAAAGGTTACCCTTTGGTTTACTTAAAATTAAAAACAAAATTGCATGTGCATGGGTTCTTATAGTGACTAAAGAACAGTACTCATTTGGATGGACAAGGGCTCATATATTTTTTAAAATAAAACAATTATATCATTACCTTATAACAGTTGACTCCTCAAAAATATCCCTTCATATCCCAATTAAAATATCATTATATCCCTCAGTGAAAAGTTCATAACTATCTACAGATAGAATTGCTAACACTAAATGGAATAGTCCCCTGCTCAAGTTTATTTTATTGAGATAACATCATTATTTTTTGGGGTAGGTTTGAAAGGTTTTAAAATGTTAATATTTAATATTAGCACAGAATTAAGCACAATCGCTTATCGTCTTTCTTGGTTTATAGTTGTGTAACTCAAATCAGCCTGACCTGTAGATTGTATTCTGGCAATGCAGCACTGAGTACGTGTCATGGCATACTAATGCTTCCTTTATGGTAAGAGGGACAATGATTCTGTTTGATTCTATCTGTTCTCATCCCATGGCTGAACAATATACTAACTGTAACCATAGCCCTTCAATTGTGCTCACATGTCATTTAAATAATTTTTCATTACCACTCTCTGAGTCATGATGCAGTGGTCACACCAATATTTCAAAAGTCACACTCCTAGCTGTGGAAAAAGATATCCATTTTAAGAGAAGTGTACTTGACCTTACAGGTACTGTGAATGTTATTTTATATGTTATACTTTGGTGTTAGAAAGATCCAGGCTTGGGTGGGTCTTGCTCTTGGTGAGTCTCATAAGAAAGTTACTTAAACTAGAATCATGTTTCTTCATCTATAAAAAGGGGGTAAATAAAGTAATCAAGTCCCATGGTAACTGTGATGATTAAATAAAGCTGTGTAGACAAAGGCCTGATACTCCATTTATATCAGCTACTATTTTCATTCTCATAACTTAATAAGCACCTACTGGTGAAGTAAGTACTCAGTGCATGAGGTGGCAATTTGTGTAGGGGACAGTATGGGATCCAGACGTTAAGATCCATAAAACCTGATTTATTTGTGTGAAACAATTAATGAACCCTCAAGACATGTCTTTAAATTATTAAATTGTGTGGTAGTGACATTCAAGTCCATGGAAGAAACTGTCACTTGTTATTTGTCTGAACAGATGGGTTTAACTGAGTGGACAAAGGAAAGGGCCTTGCAACTGGAGAGGAAGGATAAGGTCAAGCCCTGGGTTGAGGAGGAGTGTGATGGACCACACATTGTAGTCTATCATCTCCTCTTTATGTCTCCACTCCTCTTTCTCCTCAAGTGAGCACAGGTTCCTCCCCAACTCTCAGCGCGAGCTTTGCCAATGTTCTTGGGTTCTGAAGGCTTCAGTCTCTCATCTGTGAGATGAAAGTGCTGGTCCCACAGAGTTCTGTGCTTCAAGGACTGTTGTCCATTTTTTTTACTGTTGTGCTGGCTGGGGGCACGTTGTAGCATTTACAAAGGTTCTTACAGTGCATCAACTATCGTATTTGAATTCACCCCCTCCACTGCTCTTTTTCATTCCTCCTCCCCTGCTTCCTGGGACAATTTCAACAGGCACCTTAATCATCTTCTTACCCCTTTACTTACCATAACCCATTAATAAGAATGATCCAAAAATCACAATACTAGCTTGTAAGTCTTCAATATAAGCCACAGCTGTTAAATCACCTAAAGAGAAATAAATAGGAAGAGAAATTAAAATCAAGCCTGACTATGCTAAGAGTAGCTTTTGAATTTCTAATTCTAAATGCCTTTCTCTTCCCAGACTTTCCAATTTGTACTTCATTCCTTTAAATCAGTAGATCTTCCAACTGCTTGTTCTTGGTTTGGTACATCCTGTTTTCTGTCTTTAACATCTTTCATGAGCTCTGTAGGGTTCTTATCTGGCCCTTGTATCTCCCAGTTCCCCTTTACTTTCCATTTTTGTGGAAGAATGAGAAGTTGATAGTTTTTCTAGCAAAAGTGTACAGCATTCACCAAAAAAGGCTCAGTTTAAAGGCAACAGAAGCCTTCCTGGCCTCTACCTATTAGATAGTATTCCTCTGCCCAGTTATTCTCTAGACATTTCCAAATGTCCCCTGGAAATCAAAATTTGATTCCCCTTCCCTAACAATGAAAACCATCAATAAAATACTCCCCACTGTCCACATGATTCTGCCCACAAGACTTGCAATATGGTGGGGAAAAAAAAATTGATGAAAGAGTGCCCACTCTCAATACCTAAGAAGAGGCTGCCTAAGGCAAAACTGCCTACATAAATGGTAGATCCTCTCCAAAAACCTGGCTACATAGCCTATAACACATCTTTCTTTACCCTCATTCTCTTTCTGTGCTTCCACCCTGTTACCTGGAAACCTGTAGTGTCAGGCCACACTGTGCCCCAGACATGATCACTCTTTTATCCTATGGATCCAAGGGAGAGACCTACGCAGCCCAATCTAATTCCTGGTGTTAGGACACTACTCAGGTACACCTGCCTCCATTATTTTCCCTGTCTGTGATCTACAGATATAGAGAAAAAGCAACAGCTACTAGGACTCCACTAAGTACAGAGTGTTTGAATCATTATAAATCGCTATTGTCAGAGCAGCCTCACCTGTAATGGTATAAATGCCAGTGACTGTCAGCACGACCAGGGAATTCTGGTAAATATCTATACTCCAAACCGTTTTGAAGAACATGGCACCATAGCAGATCTCCAACTGAAATGAGTACAAGACTAGTAGGCTGCACTTAATTTCCAGCAAAACCAACAACAATCACAGAAAGGTAGGGACCTTGGAAGCCACATGCAAGAGGTGGGCTCTGGTTATTGTCCCAATACCAGTGGATACTCGTTGAAGTACATCTAAGTTTTGTGCCCTGTGAGTTCAGCCAAAGTCAGAACATTTAGGGCTTGAGTTAACCCAGCTGACACAACTTAATCTATCTCTGGAGCCTCAGAGTGGGGAATGTGTTCAGAGTTATTTTTTCTTGTGATTCTGCCACTGGGAAAAAGCCATGGGGACAGCTTCTTAAGGGTTGGCAAATTGTTTCTGTATAGGGCCACATGGTAAATATTGTCAGCTTGTTAGCCACAGTTTCTGGTTATTACAACCATTTAGAGTTTTAAAATTCATTCTTACTTCAGGGACTATACAAAGAAGATTATTAGCTGGATTGGCCTGAGGAGCAGAATTTTTGAGTCCTGGCTTTGTTGAACTGATTTAGAAATTTCTGCACATCATTTAACTCTTGCATAATTTATATATTTATCAGAAGCTTACTGAGCAGAAGCCATGTCAAAGATGTTCAACAGTGTTCAGAAGACACAAGGGATACCAAAATTGAGTTGCTGTCCTCAAGTTTATGTTGAATGAAGACAGAATGAAGGATATAGCACACTATACAGGCACTTTCCATACAGTGTGATAAATAACTCAATTTGGTTATTCAAAATATCTATCAAAGGCCTTATGTGCTAAGCATGTTTACAGCACAGGAACTATTGCAGAAAAAAAGCTGTTAAGGCCTCAAGATCTCAGGGAACTTGCAACGAAGCTTAAGCAACAGATAATAAGCAAGAATACAAGTAAATTGTTCTCACACAGGGATAAACATTACAAAGAAAGTAAAAATAGAGACATGGAGTAACAAATAACAAGACATACCCCTGGAAACCTTCTCCAAGAAGGTGACATTTCTCCTCCAGGGAATGATTGGAGTTTAGCCATGCAAAAAACTGGGGAAGAATTCCGTAGACAAAGTATAGAGCAAGTATCAGGACTTAAAATTGCCTAAGGTGACTATGTTTGAGAATCAATAAGGCAGGCAGTGTGAGTAAAGGCAGGAAATAAGGACTGTAGGCTAGAGAAGTAGGCAGATTCAACAGGCTAGCTCTCATACTCTTGCTCATGAATTTTCTTATAAGGGGCTGGAAACTACAAGATTGATTTGAGCACATTAGCTAATGACATGAGATGGATAATCTCCAACATTCTCTGAGAATACAAAGGAGGGATATGTAAGCTGACAGATAAAAAAAGCCCCCCCTTCCCTTTACTTTTTTTGCAAAGTATTATTAAGCTATTAATAATGAAATTAAGCACTATTTTTTTCTTTTTAAAACTCATTTATTATTGTTGTACTGGTGGTACATTGTGACATTTGGAAAAGTTTCTAACAATATATCCTTGTTGAATTCACCCTCTCCATCATTCTTCTTTATCCTGGTTCTGTTTCAACAGGTTTCATTTATCCATTTACAAATGAGTACATAACAATTCTAACTTATTCACCCTCTCACACCCATTCTCTTTGTTCTTCCTCTTCTCATTGGTGCCAACTCCAAGACAAGACCTGTTTTACCTTCCTGTTCTCCGTTTTAAATTAAATACTATTTAAAGCTACAGCAGAGCCCAATAAGTAATTTACAAACCCAAGAGTAAACTACTGGGATAATTTTGTATAACCCTGATTCCTAGCCGTTGATTTTTGGTTTTGCTCTTGTTTTATAGGGATGTTCTTTCTGTTGGACTCACTTTTCTATAACTCATTGAGAAACTATTGAAGACATAGACAACCAAAAACAATAGAGAGGAACAACTGGAGCCAGATGCTAATAAACCTCTTCCTTAAATATTCTGGCAAAGTCAATACCTATAGAAGCAACAAGACAAATCGTCATCAGCACTGCTGTCTTCAAAAGGCTTGAAGTTCAGCTTCCTAGAAATCTTCAGGATGCAGAAGGAAATCCAAGTAATTGAAAATGTCTAATGACGACAATACTTGTATTGAATAATCATAGAGTCAAAGCAAGTACCTTGTCATAGACTGAAAAGACAGCCAGTGCTCGAGGGATATGGAACCTGAATCCACACTGTCTGACTTGCTTCAATGTCAACACTGCAAGTCTAGGTCCTAGTGTCCCGCGGGATCCTGTTTCCACCTTGTCTCAGGCTCTCTATCTCAGGCTCAGGCATATCATGAGTGCAAGGACTATGCACTGATTGTACTGTACTGATTGTGTCCCTGGACACAATCATGACACAATGAGGGTCCCTGGACCCTCATGCGGTGCCTCTCTCATGGTTGGTAAATCAGTAATTGCTAAATGAATGTTGTCTCACTTTCTGTCCAGGCTACTCTTATGCCCACCTACCTACACATGTCTCTCAAACTCCACCTGCTTGATGAAGACTTACTTGGGGCCTTATTAGGGATATATGCCCTCTCCTAAGCACCTATCGCTTTCATTGTCTTCACCATTCTTTGGGATCTAAATCATATCTTGGACTACATAGTTCATTTTCTCAGTGAGGTTCTAAGCTTCCCAAGCTGTTTTTATATTTACTGTTGGTATGAGTTTTCTAGGGCTGCCATAACAACACAGGACACTGTATGCCTTCAACAACATACAACCATTTCCTCACATTTCTGAAGGCTCAAGGTTTTAGAAAGTTTGGCTGCTCCTGAGAGCAGAGAGGATTTGTTCCAGACCTTGCTCCTGGGCTTATGAATAATCTGACAGGTGGTATGATAATCTATTATTCAATTGGAGGATATCAAAGCATGTACTCTGATTTTACTCTTAGCCATTCTGGTGTACACTGTAAATATTTTAAAATCTTCTGTATGCCTTGATGGTTTGACATTTAAAAAAATTCTTTGGCTAGGAAGAGACTGCCCTTCCAAAGACCAGAATTCTTAGAGATAACAAAGGGTCCAGGCTGGACATGCCTTTGATAAGCAAGTTAACCAATCAGGAGCACAACCTCTACCTGGCCTGTGCTCCCAGGGGACAATATTCTTCTGCCTTAATCATCCCAGGTACTAGGCAACTAGGGATCTCCTCTATAGCCCCAAACCTGTTAATATTATTCAAACCAGTCTTAATTGTTCAAAAGCAAACCTAAACTGTTCATTCTGCCTTTTCCATGGAAACCCCATTAAAGGCCATAGTCTACACTGAACTTTCACTCTTGTATTCTGCCTTTTGACCATCTGTTATTCCATGTAGTCCTGTGTTGCATGCTATCTCTGGGACTCTCCTGGCTCTGGGACCTGTGGATAAAATAAACTTTGTTTTTCCCAAGCCTTTCCTGTTTCTACTCTGAAGACAAACCCAAATGACCAGCTCATAAAAGAATATAAAGAGATGTGCATGCTGGAATTTTTTCTTAATTTGTATTTTACTGATGATAAAGGAGAGCAATTTTATGTGACTATTTGCCATTTGTATGTTTTCCTTTGCAAAACATTAATTCAAGCCTTCTTTTTTTTTACTGTTATGAGAGTTTTTAAAAAATACATTTTCTGAATAAAATGTTTTATTTTAAATAAATTTTAAAAATATTTCCTCACACTGTCTAGCTTGATATTTCACTTTCATAACAACGTCTTTTAAGGAGTGAAACATTTAAATATCAATGACATCCAGTATGTTGATTTCTTTCTGTACACTTTGTGCTTTTTGTGTTTTAAAAAATAATTACCTACCCTATCAGCTTGATTTTTAAAGGATTATGCTTTAACTGTAATACAAAATTCCTGGCTGAGAGATGTTTCTTTCTTCCAATAGTTTGAATATATCATTCCAATGTTGTCTGGTCTCCATTGTTTCCAGTGAGAAATCAACTATGAAGTGTGTCACTCCTTGCTCCCTTGCATGTAATGTGGTATTTTTTTCTCTTACTACTTTCAAGACTTTTTCTGTTTATTTTTGCTTGTAGCAGTTTCACCTAGGTATGGTTTTACTTTTATTCTATTTAGTGCTTGTTGAACTTCTGAGATCTGTAAATGAACATTTTCCACCAAAGTTGGGAAATTCCCAGTCATTATCACTTAAAAAACATTTTTCTTCCTTTTTTTCCCCTCTCTAATCTGGGACTTGACATAAATTCATATTGGAGTATAAGCATCACAAGTCTTTGGGGTTTTGTTCCTCTATTTTTTTCTTGTTTCTTTATCCAAGAATAAGACAATTCTTATTATCTTAAAATCCACTGATTTTCTTTCCTCTGTCATTTAAAATCTTCTGTCAAACCCTTCTTGTGAGTTTTTTCATTTCCATTACTATGGTTTCTGACTTTACTATTTCTTCTTGGTTCTTTTCTACAGTTTCTGTTTCTTTGTTGAGAAGATACATTTTGTTCATTCATTAGTATCACACTTTACTTTTTGGGCATACGTACAATTGCAGCTTTGAAGTGTTTAATCAACATCTGAGCTTGCTCAGAGTCAGTTTATATTTATTGCTTTCCTTCCAGAATGTGGTTCACTTTTATCTTCCCACTTCTGTGTATGTCTAGTAATTGTTGATGGAAAACTAACCATTGTAAATAATATAATGTAGACCTATAGAATCTATATTTCTCTTGTGGGAAATCCTGCTTTTTGTTTTAGTAGGCAATTAGTTTTCTTAGACTCAAGCTGCAAAATCTTTCATGCCACCACTCACACCTACCTGTAACATGCAGCAGCTTATGGTTTTTTTTTTAATGCATCCTACTGTTAACTAATTTAGTTGGCACTTTACAGGTGTTTGTGGAACCTGTGTAGTTTGGTAGTCAGCTATAAGGGCACAGTTTATAATGAGATTTGTGGGTTAACCCTCTCTTTGGTTCCCTTGTTTTTGCAACTCCCTACATATATTTTCACTTGCTTTTCTAGTCCTCACTACATAATAAGTTACAAAGTGAACCTGGCTCAGGCTTTGCATGAGTCCTCACATGTTCTTCCTCCCTGAGGTGGCCCCACCTACTCCAGCAGAGGTACAGGGCTATAGATGGGCAGCTGCCTACACTGCTCTGGGGGTTTTGAGTCACTCTTCTTGGACAAAATCACCCTGTGCAATCAACAAATTATTTGACATACATATAACAAAAATATTTTTGCCTTCCACCCTGCCTTCCTCCATCACCATGCTACTCTGTACCTCCATGTTTTGAAACATGCTATTCCCTCTGCCTGGAAGCATGTACACTCTTTCTACCTGGAAAATATGTACTCCACCTCCACATCCTGCCCATATAACACTTCCATAAGAACTTTCCTGTGTCACTGTGCCCAAAAGCCTAAGTTTACCTTTCATACATGCTTTTTCCCTGTGTATCATCTAACAGACTTCTTGTCCTGGACTGTAATGTACTGTAATTCGTTACCTATGCATCCTGCTTCCACTTTTTACTTTGTACTTCCATATGACAGAGATGCCTATTTTCTATCTATGTCCCTAAACCTAGAACATTACACTGGTATACAGTGGTTACTATTCTAAATTGAGTTGAATTCCTGCTAGGTTTTCCAATGCGTGTCTATAATCCAAACAGTCAGGAGACTGATGCAGGAAAATGTTGAGTTGCAGTCCAGACTGTGTTAAATACCAAGACCATATCTCCTCCCCAAAAGACACTCCTGATTTAGTGCCTTCAAATTAGTTTGGTAATAAGTCATCGAAATTAAAGTACTAACAAACTAATGCACACACTGCCCCCCCCAATCAAGAGGACTGCTACATTTGCAGTGCACTCACCAACCACTATAGGCTAGATTTCTACTAACCAGGAAGGAGTCTCTTACTTTAGCAGGACTGGGTGACAGTACAGCCTAAAACAAAAACCAAAGCACAGGAATATAAGAAACTAAACTGTTCCAAAGACACAGATCTCTCAAAGAGACTGTCTTCACTTATACCAAAATCTACTCTTCTCTTCTTTTTATAGGAATAGAATTTGTTATCCCCTGAAGTAAGGAAAGCCATAGCCACTTAGCTAGGGTCTATAGTCTCTTCCGTCTATGAGACTGCATAGTTACAGCTGTTTCTCTACAGCTTTGTGAAAAGAAGATTGCTTTACTTTTTCCCTGAGTAGCTAGCCAGTGCCATAGTTTCTGGCAGAGAATGAAAGATAAGTGGTTTAGTGAATGTATGTGTCAATACAGAGTGGAAATCTGAACATGCGTTAGGTTCTTCCAGGAGGGTAGTCATACTGTCATTACAACAGTGTCCTTCTAGTGTCCTCTCTACTAAGGGTTCCCAGATCTGATCCCTACCTCTGGTAAGGTTAAATGATAATATTGGAGAGCTCCTGGATTGCTTATAAATAGCATGAACTAAGGATGACAGCTGGTTGATGGAAAATGTTTTCCTATGGAAAAAGTGAACTTATTACTACTGAGGTGTCTGCATTTTAACAGGCAACCTCTTCTCATCATAAATCCAAGAAGTAACTTTCTAAATCCATGCACTGCATCCTAAGTATATGCATATCTGAGTTTTCATGAGGAAGGTATCAGCTGTATATAGGTAGAGGGAAATGAGGCTTTAAAAAAGAAATTTACAAAATGTTCTAAGATTAATGACATCATCCTCAACTGGTGGATTTGAAACTTTTGCATATGGAGGGCTGAATGTATTTTCTATTCTAGTACAAAATTCTCTTAAGAGGAGGGAGTGAGTCTATGTCTCCATTATTCTGTCTGCCCAATCATATTCTGACTCACTGTAATCTTTTAAGATTGTCCAATGAGTGTACTTTGAAGAGCCAGATTCTCTACAGTAAGCTCCTGCTCATGACCTGGTCAAATACCCCAAGAGTACAGGTCACAGGGCACGAAAAGTTTCAGCTGGGCAGGCTGAATAGCAACTGGCAGCACTGTCGCAAGTCACTCTTGTTTGGTGGACTAGGCCAAGCAGAAGCTTCTGATGGTAAACAACTTAGACAAGGGGAGAAACCATGACACTATTGAAAGCTTTCATACTCACCTAGTCTTTAAGTGGAACATGGGCTGCTCTGGCCTTTAGCAGTACAGTTATAGGCCATCTTTCTGAGTTCTTACATGCTCTGTGAGCAGACTGTAGTAAAGGAGATGTGGTTCCACCCTATTGAGAATACCTTGTACTAGAGGAGGAAATATAGGCTCTTTATTAAATGTAAAGGAAACATTTAGAAATCCAAGTTAACATGACTTTTGAGGCCTTGCTTGCAACACGGAGTGATTAGGCTCAGGTCAGAGAGTTCTGGTTGTTACTTAATGTTTTTGAACCTCACTTCTAATAACAGTACAGTTCTCAGTATCCATATGGACTTGATTCAGAGGTGTCTGAAGAACCCAAATCTGCAGGTGTTCAAATCCCTTATATAAAATGGCACAGTATTTACCTATGACCATTCTCTTGTGTACTACAAATCACCTCTAGATTTTGATTTAAGTTTTACTCATAACACATAATGCATTGTGAATAACTGTTATATTGCATTGTTTACAGAATGACAAGAAAAAGCCTGTAAGTGTTCATCCAGTACAGATGAAAAATTTCTGAATTTGTTTATATTACTGGATGAATCTAAAGATGAGGCACTCTTGGATAGGTAGGGGGGACTATGCTGTTCACATCATGGTTAGGAGGATGATGACCATCACGGTTATCATAACAAGGCTCATTAGGAAATGCTGCTCAGGGTCCAGGCAGCAGGGATGGGAGCATTTGAACTAGTGGATGATTTGGGGGAGGAGAGTATGAGGCATGTGAAAGCTGATGATCCAATATGGCTTTGCTGATGAAAAAGTGTGCTGAATCTTGGTGGGAAGGGTGGGGAGCAGCCAGGCAAATGGAGGTTGGAGAGGTTTGCTCTGAGGGTTCTCCATAGGCAGGGTTCAAGGATGCAAGGTGGGGACCAGGTACTGGCAGGAAGGGGTCAAACCCAGCCCAGTGACCAGGACCATTCTTCTCCCTGGGTCACACCATACCCACGGGCCAAAGCCCAGGATGAACAGGAGGTAAAAGATTGTCATCAGTGTGTCCAGGGTGCTGTGGAGATCCACAGTGCTCCAGTTCCAAGTGAAGTGACAGTAGTTCTCAAGACCATCCATCACGGTGCTTCAAGCCTAAGTGAGTAGGACTTGTTTTGGTGAGGCAACAATAGCTTAGCTCCAGTACTGACCTTGGTTTGTAGGGCATCTGGGGAAGGGAAGCACCACAGGGCATCCTGGGAAAGAAGCTGTAAGGCATCCTGGATGTTTGCTCCTAGCAGGCTTCTTGGCCCAGATCTCCCCAAGCTGCAAGGACCTCTCATTCCGATTTGGTTGGATTTTACAGAAAATGGAAAGCAGTTCTTGTTTGCTAGACCAGCCTGGTGTGCTTTGTCAGGAGCCGATCTCTCATCCTCACTCCAGTTTGGGACTAGCGCTAGAAGAGTGAAGCAGGGTCAGTGTGGTGTTTATCAGAGCCATGTTGAATATGGGGCAAAGACAGAAACCAGTAAGTCATACTGCTCCTGTGTTTATTTATAATTCTGATAGTTTGTTCATAGAAGATTTTTACATTCACTTTGATTGATGGAAATACTGCACTGAAGTATTCTCTAGTTGATTACTGAGGTTTTCTTTCTTTTTTGGCACATCCTTAAACGTTATGCCAAAGCTACCACCTCAACTTATCTTTCCCTAGCCATAGCTCTGGTGGAACTGGTCAAGGAAGGCTCTCGGCTCTTTGCAGTTTGCTCATAACTGGTGATGTGTACGGTTTTTATATCGACCAGGCATTATTTTATTGGTGCGTTTCCTTATTAAATTGTATTTTAATAAGTCCTGGTCAATTATACTAACGATAATAATAATAGCTAACTCTTATATAACTCTTGTTAGGTGCCAGACCTCCAGCTATTCATTTTATATGTTATCCCATTCAATTCTCACAATAATAGAATGGTATGAGTCTGTGACAAGGGCAGGGAAGCTTGTTTTTGTAAACCAGTCAGAAATCTACCATTTCAGTCCCCTAAGAAGGAGTCTATGGTCCTAGTTGAGTTCAGTGCTGTCCAAAGGAAACAATGTGAATCAGAAATGTAATTAAGTTTTCCAACAGTACAATCTAAAAAGTAAAGGATATAGATGAAATTAACTAATATATTTTATTAACCTAATATATCCAAAATATGCAATACAAACATTTGTGAGATATTTTTTGTACTGATTTTCCACAATAAGTCTTTGAAATCTGATATATGGTTTACACATACTGCACATCTCAATTCTCACAGTAACTTTTCATCAGAAATCTTCATCTGTATTTAGACTTAATAAAATTTACAGTTAAAAATGTAAATCACATATCAAGTTATTTAATAAAATACCTAAATGTTTTCTAGTAACTTAATTAAATGGTTAAATATGCTTTTCCTTTGAAGCCAAAGGAAATAATTTTCAAAATAATGTCACCCATGTTAAGTAAATTCACTAACAATTGTTGCCAACTCAGTATTATTAACATCAAATTCAAAGAGGCATTATAGTATTTGAAGATCATTGAAAAATTGATCAATAACACAGACGATTTTACAGCCAATTTGCTTGACAGCCAGTTACAATTAAAATTTTTTAGCATATTGACTTATGCTGGGAGAATGTATAAAATCATTATTATTGATTTATATTATGGAAAATTTTAATATCAACATAAATTCTCATACTTGGTTAGCTAGGTCAAAATTAAGCTTGGCTCTTCTCATTTAACTCATTCACACATAGTTCACATTATTGAGTAAACTAAGTATGGGCTGTCATTCTTTAAAAATATCATTGCCTTTTATTTCTTTCAATAGTTCTATAAAATATTAATTATTCATAAAGCCTATATACTGAATGGTTTTAACAACTATACCCATCCATGATGCTTTTCATAGAATCTGCTGTGACAACTGAGCACAATTTTCTATGTATCACAGAGTGAATAAAACAATAAGGGAAACATCAGTCTCTTGTTAAAAAACCCTTTAAACCTAGAGTTTGACCCAATATAGCTGAATCACTGTCCATCATGAAAAAACTAGTTTTCATACCTACCTGAAAATATTCCTTGATAAATGTAAAAGATTTAAAATATCAGTGCCACAAGTTTTACTTTTAGGTCATGAATTGAAAACATTTCTTCATTGATATGGGTATCTTTGGGATCAACTAAAAACTCAATAAAGGCACTTTCTTTTTTGGGGGTAAATATTGTAGAAGTAATATATATATATATATGGCACAAGGAAACTCACCAAAACCTATGAAAATGAGAGGGGAGAAGGCGGAAGGATAAGAAAGAGTAATAAAAATGGGCGAACTGGGTCAAAGCACATCATAAGCAAGTTGCAAATATCACAGTAAAATCATTTTGTATAGTTAATTTATGCCAATAAAAATTAAATTAAAAAGAAAGGCACAAAATTTTCATTAGATGGGCAATTGGCTTTAAATTTATTTGAAAAAACACTCCTTATAATTTTTTAAACATTTCCCATGATTTTCTAATAATATTTCATCACTGAAACAGTAATTATTTTGTCATCTTTCTATTTGAATTTTTTTTGGGTTTTGGTGCAAGAATCCAAGTTGTTTTAAAACTGGCTAAAGTTACAAACTCATGTTAACTTTATGGTGGCTGTTTATTTCTGATATCAGACACCGAATTTTACTGATTTTTAAACAACCAAGTACAAATTTTTTTTATCAAATTCACTATATAGTTAAAAATTCTTCAATATTGTTCACATTACAATCCTTGAAATTTTAGTATATTCAACAAATATCTCTGCTGTAGTGTGATGCATAAACAGTTTATTCTTTAGAGGAATTGACCTTTTTGTTTTTATGAAACAACTCCTTTGCACCTGGTTGTATTCTTTGCTTTAAACTCTAAATGTAAATGCCAAATCAGGTGCTTACACTATCTGTCATTCTAGACTCAAGGAAGACTTGAGACTAGAAGCCCCAGTGAGTCAAAATCTGTACTTTCTTATTAAATTAAAACTTTTTTTTACTAGCCACAGATTAATTCATAACTAAAACTCTAATTACCTTCTATTTTAATTTTTGTAAAATTTTGGGGTAAAAAGCACTTACAACTTAGCTGACCTTTGATGTAAACAAGGATGTAGTCCTCTTTTAGGATTGGTCCAGTCTCTCTGCCTCTTCACAGGACACTGGGATATGGGAAGCAAGTTTTGTGTTGAGTGCCAACCTGCTTACTGTGTACATGCCACCTGGTGGGCAATTTTGTATAGAACACCTTGAGCCTTAAGTATATTTGATGCCGTGTGGCTCCCTCTAGTGATAAAATATTTCATCCTGGGGTTTTATGGTAACGACGCTATTTCATTTTTGATGAAGTGATTTTTGATGCAGTGACTACCACTACTGTCTTTATAAGGAATCAGACTTGGAGCTTGTTAGCTGAGGGGCCACAGCAATCAACCTGTGTCTATGGTCACAGGTGCTGACTCTGATTTCCTTAGCAGTGGGTCAGGTTTGGGCTGCTGCTGAGAATATTCAAGGTATGTTCATTCCTGGTCTCTAGTTAGTTCAGCGAGCCTGACCTGTCTGAGGTCCAGAATGAGCAACATGTTTTGGCAGTGCTGGAGTTTGAACTCAGGGCTTCATGCTTGCTAAGCAGACACTGTATTGCTTAAGTCACACCTTCAGCTTTTTAAAAATGTTTTCCTTCGGCTATTTTGGGGTAAGATCTCACTTTTTGCCTGAGCCGATCTGGACTGTTATCCTCCCATTTTATCTTTCCAGCTGTAGGTGGGCTGACAGGCATATACTACCACATCAAACTTTTTTCCACAGACGTGACGTCGCCCAAACTTTTTTTTTTCCAGGGATGGCTTGGAATTGCGATCCTCCTGATCACACTCCTAAGTAGCTTGGGATGACAAGCATGAGCATCATTGTTTTGGACTGCTGCAGTGAACTCAACAGATTTTGGTGGTAGTTATACAGGATATATCAGGGTCATCTTAATTTAGTCTTTTTGCCATTTTACTGGTCAGCTGAGAGAGGACCAAGAGAGAGCCTGGCTTTGCATCTTATGTTACAATGAGATCTTAAAAGGACAGGAAGAATCAGTGTCCCTCCTTTGTTGGGGCTCCTACTAATGCAGATCTTTTTATCTCCATCCCAATGAGCAGTAGGGGATCACCTAAATAATTTGAATCCAGCTCCTCTTTTACTTTTTACTTTTGGTGGATCTGGGGTTTGAACTCAGTGATTCATGCTTGCAAAACAAGTACTGTACCTCTTGAGCCACACCTCCAAGTTCCCACACCTGGCTTCATTTATTGTTTCTTTCCTTCTAAATTTATTTTATTTTTCCCATTTTTATTAAAATATATTCATTGTACATAGGGGATTCATTGTGACAATTCTAATAGCCTTATGTGTCCATTGGCTAGATTGTCCCCCACCACCTTTATGCAAACACCTCCCCTCTGCGTTAAAGCAACCACAAGACATTTCATCATTCTACTTCCTACATGTCTAGGAAGCCCATCAACCATATTCCTTCACCTTCATCTCCTCCATTTGCCCATTCCCCTTCCCACAAGTCCTGCCCAACTCACTGTACCTATTTCACACTTCTCTATTTCATTACTTCCAATGTCAATGTTCAAAAGGGTTTCTCAGTGTTTCCAGCTGTGAATATACTATACTTTGTTCAACCCCTTCCATTACTCTCCTTTAGCCCTTTCCTCCCACCCCCATTATTCAGCAGCTTTCACTATGTACTATTAAATACTCTACCTGAACAGATGTATTTCAGTATTGTTGACTCTATCTTTCTCTTTGCCTTTTCTTCCTCCCCCAAGTTCCATAGGTTAGTTCCACTATGATAAACATGTTCTGCATATAATTTTGTATATGATCATGTTTGGTTTTGTGTATATACTTTTCTTTTGAATCTCTTTTTCCACATATGAGAGAAAATATGAGGCTTTTATCTAAACTTGGTATGCTTCCCTTAACATGGTATCCTCCAATTCCATCCATTTACCTGTAGCCCACATGCTTTCATTCTTCCTTATGGCTGAATAAAGCTCCATTGTGGAGAAGTAGATAGATGGATAGACAGATAGATAGACAGATCATATTTTCTCAAACCCATTCATCAGTTGTGGGGCATCTGGGTTGTTTGCATGGCGTGGCTATTATAAATAGGGCTGCAATAAACATTGATGTGCAAGTGTCTCTAATGTATGTGCTCAGCAGTGGTATCACTGTATCATATGACAGTTCTATTTTTAACTTTTTAAGGACTCTCCATACTGCTTTCCATAATGGTTGTGCTAATTTACATTCCTATGAGCAATGTACAAGGGTTACTGTTTTACTTCATCCTCACAACATTTGTTATTTTTGGTGCTTTTGATCATAGCCATTCTAATTGGGTGAGATGAAATCTTAATGTAGTTGTGATTTCCATTATTTTATGGCCAGGAAAGTTAATCACTTCATGTATTTATGAGCCATTTGTACCTCTTTCTTTGAAAATTCCCTATTCAATTCATGTGCATATTTCTTCATTGAGTTGTTGATTCTTTGGGGGTTGAGTTTTTTGAGATCACTGTAGATATTGGATCTCTGTCCCTTATCAGATGAATAGCTGGCAAAGATTTTCTCCCATTCTTTGAACAGTCTCTTAAGTTTAGTGACTGTTCCTTTTGCTGTGCAGAAGCTTTTTCATTTGATACATTTCCATTTGTTCATCCTTTCTCTTACTTGCTGAGCTATTGTTGTGCTATTTAGGAAGTTGCTGCTTAGGACTACACACTGCAGTGTATTTCCTACTACATATGATAGTTGTTTCCAAATTTTAGGGCTTATATTAAGGTCATTAATTCACTTTCACTTATTTGTACAGGGTTAGTGACATGGATCTAGTTTCAGTTTTCTGCATGAAGATACCCAGTTTTCCCAGCAACATTTGTTGAAGAGGCTGTATTTTCTCTGTTGTGTATTTTGGGTGCCTTTGTGAAAAACCATGTGGCATAGTTGTATGGCTTCATATCTGGACCTTCTATTCTGTTCCATTGGTCTTCAGGTCTGTTTCTGTTCCAGTACCATGCTGTTTTTTATTGCTGTCTCTGTAGTATAGTTTGAAGTCAGGAATTGTGATACCTCCAGTGTTGCTCTTTTTGGTCAGTATTTCCTTGGCTCTTCCAGGTATTTTGTGTTTCCATAAAAAATCTAGGGTTGATTTTTCAACCTCTGTGATAAATGTCATTGAAATTTTGATGTGGATTGTGTTGAAGATGTAGATTGCTTTGGTAATATAGTCGTTTTCATAATATTGATTCTACCAATCCATGATCATGGGAGATTGTTCCATATTCTGTAGCCTTCTTTGGTTTCTTTCTTTAGTGGTATATAGTTTTCATTGTACAGGTCTTTTACTTCCTTTGTTAAGTTTATTCCCAGGTATTTTTTTGAGGCTATTGTAAATGGAACTGTTTTCCTATTTTCTTTCTCATTCTGTTCATTTTTGGTATATAGAATTCCTACTGATTTCTGTAAATTGATTTTGTATCCTGCTACTTTGCTGAAGGTGTTTTTGAGGTCTAGGAGATTTTTGGTGGTTTTTGGGGATAGTTGGGTAGAATATCATGTCAGCTGAAATAATAATAATAGTTTAAATTCTTTTTACCCATTTGGATTCCTTTTATTTCTTCTTCCTGTCTTTTTATTCCAGCTAGGAATTCCAGGACTATTTTGTTTTGTTTTTGTTTTTTTAGCAGAGGAAGATCAACTTTTATTAAAACTGCTTGCATACAAAATATATTGCACTATAACCAAACAAATGTCAACATAAAATCCAATCTGTTGTCGTTATTATGTACAGAGAATATTGCCCAAGAGCAGTTACATTACAAGGTCATTCTACCTTGGTTAATTATCTACAGTATTTTAAACCAAACAGTTTACAGATGATGTGTGCAAGGTACTAATTTCTGTTTTCAAATGCTATACATTACCAGACTAAATAGCTAGAAATCAACCTTAATGTTTGGCAATACCTTTTAAAAGACTTTAATATTTGTGAAATCATGTGCAGTTTGTTGCCATTTTATATGCTTATTTGTATGCAAGGAAAAGTAACTGTAAACAGAAAATTCAAAGAAACAAACTCACAAAATACATCAGAAGCAGAACCTCAGTTTGTATTGCTCTGTACAGATTCAGTGGTACCCCTACTTGGGAGTTATTTTTTTTTTAAGAAAAATATAACATCTTAGGAGTGAAGGTCCTTCACATATTTTTCCTCAATAAATTTCATTCATTAAAAAAAGAAAGACTTAGAACCAAAACCAAAACCCAACACATCGAAACAAAAAAGGAAAAACAGTATTGTTAACCAATACTAGTATGCTTTTCAATTCTGCTTATACATTAGACTTTATATTTCAAAGTTTACAAAACATTTAACCTGCTTCCAATGTTTCTTAGACAAAGTACCTGTACTTCACAGGGTAATTACATGTACATGAAAACAACTTTCCTATCTCCTCAAAGTAAGGTTGAACTTAAAATATGAAAAACATCACAAAATCTGAGGAGGACAAAATTTAAAAAACGGTTCTCAGTTAAAATTAGTCATCAGGCCAAAGAGCAGGCACATCCTACTAACATTCAACTGGGAAGATTTGTTCCTAGCTGAAGACATTTTAGCCTCTCAGATGAAAAGATAGTTATTTCTTCTGTCTGTACAGAAAAATTACACATCCCTTTCAGTAACATTGTCAAATTTCAGTGCAACAAAAGAAAAACAAAAAACAAGTCTTATTCTTTATACTGCCTAACCTGATGTTTATGTAAGGAAAACAATATGAAAAGCATGCATTCTTCTATAAAGTACTAATGTTCAACAGGGTTTGCTACATCTTTAACATTTAGTGTTTCTCTGACTTATCGTCCCTGAACTCTGCATCCAAATTTCCTACCTGCAAATATATAAAAAAAGGCACAGATCATACAACATTTTTTTGTTAATGAAAATGACAAATGTCACATTACACACATTTCAAGGTCCACTAAAATACTGGAGAAGTGGACCAAAACATAAACTGACACAGGACATGAAATGACACACCGTTTCATGAAGACTCCTATATGAGATTGAAAAGAGAAGTCTGCTGTGATTACCATAAATGATACTTATTCAGAAAAAACTGAAATGTACTAGTGAGTTATCACCCAATGCAGGAAAATGGTCCAAATTAATAAAGAATATCACTGCTCAGTAATTTATAAAACAAAAACCTGCCATGAAGTGCTAAGAACACTTAAAAACAATGTTTCAAATTTCAAGATCGTTTTGTTTAAGTCTGAAAATTTGTTGCTTATGGCCAATAACAGAACAAATTCTTAGCAAAATTTGTGTTCATTTCATGCCCTGTGCCATCTTGCCTACTATTTGTCTTTGGCCTAACAAAGTTTTCTAATATGGAATAACAATTACAGAAATGGTATAGGAAATACAACTTCGGAATTATGCAGTTTAGGGTACTCCGTTCACAAGTGGTTGTTCACCATCCATGCTGTCTGGCTTTTCTTTCTTCTGGTTTCGGTCTTTACCCGTGCTCAGCCGATTACCTTCACTGGAAGCATTCTGTAATGTTTTAGTATGGACACTCCTTTCATTATTGCAGTCAACTCTGAAGTGACCCGTCAGTTGTTCTTCCTTTAGCCTCTCTTGGATTACGTGGACGATTGTCTGTTCGGGAGTGATCGTCATTTCCTTTGAAGCCTCCTCCTCGTCCTCTTCCTCTGTCTCCTCTGCGCAGGAAGCTCTCTCTCTCTTCCTCTATTGGAGCTAATGACCAATCACTGAGTTCATCTCTGTGGTCAGATTCTGTTTCAGAAGCATTTGATGCTTCAGAATTAGTTCCTGAAGTATATCCAGGACCGCATCTGCCGTGCCCCCTATTTCTGTAAGGTCTACTACCTCCACCCATTCCTTGACCATCATCAGTCACATAGCCTTTTTCCTTACCTGTATGATTTGCTGGTGGTCTAGAACTAGCTCCAATCTGTTGCAACTGCTCATCAATTTGTAATCTCTCCAGACGCAACTGGTCTACTTCCTTTAAGTAGTTCAGGTGATAATCCAAAAGAACAGTGGCATTAGCAATGCTGTCTTTTGTTCCCACAAAAACAAATGGTACCATACCCCTCTGGACTTTTGTACTGTTAGGTTCAGAAAAATGGGCACTGTTTTCCTTTATATCTATATGCTTTTTTTCTTCAGAGGAATTAGATCCAACTCTTGAATTACTGGCAGGCAGGGAATTTGGTGTCATAATTTCCTCTTTTTGTGGGACACTTTTTTCATTTTCGGCCTCGATCCTCACCCTCACAACTCCTGACTTGTCTACAATCTCCTGAATTAGTTTTGCATTTTTTCCTATTACTTTACCTACTATGTTCCTTGGAACTTGTATGACATCTCCAGCAAACTCAAGAAAGCTTCTACCCTTCTTCACTGCATCCTGATCCTCTCCATAAATATGAAATGTGCAGGTATCTTCATCTAGAACAATAGCAGTGACCCCATGTACTTTTCTGGCTTGCTGAATATTAGCACCATGAGAACCAATAGCTAGACCCATCAGATCTTCTCGTACGATAAACTGTTCATGAAACCTCGAGGCAAACTGCCTTGAACTCTCCAGTTGCTTACTGGTTTCTTCATTTCTCAGCATCAGAGACAATTTAGTTTGCAGACTCCGAAAGTGCATGTCAATCAACATATGTGCTCGCTTTGAAGTGACTTCATTGATGGACAAAATGACAAGCTGATAATTTTCTGGATCATAAGTCACAGAAAAGGCACCAACTGCCTTTTTAAAGTCCTTATGTGCTGATTCTTTGGCACACATTTGTCTTAAGTCTTCTGGCACCTCCAATTTGATCTTATGGAAAGTATCTTTTGTTGCAGGTTTGTTGGGATTAACTGATCGTAGTCACTCAATTGTGACAATTTCATTGTATGTAGCATCACATGCTGCATATTCTGTTACATAAAGCTCACCCTTTATCATCTTCACTTTAGCTAACCACCAACAACGGCTCTTTTTCATTTGCTCTGGAATAAACCTCAACTTCATCACTTTCACTGATATCTTTATCGTAACCTACAGGTGGTGGGAATATCACATCATGGAATGGAATCTGCCTTTCTGGCTGCCATTTATTTTCAAATGCAACTGTTATTGAATCTTCATGAACATTCTTTACAAATGCCTTGTAGAAAGCACCATTGGAGCCCCACACTTCCACCACCAGCTCTTTCATCTTCTCCTCAACCCTGCTGGAGCTGGGAGCCCGCCCCCGAAAGGTGGGCTGCAGGTGCTCTAGGCTGAGCTGCCGCCCACGCTAGCAGAGAGTAGAGAGAGTGGACTCTAACTTTAGAAGAAATGGTTGCAGATTTTCCCCATTTAGTAAATTAATGGATATAGGCTTGTCATATATATGCTTTATTATGTTGCAGTACATTCCTTCTATTCCTACTTTCATCAGAACTTTTAACATGAAAACATGCTGAATTTTGTCAAAGGCTTTTCCTTCATCTATTGAGATGATCATGTGGGTTTTTCTGTGCTTCTGTTAATATGTTATATTACATTTAGTAATTTGCATATGTTGAACCATCCCTGAATCCATGGGATGAAATTGACTTGATCATGGTGTATGATCTTTTTCTTGGTGTTAATTAGGTTTGCCAGCAGTTAATTGAGAAATTTTGCATCTAATTTCATTAAAGAAATTGATCTATAATTTTCTTTTGTTGTTATTTGTCTTTGTCCTGTTTTGGAATAAGTGTAATACTGGCTTCACAGGATGATTTCAGCAGTGTTCCTTCCCTTTCTTTTACATGGAAAAGACTGAGGAATGTTGGTTTCAGTTCTTTAAAGGTCTGGTAGAGTGCAGCAGTGAATCTGTCATGTCCTGGACTTCTCCTTTTTGGGAAATGCTAATGCTGCGTCAATTACATTACTTGTTATAGATATAGTTAGGGAATTTATATCCTCTTGGTATAAAATATGATCTATTTTGGAAAAAGTTCCATGGACTGGTGAGAAGAATGTATATTGTGCTGTTGTAGGATAGGATACTTTATAGAGGTCTGTTAGGTCCATTTTGATCTAGGTCATTCAATTCTAGAGTTTCTTTGTTGATTGTTCTGCCTGGATGACATATCTATTGGTGATCCAGGAGTATTGAAGTCTCCCATCACCACCGCAATGGGGTCTGCCTGTGTTTCTAAGTTCAGTAGTGTATGTTAAATGAAGTTGGGTACACTGACATTGGGCACATATAAATTAACAATTGTTATTTCTTCTTGATGTATTGCCACTTTTATTAATGTGTGGTGGCCTTCTTTGTCTCTCCTGACTGACTTAGGTTTGAATTCTATTTTATCTGATATAAATATCAGATAAGTATCCTGCCTGTATTCAGGGTCCATTAGTTTGGTAGTTCTTTTTCTACCATTTTACCCTAAGACAATATTTGTTTGTGTTGATAATGTAGGTCTCTTGTAGACAACAAATTTTTGGGTTTTCCTTTTTAATCCAGTTTGTTAATCCATGTCTTTTGATGGGGGAGTTGAGGCCATTAATATTCAGTGTTAATACTGAGAGGTATGTGATGATTCCTTTCATTTAGTTGTTTTTGTTGTATAGGGGTTTGTGTGTGTAGAGCTAATTCTATACTGCTCTCTAATTACTTGTCAGTTCTTCTCTTGAGATTTCATAATTCCATCATTTCAAGCTATGTTTATTTTCATCATTTGTGTGTAGGATTACTTTGAGAATCTTCTGTAGTGTGAATTAGAGTTCATGCAGTGTTTTAGGTTCTGTTTATTTTGGTAGGTTTTTATTCCATCTTCAATATTAATGACAGTTTTGCTGGTAGAATACCTGGGATTGAATTTTTTTTCAGTTCTGGAAATAACTTATTTCTTTTATATGTTATTTTTCTTCTCTCTCTCTCTCTTTCTCTCTCTCCCCCTCATAGCCTTCCTTATTCTTGCCTTATTTTCTCTGCTCATTGTTTTAACTATACTATGCTGTGAAGAGGTTCTATTTTGGTCATGTCTATTTTGTGTCCAATAGGCCTCCTCTACCTGGATGGAAATCTCTTTCTTCAGATTTGTGGAGTTTTCTGCTATTCTTTTGTTGAATATATTTCCTCTGCCTTTTGCTTGCACTTCTTCTCCTTTGTACTTGCATACTCCTTTTGCAAGGAAAGATTCCTTTAATATTTATTTTGTCTCAGAGCCCTGAAATTCTGTCTTTTACTTGTTCCTGTATTCTGGAGTGGATTTCAATTTTATTTATTTTGATTTACAGAATTTTTTCTTTCCATGGTTTTTCTTTTTGATTCTTTTATGTTTGAGAACTTCCATATCTTTGTTAACATCCTCTTTCATATCTTGTACTTCCTTCTTTTTTGTTTTTCTTTTTTTGTAACTTCTTTGCTTTTGTTTTGATGTTTATTGAAATCCTCTTGTAGTTCATTTAGTTGTTTCTGTGACTTCTAATGTATTATATCTGTAGACTCTTGAGATTCATTGTGTTTTTTTCATATGTCCTCTTTAAGCTCCTCTGTAAGCTCATTAGTCATTTTTATCATCATTCTTCTTACCTCAGCAACTGAGGATACATACCATTCACTGTGCACCACATCCTCTGATGTGTGATTTTTAACCTTTTGAGGAGTCATATTCCCCTGCATTCATTTATACCCCTTGTATCTACCTTGAGATTTGCTTATGTGTTGTTGATTGATTAGTTTGTTGGGGGTTTTACTCACCTGTTTTCTTTACCTTGACATAATTCCTATGCTCTTGCTAGCTTACTTGTTAGCTAAGTTGTTGTATCATTTCTGTTCACTGACTTGGAGGTATAACTCAGAAATTAAAAATTCAGGAATTCAGTGCTGAAACAGTTATTTACATAATATATAAAACCTTTGATAATATTATCCATAAACAGCAGGTATTGGGAAAATAGCAGCTGTTTGCTTGGAGATTGATACTTAGGTAATGAAAATGATGGGGATACAATAGGGAGAATAGGTATGAGGTGTGAGGGCTACGAAGTAATAATCCCCTGGGGATTATTATAGGGATTGCATAAGTAAAGGAAGGATGGGAATAATGTGTAAAGTTGGTATAATAGACTACTTGGTTAGTGGTTTGTGTGGAGGAAATGGGGCAGTGGAGTGAAAAGTAGGGGGAGAAGAAAATAAGGAGATCGATAGAAAAGAAGAAAGAACAAAACTGAGTGAGCAAGAAGAAAGTAAAACAAGAGAGGGCTAAATAAATTAAAATTTCAGCAGAATAGAAGAAGGACATAAGTAACAAAAATATGTATTTATTGTCCAAATTTCTTCCTTGTTCTGCAGAGGAGTGGGTTTCCTCTGAGTTCAATGAGTGCACTGGGTGCTTCCCCCTGATTTCTAATCCTGGTGCTTTACCTTCTGATAAGCACTTTCTCTTGCTCTCTGACCCTCCTTTTGGGTTTATATGCTGGACTGTGTGGCAAACAATGGGGCCTCTGTCTGCCAGACAGGTTTTAGGGATGGGGGGGTTCCACTGAGGGTGTTTAAGCTCAGGGTGTTTCTGGGGGTTTGGGCCATCAGGATCAGTTTGTTTTTGCAAGCAGGTTCTGAAGCAGTCCCATGAGGAGCTGATGTATGAGCAGTAGCCATTCCTTCCTACCTGCTGGCAAGCCTGGGAGCTGAGTCCAGCTGTTTGATTGAATGCTCTTCTCAGGAAAGGCTGTTAGTTTCAGCTCATTACCAGTTTCTCCAATAAGGTAGAATGTATTTATTTTCCCCAGGCTGCAGCTGGGCTACCCCTCCTCCACACAGGCTGGTCAATCCAACACTTCATGAAGAAAGCAGGTGGGGCTGTCCCTTCATCACCAGGCAGAGCTAGAAATTTCCCTCCATTTATTTGGCCAACAGCTTTACTCATGAGGGGTGCAGTCTGCCCACAAACTATGCTGGGCTATATGGTTTCCTCTAGAGCAGATGGTGTGGCATGCTCACCTGAAGTTGTTGTAGTTAGAGATCAGCAGCCCTAGTTGTAGGGAGGTGGCAGTCAGTGGTTCCGTGTCCATGAATTTTGATGGGTCCAGAACAACCCAGTTGCTTTTAGAATTTGTTCTGCAGTTCTCTGAATTGAGTGCTTGTTCTTCTGAAAGGAAAAAAGAAAAGTGGGGGTTCTTACTGCTTTCCTCATACTCTAGGTTCTTCTACGTGGTCTGTGATTTGCTTGACTTTGCCACCAGGTGTCGCTGCCTACTCGTAGAGGAAGGTGATGATTGTTTCTTGGACTGCACAATAAAAGAACATGACAGCTGCAAAGAGCGGGCTCAGTGGTGTGCTACAGGCTGCTTGCACCAGCTCTTGAGAACTGATGACTAAGGGCATGTTTTCCAAACTTTGTGAACAGGGTAGCAAATTGGCAAATGCTACAAACTAGGGCTCTCCAACTCCTACACATTTTGATCTGGTTGTTAAATATTTACCAGCACACAGTGGGCATAGTGACCATTCAGTCACACTGACTGGAAAACTAAGGCTTGGACAGTTCTATGGTTGTAATATGGTTTATTCCTTCCAAAATGCACATTAAAATTTAATCTCCATATGAGATATTAAGAGGTGGGGACTTTAAAATTGGATCTTCACTCACAAAAAAAGGATTAATGCAAGGTGGGTATGGTACTACATGTCTGTAATTTCAGCATTTAGGAGATTGAAGCAGGAGGATTTTGCATTCAAGCACTGTTTGGGCTGCATAATGAGACCTTAGAAAAACAAACAAACAAAAGAATGGGCAGAATTATTCTGCAGCTAGTAGATTTATGGATTATCTTGAGAGTGGGTCTGCTATTAAAGCACTTTGGCTAGGTCACATGCATGCCCCCTGTCTCTTCCGTATGACACCATACACCACTTCACAACTGTTCCAGCAAGTAGGCCATCACCAGATATGACCCCTTGACTTTGGATCACAACTGTGAGCCAGAATAAAACCTCTTTTCTTTATAACTTACCTTCTTGTGGCATCGTATTATTAGCAGCAGCAAATGGACCAAGATAGACAGATTATTGAATTAGAACTGGGAAAGAGCTATCAGTCTGCAAAGCACTGCCTTACAGAAAACAAGAGGGACCAGTTCCTGCCCCCTGACCAGCCAGAAAAGGGAGACTTGACACATCATTACAGTGGAGGGTTCACTGGTGTCTGGCACATGTACTGCTTTGTGTGCATTATTTGTGAACTGTAAGGGAAAGCTGTCATCAGAGCAGGGTGATGACAATTTCAAGTGTAGTAAAGGCTTAGAGAAACAGGACCCCTAACTGCTGTTAGGGTGTAAATTAGGCCAGCTACACTAGAGGGCAATAAAAGTGAAAATGTACTGTCTTTTGACCAAGCAGTTCCACCTCTGGGCATTACCTAGAATAGTGTTATATGCCAACTGCTGCATTATTTCTGTAGCAGTTACTACTACTGTAGTAGCAATAATGGAAATAGCCTATACATACGATATGTGACAGTACATTTATCCTAGTTATTCAGCTGTAAGGGTGAATGAGCTAGATCTATGTTTTATCATAGCTAGATTTCAAAAATACATCGAATGAAAAAAAATGCAGCCAAACTATATATACAGCGTAAAGCCATCAGTATGAATTTCAAAACTTGTAGACATATTCATATGTCTTATCACATGTTACTATTACCTGTTACTGTTTTTATGTGTATGTTTATTGTCTCTTTCCATCTTAAATGTAAGCTTTATGTAGGTGAGGGCATTTTGGTGTTCACTTCTGTCTGCACTTCTGTTCCTATGCTTCCAAAATTAAGCAGCTGTCAGATATGGTGGCACAAACCTGTAATCTCAGCACTTGTTAGACTAAGACATAAGGATCATGAGTTTGAGGCCAGCCTGGCTTAAGATCTTGTCCAATAAACAAAACAAAGTTAAGCAACTAACTGCATCTGTTATATTACCCAGCCATGTCATCCCAAGATTTACACCCAAAAGACAACTTATATCTGTGCAAGGACTCATTCTGAAATGTTTACCAGAATACTGACAGGTAAGTGGTAAGTGATCAATGAACACTTGAATGAATGAATGGTGAGAAGGGAAAAGATGCAGTCTGAGATAGGAGACTGAGTAAGGCAAGGCAGCCTTAAGCAGCATGAGCCAACATTTGGCTGACAGATCATCTGGATCCTTGTCAGAACATGGGTTAGGGCTGGTACATAGATGTTGTTCACCATCACCAGAAGGTAAAGTAAGCTGGAGCTGGTTATTTGGGAGTAAGCCTGGAACTACTGTGGAAGAGACTGCCAGGTGGAGGTCGGGCCTGAGCACTGAATTGGAGCTGGGTGGTCAGGGCTGGTGAGGTGGGACTGGTCCATCCGAAAACCCGACTATGGGGCTGATCAGATACACATAAAGGAAAGGAAGCGAAAGAACAGATTGAGTCACCATCTTGTTGCTATGATCTTGTAACATTCCTCCAGTGCCCTCTATTGGCAAAGCCTAGCATTGCACCCGCTGGCAAAGTTGATGTTTACAGGTCAGTTGAACTTTTGAGAAACTGAAAAGCAATACTGTGTCCCATCTAATAGGATGCAGTTGTCCTTTATACAAAGAAATTCTTACCTTCTCCCCAAAATGAGGAGATGCAAGCTCCTGAGAGTAATTGCATCTACAGGTAACAATATACATATCACTTTCAGTCTAATCACAGTCTTTCTGAATATCTTGTTAGTAACTTGTAAATAAAATAATAGTGATAAGAGGAAAAGAGAACCTGGCTAATAATTATGAACACTTAAATACATGTGAGAAGCAAAGAAAAATGTGCCAAGTTACTACAGTCCTTCTTTTTAAACAGGGCGTGAATAGGGTTGGATGATAAAATGTAGGACACTCAAACAATGCATGACTTTGAGCTAAAACATTATTTATTGTCCATCTGAAATTCAACTTTCATTTGACCTCTGTATTTTTGTTTACTAAATCTGTCAATCTTAATGTCTAATTCATTTTCTTTTGCTAATAGCACAATACAGCAGACTGGATAAGTTACAAAGAAAAGAGGTTTATTTTGACTCACAGCTCTAGTACAATATTGAGAGGCTGCATCTAGTGATGCTCTGATTGCTGGAAGAATCCTGAGGCAACACAGGGCATCACATGGCAGGAGACAGAACATGAGAGCCTGCCTAGACTGGCTTTTATAGTGATGCAACTTAGGGATAACCCATTAATCCAGTCTTCCATTAATCACAAGAATGGAGTAATCCATTTATGAGGGCAGATCCCTATTCATCTCTTAATGTCTCACCTCTTAATGTCTTTTAATGGAGATTAAATTTCAATTTGAGTTTCAAGGGGACAAATCATATTCAAACCATAGCACCTAATCATGAGTCTTAATTGATAGCTATGGCTTCTGTCTTCTACTACCCAATCAGTATTTCCTGGTCCTCAACTAGAATCTTAGGTGCTCATAGATCTGAACCTGAGGTTATTTTTATTTTTACTTTCAAAGGGTCTGAATATGAAGAAGTACTAGTATGCTTATTAGTCTGGGTTCTATATAAGCCCCTCCTATTCTCCTTCATGTGGCAACCCACTTACCCTTTAGTAATTAGGATCTATCAGTTCACCCTTCTTCTTTGGGTTCCATCCCAGTGGGACCACTGAAGTGTCTTCTGATAGAAGCATTTTTTAGTGAGGATCTAAGATCTTCAAAGCAGCAGAGCTCAGAGTTGCTAGAAAGCAAACGTAGCTGAGTGTATTATTAGGCTTCATCATGAAAGAAGCCACTCCCACTTCTACCCCTTGATTCTCAGACTTAGGTGTTCTGGCTTCCAGGAAGACTGTATGCCTTTTTATTTTACTACATTTTAGTGCTTTGACATCTGGGGACATTGCTGACTCTGGAGGTATTGTCCCTTCCAGGGTGAGCTTATTCCTGGAGCTAGCAAATGCTAACAAACCTACCCAGAGCACAGACCCCTAAGTACTTCTTTCATTGTGCTCTCACACTCTGGCCACGGTCCATATACCCAGCACCAGATAACTAAGTACACTAGTTGTTCCTGTGTTCCAGAGCCCAATGAAATTATTCAAATTAGCAAGTCTAAAAACCTGTCTCTGTTGTCTCCTCTGTTCCTTCCAGGCTCTTGCCGATATTTCTCCCTTCTCTGTGCCTCTTGACCCACCCTGTATTTCCCTGTATGCATGATGTATCCCCTTCTCTTAAAATCTGTGAGTATAACTAACTTCTTCCCTTGTATTAGTGATTTCTGTGTTTGTGTGTCTTACCATCCCTGATTAAAACAAACCCTGGGCATCCTTAAAGCATTGTGTCATCTGATGGGCTTTAGTTCAATACACAAAAGCAGCCTGTAAGACAGAGCCCCATATTTTAAGAGGTTATCTTTCAAATGTTCGGTCCCTGGCATTCTTGGGGCAGGTGGAAGTTCGTGAGGCTGGCACCAAAACCAGAACCCCTGATTTATGACCGCTTGTTTCTCCCCAGCTTGTTTCCCTGCTTGATTGCTTCTCTGCTTGCAAAACAACTCAGGAACTTCCAGTTACTCAACTAGCCAGGCATGCTGACCTTTTCCATCTGGTGGTCACAGATAATCAGGCCAGAAACTCTCTCCCTCCACCATGGCTTGGACCCTCCTATAAAGCACAGTACTCATTTCAGCCAAGCCACTGCTCCCTGACCTGTGGGGGAGGGGAGAGGAGGGGGCAGCCCTGTGGTCTGGATCCTAATAAATCTTTTAATAAATTTTCCACACATGGTGTGGCCTTTATTTGGCAGTACCTTACATCAACCTGTGTCATGGTTAAATCTTCAATAAGACATTCCACCTTTAATTAAGTTGCTGCTTCTAAATGAAGGGTACTTGGTAAGAATGGTTAATTCCATGCTGCACATCCTTTTAGCAGAAGAGTTCTTTGATTAGACACGACGCTGAGGAGAGGTTGCTATGATGGTGGCTATGGCATCCTAAGAGTGCAGGGAGTGGAAAGGCAGTAGAAGTGGGGAAAGCAAATCCACATCCATGGTAGAAGGGTTGCAATAGAATCGACCTGCCACCTGGTGCCAGGCTGGTCCCCTGGGGATAGTGCTCCCTGGGTTCTACGTTTGTCTCTACTCTTGATATATTACCCACTTGGTGTCAGCAGTAGGCAAGACAGCTTTGCTAAGGTACAGACCATATCAGCCAACTGGTACACAGCCTCTATGTAACCATCACTTGCTTCTCTGTTCATGAGTCCATTGGGCAGACATGGGTGGCCTGGGAATAAGGGTGGCTGACATCCATGGAGTTTGTCTTTTTGTCTAGCTGATTATTGAAGTCTTCTTTGCAGGCAGTGTCCATTTGGTGAGCATCCATGTGGGATGCAGTCATCTCATAGTGTCCATTCTGAGTGTCCAGCCCTCTTCCTTTTGCCTGTCTTCCTTGTCATTCATTTTCAAATGTTGACCCTAGATATTTGCAGGCCCCCTGACCATGCAGCCAAACCTCTAGCAACTCCTACTCAATCACTGTAGATCTGTGTTGCTTGCCATCACTCAATACAGACCAAGTTGAAAGCTGTCCTTCACTGTCATCACCTGGAGTCAGTCCTGAGTGGGGCTTCAGTGCTAAAGCTGGCTGCTTTTAGGTAGTACCAGCACGTAGTACAAATCCTTCTGTAAACCAGGATTGAGTCTTTTCTTCCTCAGACATCTGGTCCTAAGTAACAGCCCAGGAGGCCTTCACCTGACTTGAGAGAGAAGAGTTACTATTGAAGGGATATTAACTACCTGTTCATGGAAATTACATGTCTTTTCTTCACCTGATCAAGCCTGGCTTCCTATATGCAGTTTTCCCTGATGATTGACTGCTATTTGACTGTGTGGCTCAGAATATAGCTCACAGTGGGAACCTCAGGCTGATTGGTTACCTGGAGTCCTTGGTTAGGCATTCAGTCTCTACCAAGGTCCGGCACTGAGCAGGAACTAGTTCTCAAAGAGAGCACAGTCATTTGCAGAAGAGGCACATACCTGCTACCAAATCCTAGTGGATTGCACTGTGATTTTCCTGATGCTTGCCAGAGCAGTAACCTCCTTTGCCAAGGGTTCCTTGAATACCATCGAATCAGCCAGATCATAGGGTTCAAGTGCAGGAGACCCATGTCCTGCATTCTCGGCTTGATGTAAAGAGTCTTATTTTCCCCACTCACTACTAGCCACCTTGTATGTAACTTAGAGAATGGGCCAATATTGGTAACGCCAATGTGACACATCTTGACCTCTACCCATAAAAGCCCATCATACTTTGTGTTCATAGCTGGTGAAGTGAAATGCAGTGACTCATCACAGTCTTCGTGTCTGTGGCCATTGTGATTGTCCTAGGTGGTTGTGTGAGCTCCTATAGTCATGAAGACTGAATCCCAGATGGGGTGTAGCTCAGTGTCAAAGTGTATACCTAGTGTGTATGGAGTTTGATTTCTAGTGCTGAAGGGGGCAGTGAGTGAGAGGGAAAGGGAAGGAGAGGGAGTGAGGGAGGCAGATAGGGAGAGAGAGAGAGAGAGAGAGAGAGAGAGAGAGAGAGAGAGAGAGAGAGTCCAAGACTCAATATGTGACGTAAGTGGGTGTATTGTCTTTTCCTCTGGTCACTCTCCCTTTTCACTGACCTCTTCCCCTATTTGTATGTGGCTCTGTCCCCCAAAGATCAGCTTACTGTGGGAACAGGCTGGTGCTATCTCTATGTGACCTGCAGTGCATAGCCCAGGATGCCCATGGTCAACTTTCAATACTCCAGAACAGGGGACAGGCTGTGTCTCTGATCCAAGGCAAGAAAGGGAAGAGGCCACTATTGTTGAGCCTGTGTTCTGTGCCCAGAAATGTGAAAGACCATTTACCAACATCAGATGGAAAAACTTCATGACAAAGAAGCATTACCCGAAGTAGCTTGAAGAAAATAGCAGAAGATTGGAAGAATTCATTGACTTAACTCAATGGACATGTATATAGAGTGTTGTACTCAGAGTTAGGGTATGTGTAGTCTCTCCAAGAGATAGGGAACATTGATTTGGGCATAGCAGCACACACCTGTAATCCTTGCCAAATTTGGGAGATGGAGATAGGAGGATTACAGTTCAAGGCCAACTTGGGAAAAAAGTTAGTGAGCCCCTGTAAGAAAATCAAGTTGAGCTGTTTATTCCTAGCTACTCAGGAGCCAAAGGTAGGGGGGTTGTGGTTCAAGGCCAGCCCAGGCCATCTCGACCAATGTGAGCATTTGTCTATCATCCCAGCTATGCAGGGAAGATCAAATAGGAAGATCTCATCGAAGGCTGGCTGAGGCATAAAGTGAGACCTTATATCAAAAATAACCAACACAGTATGACTATTGAATTATTAAACCTATTGGAATAACTATAAGAAGGGGACTAAGAAAGAAAGAAGAAAAATAGAGGAGATGAACTTATTTGGGTTATAATACATGTACACACAGAAGTGTCACAAAGAAACTATTCATAGCTTTCTTAAACAAACAAAAATGTCATTTTTTTTCTTTTAAAAATTGGAGAACAGGAGGGCATAACAGGTGCTGTCTGGGGGAATTGGTAACAATGGGAGTACAAAGGATGTGGGGAAAGGGTGTTAGAGAGTGAACATTGTGCAAATACTGGGTACACATGTATGTAAATGGCAAAACGAGACCTGTTGAAACTATTCCAGGAATCGGGGGAAGAGACAATGGAGAAAAATGGAAGGGGTTATTTCAGGTATGATATATTTGATATACTGTAAAAACTTATGTAAATGCCACAATGTATCCCCAGCACAACAAAAAAAGTCTTTTGTAACGATCACAATGTACTTCTAGTAAAACAATAATGAAAAAGGAAAAATTAATCAAAGAGACACACACAGAGAAAAGAATAAATAAACAACCAACACAAAAAATGCAGATAGAGTGTGCCAAGTGGAATAACACCTGCCTAATAAGCATGAGGTCCTGAGTTCATATAACAGTACCTCAAAAAATGCCTGATGTTGTGGTGCATACCTGTAATTCCAGGTACTCAGGAGTGAGAGGGAGGAGGATCATGGTATGAGACTGTCCCAGACAAAGCATGAGATGCTATCTGAAAAACAAACTAAAATAAAACTGACTTGGGGCATGGCTCAAGAGATAGAGCCCTTGCAAGGCAAGTGCAAAGCCCTGAGTTCAATTTCCAGTACCACACATAATAAAAGGAACATTGTTAAAATAGACTAATATGGTCTGAAAGTTTGTGTCCCTCTCAGAGTCACATGTTAATCCTAATGACCAATGTGATGGTGTTAGAAAGTAGGGCCTTTGGGGGATGAAAATGGTGCTCTCATAAGTGTGATTACTGTCCTAGTATCTTAGCTGCCTGTGGCTCCCATCACAGCAAGAAGGAACCATCTATTAATCACGAAGTTGACTTTCACTGTACAAGGAAACTCCTGGCACCTTGATCATGTACTTCACAACACCCAAAGCTGTGAGAAATAAATTGCTGTGGTTTGTAAGCCACCCAATTTATGAGAATTTGTTAGAGCAGACTAATGGATTAAGACATGGACCATATACTAAGGTGTAAAGCAAGTCTAAATAAGTTTCAGACAGCAAAATCATTTGTATATGTTTTGTGGACAAAATACTCAAATTTGATAAGAAAGATATAACTAAAACGTACTCATATGCTTGGAAATATAGACATATGCTCCCGATAATTTAGAGAGATACTCAAGTTGAAAATTAGGTGACATTTGGAAGTAAGAAATAATGAAACCACTAGATAAAATCCTTATGGGATACAACTAATTTGGTAAATAGAGGGAAATTGATAACTTTAAGATTTATCAACTATAGAAATTCTACAGATGATAAAGAGACTAAAACTTAATGGGCTCACCATGTATCTCAGAAAGATAGAGGACAGCTGCAATGTAATCTCAAAGAAAGTTAGCAGGAATGCATTAAGAAAAAACAAATACTAAATAAACAGATAACAAATATCCAGTGGGGATGGTAACTCACAGAAGAGGTAAGGTGGTTTATGATATCACTGAAATTTAAAAAGATTTAGTAAATTTGTCAAGAACGAAAACAAAAAGAAGACATAGTCACTTGCATTAGGAATGAAAACATTTCTGACATTTTAAAACATATGGAATAAATAAAAATGGATGATGAAGTTCTGTTCCTCAGAATTGTGTCAAGAACCTCTGTGAAAAGAGAAGTCTTAGAAAAATCCAGTCAAACCTATTTGTTGTTCATTGGTAGAACAGCATTTCCTAGCATAAACAAGACCATGGTTTTAAATCCCATCACTGTAAAAAAAAAATAAAGGAAAAGAAACAAAGAAAAATCTCAGTTCTTCTACAGACATAAAATCGATAGTCAAAAATATTTCCACAAAGATCAGGCCAAGGTGGCATGTGCCTGTGGTTCTAGCTACTCAAGAGTGTGAGGCAGGAGGATTGCATGAGACCTGGAGTTCAGCCTGGGTAGTATAAGGAGATCCTAGCTTAAAATGAACACCTCTCCAAAAGCGAACAAAAACTGGCTCTGAGAGCTTCATTAGTAAGAAGCTGCAGGCTTATACAGATTCTTCAAGCAACTAGAGTTCTTCTAGAGAATATATGATGTCTCATTTTATGAGACTAACATAACCTTGTCTTCGCAACTTGACGGACAGTGAAAGAAAGCAAATTATAGCTCTAATTTACTTAGGTATATAGATGCAAACACCCTGAACAAAATATCATGCAAAATCTATTGTATTGGATAATACATAGTGGAAAAGTTTGGTTTGTGAATTATAAGAAGGCAAGATTATTCTCAAGGGTATTCAGAGATAATTCTCAACATTAGAATAATCTACACAATCTGTAATATTGAAAGAGAAAAGTCATATCAAAAGATGCAGCAAAAACGAGTAAGATCCAATAACTGATTTTATTAAACCACCCAATTACAGTACAAGGAATATATAGGTAATTTGCTGAGAGAATCTTGAGGGAAACCTATAGCAGCTATCATGTTTTATACTGAAATAATTAAAAAGATCCCTTTGTGATAACTCAAGGATGCTCATTGTCTTTCCTACTGGAAAATAACCAGCATGGTTAGTGAGGCAAGGGAAAGAAAGGAAAGATAGAGGAATTGAGAAAAAAGCAACAAAATTGCCATTGTTTTCAGTCAATATGTTTGAGAGTGTAGCTAGTCTACGTCTAGAATGCAGATACACTAATAGACTCTAATAAAGTTTAGCAAATTTACCAGAAGCAATTTAAATATGTCTGTATCTATTGACAATTGAATTTCTGCATATATCCACAAATGAATAGAAAATAATGTTTAAGAAAGATAGAATTTAAATTGTATTAAAATATCAGCTAACTAGTGATTAATTTACAGAGATGTCCAATCTGTTTATGGGGAAAATTGTATGTGTTTATTGAGAATTATTAAAACTATGAATGGGAACGAGAAGATATTCACCGAAGTGTAGCTGTTGATTCTAATTAAGAGAAACTCCGTTGCTCTTAATGCAAAAGAGGATCACTTTTCTCCTTTCTGGTCAGCTGTGCAGCTTCAAGGCCATGACAGAGGAAGAGGGGTCAGAAAGTGGGGACACTGGGGAGGAGCGCATCTGGCTCCCTATTTTTTATGAGATGGACCCTCTGAGACCTCCCACTCACCTCAGGCTCCTGTCTCCTAGCACCCTCCTCGGCCTCCAGGGGGCTCTGTGCCCTTGCTGGAAACTCAGGAAGGACTGAAATGTGAGCAGTATTAGTACAGCAACAGGGAGTCTTCGGGACCTCTGAGTGACACCACAGGGAAATTGAGGCTCAGAGCCTAGCAGCACTGGGCATTGAACTGATCAGCATCTACATGTGGGATGAGTGGTGCTGGGATCTTCTGAAGAAGAAAGAAGGGGCTGGGGCTTGGGTCAGAAAAGGGTGGGGCAAAGTGGGAACCAGGGACCCATGAACAGTGCCTCACTTTAGGACTTTACCTGGGTTCTCATTTAATGTGGAGGGAAGGGCTGTATCCCCCCTGGGAACAGCAAAAACTGTGCCACAATCCAAAGGCAGGGCACAGAGCTGGGGATGAGGCAGAGCTGTTACTGCTGCTCTTAAATGACTTCAGCTCTTTAGTTTATCTGAATGTGTACACCCTGTTTCCAGCAGACGCAGGTTGGGGTGTGCCCTTGGGAAGCCTGGAGTGTGCACCAGAAAGGACTTCTCAGGGGTTAACTAGACTGTTTGTGAAGGATGAACTGGATCAGTCCACATGTCCATCTACCTGGGTCAGGCCAGTATCCGCCCTCTGTTACATAGGGAATTATTTAGCTCACTTTATTTAACCTGGTTAAGTCCTAGAAAATTGGGAGCACTTGCATGTCCCATGTGATGTCCTTCAGGAAGGAGGGCTTGGACCATGGAAGGAACTAAGGGGACTACAACTGTCCTCTATGTTTACCTCTTAGAAAAAGCATGTGTGATACTTGACAGGACATTAGCATTTGGTAATTCTGCATGGCAACATGTCAGCATTTGTGTCAATGTTCTTGGGTTTTCTGTGTTATCTCAAAGCCCAGTTCTCTCCTCTGCCTATACACCATCACACCTGGGTCTCTTTGTCTGGAATTTCTCTCTTTAGTGTGTCTTCTTCACTCCTGGTGGGGCATGCAGCCTATGATGAGATATTCAGTGGTCCACAACCCGCCTTGAAGACTCGCTACCCCCAAATCTTTCCCTAAAAGTAGGCATCCTCAGGGTGTTGCCAGGGGCTTAAGAGTAAGAATCAGCATCTAGACCACATGGGAGAGTCAAGAATACTGACCCAGGAGTGGGGGCTCACCACTTCCATGTGTGTGATCTTGACCATTTCAGTCCTTTTGTATAAAAGAAGGCTTGTGATTTGGGGAATTTTCCATTCATACTATTGGGAGTCATTACTGATAAGGTAGAGATATTTTAGAGAAGGAACAACAGTGGACACTAGAGGGCACTGTTGAAGTGTGTTTTTGTGGATGTGAGTGGGGATAATGTGTGCATGTGTGTGTGTGTGTGTGTGTGTGTGTGTGTGTGTGTGTGTGTGGTGTGGTGTGGTGTGTATGTACAGACAGAGAGTCTTGGGATATATTGACCATAAATACAGTTGGGTCCCCTCTCTGTGGCACTCATGGAGGACAGTCAGGTGAGGGCAATGACATCTCTGTTCAGGTGACACCCTGTATGGTGCATGGTGGCCTTGTGGCTGGGTCCTGACCACTGTGTCTTCAGGTTCCCAGAACATGAATCTGGGATGTTTAGCACTGAGTGTGCTTCAGATTCACAGGCCCAGAGAGAGGAAGGCAGGCTGGGCTGGTCTCCATGAAACAGGCTTGGGTCCCTCAGAGTGGCTGATGCTGAGTCTGTAGTACAGGTCATGGGGCTGGAGCCCAGCTGAGAGGGGACTGCGTTGAGATAAGAGGCATGTGATAGCACTGTGTGGGACAAACAATGGCCTTGAGACTGGCAGCAGAGTTACTGCTGTGGCCCTACAGACCTTTTTTCTCCTGTGTAGAAGAGTGGTAGGGATCACTCTCTAAGGCCTCTTCTGAGTTTCCGTAGACACGGAATTTTGCCGCACCCCTACCTGCATGGCACTATGACTCCTGGGGCAGCTAGGCTGGACAAATATGACCCTTGAAGTGCCAATAGCACAGGCTTTGAGACTGGGCCACTGTGGCATGGGTGAGGCACTAGGCCTTGCTGCTGTTGGTACTGGGGACAGAAATCCCCCAGGCATTCCAGAAAAGACAGACTGGGAACTCCAGACTAGGAATCTAAGAGACCAAGTACCATCTGGAGCAAAGGTAGCTAAATCTCTTTTCTGTACCTTGACCATGGGGACAGTGACTACCACCGGACCTCTCAAGTCTTCCTTCAGCTCCACATGTCTAGAGCCTCAGCCCACTGCATTGTCCCCAGCCTGCACTGCCAAATTCACTCTTCCCGACCCCAGGAACAGCCATGCTCTGACTTTACACCTCCGAGCCTTGTCCTTCCATGGGGAGGCTCCATGCTGCTAGAGAGAGACTGGGAGCAACCTGGTAGAAGGTGGCGAGGGGTCTGAGGACTCCCTGAGGAGAGGGCTTGGGATCTGGTTTAGATCACTTCAAGGGGAATGTGGTGATTGAAAGAGGCCATGGGGCCCACTCTGTCTTCAGTTTCAGAACAGAGCTGGAATTGAGGTGGGATAGGGTGAGAGTAGTGACCCTGCATGTCTCTCCATCCACATCCTTGTTGGGCCATTTCTTAGGTACAGGGGTCCACTTGGGTTCTGATCAGGGCAGAATAACCTTTCTAGCAGATAATTTGCCACCTGTTTCTAAAGTCTTATATAACCTTTGAATCTTGAGGGGAAAGTCCAATCTGAAGTCAATGCTAGGGCCCACACTTGGAAAGGGAGGGAGATGTCTGCATAATTGTCTGGGAGGACCCAGGTAAAAACTGCCTGTGCCCGAGTGCTGTTAGTGGATATGTTGTTAAGTGACTCAGGTAAAAAGTGTATTATTCATTTATTTTTTTCTATATAGCTCTTGCTCCATAATCTATCCATCATTGATTGTTAATTCAGGAGCTACAGAACTCTTGACCATGAACTTGGTCTGAGAGACTAATATTAGGAGGTGAAATTCACACCACATAGAAATTACCATTACAGGTAATAGACAATAGACCCTCTCTGTTCACATAGTTATCTCTGCTGTCTATCTGAAATGCAAGGTTTTGTCTGGAAGGACACACACCACATATAACCAACAAACTGCTGGACTGTATGGGAACGTTTTCTCCTTTATAATTTTTTCTTCTGTGTTTTAAAAGAATTTTTGTATTGCTCTTTATAATCAGGAAAATATTAAGCTACCCACATTTTTGAAAAAAGAAAATGAGCCATGGGATGCAAAATGACAGCCCGAGAGAAATCCTCACACTGGATCCTCCTTGGTGTCAGTGTGCCTTGCTCCTGGGCACAACTGCCTATGTGTCAGCTGGCAGCAAGAGTGGGCAGCTGGGCAGTGGCACCTCTGTAAGGTGACTTGTAGTTGGTGATGGAATGGACACAGTATTGAGAAAAAAATCATGGGAAATATACACAATCTAATGTAATCTACATGAAGTTCATAAAAAGGCTAAACTGAAAGATTGTGTGCTTAAGGGTACACAGAGAGGAAGTAAAACTCTAAGGAAGAGAAAAGAGATGATTCAATTAGGGGTCCCTGAAGGCTTAACCATGTTCTTAGTCTGGGAGGCAAGTAGAAGTGATATTCACATTACAAAGGAATCACCCTTGTAAAATGTACAATTCTTTGGCATTTAGTACATTCATGGTGTCATGAAACCATCACTGCTGTTACTACTTTATAAACCTTAAAATGCCTTTCAATTATTCATTTTATGGTTGTTAGAGTTTGCAACTAAAATAGAAGGAACTACATGAAAATATCAGAGTAGTCCTTCCGGGTGAGTTGCTTTCCTCTTTTTTGTTGTCCTGTGCTTTGCAAATTGTGCACAGTAAACATTTATTATTTTGAAACCAAGACAAACTCTATTTTAAGAGGAAGTCAGAAAACAAGATGATTCTTCTTTACCCTGAGCTCACATCTGTGTTCCCTTAGTCTCATCTCTTCCTTGTTGCCTCCACCTGGGCCTGGAATTTGGGGGCCCTGGAGGCACCCTGGAAATCTTTTCCAGGAGGTGCAGGAGACAGGAGACAAATGCCTCCTAGGCTTGGTGATTCTCTAGATAGGTATCTGTTCCAGGTCATTCACCTGACTCCATGCCATATTTATGTTTGGTAAATTTTATTTCCTTTTGTTTCAGTATTTGATTTGGTATGTTTTTTGGTTGGCAAAAGTTAATGAACTAAAGAATGGCAGGTCTTTTGGCTGAGTGGGTCAAGATTTTTTTTGCCATTAGCTAGAAAACAATTTGTAAACATTAGCAAAAAAAAGCTCTTTCTCCCCGCTTTCATTTCTTTCACTTATCATTAAAACTCTTTTATAAAACCTTGAGAGACAATTTTAAAAGAAAGCTGAAATGCCCCCATATTCCATTGTTACACCCAAGTAGGGGCCCCCATTGTCCCTTTACCCCCTGCATGCTGCTCCAAGGTGGCAGGAATCTAAACTCAAGTCTGGCATTGCAAAGAGGCCTCTGTTCCTGGGTGGGTAGGGTCTCCCCAATGGACTGGATATCTGTGCTTTTCTATTCCCTGACCCACTGAGTGCCCTTTGGTGAACTTGGAGTTTGACTTTCTGAAATGAGAGTGTTGGATTAAATCAGTGTGGTTAACCCTCTATGGGTTATTTTGTGCCTTTTTCTACATAAAGCCCGGAATCTATCCCCAGAAAGCATATTATTCAGGGTTTTGTGAACCCTCCAGGTTAGATGTCCTAGATCACTTCTCTCACTGAGACTTCCAGGGCATCCTGCTATTGGAAGAGGAGATTCGTCCTCTTTTTTGTGACCCCAGAGGGAAAATCTTGGATCTGTCATTGCACCCATGCTGGGGGTCTGTGCTGAGTGTTTTCCATAAATAGCTCACTAAAATCTTACTCAGCTCTAAGGAGCAGCTGCCACTGTCATCAACATCATGTCATAGTGCAGGAAGGATGCAGAGAAGACAGTTACACATATGAACAAGTGGTGAATCCAGGACTTAAAATCAGGTGAGTCTGGGCTCCAAGCTCAGGCTTTTACCACAAACTGTGATCCAACCCTAGAGTCAGCCCAGTGAATTCCCAGTTCCCCCTCAATTCTAAGATCCCACCCAAGTAGCCTTATAGGGTTTCTTTGCACATCGATGTCCTTTCAGTTTCCTTCCCAGAAGATTGTTAGATAGGCAGGTACCAACAGACATCCTCTTTTCCTGGTGAGGGGAAAAGGATGAGAGGCATTAAAGGAATGGCTCAAGGTCACACTTCAGTCAGGATTAGAGCTGGGATTAGAACGCAAGTGTTGGGTTCAATCTCTTCAGGCAGAGCTGCCAGGAGCCAATTTTTTGTGCTTCTCATGATCTATCTTAATCATGGCTATAATCCAGTTATATACATATATCCATCCAGTTACCCACTTACTAATCAATATATCCATGCATCCATCTGTCCATCCACTTACCTATCCACTCACCAACCATCCATCTCTCTTCATCCATTTACTTACCACCATCCACCCATTAACCTATTCAACTTCCCACTCATTCATGCAACCATTCACCAACTCTTCAATTCACCCATTTTCTCATCTATCAATCATTCACTCATCTATGCATCTAGCCATTCATTCATCACTTCCTCTCTCTCTTCCTATCTTCTTCTCTTCCTTATTCATCCTCCTTATTGAGATCCTTGGCTTTACATTACCAAGCACTGGACTGGCTTCTAGGGATGAAATGAAGAATCTGGAGACCTTAGAAGGAGCCACACATTGGGAACAGCAGATATTCCTTGGTCAGTGCAGATCTTTGAAGAAGAGGTTGGGTAGGAGACAGGCAGGCTGGGAAGGTGACTATTGAATTCCTGCCTAAAGGTTTTAGACCATAATACTAGACTCACATAATTGGGTTAACAACTTGCATTTCTCTTTGTAGAAATTAGGGAGTGAAAAAGGAAAGTATGGGGCTGTTTTCATATTGCTTAGAAAATAGATATATAGCAACTATATAGGTAGACATCTGTAAATAGAGATTTTATGAATATAAGAAAAGAAATGACAAATATATATATAAGTTACTATATAATGAGTATAATTAGACTAACAAGCTATAAGTAGTATACAGCGAGTTTCTCATAATAATTTCTAACCTATTTATACCAATAACTGAGTCACATATTCTGTTAAGGGAATCATACACATGGTCTCGTGCATTCCTCACAATACACATGTGAGGTAGTTATTAAGATTATCAACACCAACTAGATTAGGGCATGAGGACAGAGATTAGTAGTCTAAGTGTCACAGAAATTTGTCAACATAAATCATCTTACCTACTATACAATTCCTCCCATGCAAGTGACTAGATAGAACCTGAAGTCTGTACTGGTCTTGTGCTGAGAGTGTAATTTGTCTTTACAACTAGTGCTGATCTTGACCTAACCTCATCCCATGCTAATCTGCTTTACTTGTGAATTTTTCTGAATTACTTAAACTTTTATTGTGCAATTGTTTCCTCTTATTTTTGCAGTTACTCCATCTTTTTACTTTAAAAGTGGCTGTTTTTTCTTAATCACCTTTGCTACCTGCTTGTTCTAAGGTATTTATCATCCCTGAAATTCCTTCTTTTTTCCATTTGTATGGTCCAGACAACTTTCCATCAGCTTCCTTCATTTGTGTATAGGCTGGAATTGTGACTAAGTTTCATGGTTTTACACAAGAACCTATGACTTAGATGCCAAAAACACATATTTATCTTATGAGAATCTCCTTTATATTTGATATAAATATGATATAAATATATGACTCGCTCACCTACATATTTATATATTTGATACATATGATTTATTTGCATATATAGATATATATACCCCTATCCAATCATGTATCTATCTATCTATCTATACATTTCCCACTTTGTACCATTTCCCGAGCAATAGTTCTCTGTGTTTTCATCAGTGTAACCCCAAACCCTGCACCTTGCCCATTATGGGTATAGCATGCAACCAGTAAATATTTGTTGAATGTAAAGTGAATTGAAATAAATAGACCTATGTGACAAAAACCCTTCTATTTTCAAAATTACACAATCAGTGTATGATCATTGCTGAAAAATAAGAAAAGACAAATGTGCAAATGAGAAAACATTGCCTATATTTCTGCCCCCACAGGTAGACTGAGGGAGTAGCTGTAGATATGGATTTGTAAGTACAGATATCAATACACACAAAAATCCCATCTTTTGTTATTTATTTATTCATTCATTCATTTATTTGAGATTGGGATGGCTATGCTGACCAGGCCAGTCTCAGTTCCCAGGGCTTAAGTGGTCCTCATGTTTCAGCCTCCTGAGTTCTGGGATTATAAGTATGTATCAGTACTCCAAGCTTTGTCTTTTGACTTCTTTGGGATAACACTATGTTCATGCCTTTTCAGAATCCCTTCAGATCTTTCAAACGCACTCAGTTTTTAGAAGATTTTGTACTTTAACTAAAAAATTCATACCTGTTTTTTTGAGAGATGAGAAAGTGTTAAATTTAAAGCAAATATTTGAACTCTTTTAGAAGTCATGCCATTAAAAAAGAAGCTAGTACTCCTCTTGCCACCTGCCCATGTGTCAGCATCCTCCAAATTGGACATCCACTTAGGGCTCTCCTTCGAGGCTGTTTGATGATGTGAACATTACGGGGTCAGTAACATTTCCTGCTAATAATGCATCCTGGAAACATGTCCACCTGTGCCAACCCTGTGATGTTTCCAGAATGGATGCCCATGAACAGAATTTCTAGGTCAAAAGGGAGGGCATTCCCAGTCTGTGGACACATGGGACAAACCCAGGAGGGCCTAAAAGGTTGGATGGTGTTTCTCTCCAGCCCCTCAGAATTACAGGGTCTTGGGAAGTGAGGATGCCTATAAGCTCACACTATCGTCCAGTTCAGCTCTGTTAAGAACCTGAGACTGGCTTCCAGAGCCCTCTCTGGTTGCCATACTCTCTGGGGCCTTGCTAGCAGTCAGACTCATCAGTGATTGATTCTTAGATCCCTCCAGGTTGGACTTTCCAAGATTCTAGGACCTAAGATAGAGCTTGGGGTGTGGGGAGGCAGCCAGAGGGCAGCATCAGGCCTGGGGTCTAAGACTGGGAGTGGGGTGGGGGATACACCATGTTCTGTGCTTTTCACCTGTGAGTTATACAAACATCCAGATGTAGTCTTGAAACCATCCCTTACTCCTCCTAGGCCACACCTGGCCTTGTTTGTCATCAGTTTCATGCCCTGATAGCCATGGGCTTGGTTTCTCTTCCCCTTATTTCTCTCCTTTTTTCACCCTGAATTCTAGTTTTAGCCAACATGGGGTTAAGTTTAGCCTGGGGATTTCCAGGGGTCACCAGCTGCAAATAGAGCTATCAGCGCTGGGGAAACAACGTGTTGCACTCTTCCCCCTCTCTGCAGCCCTTGTGCTGGTCCCAGTCCTGCTTCCATCTCAGCTCTAGCTTTCCCACCACCCCTAGGGCTTCCTATAATCCAGGAATTCTGTGGTTTCCCGAATCTCAGGGCCACTCACCCAGCAGGTAGGAAGGTGAGGCCTAGAGAGGGAAATCACTTTTTCATGATCACACAGCATGTCAGAAGTAGGCCTGGGCTAGAGCCCAGGAGATGATACAGTGGGTGTGGATGAAGTTCCCCATGGGCCAGGCACACTATAGATATCTTCTCAAGTATCCCCAAATGATTGTTATCCCCTTGTACAAATGAGGAAACTGAGGCCCACTGAGGGAAAGGAAATTGCCCAAAGGCAAGGCCTGATCAGCACTCTGGGCTTCCCCAGGCTCGTAGTTGTTGTCCCCGCCTTATCTTCCACTCGGTGCAAGGGCAGCCACTACATCTTTACCTTATCTCGGCCCGAGGTCTGTTCTTGGGGCTTCTCTCTGAAGTCTTGAAAGGTGGTCAAGCTTTGGAATAATGGGAGGTCCCTTCATATGAGCATGTCTGGAGCCTAGGAGAGGGCAGTACTCCATAGAGAAGCACCAACTTGGGAAGATCCTGTCTTCTCCTGGCCTCAGTTGCCAAATTTATTCAAATGGGAGGCCCTATTCTGGAAAATGGGACCACTGGGGACTCATTCTGCCTCACTATTTGCTATTAAACTGCTCTGAACCTTAGTTTTCTTACCTGTGCAATGGGATGATGATATAGCTGTTGCCTCACATTATCCATGAGTACTCATCCTGATTAGTAGTGTTTCCGTGCTTCCTACATAATGCAGGGATAATAAAGTCACTCAATAGCCATCGACACAAGAAACAGCTATCTTTTCAATCATAGATCTGGCCAGAACTAAGATCTCAGCATCTTTACTCCCAGTCATGGTCCCTTTGGGCTCTGTCTGACTTTTGTCTTGGGACATTCTAGCCTGCCGACCTGGTCCAACCTAGATATTCACAACCATTCTTGCCTTGTTCCTGCCTGCAGCATGATCCACTTGTCTTTTCTGAGAGCATCTGTGCTCCCTCAGCCCTTCACTGGGCCTGCCTTCCAGCATCCTTTGCTCATTCCCTCTTCCCAGCCTGGTAGTCATGGCCTATGTCTGATTTTCTTTCAACTCCAGGGCAGGACACAAAATTCCCTTCCTTGTCCCCTGCTCTGGAGGAAGGCTGGCAAAGAGTAGAGTCCAGTAACCTTGCACAAAGTCCAAGGACGTCCTGAGTGGAGTGCAGGATAGTAGACCAGGTGGCATGGGAGACAGAAGTCTGAAGGCTTCCAGATAGAAGGGACAGGGTGCTACTATGGGGCCAAGTATGTTAGCTGTGGCCATGCAGAGAAAACGCATGTGGTCTCCACCCCTCCATCATTTGATCATGTTGCTTCCCTGCTTCCCTTTGCTCCTCCAACCCTGGGGGTGCAGCTTCTGGACCGTCTTCCATGGTACTACTGACACCATGACACTTTTGCTGAGCCCTGTGTCTTGGGGATGGGCAGGCACATCTACCCTGAACAAGCTTCTCATCCACAACCTGACTTGGGCTGCGAACATGTTGAAGAAGAGATCAGGGGGATGCCAGTGGGCAGGCCAACAGCCACACTCTCTCAGGCTCATGGGTGGACTTGAAGGGTGGAAAGCATAGATGGGGGCATTTGTGCCAGGCCTGCACATCTACTGTTTCTCTTATCAGGTGTCAGGTGACAGGTGTTGTAGCAGTGTGTAGTAAGCCTATTCCTGGCTTCCCTGAGACAGGGGTTTGGGGATGGACCAGGAGAGGTATGACTGGTGTCTGCTGAGAATGAGCTAGTGAAGTGTCATGAGTGAACGGGATTTGCCCTCTGTAGGGGTGAAGCTAGATCCTGTGTCTGGGTAGTTAATGCCATCTCCAACTCCCATCAGGACTTGGCAGCCTAGAATGTCCTAGGAACTTACCCACTGAGGGGTATTTGTGTGTGCATGTATGTGTGTGAGAGGGGGTCTGGTTCCCACTGAGCAGAGGGCATCAGGCTTCACCAACCTGACCAGTCCCTCCCACCTTTCACATTCCCCTTCTCCTTTTGCACTCAGCAGCTAGGCCCAAGTTGGGGGATACCGTGCAGGGAACAGGACACTGCAAATCTAAAGCTATGTCCTCTTCAGTGAATGAACCAGATGTCACTTTGGCCTTGGCTGTGCCAATCTGGCCTTGCCTGGGTTACAAGGAGCTAAGGAATGCATGTATCAGCCCTCCAGCAGGTCTCAAGAAAGGTTTGTTGATGGATGTACCAATGGATAGATGGGTGGGTGGGCATATGGATGAATAACTGAGCAATATGAGATCTCTCTACTGGAGAGGGACCTCATGCGACCTCTTGGAAGACAACTTTGCTTCTGGGCTTCCCATTATTATTCCAGATGTAAAGCTCCAAGGGAAGTTGTTTTCACATTTATCTCCTCTTCCTTGTGATTGGCCCAAGAGTACAAGGAGAGTACAACGTCTGGGAACAGCAGTGAGGCTTGACCTACAGTGTTTCATGTCCAGTCCTGGCCATCTGTATCCACTCAGAGATTCACTGATTGTGCCCACAGTTTGCCTGGGCTCTGTGCACAGCATTTAGAATAGAAGCCCTTAGTAAGGAGCAGGATCTGCATGAACAGAAAATTCTAAAATAGAAGATGCTGCTTCTGACTGTCAATTGACCATGATTTTGAGACCCTGACTAATACAGGCCTGGACCCAGAGAATCAGGAGGTTTGGCCACTGGTACACAGCCCATTCTCTAGCTTGGCGAGAAGGTTCTGGAACCAGATCTCCCACCCACCTCCCACCCTAGGGAGAAGGAGGCACCTGCTGTCAGGCCTGGGACTGGGTGAGGTTTTCTGGCTATTTTGGGCATCAGAGTCTTTTGGTTTTGCCAGGCCAGCTGCACTGGGCACCTAGCTAGCGATGGGGGTTGACCCATGTTCAGCTGGGGCTAAAACAGCCCAGCAATAAACAACCAACTGTGAAGACAAGAAAACTTTCCATTTTCCATCTGATCATCTCTCTATACCCCAACCCACAGGGAATGAGGTTTCATTGTTACCAACCCAGCACTGTGGAGGGTGGTGGGGGTGGAATGAGGCTAAGAATAACCACCAACTCCAGCAATAAGAAGGGATTCCTTAGCTCTTTCTTGCTTCTGGCTATTGAGATGTTGCCCCTTGTGCAAACCTAGCTGATGCTCCCTGTTGCCCACTCTCCCCCTCCAAATTTATTTCTTCCCAGTATAAATCCTTATCTTATTTATGAGATACATCATAGATATTCAGTAATATGACCATGTGACTGTTCTCTGGACAGCATCTACCCTGTGACCCATCCACTCTGGGCCTTGGTCCACCTGAGAGCCAATTCATCCAGCTAATCAGGCTCTTCCTCATGAAAGCTACTCTCTGTTGCTGGGCCCATGTAGCCTTTCTGGTCTTATTTGGAGCTGATCCTCCTTCCCTCCTCTTCTCCAGAGGGGTCAGGGGAAGGTATGCCTGGGGGTCTTGGCAAAGGGCTTCCTCTGGGGCCTACCCCTGGCACCAAAACATTGACCTTGATGCCTATGATGATGCCTGGCAACCATAAATGCCCAAAAGATCTGCCATTGGCTAATTTCTGTACATGTGTGCTCTCACTGAGCAGGAAATAGCATCAAGGTTACCACTGGACTCTCCTGAGCTGGACTGGTGTGAGCTCATTCCCAGGGGCTCTGAATGAGAAGCAGTGAAATGGTGAACCACAGAATAAATGCTTGGTGTATCCCCTTTGTGATGTCTATGTCAAGTCTGAACTCACAGAGCACAGTGTAAGGCACAACTAGCCATAGGGCCCGTGGCTGAATCTTGATTCCTTTCTCCTTCATTATAACTCATTATAGAGACCATCATTTGATCATTAAGCAGTTGCTCTAAGTCTGGGAAACCAAAATTTATTGTCCAAACTGGGACCTTTTTGACAGTGGAAGAAGCACCACTAATAATGATACCTTGACAACAGGCACAAACTGTGAATGTTCAGGGAAATCCAGGACCCAGTCATCCCCATTAGAGTCCCATGGTCTGGAGTAGTTCTTGAGCAGGGACATGTTGAATTACTGCCTAAACATCATTGGACTTATAATCCTAAGTGACCAAGTGACTTTTTATGAAAACCAAACAGAACACTGACCCTCTTCTGCTACTCTCTTTTACATCACTCTATTTATGTTCCTGTGGCCCTCTGCAATTCCTTAACAGGACCACACAGGAAAGCAGGTTCCCTAGTCTCCTTAGGAAGAGTGAATTCTCCTGCAGTGTCCTTGCAAATACCTGGCTCTTGGGGACTTTGCCCAATAAAGTGTTTTGGGAGAAGGTGCAACCTGCCTCACACCACTGGTCCCTGTTGGGAATCCTTGGGTCTCCTTTGTTGAGTAAGGGACCCTGGGAAGATTTGGAACAGTTCCTTGTACACATCTCTTTTAGAGACACAGAGAGGAAGTTTGATTCAAGGTCACTCAGGCAGCTCCCTCATGAGAAGGAACATCACCTCTTTATGTGGAGGATAAAGCCTGAAGTTTGGATGAGACAAGGACTCAGATAGCAGTGGGGACAAGTCCTGGACATGTACATGGGATGTAAGGATGTCAGAAACCCTGGTGAGCAGGTAGATGTGTCAGGAAGGAGGCATGAAGTTCAGAATTGTATTGTGACATTAAACCAGTGGGCATTACAAGTGGACCGTGACTATGCTGTCTATACTCCTGAAAGTTCAAATTTCTAGTTGGCTGGCTAATTTGGTTTTGGACTTTTCTGTTAAGTGATATGGGTTGGGATCTATGATTTATGGTGTGGTGAAAGATGAGGGTGAATCTTTTGATACCTTTGTAGACCTCACAGTGGAGCAGTCCAGATAGAAAAGTCAAACAGCTCATCTCAGGGGGAGCTACCTCCAGATATTTCCCTTCCCCCAAGGCCCTAAGCATCTGCCTCCTTCCCCTCCCCCAGGCATGAGCAATTATCTCACTGTCTCTTCTCTCTCTGGAGCCCGAGTCCCCTCCCCTGTAAACATCTCTCTGAAGTCTCCTCCACCACCACCCATGCTATTTTGGGCACTAGTTTTCAACTGAAGAGGAAACCACAGACCACAGACTCCATCCCCCACCTGACTCAGAACACCTGCCTCAGCCCAGAGCCCACAGCAGGCAGGGCTGAGGCTAGCCTATGCCAAAACTCACCCACTCTGCAACTCTTTCCTGTGCCTTGAAGGGCTTGTCCAGCATAGATCTGCCAAGTTCAGTGGGTCTATCACTTTCTGGAGCCATCTTGGGTCTGAGTTGGACAGACAAGGGAAGGCACAGACTTGGGTGATCTCAGACTGGGTAGAGCTTGGGTAGCACATATGTCCCTTTTGGTTAGTGCCTGTTGTGAAATGGGCAGTGGCAGCCCTAAGATCTCAGGGATGCTGGAGGAAGAATGGAGGGCTGTTTCAACCTCAGAGTAGCCCAGGGCTGGCAGGTGGAACATCCCATAGGTGTTTCCGTTGGTTAAATCCATCCTAATCCCAGGGATATGATTATTGTGCTGCATCAAATGCTCCCTGGACACACAGCTAACCTTAGGGACCCCTAAAAATTGGAGTAGGCAGTGGTAGATTCCATGTTGTCTCCACCCACAGATCCTGAGCTCCTCCATGGTGGGTGGGCCTCATCTCCTTGCACCGAGCACATTGCTCACAACTGAGTTTGCTGAAGGTATGTTGCATGACTGAATGAGTCAATGAATGAATAACACAGCCAGCAAGGTGGAGAATCTGTAGAAAGAGCATTAGTAAATCACCCTACAGCTCACTGTGTGACTCTGGGAAGGTCACCCCTCTACCACAGGAGCCTTAGTTTTGTTATCTGTGAGATGGGCACACAAACTCTTGCCCTACTTTGCTTTGTGGACTCAGATGGTACTCCCAGACACCCCTCCTTGCCTGCTTCCTATGCTCACGGAGCCAGTGTAGACTTAGGAACTCAGGTTTTCCCAATTCCACAGAGCTATAATGGAGTCCATGAGCTCAATACTTTCTTCTGGAATTCCTTAGGCTGCCATCCCTTTGATGGCTGTGGCAATCATCTTGAAGGGAATTGGAGCCCTGGAAAATGTTTGCACTGAGAAGTCAGGATGGGGAGAAGGAATGGGACCTGGTGTCCTACAGGACAGGTGTGTGCTGTCCTACCCAAGTTTCCTGCTCCCTCTGTCCATTGGTGACACCAATAACTGTCCCTGATTCTGGATCATCTGAGCTCTGCTCTCTCCAGGAAGGAAGATGGGCAAAGAAGGGGCCCTGCCAGAATGGGCTGGGGAGGCCAGCACCTGAGTCCCCATTGAGATGCAGACTCTGCAAGCCAGGGTTCAAGTTCTTGCTGTAGCCTCAGAAGGTCATTATTCAGGGTCTCTGGATCACTGTCTCCATAGGATCTTTTTTCAAGGCTAGCTTGGTGACTGAGAGGGAACGCCTACAGAGGATTTAGCAAGGGGTCCATTAGACATGTGGCTGAAATTACAGTTTCTTTCCCTTAAGGAGAAGGAGTCACAGGAAACTCAGGAGGAGTGAAATGTTGAGCTTGGGCTGGGAGACCCAGGTGTGACCCAGATGGTAAACTGATCAAGATACAGAGAAGGAAAGGGATGGCGAAGAAGGATCCCCACATCTCCAGGAACCAGGACCAGAGCTGAAATCAGCAAAATGAGTGTCACCACGCATGACACAACCTAATCTCACAACCTATGGATGTGCTATGCTATGTAGTCCTAGGGATATTGCAGAAGGAGTGATGATAAGGAGCTGGAGAGGAAATTATCCTGGATTATCCCAGTGAATCCAAGGTCAGATGAGAGAAGATGTGGGGATGTAAGGAGAGGAGAGAGATATGAAGGGAGAGAGACAGAAACAAAGTAAGGGCAGAAAGAGATTTGCAAATGCTTCACTATTGGTCTTGATGTTAGAGAAAGAGTCCATGAGCACAGGATTGTAAGTGTCCTATAGAAGCTGGAAAAGGCTAGGTAATTGATTTCTCCCTAAAGCACTCCAGAGAAGCATGGCACTGCTAACAACCTTGATTGAAGACACCAGGATGCATTTCAGACTTTTGACTGACCTGCAGACCAGTGAAAGAATAAATGCTGTGGTTGCGAGACAGTAGATTTGTGGCTGTCTGCTCCAGCAACCACAGAAAATACCAAGAGGATCAGGGGAGAGGTTCATCTTGGATGCTCTGTGAAGTCCCTCCACAGCCCCAACCTTGGTGACATTTCCAATGTACTGCCCCATCCCCACCACTTATAGCTCCTAGGGTGTAGTGGATGGACTGGCACTCAGGGAATTCATGGGGTTTTGGGGTAGGACTTGGCCATGGTGTCACCATTATTCCATCACCAGACAGTAGCTGCAGGCCCAGATCATGACAAGCCAAATTCTCACAGAGAAAGTCCCCATAGGGTATGTAGTTTCCCCCGATATCCACAACTGAATGGATAAGTGTTCCCAGAAAGATAGTGGATGATTTGTGGCACAGATTTGAGAGATCTCTAGAGCCATGAGTTGGTCACCTGTATGTATGTATAAGGATTGAAATCTTGTCAATGCTGAGGTCTCAGGTAAAACGTGTCCTCACTTGTAATTGTGGTACAGGGTGCCTGGCCTCACATTGAGAACACCACTTTTCCTCCAGCAAAGCTTAGTTTACCTTAACAGAAACTATGAGGAACTTGTTTTTCTCCTCATTATGTTTACCTGGTTGGTCAGAATCCATTTTAGTAAGTGTCCTGAGTTTTATCAGTCCTTTTGTGTGAGTTTTCCTTCATAGCATCCTCCTTTTTTTTTTGCCCCTGAACCTGCCTCTGAATTTAAGCACTCCTGAAGCCAAGGACACTGAAGCATCTTGAACTTTGTGTATGATCCAGCGCTCCGGAATGAGAGGGAGAAAGAAGTTGGGCAGGAGCTGATCTGGTCAGAGTGGAGGAAGGGGTTCCAGGCATTCACCCCAGAGCAGGATATCCAGCTGAGGAAAGAAAGAACATGGAATGGATAGAAGGTCTTTCCAGGGTAGGGAGAGAAGTTGTCTTGGAAACTCATAACCATAGACATCCCCATTTATGAATAAGACAGGGAGCAAAGACCTCATCACTTGGAGGAGGAAGGGGAGGCAGGTGAAGGTAGAGGGACTGAAATTCTGGTCACCAGACTATTTTCTACCTGATGCCAAGATACTGTGAACTTTTTCCCTGTACAACACTACCTTCACCAATTCCACCCTGAAAACCTTCTTGCAAGTGAAACATAAGATATGAACAAATGAGTTCGAATGGGACCTCTTATTTTATTGAGCATTTATTGGGTTCAAGAGGAAGGACTGAGATGGCTAGAAATAGGAGAAGAGACCTCTCTCTGGGTCCCTCAGGTCCAGGCTCCAGGGTGTGGTGGCTGGGGACCTAGGAACACTCTACAGGGGATACACTGTGGACCACAGTGTTACCTTCATGTGTGAACTGGCAGCTGTATCTTCTGTGGGATGTTCATTGGTCACTATTAGGGTCAAGTAAATTCTGGCCGTGTATTTGTTGCTCTGTTTGGAGAACTGGGTAGTCTCCATGTCCTAGGTGATGGGAATGACATCTGCCTTCCAGGTCTCTGTCATGGTGCCTGGGTAAAAGTCATTCCTGAGGCATACCTGTATGGCCTTGTTTTCCTGGAGCTCCTCAGGAGAGGGTAGGAATAGGATGACCTAAGGGATAGCCTTAGGCTGACCTACAAAGTGGAGAAGGGGCACAAGGTCAGAGACCTGTTGTTTACTGTAGAGCTTCTGACCTCAGCCATGGGGTGATGCACAGGAACAAGGTCCAGGACAGTACCTTGGGTCAGATACTTGTTGGGTGGAGCTCAGGTCAGCAGTGTGTAAGAACACTCATTTTCTGAAAGGGCATTCCTCAGTTACACCCTGACAGTGGAGGCAATGGCTCCCCAATTTGTATTTTCCTCTTTTCTTGGGTCTTCATCACCCACCAATCCCCCCAGTCCCTGCCTGTACTCTCCCCACACTAGATGGTATGGACATTGGGATCTCATCTCTACTCAGCTGTTTGTCTGTCTTGGGATGTCTGTCTGAACATCTACACCCAGGTATCTCTCTGTGCTTTCTCCATGCAAGGTCTGTCTGTCTTAGGGTCAGGTTCTCCTGTCCTATTGAGATGATTGTTGTCCTCATATCCCCATGGTACCATCATTGCAGCCTCTACCCATCTCCTCACAGAGAACATTCTAGGGCTGCTTTGGTGGGGAGGACCATCAGTCCCTGATTCTGAATTCCAGGGAGTTCAGTAGATTGAGAGCTTCAGATTTTGAACAAGTTTCTGTTCTGAGCTTGGTGCTATGTCAGGTCTAAGGAGTCTCCCTGCCATATGAATTTAGGTGGCAGATCTTCCTGGCACATCTGTCTCTGGCACATCTATTTCTGCCTGGCATAAACCTGTCTCTGTTACCTGTTTTTCATGAATCTCTCATGTGGGAAATCTCTCTGGATTCTGTCCTCCAGTTACAGGATTGGAAAGTGCCAAACTTTGGCCTATGTGTCCTGAGCGCCACCCTGTCCAAAGGGTCTACCTGTCCTTAGAGAGGACATGGGACCCAGAAAATAGGTCCACTTTCTCTCAGGAAATTCTTCCTCTATCAATGCCCCCTCTCATTTCTTCATTCATGTCTCCAAGTCCCTAGTCTAAGGGCTCCCATCACAGTGTTGAAAACAGTTCCAATAACTGGGACCTACAAAGGACAAAGGTTAGGAAGCTGAACACTTCTTCCTCCCCACATCCCATGGTCCATGGGATCTACGTCAAGTGCCCTATTACCCTGTAGAGGCAGGGACAAGAGACTCAAAGGGAGGGAGTGTACATCTATTCATTGATCTAAGGGAGAATGCAGTGTACTGACAGATGGAGTCACAGTGTTGCCTGAGCAAAGAGCAGTAGGGGTCACTGGGAATAGCTCATCCTGCTGCAACAGGTGTCTGAGAAGAGGGACAGGCTGGGAGGCAGGGAGAGGCCAGGCAAGGAATGTTACAGACCCTCAAGTTGCGACTTAATCTCAAACAAGATAGAAAAGAGAAAAATCTACTTGACTTTCACCTCAGACCTCAAAAAGTACAGAAAGGTGGAGAATCAGTGAGCACAGTCAGATGGGTACCTCAGCCAAACAAGACATATTGACAGTCTTTCACACAAACCTCTACTGACATTTCTTACCCACGACCACGTGCTGCTGTACCTGAGGCCCAGGTCAAGCCACAGCAGGGCAGGACTGGCTGACTGGAGCAGCAGAGGAGGTGGCCCCTTCTTATGTGGGAGCACATAGCTTTGGCAGCTAAGGTTAGAATGATAGTGAAGAATACCTCAGAAACATTCAATGTCTTTCCCTGGCTGCTTTGTCTCTAGGTCAAAAGACTGGATGCACATTTGGGAAGATTAAATTTAGGACAGGAAGTGTGTAAACCCAAATGAGCAAGGACCATATTTTCTGATTGAAAATAAGAATATTTATTGAGCGTTTACAGGTTCATTAAACACCTAACTATTAAGTGTTTAATGGCTAAGGTGGGAGTGAGATCCCTCCCAGGCATCCTTTAGGTTCAGGTCCTGAGGGTAGAATGGTGGTTGGGGATCTAGGAACAGTCTGCAGGGGACACACTCTTCTCCACAGTGCTCCCTTCCTGTGTGACCTGACAGATGTCATGGTCAAGTAGCTGCTAGCCATGACTTGTTGCTTTCTTTGGAAGACTGGTGATCTCCACACACTTGGTGTGGTCTCTACACCCTGTGCCATAGCCTTCCATGCCACTGCCACATTACTCGGGTGGAAGTCCTGTATCATACAAAACAGTATGACCTTGTTGGTCTGGAACTCTTCAGATGAGAATGGGAATGCGGTGACTGAAGGGACAGACTTGAGCTGAAAGCCAGGGTGGGCAGAGGAAGGAAGTCAGAGGCCTGTTCACCTTGGAGAAACTGAAATTAGTGTGAAAGAAAGGTTGTGGAGTTTTAGGCCCAAGATGAGTCCCTTTTATAGACATTCTTGGTTGAACATGGATGATATAAAGAATGGACTGCAGAATTCCCTACACTGTTGCCCATGTTACTAGAATAACAAGAGTAGACACTGTACATCATGTCTACTGGGATCTCCCTGGGGCATGGCCTCACACATGTCGTACCTCCCCTCTCAATTTCCTTCCCTGTATCCTCCTAATGGGTCTGCCTGTGTTCTCTTGTGGACTCCACTGTGGGGACAGATTTGAACTGAGACCTCTGCTCTGGTGAAGGAGTTTTTAATCTAAGGAGTCTTTTTCTCCCAGATCTGGGTCCATTGGATCATGCAGTGGGGTCAGGGCCCTCGCCCATCAAGTGTTTTCCTGACCTGAGTTCTCTTCTTTTTCAGAGTCCAGTTAGAGTCTTCTGTGCATAGGTCAGAGCTATAAGTTTTCAATAATGGGAGCTGTTCATATGGAAATGCAGAGGCTCATGCTTCTCATCAGTGTGTTATGTAGAGCCTCAGGAGCTCACCTCCCCAACCACGTCCTTCAATCACCCTTCTCCTGACTACTTGTCATCCAGACATTCTCCACCTTTCTTCCTCCTCACTGAGCTTTCTAAGTCTTAGATTGATTCCAGGAACTATTTGTGGAAGCCCATGGAGACTTTTGGATCCCTTCTACCTCCTAGCCTATTCTGGTCCTGGATCTCGAGTCCAAGAGCCTAGGAAATCTGTCCTGGGACCCTAATATGTGGTTCCCCATATTTAATCCTGAGTGGTCTGGATCTTTCTAAATGTACTAGTTATCTATCCATCAGGGGTCCTTATACATCTTTCCTATGAGATGGGGCCTTAGTTTACCCCTTCACAAAGTGAGAGAGAAACCTCATGATGAGAGGACAGAACATGACACCTATTAGGGACAACAGAACAAGAGAGAAAGATATTTGAGTCTTAGTAGCTCATGTGGTTCAGTCCCCTTCCTCTAGATTCAGCAAAGGTAAGTAGGAGGGTCTGTGCAGAGGGAAGTGTTCAACATGGAGTCAAGAGAAAGGAGAATATTTGACTCCAGCCTGAGAGAAAACATAAAAAAGGGAAAAACAGAAGAAAATTATTCCAAACCATGGGGACAGCAGTAAGGAGGGAGAAGGAATCACTCACCTAGGACAGTCAGCTTGGTCCTTCCAGTGAACACCAAATACTGTAACACAGAATATCTGCCTTGCCCATTCCTGACCCTACAGGTCCCATGTATAACTACGCTGGAGGCAGCCCTGATGGACCTCTGCAACCTGCATGGGAGGATGGTGATCTCACTGAAAGATGACCAGTACATAATGCCTTTCTTGAAAGGGTTCACTGTTCTTGGAAATATCCTTGTTATATACCAATCACCTGCACCTTTCATCTTCTCTGTAGAAGAAGCACTATTCAGGGAAAGGAGGAGCAGAAAGAGGCACTCATGAGAGAGAGTTATAGCACAGTGAGGCCCTGGGCTGCATGAAGAATTTGGAATATCCCAGTATCAGGAGATCAGCTCCTATAGTCATGCCTGGCAAAGCCAGGGAGAGTTATCCCAGGAAGGTGACAGCAGGAAAAGGACACACACAACAGTCACAGTTTGAAACCTCAGGCCATCTTATTATACACTAAGGAACAACCATAAACAGCAACAGCACAGTAAGCATAACTAAGCAAACATGCTCATGTATTTGAGGGGGATTTGTTAAGGCTCTGATTATCTTTTGATGTCAAAGTATTACTGATATTTGTGCTTAGGTATGATAGTCATATTGTAGTTATATCCTCATCTTTCTAGGACAGAAGTGGAATATTTATACATTCAACTATAATATCTGGGTTTTACTTCAAAGTGTCATGTAATGGAGGAGCTATTCTGCTGTGGATAGATTAAAACCAGTTGAATTAAATATTTGTGGCTGGTTGATTGGAACATGGGGACATTAATATGATTATGTCTCCTCACTTTTTGTGCTCAATGTTTTCAGTAATGAAAACACATAACAAAAGGAAGAGGATGTTGAGTCTCTGGCCAAAAGCTGGAGATGGGGTACAGCCTGGTATTGTACCCAGTAGGACCATTGAGATAAGGGTGACTAGAGCTGTACACTTCCCCTTTGGATCACAGATTTCACCACCATGAAGGGGAGTAAGATAGATATTGTGTGACACAATTCTCAAATATTCTTTTGGTCACAAGTTAGGATTTGGATTGCTGGGCCTGGGATCAAGCTCCATGGAGACTCCTATCTCTCATTCCTGTTGTTGACTAAGCTCCCAGAGCTTTTCCATCTCTATCACTGGGATGGTTGGTTTACCAATGAGCTCTGAAGAAAGGAGCTACCATGTCATTAACGAGCTAGAGACAATGTTGTCAGGTTCCATGGACACTGGTGTCTTGAGTCTTATAGCACTAGTTAAGGCAACAGGATTCTAGAATTAACTGTTTTTATACTGTAGCATATTTCAGTGTCTTACCTAGCTTTTGTATATTGTGAATAACTAATTCAAATGTGTGTTTAATTTTCTAAGACCTTCCATGACTTCTGATGTTAGCATGTCAAGCTGTGTTCCTTTCAGAAGATATCCTTGGCTCAGGGCTCTCCTTACCTCTGTGTTTCTGCTCCACAGTGGGTTCATGGGAAACCTTTTGCTTTCTCTGTGGCTCCTCTCTCAGAGCCACATCCTGCTCTTTCTGGGTAATTCTCCTTTTTGAGAGAGGTAAGGACTATATCTACCACTATTTTTCAGGAACAAATTCCTGCACAGCAAATTCCTACAGGTTTCCACCAGCATAGGGCATCACCCTGATTTCTTGATGGTTTGGTGGTGGGGATAGTAGGGTCATGGTAACTCACTTGAACTGCCCCTTAGCTACAACTTTCAGTCAAGAGTAGTGACCAGGCATCGATGGTACATTAGAAATGTGGTTGATACATGATTAGGTCTTCATTGAAAATAGTAGATTAGAGGAGCTTTTAACACTAATCCTCTAAGAGCTTGCATTGCAGTTTTCAGGGATACAGTGGAAGGTTTGAAAGAGGGTGTCAGAAAGAAGTTCCCTCCTAGAATAAGATGAAAGGGATGCCCTTCTGGCTAGCCCTTTCCCACTGGGTTCCAGGACTCCAACACCCCACCCTGAAGTCCCAAGGAGATTGTAAATGAAATATGAGACAAGAACAAATGAGGTACAGTATAATTTCTGATTGAAAATAGGATATTTTATTTAGCCTAGATAAGGGCTTGAATATGATGAATGGAATGGAACACCCCAACTCGGCACCATTCAGCTATAGGTCCCCGAGGTTTGGGGGAAGTCAGGGCACTAGGAACAATCCGAAGAAGACACACTCTTCTCCACAGTGCTGCCTTCATGTGTGACATGACAGCTATATGCCTTGCCAGAATTCCACTGGCCAGGTGTCATAGACAAGTAGCTGCTGGCCATGTACTTGTTATTGCTCTGTTTGGAGGGCTTGGTGGTCTCCACTCCCTGGGTGACTGGGGTGCCATCTGCCTTCCAGGCCACTGTCACAGAACCTGGGTAGAAGTCATTCACCAAACAAACCAGTGTGGCCTTGTTGGTTTGGAGCTCCTCAGAGGAAGGTGGAAATAGGGTGACTGAGGGACCAGCCTTGGCCTGACCTGCAGAGTCAGAGAGAGGAAGGAGGTTAGGGGCAATTCTTATAGCTTCTGATCACCGTCTTTCTGTGAGCCACAGGTCCTGGATACTCAGGGACTTGGGCTAAATTCAGATACGGAGGTTTAGGAAACTTACCTAATGGGAACCTTCACAGTGCCTGTCTTTTAGGGAGTTACATCCCCATTTTCCTGCACAGCTTGCTGCACATTTTCTGTCACAGTTTCACTTGCCCTCATAACCTAACTCTCTCCACTGCTTTCCATCACTGGTTGGGAGTAGCCCTGTTATCTTATCATTCTTCAGGGCCTCTCTCTGTGTGGACATTTCCTGACCAAGCCCACCTTCTGGATCACCATGTGCATTTCCAGTGTCCTGTTCCAGGTTCTCCTTCCTGTCTTGTGTTACTCTCTTGACAATACTTTCCCAGGGTCCTTCTGGACTACTTTGTATGTGTGGGATTGTCAGACCGACCCTGTGGCTAGATCCCAGAGAGCTCATTAGATGAAGGTTTTCATGGGGCTAGGGTTGATCCTCGGCTGTAACTCTTCTATGGATTTCATTAACTTTTGTATATCTTTTGGAGGCTCTTTTAGTCCTAGAACCTTTTCTTGTACAGACAGATCCCTGTCATTCATTTCTATCAGGACTCCCTCCTTGGGCATCTGTTGTAGAGTCTTTCAAGTGTTGGATGGGGAGATGCCTACCCTGGGCCTGTGAGTCTGAAACTCACCATGTCTAAGGTATCCTTTCTGTCCTGGGGGGGAAGAGAGGCCCAGCTCCTGAGTACACCTCCACACAGGAATTTTTTACTCTTCTATGTCTCCTCTCCCCACCGTATTGAAAGCGGCCCCATAGTTGGGACCATGTAGGACAGTCCCCAAAATGATGAGCACTTCATAATTGCCTCTGCATATCCCACATTCCCCAAACCCCAGCTTGAGCCTCTCTATGGTTCCTCTTGACCCTGGAGCCCAAAGACTAAGAGAATTGGCTGACATTTCAGCATGTAAAACATTAGGATCCTTTGAGAAAAATCCAGGTCCCAGGTTCCAGAGTGAGGCCCCAAAAGAGAGTAATAAAGGAGTCATTAGATTTGTCCTCTCCTGGCCAGGGAGATAGATGCCTCAGAATGAGGACAGATTGGAGGGGGTGAAGGGCCAGATAAGAAGGGGCAAAGTGTAGAGTCCAAAGACAGGTTAAAATTTCAGCCCTAGACAGGAAAGAAAAGAGAGAAAAATATACCAAAATTTCACTCTGAACACCAAAGAAGAGGGAAATGGGGAGACTCACCGAGGACAGTCAGCTGGGTTCCTCCACCGAACACATAACACAGTGACATAGACTTGCACACAAACCCCTTTACATGCCACAGCCCAGGACAACCTGCAGCTGCACAGGAGGACAAGGGACAGCATCCTTTCACAGGAACTGCTCAGGCCACAGGTGGCTGAGAGCCAGTCAACCCTGCTTGACCTGAATCATCATCTCTTTGGCACCTGTGGAATATCTCCATCCTAAGTAATGGATGGGACTGGGGGAGAATGTTTATGCATTGGATCTTCTTTTCCTGATAATAGAATTTCTGGGAGGGAGCTGAGTGTTCTCAGTTAGCTATTGTCAGGAATATCATAGAGGAGGAGAAGGAGGAGGAAAGATGCTAATTTCTAACACAGAAATCTTGGATCTGGGTTCCCTTTGGTAACCTGGGACTTGTGTATATGGTCCAGGATGTCCCACATCCTCAGCACAGGAAGTAGTGTGACTTGGGATGAGAGTGGGAACAGTATAAGGGGAGATTGTCATTTCCCAATGGGGATGAAGATCCCATGTTAGGGTCCTGAGCTCAAGAGGACCTCCCTATTCCTCATCTGTCTTGAAGGTACAGTATTTGGTGTCACTTTGCCAGTTTTCCTCCTGAACATTTAGGGAAACACACAGCTTTCATTGAGAGGATGTTGAATCAAAACTGGTATGGCCTAAGAAAACTCCCTTGATGGTGGTGGTATGTATTGCTTGCTATAACTTTATGTGCTCTGAGTATGGGTGTCTCTGCTGTCCTCTGGACTTTTCTCTTTTGTACACAAACTCCACTGTCTTCTGTGTGAGCACATTTAGAAGCCAGCCTGTATTCACAGCTGTTACCAGCATAGGGTTCACCCACAACATTGGGACCTACACTCCACACTAGAAGGACATACAGAGAATAGGGTATGGACACCAGGTCCCTTATGTCCACCCTTGTCTTGGTCCATCACCAGCACAACTAACACATTAATCACACACTTGACAGCCTGTTCTCTTCAATGACCCCTTCAGCATGCCCTTAATTCTCCAGTCCTCTGAGGTTGATCTGATTATCTCTGAGCAGCTTACTTCGACAGACCCTACCTCTTTTCTGTATCACCCTTTGTAAGATTGGGAAGTCACAACCCTTCCCAAATATCAGTGACCAGCCTTGAAGGCCTGAGCTCTGAACTGCAGGACCTTGGCTATGTTTGCTCTTGATCCCGCAAGGAATTTGCTGTAGTCTCTGACATGTGGACCTTTCCTGATCCTTCCAAAAGATGCCCACCCACCATGGCAAGGTTGTAAATAGATTGGGTGTTCGGTGCATTTTGTGTGGGCAGGTGTGTTTATCCTTAATATGTTTGTGTATGTGGGTAGTATGTGCAACATAGGTTTATATGTTTGTGCAGTAGCTCAGATCCCAATATTAATTGTCAAGAAGTTTAGTCAGCTTGCACAAAATCACATGGAAGAATCCCAGTATCAGTCTCCTACTTTGAACTCCCCAGCCTTATTGACAACCAAAGGATACCTGGGTAATAGGCACTTATGGTAGGTCAGTTAAATTCAGAGCTTCCTCCTGACCCCCACGGACCTTGAATGAAGCTAGGAAAAGAAGGACTTTTGTAGCGCTAGTTGTCCAGTGAGGAGCTAGGGTTAGTGATCCAATTCCAGCTGGTGAATATCCTGTGAGCAGTGCGATAGAGAGGGCCTATTCAGCTGATGTAGGTGCCCTTAGGGAGTATGGAGCAGGATGTGTCTGGAATGAAGAGGGGATCTTTAATGTGTAAAGACAGGGATTTATAAGTGGGTTAAGGGAGAGAAAAAAGGTATGGCCTAAAGCAAGAGGATTAGTACTGAGTTTGAAGGACTTTGTGAGGGAGGGACAATGTCCAGTCTGCGAAGATTGGAGGTTCTAGATAAAGCTGATCATACTTTCTTCATGGGCAACCACGATGGGATGGATACTGAGAGGAGGGAGGTGGATATAACCACACAAAAGCAATATGTACATGAGGGAAGAGGGTAAAAGTTTTCAGGATGGGTTCTGCTAAGGGTCATTTCCTTGTTCTGGGATATCCTGTGAGTTTGGTGTGTGAATGAAGTATCCCTCATGGAAATATCAAGAGAATTTACCTGGCTTTGTCTCAAAGTCCATTAATTGTATTCATATTGGGTCATAGAAAAATTTAAGGTGGAGTTTTGTAAAGTAAAATGAGCAAAGATTATGTTTTCTGATTGAAATGAGGATAGTTTATTAAGAATTAATTGAGTATTGAGAGAAGGACTGGGATTGCTAGGGGAGAAGAGGACTCTTGCCTGGGTTCTTCAGCAGCAGACACCAATGATGGGTGAGAGAAAAGAACCTAGGAACATTCTGCAAGAGACATGTTCTTCTCCACAATGGTCCTGTCATGTGTAACCGGGCAGTTGATGATAGTGTGAAATTTCTATTGGCTGGCTGTCAGGGTCGAGTAGATACTGGCCATATGTTTGGAAGGCTGGGTACTCTCCACACTCTGAGTGACTGAAGGGGCATCTGCCTTCCAAGCCACAGTCACATCACTAGGGTAGAAGTCATTCATCAGATACACCAGTGTGGTAATTTTGGTCTGGAGCTCCTCAGAGGAGGGCGAGAAGAGTGACTGAAGGAGCAGCCCTGAGCTGACCTGCATTGTGAGAAATGAGTAGGTTAGGGACCTGGTGTCCACCCAGGAGCCACTGACCTGTTTTCTGAGGAGGGATTTGGGTTCATAGGCTCAATGGAGCCCCTTTTACATGCACTGTTCTTTTAGCACTAATGAGGCAGAATTAGGCTGGGGAATTCCTCCCAGTACTTCCTGTGTGCTATGGATTTATGAGCCTGGACACACAGCATCATATCTCTTAGAATCTTCCTCGATATTATCCTCTCACACACATGTCTGATCCTCACATGTTTGGCTCCTCCAGACATCATTCCCAGATTAGCTACAATCTGAGTTGTTCATACTTGTGTGCTCCCTCCAGGGCCAACTCTGACAGCTGTATTAGGGCATTAGTTTTTATTGTAAGAAGCCTGTTTATACCACATGTGCTTCAGATGAGTTGCTGCAGGGAGGTCTTAGCCATTACTCATCACAGCATGTCTTCCTCACCTGACTCCTCCCCTGCAGCAGAAATGGGTTAGGTAGCCCTCTCCATAAGTCTGAGCCACAGGCTCATCTGAAATCTCAGAGATGCATGATTTAGGCACCCTGCCCTGCCATGTCCTTTAATCATCCTTTCTTTCTCTAGCAAAGCATTCTCTTCCCTTCTACACTGCAAGTATCCCGAGTCCCAGGTTGGCTCCCTTCCCTGTCCATGGCTTCAGATGGAGGTTTGGGAATCATCCCACCTCCTAATATTTTTCCTATCCAAGATCCTGTGACCAAAAGCTCATGGGAATTTCTCTGACACTCTGGTCTGTGGTACCTCAACCTCAGTGGTGATCATTATCAACCTTTCTAAATTTACAGATCATTGCTCCTGCATTTCTGGTGTCTCTGTTCCCCACGAAGTGGAGCCACAATTTGACCTCTTAGGAAGCCTAGCAGACGGGCCTAAACTGAAAGGTGGAGAAGCAGGACAGAGCAGAATACATTTGAGAGACCAAAGTACCCAGTGAGAAAGATTAAAGTTAAGAACACAGAAAGTTGAGTCACAGTAGGTCATTTTCTCCAGTGTTCTGACTCTGTAGTCAGAAGAGAAACCGGTTTTGTTGACAAGTTGAGGAAAGCAGAAAGAGGCTGTAGAGGAAGGAAGAATTTAGTGTGCCAAATAAAGATCCAGGGAGACTGAATGAACCCAGGCAGTGATGAGACACAGGACAAGAACAAAAACAGTAAAATATTTTCTCAAACCTGGGGGAAAACAGAAAAGAAGGGGATAGGATTCAATTACCTAGGATGGTCAGTCTTGTCCCTTCACTAGACACCAAACACTGGGGCATAGACTACTGCAAAAACTCTTCGCATCTCAACCTCCACAGCCCTTCACAGTCACCAACTGCAGATATGCTGCAGGCAGCCCTGATGGTCCTAAGAAACTTGCATGGCAAGAAGGTGACCTCACTGAGATTTGATCTGTGTGTGGTGACTTTCTTGGAAGAAGCTGCCTGTCAGGAAAATTGCCCTACCAAATTGTCAACTGTTCCTTTCCATCCACTACATGAAAGAACTACTTTGCAGAAAATAAAGAAGCAGACAGAAATGCTTTATGACAGCTTGGAGAGGCAGTTGACTCCATGGGAACCATGACATATAAAAGGATTGCCATCTCTGCTCCTTGATTTTTCCCCTTGGCTAGGAACTAGGGGAGTGATCTGGGCACCTAGATCCATATAGTCCACAAGTCAACAGCACACCTAGGTATCAAAATTTCAAGCATCAGTCTATCTTTTTACACACAAAGTAACAAAATACCAGCCTAAAAAACACTGTGAACCCATGATATTTGTGGACATTTGATGGCAACTTGACTGTTTTCTCAAAATAAAAAATTTTCCTTATTTGTTTTTAGGTATGATAGGTTTTCCAAGTTTTTTTTTTTTTTTTTACTTCTTATTTTCAGGACTGTAGCTCAGCATTTAGAGATTTTAAGATATGATGTCTAAGAAAACCTGTAATGGTGTTTTATGTTGTAGCTGGATCAAATACAAGTAGTGAACTGAGTTCAAAGGCTGGTTAATAGGGAAATAGGGCATCTAGTACTTTTCTGTGTCCTGGTTTTTGTTATCCCAATTCTTTTTAGAAAAATGAAAACTTATACCAAAAGGAAAAGAAAGTTTCTTTCTTGTTAGTAGATTGGGATGGGTGGACTTGGAATCACCCCAAGGAGAGCCAATGAAAAGAGGAGGACCAGGGTCCGATACTACTGCTTTGGGTCACATATTTAACTTCCATAAAATGGAGTCACACAGATGTTGCTGAAAATAAATTCCCAAATATTCCTTCTAGTTCAGAGCCTTGTGTTTTTGCTGATGTGAGTGTAGGTCAAATATAGTTACCTTTCTGTCTACTTTCCACTGTTGAGAAACATCTCTGGCTTGACAGGTACTGTTTTAGGCTGATTGGTCCAGCCAGGAGCTCTGTTGAAATCAGCACTAATGTCCCTGATGAGATATGGTGTTCACAAGTTCTGGAGACTGTGGAACCCAAAAATGTTGAATAGAGCTTGTGTCACTGAAAGCAGAACTTGCGGGTGTTAGGGACAGCGCCTGACATCAGTCTGAGGTGCACATCTGAATTCAGCTACACATGAGAGGATGTGGGAATGTATATTTGGGGGACTTGTACAGTTAAATCTCTTTTACTAAGCACTTTGTCAGCCTGAGGATGTCCAGTGACCCTCAATCTGAATTACACTTTGTAACCTCAACAACCAACACATAATGCTGCTTTATTCACTGAGACAATTTTTTCATACAAATGCAAAGACTGGTTATGACCAGGCTCCAGCATTAATTGACCTCATATAAACATTATCCTTAGTCTGACCACAGCTGTCAAACCCAACCTGCTTCATAATCCAAGTTCGTGCTAGTATTCACTTGGACTACAACCTGAGCACCCAACCATCAGAACATACATGGATCTCCTCTGTGTGCATCGGCCTCATCTCACTTCCTTGCACAAGTGACCATGACCACCTTCATCCTGAGGAGATATACAGGGCCACTAAGTTGCTTTGAAAAATCAACAAGGTTCTGTACTTGTTAGTGATATTACAATAATTGCTTTCCTACTGCAGAAAAGGTTGTCCACACTACTTAGCCAATGAGCATTGTGATAGACTTGTAAATGCCAATGATTTCCACTGTCAATCCTTAAGAGGAGTCCCTGATAAGTGGGTAGCCATAGTTCATTAATCTGGTTATTCCTTTCCCTTCTGATCCCTCATAAAGAACAGAGAATTTCATTCTCTACTACTTGATCATGGCCTTGGTTTAGGGGCTGTTTGAAAGTTCCTTCTAGCAGCCCACTGCTAGACCCATTGGAATCCTTCAATTACTTTAACACCATATCAGTACCCAGCAACCATATTTCCTTAAGTCCTTTTGCATTCACCAGTTGACAAGTGATGTATTCCAAGTGCCATTCTGCAAGATCAACATCCTGCTCTGTATCACAATTCTCATGACTATAGTGAGTTCAGCTAGACCATGATGGGTTGTGTTGATTTCAAGTTGGGCCAGTGAGATGACCTCAAGTGTCCCTTAGAATTGCCTCTTCAGCCATGATTCAGACATAACTAGGAGATAATAAATCTTGGTTGAGGTATGACTGGGTCTGTATTGAGGAAATTATAATTGAGAAAATGTGAGAACCAGTTGGTTTGTGATTTCCTGACGGTGGGATTCCTGAAGGTACTGAATACCTAATGAAAGTGAAACAGGTTTAGAAAAGCACTTCCAAACATGAGGTCCAAAGATATGCTCACAAATGCAGCCTATGCTCCACTGGCTGTGAGGATACCCTCTTTCCCAAAGGAGGACCTGAAGTAATTGAATATTAAATATGAAATAAAAACAAATGAGACAGAGTAGGACTTTTGATAGATAATCAGTATTTTATTGAGCAGTCATTGTGATCAGAGGGAAGGACTTGGAGTGCTAGGGATAGGAGATGGGGCACCTTCTGGGGACCTTCGGTGTCAGTCCCTGAGAGTGGGTTTAGCGATGGGTACCTAGGAACACTCGGAAGCAGACACGCTCTTCTCCACGGTTTTCCCTTGATGTGTGACCTGGCAGGTGACTGCTTTGAAACTTTTCCACTGGTCCGGTGTAACGGTCAGGTAGCTGCTGGCCACATACTTGCTGTTGGTCTGTTTGGAAGACTTGGTGGTCTCCACACCCTGAGTGACAGGATTTCCATCTGCCTTCCAGGCCACAGTCACATCACTGGGATAGAAGTCACTCATCAGACACACCAGTGTGGCCTTTTTGGTCTGGAGCTCCTCAGCAGAGGGTGGGAAGAGAGTGACTGCAGGGGCAACTGTTGGCTGACCTGCATTGTAAGAAAGAAGTGTAGGTTAGAGATGTGGTGTCCACCTTGGAGCCACTGAACTCCTCTGTGAGGAAGGATTTGGGTTATTGGGAACTAAGTGGCCCTTCTACCTTCACTTTCCTTTCAGCACCTACTAGGCAGAGTTAGGTTGTGGAACTCCTCCAAGTACTTCGTGTACAATGTATGTATGAGCCACGACACAGAGCATCATCTCCCCTTGAAACTTCCTGGATGTTATCCTCTCACAAACATGTCTGATCCTCACACCTTTCGCTCATCTGGACATCATTTCCAGACTATTTATAATTTGTCTGCCCTCTGAATTGACTTTAACTCTATGTGCTCCCTACTAGGGCCAATTCTGACATCTGTACTACTGCATTAGTTTTTACCGTAAGGAGACTGTATATACCACATATGCTTCTGAAGAGCTGCTGCATAGGGGTGTTTGCCTTTACTTATCATAGCATTTATCTTCCTGCATTGTGCCTTCTCTTTCATCGAAAACAGGTTAGGGAGCCCTCTCCATAAACCTGATCTCTAGGATTTCTGCATTGCCACTTGCTCATCAGAAATCTGAGATGCATGCTTTCTGAGCTGTGTGTGCTGAGAATTAGGAGGACTCCTGCTCTAACATGTCCTTCAGTTACCCTTCTGATCTCTTCCCTTTTCCATGAGAAGTATCTTGAGTCCCAGTTTTGCAGCCTTCCCTGTGCGTGGATGCAGATGATGGCTTGAGGACAGCTCTTCCTACACCCTTTTTTCTTATCCTGGATCTTGTAATCTACAGCAAATGGTAATCACTCTGGCACTCTAATGATTGGTTCCCCAGCCCCAGTAATGATTGCCCTTGGTCATTCTAAATTTACACATTGGTACTCCATCGTTTCATGTGTCCCAGTTCCCCATGAAATGAACTTTCAAGTTAAATTCTTAGGAAGCCAAGAGGACAGACATAAACTGAAAGGAGGAGGAGGACATAGCTGTGTAGGTTAGAAAGACCAACGTGCCATGAAGAAAGATAACAGACAGCAAAACAGAAAGTTGAGTCATAGTATTTGCTTCATACCCCTGCCTTTGGAATCAGAAGAGAAAGAGGTTTTTTTACAAACTGAGGTTAGCGGGAAAGATCTGAAGAGGGAGAGAAGAATTCAGTCTGACAAATAAAGATCTGGGGAGACTAAATGTACCCAAGCAGCTATAAGACACAGGACAAGAAGAAAAACAACAAATAATTTTCTCAAACCTGGGGGACATCAGGAAAGAGGGGGAAAGGTTTCACTTACCTAAGACGGTCAGCTTGGTCCCTCCGCCGAACACAATACACTATGACACAGACTAATGCAAAAACTCCTCACTTCTCCCCTTCAACAATCCCTCGCAGTCCCCAACTGCAGCTGTGCTGCAGCCACCCCTGATAGTCCTGTGCGACGTGCATGGCAAGGTGACCCCATTGAACCATAGTCAGTGAATGGTGACTTTCTTAAAAGAGGCTGCCTGTCTGGAAAATTGTCCCAGCAAAATGTCAACTGTTTCTTTCTATCATCTATATGGATGAACTACCTTGTAGGAAGTAGAGAAGCAGACAGAAGTGTTCTATGACAGCTTGGAGGGGCAGTTTACTCCTTGAGAACCATGACATGTAAAAGGATTGCCAGCTCTGCTCCTTCATTTTCCTCCAGGCCTGGAACTAGGGGAGTGGTTTTGGCACCTGTATCTATATATTCCATAAGTCAATACCAAACCTAGGTATCAAAAATTCAAACATCATTTTCATGTTTTTACACACAAATAACAATATACAAACACCTCCGTACAAAACGCTGTGGTTCTGTGACATTTTTGGATATTTCCTGGCAACGTGAATATTTTCTCAAAGCAAGGAAATTTTTTGGATTTTTTTTAAGATTGGTTGAGCTTTCTGGGTACTTTTACTTCTTATTTTTCAGGATTGTCACTCAGCATTTAGATAGAAAATAAGATGCCTGAAAAAACTTCTAGTGGTGTATAGGAGGAGTTTTTATGATGTCATTGTACCAAGTCCAAGTGGTAAACTAAGTTTCAGAACCTGGTGACTAGGGAAATAGGGAGATTAGTAATTTTCCATCTTTTGATTTTTTGTTCATAATACTTTTTAGAAAAATAGTCTTAATGCAAAAGAATGAGCAGGTTTCTTTCTATTTAGCCGACTGTCATGGAGTGGATATTAAAACACACCAAGGAGAGTCATGAGAAGTAACTAGTGTCCTCCGCCCCTTCAGGTCCCAGATTTGCCTCCATTAAATGGATTCATAGAGATTTTTTTGAACATTAATTCCTCAAATTTTCTCTAGTACACAGGCTTGTATTTGTATTGGTGTGGCCCTACTCAAGCTCTAGTATAGTCTCCTTTTTGTCTACCGCAATGTTGAGTAACATCCTAGGCTTGACACATGCTCCACCGAGGAGCTCTGTTGAGACAGCTTTCATGTCTCTGATCAGATAGAGATCAGGATGTTCACATGTTCTGGACACTGTGGAAACAAAGTGTTGAAGAGATCTTGGACAATGGAAGGCACAACATGCCTGTGTATTAGAATGAGGCACACCAGGATTTAGATACACATAAGTGAATGTAAGCATCTGTATTGATGGATTGGTACAGTTGAATGTGTATTTCTGAACACCTGGCCAGTCTACAGTTTCCCTGTAAACCTCAATTTGACTTCCACTTTGTAACCTCAACAACCAACACACTAGTGCTGAATTCTTTACTGCAATAACTGTTTTTTGTTTGTTTCTTTTTTCAAAAAAATGAGGAGTCTCTTTATGATCAGAATCCAGCATTAACCAAACTGAGACAACCTATACAGTGTCAAGTCCATGTATTATCTGCTGTTTCATAGGCAGGCTTGTGCTAACATTCTCTTGAACCACAACCCCACCTCACACCCATCAGATCACACTTGGGTCTCTTCTGTATACATGAGCTTCATCTCATTTCCTTGTATAGGTAACCATGAACACCTTTGTCCTGAGGAGTATTACAGGGCCAGGAATTTGCGTGGGAAAAGAAACAGGATTCTGTACTTGTTGGTGACATTACAATAATTATTTTCTTATTTCAAAACATGTCATCCACTTTACTAGCAGATGAGCATTGTGGTGCACTTGGAAATGTTCCATTTGTTCCCTTGTCAGTCCTTTCCAGGAATCCCTGATAAGAGGGTCACCGATGACCCTTCATCTGCTTAATCCTTTACCTTCTGATCCCTCAAAAGAACACAGAATTTCAGTCTCTGATATTGATCATGACCCTTTTTGAGTGGCTGCTAGAGAGTTACTGCAGTAGCCTACCTCTGGACACTCTAGAAAAGTTCATTTATCATTACCTCATCAGTGTCCGGCAACTCTGATTTCTTAAGTCCTTTTGCATGCGCCAGTTGGCAAGTGCTGTATTCCAGGTGCTGTTCTGCAGGAATAATTCCCGCTATGGATCACAGTCCTCACCACTATAAAGAGTTCAGCTGAGACCTGGGAATAGTTATGATTTGATGATTGCTAGTGAGGTGATTTCAGATTAGAAATGTCCTGGATCCTTAGCAGTGCCCTTTCACCCCAGAGCCCTGGGTAGACATAAACGGGAGGTTACAGATCTTGGTTGAGGTATGATTGGGTCTTTATTGAGGTAATTATTCAGAAGGAAAATGTGAGAACCAGTTAGATTGAGATTTCCTGATGGTGGGTTCATGAGGGTAGCATATAGTTCTATAAGTAAAATTGGTTAAGAAAAGCACTTTCAACATGAGGTCCCAAGAAATGCTAACAGTAGCATCCTATGCTCCACTTGCTGCCAGGATACTCTATCACCTACAAAGAAGGCCTAAAGTAATTGAATATTAAATATGAAATTTTTAAAAATGAAGCAGAGTAGGATTTTTGATAGACAATCAGTATTTTATTGAGCAGTCATTGTGATCAGAGGGAAGGACTTGGAGTGCTAGGGATAGGAGATGGGGCACCTTCTGGGACCTTCGGTGTCAGTCCCTGAGAGTGGGTTTAGCGATGGGTACCTAGGAACACTCGGAAGCAGACACGCTCTTCTCCACGGTTTTCCCTTGATGTGTGACCTGGCAGGTGACTGCTTTGAAACTTTTCCACTGGTCCGGTGTAACGGTCAGGTAGCTGCTGGCCACATATTTGCTGTTGGTCTGTTTGGAAGACTTGGTGGTCTCCACACCCTGAGTGACAGGATTTCCATCTGCCTTCCAGGCCACAGTCACATCACTGGGATAGAAGTCACTCATCAGACACACCAGTGTGGCCTTTTTGGTCTGGAGCTCCTCAGCAGAGGGTGGGAAGAGAGTGACTGCAGGGGCAACCGTTGGCTGACCTGCATTGTGAGAATGAAGAGTAAGTTAGAGACATGGTGTCCACCTTGGAGCCACTGAACTGTTCTGTGAGGAAGGATTTGGGTTATTGGGATCTAAGTTGGCCTTTTACCATCATTTTTCTGTCAGCACCTACTAGGCAGAGTTAGGTTGTGGAACTCCTCCAAGTAAATCGTGTACAATTTATGTATGAGCCACGACACAGAACATCATCTCTCCTGGATGTTATTCTTTCACAGACGTGTCTGATTTTCACATGTTTTGCTCATCTGGACATAATTTCCAGAATATCTACAATTTGTCTGCCCTCTGAATTGACTGTAACTCTTATGTGCTCCCTACTAGGGCCAATTCTGACATCTGTACTACTGCATTAGTTTTTAACTTAAGGAGACTGCACATACCACATGTGCTTCTGATGAGCTGCTTCATAGGGGTATTTGCCTTTATTTATCATAGCATAGATCTTCCTGGATTGTGCCTTCTCCTTCAGCAATAACAGGTTAGGGAGCCCTCTCCATAATCCTGATCTCTAGGATTTCTGCATTGCCACTTTCTCATCAGAAATCTCAGAGATTCATGCTTTCTGAGCTGTGTGTGCTGAGAATTAGGAGGACTCCTGCTCTAACATGTCCTTCAATTACCCTTCTGATCTCTTGCCTTTACCATGGGAAGTATCCTGACTCCCTGTTTTGTAGCCTTCCCTATCCATGGCTGCAAAAGTTGGCTTGAGGACCACTCTTCCTATCCCCTTTTTTCTTACCCTGGATCCAATGATCTAAAGCCAATGATAATCACTCTGATACTCTGATGATTGGTTTCCCAGCCCCAGTGGTGATTGCACTTGGTCATTCTAAATTTTTACATTAGTACTCCATAATTTCCTTTGTCCCAGTTCCCCATGAAATGAACTCTCAATTTAAATTCTTAGGAAGCCAAGAGGACAGACATAAACTGAAAGGAGGAGGAGGACATAGCAGTATAGGTTAGAGAGACCAACATGCCGTGCAGAAAGATAACAGACAGCAAAACAGAAAGTTGAGTCATAGTATTTGCTTCATACCCCTGCCTTTGGAATCAGAAGAGAAAGAGGTTTTTTTTACAAACTGAGGTTAGCGGGAAAGATCTGAAGAGGGAGGGAAGAATTCAGTGTGGCAAATAAAGATCTGGGGAGACTAAATGTACCCAAGCAGCTATAAGACACAGGACAAGAAGAAAAACAACAAATAATTTTCTCAAACCTGGGGGACATCAGGAAAGAAGGGGAAAGGATTCACTTACCTAGGACGGTCAGCTTGGTTCCTCCGCCGAACACAGCACACTATGACACAGACTAATGCAAAAACTCCTCACTTCTCCCCTTCAACAATCCCTCGCAGTCCCCAACTGCAGCTGTGCTGCAGCCACCCCTGATAGTCCTGTGCGACGTGCATGGCAAGGTGACCCCATTGAACCATAGTCAGTGAATGGTGACTTTCTTAAAAGAGGCTGCCTGTCTGGAAAATTGTCCCAGCAAAATGTCAACTGTTTCTTTCTATCATCTATATGGATGAACTACCTTGTAGGAAGTAGAGAAGCAGACAGAAGTGTTCTATGACAGCTTGGAGGGGCAGTTTACTCCTTGAGAACCATGACATGTAAAAGGATTGCCAGCTCTGCTCCTTCATTTTCCTCCAGGCCTGGAACTAGGGGAGTGGTTTTGGCACCTGTATCTATATATTCCATAAGTCAATACCAAACCTAGGTATCAAAAATTCAAACATCATTTTCATGTTTTTACACACAAATAACAATATACAAACACCTCCGTACAAAACGCTGTGGTTCTGTGACATTTTTGGATATTTCCTGGCAACGTGAATATTTTCTCAAAGCAAGGAAATTTTTTGGATTTTTTTTAAGATTGGTTGAGCTTTCTGGGTACTTTTACTTCTTATTTTTCAGGATTGTCACTCAGCATTTAGATAGAAAATAAGATGCCTGAAAAAACTTCTAGTGGTGTATAGGAGGAGTTTTTATGATGTCATTGTACCAAGTCCAAGTGGTAAACTAAGTTTCAGAACCTGGTGACTAGGGAAATAGGGAGATTAGTAATTTTCCATCTTTTGATTTTTTGTTCATAATACTTTTTAGAAAAATAGTCTTAATGCAAAAGAATGAGCAGGTTTCTTTCTATTTAGCCGACTGTCATGGAGTGGATATTAAAACACACCAAGGAGAGTCATGAGAAGTAACTAGTGTCCTCCGCCCCTTCAGGTCCCAGATTTGCCTCCATTAAATGGATTCATAGAGATTTTTTTGAACATTAATTCCTCAAATTTTCTCTAGTACACAGGCTTGTATTTGTATTGGTGTGGCCCTACTCAAGCTCTAGTATAGTCTCCTTTTTGTCTACCGCAATGTTGAGTAACATCCTAGGCTTGACACATGCTCCACCGAGGAGCTCTGTTGAGACAGCTTTCATGTCTCTGATCAGATAGAGATCAGGATGTTCACATGTTCTGGACACTGTGGAAACAAAGTGTTGAAGAGATCTTGGACAATGGAAGGCACAACATGCCTGTGTATTAGAATGAGGCACACCAGGATTTAGATACACATAAGTGGATGTAAGCATCTGTATTGATGGATTGGTACAGTTGAATGTGTATTTCTGAACACCTGGCCAGTCTACAGTTTCCCTGTAAACCTCAATTTGACTTCCACTTTGTAACCTCAACAACCAACACACTAGTGCTGAATTCTTTACTGCAATAACTGTTTTTTGTTTGTTTCTTTTTTCAAAAAAATGAGGAGTCTCTTTATGATCAGGATCCAGCCTTAACCAAACTGAGACATACTATACAGTGTCAAGTCCATGTATTATCTGCTGTTTCATAGGCAGGCTTGTGCTAACATTCTCTTGAACCACAACCCCACCTCACACCCATCAGATCACACTTGGGTCTCTTCTGTATACATGAGCTTCATCTCATTTCCTTGTATAGGTAACCATGAACACCTTTGTCCTGAGGAGTATTACAGGGCCAGGAATTTGCGTGGGAAAAGAAACAGGATTCTGTACTTGTTGGTGACATTACAATAATTATTTTCTTATTTCAAAACATGTCATCCACTTTACTAGCAGATGAGCATTGTGGTGCACTTGGAAATGTTCCATTTGTTCCCTTGTCAGTCCTTTCCAGGAATCCCTGATAAGAGGGTCACTGATGACCCTTCATCTGCTTAATCCTTTACCTTCTGATCCCTCAAAAGAACACAGAATTTCAGTCTCTGATATTGATCATGACCCTTTTTGAGTGGCTGCTAGAGAGTTACTGCAGTAGCCTACCTCTGGACACTCTAGAAAAGTTCATTTATCATTACCTCATCAGTGTCCGGCAACTCTGATTTCTTAAGTCCTTTTGCATGCGCCAGTTGGCAAGTGCTGTATTCCAGGTGCTGTTCTGCAGGAATAATTCCCGCTATGGATCACAGTCCTCACCACTATAAAGAGTTCAGCTGAGACCTGGGAATAGTTATGATTTGATGATTGCTAGTGAGGTGATTTCAGATTAGAAATCTCCTGGATCCTTAGCAGTGCCCTTTCACCCCAGAGCCCTGGGTAGACATAAACGGGAGGTTACAGATCTTGGTTGAGGTATGATTGGGTCTTTATTGAGGTAATTATTCTGAAGGAAAATGTGAGAACCAGTTAGATTGAGATTTCCTGATGGTGGGTTCATGAGGGTAGCATATAGTTCTATAAGTAAAATTGGTTAAGAAAAGCACTTTCAACATGAGGTCCCAAGAAATGCTCACAGTAGCATCCTATGCTCCACTTGCTGCCAGGATACTCTATCACGTACAAAGAAGGCCTAAAGAAATTGAATATTAAATATGAAATTTTTAAAAATGAAGCAGAGTAGGATTTTTGATAGACAATCAGTATTTTATTGAGCAGTTATTGTGATCAGAGGGAAGGACTTGGAGTGCTAGGGATAGGAGATGGGGCACCTTCTGGGGACCTTCGGTGTCAGTCCCTGAGAGTGGGTTTAGCGATGGGTACCTAGGAACACTCGGAAGCAGACACGCTCTTCTCCACGGTTTTCCCTTGATGTGTGACCTGGCAGGTGACTGCTTTGAAACTTTTCCACTGGTCCGGTGTAACGGTCAGGTAGCTGCTGGCCACATACTTGCTGTTGGTCTGTTTGGAAGACTTGGTGGTCTCCACACCCTGAGTGACAGGATTTCCATCTGCCTTCCAGGCCACAGTCACATCATTGGGATAGAAGTCACTCATCAGACACACCAGTGTGGCCTTTTTGGTCTGGAGCTCCTCAGCAGAGGGTGGGAAGAGAGTGACTGCAGGGGCAACCGTTGGCTGACCTGCATTGTGAGAATGAAGAGTAAGTTAGAGACATGGTGTCCACCTTGGAGCCACTGAACTGTTCTGTGAGGAAGGATTTGGGTTATTGGGATCAATTTGGGCAATTTTAGAGTCATTTTTCTGTCAGCACCTACTAGGCAGAGTTAGGTTGTGGAACTCCTCCAAGTTCTCCCTGTGTGCCATGTATTTATGAGCCTGGACACAGAGCATCATCTCTCCTTGAACCTTCCTGGATGTTATCCTCTCACAAACATGTCTGATCCTCACACCTTTCACTCATCTGGACATCATTTCCAGACTATCTACAATTTGTCTTTCCTCTATTGTTTATACCTCTTGTGTGCACCCTATTATGGCCAATTCTGTTGTGTGTACTAGTGCATTATGTTGTAATGAAAGGAGCCTGTGTATACCAAATGTGCTTCTAATGAGCTGCTACAAAGTGGTCCTTACCTTTACCCATCATCGAAAGTCTTCCTTACCTGATCCTTCTCCTTCAGCAAAAGCAGTTTGTGAACCCTCTCCATAAGCCTGATCTCTAGGTTTCTGCTTTGCCACCTGGTTGTCAGTGATCACAAAAATGCGTGCTTTCTGATCTGTGTGTGTTTTAGAGAATTGAGAAGCCCCTTGCCCCACCATTTCTTTCAGTCACTCTTCTGATCTCTACAGATCATTCTCTTCTCTTATCCACTGAAAGTGTCCTGAGCCTTTGGTTGGATTCCTTCCCTGTCCATGATTGCAGATGGCAGCTTGGGGACCACTCTACCTCCTCACTTTTTTGCTACCCTTTTTCCTGTGCAAAAAGCCCATGGGAATTACTCTGACACTCTGATGTGTGGTCACCCTGCCTTACTTGTGATTGTTTTTGGTCTTTCTAAATTAATGCATTGTTACTTCATCTTTGTCCTGTATCTCTATTCTCCAGGACAGGCTCTCAATTTAACCTCTTAGGAATCCTAGCACACAGACATAACCTTAAGCTTAAAGAAGGAGGACAAAGCAGTGTACATTAGAGAGACCAATATGCCCAGAAAGAAAGATTACAGTCAGAAACAGAGAGTAGAGTCACAAAAAGTCATTTGCTTCAGTCTCCTGCCAGTAGAGTCAGAAGAGAAAGGGGTTTTGCTGACAAACTGAGACAAGCAAAAAGTGTTGCAAAAGGGAGGGAAGAATTCAGTCTGCCAAATAAAGATCCAGGGAGACTAAATGTATCCAGGCAGCTACAAGACATAGTACAAGAACAAAAACATCAAAACATTTTTCTCAAACCTGGGAATAACAGGAAAGAAGGGAACAGGATTCACTTACCTAGGACGGTCAGCTTGGTCCCTCCGCCGAATACCCAACACTGTGACACAGACTCATGCAAAAACCCCACTTCTCCCCTCCACCAGTCTTCACAGTCCCCAACTGCAGCGGTTCTGGAGGCAGCCCTGATGGTCCTGGGCAACCTGCGTGGCAAGAATGTGACCTCACTGAGGGATTACGAGTGCATTGTGACTTTCTTTGAAAGGTCTGCCTGTGTGGAAAATTGCCCCCCAAAATGTGAGTTGTTCCTTTACTTCATCTATGGATGAACTAGTTTACAGGAAATAGAGAAGCAGAGAGAAATGCTCTGTGAAAGCTTGAAGAAGCAGTTGACTCCACGGGAACCATAGCATATAAAAGGATTGCCACTTCTGCTCCTTGAGCTTTCCCCTTTCTAGTAAATGGGGGTGGGGGGAGTGTGAGCTGGAACTTAGATCTGTAAATTCCACAAGTCAACAATGCACCTATGTATCAACATTTCAAACATCATTCCATCTTTGTACACACAAAGTAATAATCCCTAAACACCTGCCTAAAAAACACTCTGCACTGATGTTTGGAGACATTTGATAGCAACTTACTAGTTTCTCATAAGTAGGAAATTTTCTCACTACATTTTTTTAAGTTTGAGGGGCTTTCTAGATATTTTTACTTCTTATTTTTCAGGATTGTCACTCAGCATTTAGAGATTGTAATACATGCTGTCTGAAAAAAAAGAACTTCTATTGGTGGGTGGGAGAAAATTTATGTTGTGATTGAATCAAATCCAACTAGTAAACTGAGTTTCTGAAGCTGGCTAATAAGGGAAAGGGATATTAGTAATTTTCATTCTCTTGAGTTTTTGTTCCCAATTCTTTAAAAAAATACTTAAAGCCCAAGAATAAGTAGGTTTTGTTTCTGGTTAGTAGAATGAGATGGGGTGAATGTTATGATCACGCCAAGGACACCCAATGACAAAAGGCTCAAGGGTTGTCCCCTGCCCTTTGGGTTCCAGAATTCACATCCATTAAATGGAGTTGGACAGAGGTTGTTGAACATAAATTCCCAAATTTTCTATCTCAGCGGCTTCTGTTTGTTTTGGTTACTGTACTCAAGCTCCAATATATTTTTTCTCTCTATCCCACTGTTCAGAAACCTCCCTGGCTTGACAACTGCTGTGCTGGGATGGTTGGTCTGCCAAGGAGCTCTGTGAGAGCAGTTTTCATGTCTGTGATTAGCTAAAGATCATGGTGTTCACATGTTCTTCCTCTGTGGAAACAGAGATTTGATTAGGCCTTTGACCACTGAAGGCAGAAATTGCCTGTGACAGGAACTGAGTCTGACATTAGTCTGAGGTTCACACCAGGATTCAGATACACATGAGAGGATGTGAGCATGTGTATTTGGGGACTGGTACAGTTGAGTCTGTTTTTCTGTGCACCTGGTCAGCCTATAGATGTCCAGTAACCATCAATCTGAGTTCCATTTTGTAACCTCAACAACTATCAGAGTGCTGCTGAATGCTTCACTGACACAGCTTTTTTTCAGACAAATGCCAAGACTGTTTATGATCAGGCTCCAGCTTTAACTAACCTTAGACAGTGTCTACAGTTGCCTACAGCTATTAGGATCCATCATGTTTCAGTACCCAGGCTTGTGCTAGCTTTGGCCTGGACCACAACCTGAACACACAATAATCAGGTTGTCCATGGATCTCCTGTGTATGCACTGGTCTCATGTTATTTCCTTGCACAGGTTACCATGCACACCTTTGTCCTGAGGAGTAGTAAGAGGACCACTAAGTTGCTGTGGAAAACCAAAAGGATGCTGCTCTTGTTAGTGATATTATAATAACTGTTTTCTTACTGCGTGTCATCCATATTACTTAGCAGATGAGCATTGCGATAGATTTGAAAATGCCACTGTTTGTTCCACTCTCAGTCCTTTACAGAAGTCCCTGATAAGTGGATAGCCATTTGGTCCTTCATTTGATCATTCCTTTCCTTTCTGTTCCCCAATAAAGAACATAGCATTTCAACCTCTGATCCTTGACTTGGCCTTGGTTGAAGGGGCTGCTAGAAATTTCCTGCTAGCACCCCACAGCTGGATTCTTCATTTATCTTCATCTCATTTCAGAGTCTACCAACTATGTTTTTTTATATCCGTTTCCATTCAGCTGTTGGCAAGTTCTGCATCCCAGGTGCCATTCTGCAGGGACAACTTCCTGCTCTGGATCACAGTCCCCCCAAGTATAGAAAATTCAGCTGAGACCTTGTCAGGTCATGTTGATTTGACAATATGCTAATTACATGATCTCCCATTAGAATTTCCCTTGTTTCTCAGTATTGCTCTTTCAGCCTAGAGTCCTGAGTAGACATAAATAGGAGATTACAAATCTTGGTTGAGGTGTGATTGGGTCTTTATTGAGGTAATTATAATTGAGGAGAATGAGAGACCCTGTTGGATTCTGTTTTCTCTACTGGGGCTCATGAGGGTAATGTATACTTGATGAAAGTGAAACTAGTTAGGAAAAGCCCTTTCAACCACGATGTCCCAAGAGGTGCTCACAGTGGCAACCTATGCTCCACTGGCTGCCAGGATACCCTCCTTCCCAAAAGGAGGACTGAAGTCATAGAAAATATGAAATAAAAACAAATGAGGTACAGAAGTATTTATGATAAATAATCAGTATTTTATTGTGCATTCATCACATTCAGAGGGAAGTACCAGAAAAGCTTGGAGTATAAGAGCCACCTTCTGGGTATGTTCAGTGTCAGCCACTGAGCATGTGGTGAGTATTGGAGAGCTAGGAACACTCTGAAGTGGACACAGTCTTATCCACAGTATCCACAGTGCTCCCTTCAGTGTGACTTGGCAGGTCTCTAATTCCACTTCTGTGGGGCCAGGGTCAAGTATCTATTGGCCATGTACTTTTGTTGTTCTGTTTGTTGTAGGTCTTTCTAAATTTACTCATTGTCACTCCTTCATTGCTCTGTGTTCCTGTTCCCCATGAAATGGTGCTCAATTTAACCTCTTTTAAGCCCAGCATATATACAAGATGAAAGGGTGGGGACAGAGTAAAATACTTTTCAGAACCCAATATGCCCAAACTGAAAGACAGATAGACAGGAACATAGACATGTCAGTCTTAGTAGGTCACTGGGATCCATGCCTTGTCTTTGGGATTTTAAGAGAAGTTGTTTTGTTGACAACCTAATTAAGAAGGAGGGTCTGAAGAGGAAAGGCAGCCTACAACTTTCTGGTCAAAATCTAGTGAGAAATCATGGCCTCAGGCATTGTCAGGACACAGGAAAAGAACAAAAACAGTCAAAATTTGTTTTAAACTTTGGGGGAACAGGAGACAAGGGGTAAAGATTCATATACCTAGGATGGCCAGTTATTCCCTCTACCAAAGAGTCCACATTCAAAATCCCCTCACATCCACCCACCAGCAATCTCCCACAATCTCCAGCTTCCACTGTGCTGGAGGCAGCCCTGAGGGTCCTTCAAAAACCTGTATGGGAGAATATTGACCTCATTGAAATGTGGCCAGTATATGGTGACTTTCTGAGATGGGTCTGCCTGTCTTCACCAAAATGGCAACTATTCCTTTCCATCCTCTAGAACTACTTTGAAAAAAAAATAGAAGTGTAGAGAGAAGAGGTTAGTGACAACTTGGGAGGAAGTGGGCTGCATAAGAATCATTAAATGTCATTGAATTAGCAGCTTAATTCCTTAATCTCCAGCCTGGCTAATAACAAAGGGATTCATCTGGGAAACCAGATCTATAGATTCTGTCAGTTGAGAACACACATAGGTATCAAAATTTCAAACATCATTCCATATTTCTACAGAGTAATGAACAACCCAATATATCACTAGCCTGAAAAATACTGTGTACTCATGACATTTGTGGACATTTGATGGAAGGAATTTTCCTTGATTTGTCTTTAGGCTTGATATGAACTCTAAGTATATTTACTTCTTACTTTTCAGGATAGAACCTCAACATTTAGAGATGGTAAGACATCATATCTGGAGAAATATTTTAATGGTGTAAGACCAGAGATTCTCTGTTGATTGGATCCAAAACTCTGGTGACCTAGATATTGGAGGCTGGCTGATAAGAAAATGAGGCCATAAGTAATTATCTGTCTCTTGATTTATGTGTTCCCGTTTCTCAGTAGAAAAGAAACTTATACCAAAATGATGAGGAGATTTGTTTCTGGGTAGTAGATTGGGATTGGATAGACTTTGGGATTATCTAAAGGAAAGCCACAGAAATGAGGGTATCCGGGATCCTCCACTATTCCTTTGGGTCACAGATTCCATTCCATTAACTAAAGTCGACAGATATTTTAGGACATAAATTGTTTAATCTCTTCTCTAGCTGAAAGGCTTGTGCTTGGATTGTTGTGTATAGGTTCAAGCTCCATGTAATCTCTTTTTTGTCTGTGCTTATGAGACAGTTCTCTGGACTTGAAGGTGCTGTCCTCAGCTGGTTGGATCAAAAGGAGCTCTGCTGATGGAATCTGGGATGTCCCTAATGGTCTAGAGTATATGGTGTCCACAATCTCTGCCTACTGTGGACTAACAAAGTTGGGCAAAACTTGGGCCACAGATAGCAGACTTTTTCTGCATCAGTGAATGTGCTAATATGAGTTTGAATTGCACACCAGGAATTAGATGCTCTTGATAGGCATGGACACATGGAGTGTGGGCTGGTACATTTGTATCTCTTTTTTTTTCATGAACACCTGGTCATACTACAGTTTCCAACTGATCGTCATTCTTCCTTGATCTTTTATTATCTGACCCATACTCCAGCATTGACTTCAATACTGAAGCACCTTTTTTTTTTCAGATAAGACCAATGACTGATTATGACCAGGCTCTAGCTTTAACTAACCTTAGACACACTGTAATCAGTAGGGTTGACTTTAGTTGTCTAGGCACTTGATATTTCAGATCCCAGGCTTGTGCTAGAATTCACTTAGGCCACAACCTGACATCACAACCATTAGATCATGCATGATGCTCTTCTGTGTGTATGAGCCTCATCTCATTTTTTGCATAAGTGATCATGCGAAATTCAACAGGATTTTGAACTTGTAGTGATATTGTGACAACTATTTTCTTACTGAATAGCATGTCAGCTACTTCATTTAGCTGACAAGCATTATGATAGACTTGGAAATGTTACTGGTTGCTCCATTATCAGTCCTTTCTAGTACTCCTTGATAAGTGGATAGTCATTCAACCTCTACCTAGTTATTCCTTTCCCCCTGTTCCCTTCTAAAGAAGAGAGTTTCAAACTCTGGTCTTTGGTCATAGCATTGGCTAAAGGGCCTACTAGCAATTTCCTGCTCTCAGCACTTTGGTGGGCTCACTGGAACCCCTTCATTTCTAGCCATCTCATTTTAGTGCACACCAACTCTGTTTTCCTATGCACTTTTCCATTCATTGGTTGGTAGTGGTATCCCAGGTGCTTTTTTGCAGGGACAACTTCTTGTGATGGATCACAGTACCCATCACTACAGTGAGTTCAGCTGAGACACTTGTGGTTGGGTTTTTTTTTTTGATGAGGGTTCAATGAGAAGATCTCATATTGGAACTTCCCCTGTCTGTTAGCATTGCACCTTCAGTCTAGAGACCTGGGAAGATATGAATAGGACCTTGCAAACCTGGGATGAAGTATGATTAGGTATTTATTGAGTAGATTATAATTTAAGAGAATATGAGATCCACTTGGGGTAAAATTTCATGATGTTGTGGTTCATGAAAGTAATGGATAACTGTTGAAAGGAAAATTACTTGAGAAATCCCCCCATATGTGATCCCCAAGGAAGGCTCACAGTGGCACTCTTTATTCCACAGGCTCCCAGGATAACCCCCTTTCCACAAGGAGGACATGAGGCAATTAAAAATAAAATATGAAATAAAAACAAATATTGTAGAGCAGGATTCATGATGAATAATAGCATTCATTGTGTTCAGAAGGAAGGGCTGGAATAGGGGTATGAGAGGAGACCCTGTCTAGTAAACTTCAATGTCAGTCCTTGAGGGTAGGGCGAGGTTTGGGACCCAGGAACACTGTGAAAAGGACACAGTCTTCTCCACAGTACTCCGTTCATGTGTGACCAACAGCTGTATCTATTGGAACATGTCCAGTGGTGGGGTGTCACCATCAGGTACCTGCTTGCCATGTACTTCTTCCCGTTTGGAAGGCTGGGTGGTCTCCACACCCTGGAACGCCATCTTCCTTCCAGAGCACAGTCATAGTACCAAAGTAGAAGTCATTTATCAGGCATACTAGTGTGACCTTGGTGGCCTGGAGCTCCTCAGAGGAATGTGCCAACAGAGTGACTTAGGTAGAGCCTTGAGCTGACCTGCAGTGTGGGACTGTCAGAGGCCTGGTGTCTACTTTGGAGTCTCTGGACTATTATGTGAGGAAAGATTTGAATCTTAAGCTCAGTTGAGCCCCTTTTTCAGACATTCTTGATCAAGCACACATGAGATAAAAGGGTAGGGTAATGGAATTATCACAAATATTCCTCATGTGCCTAGGATTTATTTGCCTGGACATAAGTGTATCACTTCTCCTGGGACTTCTTGGATTTTGTCCTTTCAGTACATGTCTGATCTTTACTTTCTTTTGTTCCTTCCATCTCCTGAATCTTGTCAAAACTGTCTGTATTCTTTATGACCTCCAACTTGTCTGTGAATCTTGATTAGTCCACTGTAAGGATAGTTCGGACATCTGCACAGAGGCACAATTTTTAATCTAAGGAATCTCTTTTCATTAAATGTGTTTCTGTTAAGCATCTGCAATGGGGTCAGTACCTTTGCTCATTATACCATGTCTTTTTGGCCTGTACTCTCTACTTTGGCAAAATCATATTGAGGGACACCACAAGGCTGATCTATAGGTTTTCTGCCTTGCTACCTACTCATCTATAATTTCAGAGATTCAACTCTCTTGTGCAGTGTGTGCTGAAGAGACTTAGAATCCCATCCTCCCTATTATGTCATACACCCTTCTGTTATCTCTCACAGCCTTCTCTTCCTGTCTCCCTCCCAAGTTTTCTCATAGATTTGCTTCATGCTCTGTCTGTGGCAGCCTATGGAAGGCTAGGGATCCCTTCTAATTCCTCCAGTTTTGCTTGTACAGCATCCTGAGTTCAACAACTCATAGGAACTGGTCTGGCACTCTGAAGTGTGGTTTCCCAGGTTCTGTGGTGATTGTTCCAGGTCATCTAAATTGATCTGTTTCCCTGCTCCCTATGAAATGGGGCCTCAGTTTAAACTCTCACAAACTTCATCAACAGCCATAAGCCCAAAGGATGGGGACATAGAAGAATTCTTTTGACAACCATTGAGACCAGATAGAATGACAGACAAATCACAGACAAGTGAGTCTTAGTAGGTTATTTGGTTCCGTCCCGTGTCTCTAGGGTCAGAAGAGAATGGATTTTGTTATTACCTGAGGGAAACCGAAAGGACTAAAGAGGGAGGGAGCAATTCAGTGCCACAGGGTCCAAATCAAGGGAGTAATATTACTCCAGGCAGAGACAAGACACACAAAACAACAAAAAAGTCAACATTTTTGCCAAACCTTAGGGATAACAAGGAAGACGGGCGAAGGATTGACTCATTTAGGACCGTCAGCTTGGCCCCACCACTGTACACTAAACACTGTGACACAGACACCTGCAAAAGCACCTTCTTTCCTTGCCCCTTCCCCTACACTCCCCAGCTGCAGCTGTGCTCAAGGCAACCTTGATGGACCTGGGCATCCTGCGTCATGGTGACCTCAGTAAAAGATAACCAGTTCATGATGCCTTTCTTGAAAGGAGCTTCCTTTCTTGGATATAGCCCCATGAAAATTTGAACGTCTCCTGTCTACCCTGTATATTGTCAGATTGTTTTGCAGGAAATAGAGAAGCAGAGAGAAGTACTCAATGATAGCTTGGGGAGCTAGTGGGCTGCATGGGTACCTTGAAATATCCCCTAGAATGAACAACTCAGCTGCTATATCTCTCCTCTGACTAGGAATTAGAGGAGTTATTGGTGTATCTTAGGAGCTTCCAGCAGTCACAAACACACTTACATTTCATAATTTCAAACATCATTCAATCTTTCTACATACTAAGGAATAACACCCCAGAAACACCAGTATGCAACACTATGGCTCCATTACACTTGTGGACATTTGATGACAATTTGACTGTTTTATGATAGGATGAAATTATCCTTGATTTCTCTTTAGCTTTCATAGGAATTAAGAACAGTAGCTCATGATTTAGAGATGATAAGATATGATATCTGGAGTAAATTGATGGTGTAAGGGAGGAGTTTTTCTGTTTTGATCAAAATCTGGGGTGAACTGAGTAGAGGTTGATTGATGTGAACATGTGGGTTTTAAAAACTGTCTCCTAGGTTATTTTGTGTTTGCAGTTCTCAGAGGATTGTGTCTGGGTTGTTGTGGTTAGGCACAAGCTTCATGCAGTCTTCTTTTTGTCTTCTCCATTATTGACGAAGTTCCGTGGTATTACAGGTGGTGTCTTTGTATTGACTGGTCCACCAAGGAGCTCTGCTGAGAGCAGCATCCACATCCCTGATGATCTAGAGATTATGGAGTCCCCAAGTTATGGGTGGTGTGGACTACCAAACTTGGACTGGGCTTGGACAATTGAAGGCAGACTTTGCCTATGTCAGGGTCTGTGGCAGATATCAATCTGAGGTGCATGGAAAGATGTGGATGCATCTAAACAGAGGTGGGCACCTGGAATAGTAGTTTTTTAGAGCTTGAACTACCAGAATACATGCCTTCCTGGAGTTCTCAGGTAACACTCACTGTACCTTACCATTTTGTGACCTGACCCTGATTCTAGACCTGAATTTGACTCTGAATCAGCTCTTCTTAGACAACTACAACGTACCAGCCTTAACCAGTCTTAGATACTCTCTGGCTGTAGCCTGACTTTAGTTGTCAAGACACATCCTGATTCAGATCCTAGGCTTGTGCTAGCATTGACCTTGAGGACACTTTCACTTCATATACATCAAATCATACACAGACCTCATCTCATCTCATCTCATATCCTTGCACATGTGACCATGAACAACAATGTCTTCAGTATTAGCGCAAGATCCCTATTTTGGTTGGGAAATTCAATAGGATTCTGGACTTGTTAGTAATATTATAATTGTTTTACTGCAGAATACATTAGCCACTTTACTTAGCTGCTTAGTATTGTGGTAATCTTAATAATGCCCCCTGTACTCTCCACTGTCATTTCTCTCTAGGACTTCCTTGTAAGTGGGTAGTTGTGACCCTTCACCTGGTGATTCCTCTTCCTTATGGTCCATCCTAAAGAACAGAGAATTTCAAACTCTGGACTTTGATCATGGACTTGGCTCAGGTGTCTGCTTCCCTTCCCATGTTCCTTCCTTCAGCCTACCTCTAGGCCCATAGAACCACTTCATTTCTTTTGATATCATCTCAGTTCACACCACCTCTGTTTACCCATATATTATTCTCTTCTTAGGTGGGCAAGGAATACATCCCAGGTGCCACTCAGCAGAGTCACCCTTGTGCTCTAGATTGTAGTCCCCACCCACAGAGAGTTCATTTATTATTTTCATTAGTTGAATGTGTGGTATAATGGGGAAATGGGATCTCATGATGCAGCTGCACTTACCCTTAGAGATGCCAGTAGGCTTTACAAATCTCAGATGATGTGTGATTTGGTGTATTGAAATTATAATTGAAGGGAGTATGAGAGCCACCTGGGGTGGGATTGAATGATGGAGGGCATATGGGGTATTGTATAAGTGGAGAAAGGTTGACTTATTGACAAGATCCCCTTGAAGAGTGATGCCCTAATGGATGCTCACAGTGGCATCCAGTTTCCCACTGGATGCCAAAATTCCCTCATTTTCACAAGCAGAACCCAAGGTGACTGAGAATTACATACAAAATAAGAACAAATGAGGTAGAGAGGATTTCTGATAGACTACAGATACTTCAGTCAAGTTCTTTGTGTTCAGAGTGAATGCCTGAGACAGCTAAGGGTAGGAGAGGAAATGACTTCCTGTGATCCTTCAGCTTTAGTCCCTGAGGCTAGGATGAGGGTCAGGAACTTAGGAACACTGCAGGGGACACACTCTTCTCCATGGTGTTCCCTTTGTGCATGACCTAGCAGCTGCATTTACTGTGAGATTTTCAGTAGTCAGGTAGCTGCAGGCCGTGTACTTGTTGTTGCTCTGTTTGGAGGGTATCTGTGCTCTGGGTGACAAGGTTGTGATGTGCCTTTGAGGTCGCCCTCACTGTCTCCATGTAGAATTCATTCATTAGCGAGGTTAGTATGGGGTTGTTGATCTGCAGCTCTTAGGGGAGGTTGGGAACAGAATGACCGAGGGAGTATCCTTGGGCTGACAAGGGGAAGAGAAGAAGTAATGGAGGTGAGAGGTCTGCTGTGTGTCATGCCTTTTCTGACCTCAGGCTCTAAGTGATGCACAGGCATGAGAGCCACGGAGGAAAATTTTCCCATGCCCCTCCTGGACTGACGTTAGAACTTGAGTGGCAGAGGACATTCACTTATGGGACACTCCCAGGAGCCTGACTTTAGGGGAGTCCCATTCTTCTTAGAGCTCAGACTCTGGTACAGATTCACTTGCCCTTATTACCTGTACCTCCATCATTCTCCTCAATTCTGAGTGGCCATGCCCTGTGCCCTCATCTTTCCTCAGGGCTTCTCTATCTGGACATCTCTAGATCTTCATGCAGGTGTCTGTCTGCATATACAGCTTCCCTACTCTCTTCCCTCCTCAGAGTCATTTTCTTGCCCACAAATTTCCTGGCACCCTATTGCAAGAACCCTCTGCTGCATTATGGGGAGGTTCTCGAGTCCTGTGGCTGGATTCCAGGGAGTTAAGTAAACTAAATGCTTCCATTGGACTGGGGATGATCCTGAACTGGAATCTTTTAAGGTTCTTCACTGTCGCCTGAAGGTCTTTTGGGGGAACTTATCTTCTTAACACATCTTCCTGTCTGAACAGATTCCTGACACCAATTCCTCTTAGGACCCCTTTCCCAAGCATCTGCTCTGAAGTCCTTATTCCACATGTAGAATGTGGAGGTACCTCTGTTGGGATCTTTGAGTACTGTGCACCTTGGTATGCAAGTCTTCCTGCCTGGGGGAGGTGGAGGCAACCTGTAGCTGGGTCTATCTTCTCACAGGAAATATATACTCCATTCTTCCTCCTATCTTATTTGAGCCCCCTTTCATTCATTAAGGGCATTCCCATAGCTGGGACCATGGAGAACTGACCCCTGAAGGCTGATCACATCCCTAAAGATCCAACCTGAATTCCCTACTTCCATGGACTGTGGAATCTGGCCACCTTGGCAAAATAGAAGGTTGATACCCCAAAGTCCAGCACAGAGGAACCCCTTGAGAAGATTTGTGGGGTCAGAATGATGCCTCAGCAGGGAGCAGGAATAGCCCATTGGATTTGTACCATTCTGGCCAGGCAGATGACTGAGAGAGGGGAAAAGTGGGAAGAGGTGAATGGCCAGTGAGGGGGCATGAATCTTACAAACACTCTGATGGTTTGAAACCCCAACTATGGTAGGATAGGAACAAGAGAAAAACCTACCCAAATAACCCTGGTCCCCAAAGGAGAGAGAAAGAGGGTTACCTGTGGATGACAGTCAACGTGTCAACTAGGTTCCTCCACCAAAGAAAACACACAGTGACACATACGTACACACAAACCTCTTTTTGTACCACTTACCAGGCCCACATGAAAGTGCAATGGAGTCATAGCTTTCAGCCTTCTTTCATGGAGGCTGCTCAGGCCATGGGTTATCCTTTCTTAACCTGGAAGATCACTTGTTTGCAGGCTGTGGAATCTCTCCATCCTGAGTCATGGATGGGATTGAGCAGAATGTCTGTCTGTGGAAGCAGTGCTCCCAGATATTGGCATTGCACAGAGTGATTTGGCTGTTCCTACTGAGCTGGTTGGTATTCACATTTCAAGGAGCAGGACAGAATGGAGCAGGAAGAAGAGAAGGAGGATCAGGGAAAGGAAGAGGAGGACATAGAAGGAAGAGGAGAGGTCTTTTCCCAAGACAGAGATGATGGTGGTGCTGGGACTCGTATGCAAGCAGAACTTATGATGAGTGCCCTGGATGCCTCCATTTCAGCACAGAATTGGAACAGGGACAAATTTTGGATTGGGATTGGGTTGGGTGGGTCGATGAAGAATCATGTTTCCCAGCAATGACCCAAATGCTACAGAGAATTATTGATTCCCAGTATCCAGTGTCAGTTGGGCTGTCCTGAAGGTACAATGTGTGGTCATTATTCAAGTTGCTTCCTAAGGTGGTGGGGCAGCTGCCTTCTGCATAGAAGAATGCTGCTTCAGAACTGGATTGGTCTGAGGGGAACTCCTGGAGGCTTACTGTAGCTTATGCTACTCTAAATGTGGGTGAGGGGGTCTCTGCGGTCCCCCTGGACTTCTCTTGCTTATATGCACACATCTGTCCACATTTCCTCTGCCATGTCCTCTGTGACATGTGGAACAGCCAACCTATACTCATGATTTTCACCTGTTCTTGGTACACCCACAGCTTGGGCTCACAGCTTATTCTACATTGGAATAACATATGGACAGTAACATTTGTAGACAACACAGCTTTGATATGCTTCCTTATCCTAACCTATTACCTGCAGAAGTAACACCTAGACACACTAGTGACAGATTGTACTCCCTGACAGTGTCCCCCTCATAAACATCCTTCCTATTCCCCTGATATCCTCCTGCTTCTACCTGAGAAGTCTCATTCCAAAACCTCCTCTTGTTCCCTTTGTCACGCTTGGCCAGGACAAGAAATACCTTCTCTTCTCCATGTTAATATTCTGAACTGAAGACCCACAGCTTCTGTTTCTTGACCCTTCCAGGAGATGCTCACCACAGCAAAGTTGTACTTGGATGAATATCTACTATGTGTGTGTGTTTTTTGTGTGAAAGTGTGTGATTCTTTAGGGGTATATGTGTATATGTATGTATATGCATGGATCAGTGTGTGTGTTTGCACAATAGCTCAGATCCTAAAGCATGTTAAGAAGATGAGTTAGGGGATGGGAGCATGGTTCAAGTGATAGAAAATCTGTCTAGTAAGTGTGAGATACTTATTTCAAACCCAGTATCTCCAAAAAATTGAAAAACAGTGAGTTGACTTGCATACAAGCCATGGCAGAATCCCAGAATCATACTCCTGACTTTGAACTCAACAGTCTCATTGACAACCAAAGGACACCCAGAAATTAGGGGACTTGTGATGGATCAGTTGAGATCAGAACTGAATCCTGTATGCCAAGGCCTTAAACACATTTGGGAAAGAGGGATATCTAGAGATCAGGGCAGCAGGAGGAGAAATGGAGATATGGTCAGGTTCCAGTTGGTGAGCATCCTGTGAGAAGTACTGCAAGGGAGGTCCTCTGTGACCCAAGTGTTTGAGCCTGAGGAATCAGGAGCAGAGTATACCTGAAAGGAAGAGAGGGATCTGTAAACTGTCAGGACAGAGCTTTAAAGGTGGGGTAAGGGAGACTGAGAAGGCATGGCCTAGTGTATGTCTATTCCTTCAGAAGAATATTAGCTGTGAAAACTGAAGACTCCAGGGAGAGAGTACTACCTTCTGTAAGACAGATGATCCAAAGAGACATTGAGCCTGGCATGGGTGGTGGACACTAGTAATTAATCTGGGAGATGGAGGCAGGAGAATCATAAATTAGAACCCAGCCTGGACTACATAGTGAGTTCCAGGCCAGGCTGGGCTATGTAGCCCAGACAACAACAACAAAATAACAAAAACCATACAAAAATTAACAATGGCAATAACAACCCCCTTGCACTGTCTCCCCCCCAAAAAACTCGAGAAACAAAGCAACAAAGCAACACAAAACATAAAGATTGACTCTGGGAAGTCAAATGTGTGCAGGTCTGCACTAAAGCAAGAAGCAAAGAGGGAGGTGGGTTAATTCCTTCAGTCTGGGTTCCTGCTAAGGACCATTCCCTTCTGAAACATCCCATGGGGTTATGGCAAGAAAGAAGAAAGCATTGGGAGTCTTTTCTTGTTTTTTTTCTTTTGCTGAATTGATGGTGATAACCATTGGAGATGTTCTTATTTAGGATGGTAAATAAATAAAATGAGCAAAGACCATATTTTCTGATTGAAAAGGAGGGGTATTTTTCAGAATTAATAAGGTTGAGATAAAGGCTCAGACTGATTTGGTAGAGGAGAGACACCCTCCCTGGAGTTCTTCTGCTTTAGACTCCTGAGGGCATGATGAGGTTTGAGGACCTAACAACATTCTTCAGGGGACACACTCTGATCCACGGTGTTCCCTTTGTGTGTGATCTGGCAGGTTAAAGAATCATAAACCTTCCTCTCATAAGACATCAAAAACAGGTAGCTGCTGGCCATGTACTTGTTGTTACTCTGTTTGGATGCTGTGTGTTCTCCATGATCTGGGTGCAAGTCTTGCCATCTGCCAATCAGGTCACTGCAATTGTATCCAGGTAGAATTCTTTTATCGGACAGACCACTGTGGACTTCTTAATCTGGAACTCCTCAGAGGAGAGCAAGAGCAAGGTGATAGAAGAGGGATCCTTTGGCTGTCCTGCAAGGTAGTCCAAGTGAAGGGCGGTCAAAGGCCATTTGTCTTCCCAAGAGTCCTTGGTGACTGTGGGTTAGAAAGAGTCCTGCTGCTTACAGACTCTGGGGTGAGCATCCACAATGCAGAGTGTAGGATGGGGAGCTCCTCCAAGGACTCCCCATGTCCTTAGGACTTACGCACCTGGACACTGTGCATCACTTCTGGGACCTTCCCAGGCATTGACCACCCACACAGATATCTGACCATCACCTTTCTGTCCCTGTCTCCTTCTGCCTTCCGTTTATGTGTCTCTCCTGTGATTTCTCTATAAATCCTGTGGAACTTTCCTTAGGGCACAGTTATGACATGCTTCCTCTGTTCTGTTGGGAGCTGTTTGTTTTTAATCTAAAGAGTTTATTTTCACCTAAATTGGTGTTCCCAGGGTCCCATAAGGCGGGACTTTGGTCATTACATGGTCTGTCTGCCTGACCTTGGCCTCCTCCTTCTACCCTCAGTGCCAGATCTACAGGTTTTCCACATTGAATTCTGATCCTTTGTAAACTCAGAGATTCTTGCTTCTGAGAATAAAGGAGGGGAAGGATTCACTCACCTTGAACAGTTAGCTTGGTCCCTCCACTAAACACCAAACACTGTGACACAAACTAGTGCAAAAACCCCTCCCTGCCTCCCTGATCCCCAGCTGCAGCTGTGCTGGAAGCAGCTGTGCTGATGGACCTGGATGTCTTACATTGAGGTTAGTGATCTCAGTGAAAGGTCACTAACATATGTCTTCCTTTCTCTGAAGTAGCCACCTGTCCTGGGGAATAGCCTTTTCAAACATTCACCGGCATCTTTTTCATATTCTCTACAGAAGAAATACTGTTCAGGAAAAGGAGGAGCAGAGAGGAGCCTCCAGTGACAGCACAGTTAAACCTTGGGCTGCACCAGCACTGGGGACATCCCAGGACAAGCAGGTCAACTTTTGAAGCTCTTGAATCGGAAGAAACAAGAAGAATGAGCTGGGGACTCTGCCAGGTGACAGATGTCTGTGAACATACACAGTAATCACAACTTCTGCCCTCAGGTCATCTTCCTACAAATAAAGGATTGAGAACCACAAATAAAAATAGTACCATAAACATAACTGAGTAATTATACATTTGGAAGGGGTTTTATGAGTCCCTAACTAACTTTTTTTTTCCATCCACCCATCCATCCATCCACCCGTCCACCCACCATCCATCTGTCCACCCACCATCCACCCATCCACCCATCCATCCGTCCATCTGTCCATCCATCCATCCATCCATCGTCCACTTATCTTTCCATCCATTCGTCCAACCATCCATCCATCCACCCGTCCACCCATCCATCCATCCTCCGGAGCCTGGCGGGAGGCACGCACCCACCTCGCGGCAGGCAGCGACACCCAGACTCTGGGCAAGACGACGCACTCCAGAGCGTGGCTCCCCAGCGCATCTCAGAGCCAAGGCCTCCCGGGACCGCTCCCCGCCGGCTTGGCAGGCTAGGGCATCCTGGAGATTCCGGCACGTCCGCTGCTGCCACCAAAACCCTACGCGCTGGCAGCGGCTTCCCCGGGAACTTCCTTCAGCCCCGGGAGCACGCAGAAAAAAACCCTAACTTTAATGTTAAGGTTTTGCTGATATTTTCTATTTACCTGTAGTAGTCATAATGTAGTTAAAGCCTCATCTTTCTAAGACTGAAATGAAATATTTACAGATAAAAAGAACAGATGTCTGGAACCTACTTGAGGAGGAGTTAATTTGTTTTGGGTGGATTGAAATCACCCATAAATTTCTTATTTTGATAACTGGTTGATGGGCCATAGGATCATTTTTATTACTCTGTCTCATTTTGTGTTGAAAATATCCATTATAAAACTTATAACAAACTGGAGAGAAAATTATCCTAGGGCACCAGCTGGTGGTGGGGTGATTTCTGGCACTGTATCCACCAAGGCCATTGGTATAAACCTGTGTGGTCTCTGCTACACGTTGATGAAATGGTGTCATACAGGTGATATGGGATATTAGAATTCTTGAGCTGCATTCTAATTCAGAGTCTGTGGTCTGGGACAGGAGTGGCTGTGTTCAACCTCTAAGAGGAACCATTTCTCTGCCCCATCTTGTCTTTGCAGGTTCTGTGCTTGGCTTGGCCTGGTTATATAGCAGCTCTGGTGAAGATGGCTGCCATACTACTGATGCACTTGAGACACAAAGAGGCTGGCCTCTGAGCACCCAGTGCACAGAGGTCTTATAGAGAGACTTGGTAGTTTACACATGTAGGAAGGCACCTACATGTCAGAGTCTCTGGCAGTGATTGTGTCTCTGACATTAGGCTACAGGAGCACATGGGGCCTGAGCCACATGAGAGAGGGAGGGAGTGGGGTCTGGTTGAATGGAGAGTATGGGCTCACTGAGTATCTCTGAAATATGGACTTTTCCTATATACCCTCTTAACCTGCCTTGATCTATCCTGGCCAAGCCCCAAATATAGTCTTTAATTTGACTCTGATACAGATTCCATTAGCCAATCAATGGATAGCATTTCTCATTTGTTCACTTTTATCCATGTTGTCCCTCTTTTACATGCTGATCTTCTCCAAGCCACAGCCATAAACAAACCATAAACCATCTCCATCCTAGAGCCATAAGAGGTATTAACCTTTTATGGTTGAGATCCCAGCCCCTTGCTATTGTCAACCTTGAGCCTGAACCTGAGTCCACACCCATCTGATTATAAAGTGATCACTGCTGTGCGTCTCACCTTCAGCATATGCTCTCCTAGGAAGCTCTAACATACTCTGGTGTCTATCTGAGTATTATAGAACTCTCAGAGGTGGAGATGAGAACATGTGCAAACTGATGAGTTCCTTATTAATTGTTCCTCCTGTTGTGGAACTTGTCAGTATCTTTATACAAATAGCTAATATATATTGTGAAAGTCTGAAAAATGAACATTTAGGTTCCACTTTCTGAATTTCCCTGGTGATTTCAAACTTCAGACCCTTCACATGGTAAGGATTTTCTTGTTTGGTCCTTCAGATGGGAGAGGAGAGTTCAAGCTCTGTTCTAGCTAAAACCATGGCTTTCACTCCAGAGTGTCCTTACCTCCACATCTCTATCTCTATCCTGAAGCTGGGCTCCTGGGATCCCATTCATTTTTCTCTAATTCTCCACTATGGCCAACTACTTTCACTCTAACTGGATCCCTTTCCTTTTTCAGGTGGGCAAGGACTTCATTCAAGGGTAACTCTTCAGGACTACTTCCTGATATGGATGACAGTCCCCAGCAGCATAAGGAACTGTGTCCTGGTGAATTAAGTGGGTGCAATTATGGGGAGATGAGACTTCATGATAGAACTACCCATTCCTCAGAGCAGTAATCCTTCAGCCTAGAGTCCTGAGCAGATATGGATGACACATTAGAAATACTTGATGATACATGATTAGGTCTTTATTAAGGTGATTAAAATGAGCACTGCATAAGTAGTGCCTGCTATGAGTTTGCATGGAGGGGGCTAAGGATAGAGTTGAGAATTGGAGAAAGGGTTGTCTGGGTAAGAAAGACCCCTGAGGTGATTGCCTGGGGATGTTTTAAGTGGAACCCACTTCCCCACTGGGTGTCAGGATCCCCCCACCACTTCCCACTGAGAACACTGAGGCCATTGCAAATTAAATGTGATATAAGAACAAATGAAATACAGCAGTATTTATGATCGATAATGGACATTTTATTGAGAGTTTATGAGTTCATAGCTAAGTGCTGAGATGCCTAGGAGTAGGAGAGAAGACCCTTCCCTGAGGGTTTTTCAGCTCTTGGTCCTCAAGGGTGGGTTGAGGGTTGGAGACCTAGGAATACTATGAAGTAGACACACTGTTCTCCACCGTGCTCCCTTCATGTGTGACATGACAGCTATTGCATTGCCAGACTTCCACTGATCTGATGTCAAAAACAGGTAGCTGCTGGCCATGTATTTGTTATCACTCTTTTTGGAGGGTCTCATGAGTGGCTGGCATGCCATCTGCCTTCCAGACCACATTCATGGTTCCTCGGTAAATGTTATTCATCATACAGAACAGTATGGCCTTGTTGGTTTGGAGCTCCTCAGATGAGGGTGGGAACAGAGTTACTGATGGGGCAGCTTTAGTCTATCCTGTGTGAATAGAGGATTGGGTTTGTATCAGCAGAGATCTAAGATGTTGCAAACTTCCCAAAATCTAAGTGACAGTTAACATTTTGACCATCTTGTTCACCTGGGTACCCTTCTTCTTTCCTTTTTTCCCATCTGTCTACTTGAGCCCTCTGAACAGCAGATAGCCCTGCAACTTCCTAGAACCCCTCTGCAAGTCACCTCTCCATATCACCTGGTTTACTCCCTCTGCTTGCAGTTTCAGTTTCTCCATTGTCACTAGGCATGGCTGTGATGCATTCACACTGTTCTCTGTAGTCGGAGTTTGGAAACTTGACCTGATCTCCTGAACATATAACCCAGCCCAGCTATACCCCATCCCTCCAGAGTCCTGATTTTACCTAGCAGTCAGATAATTTACTGAAGCTCCTATTAGCTCCCTCATTCCTCATTTCCTGAGTCTAATGTACCCTGTGTGGGATTTGGGAGCCCGACATGGAAAAGTGAGACACAGGGTTCCAGGTTGAAAGGGCTCCAGGGTCAAAGGAGTCTGTATTCCTACCCAGTGAGCATTATGGAAGCGTCAGCCAAACTCTGATCATCTTATACAGTCTGAACCATCTCTATGCACCTCTGTGTTCTCATGGCCCAGCAGAGGATTAGTGAGCTTCCACCTAGAGTGAGCCAGATTCTCTCTCTGCCTCTGTTGGTCTCCACTTTGGGTAATCTTCTGAGTTCCTAGATACTGGGGTTATAACCCCAGCCACATCTCTGTGCCTCTTATGTAACCTTGTCAGCCTGGATGGGCATCTGACCCTCAATCCAGATGGAGGAGGCCCATGGTGCCCCTTCTTAGGTCATGCCTGTGGCCACCACGGTCATATGCCTAAGTGGGTTGAAGCACCTATCTTTGGCTAACTCTTAGCCCAGGTTCCTATGATGAGGCTGTGTCTGCTTGTCAGTCTAATCTAAATGAGGCTGCTCCTACTGTAGGCCCTTTCTGGCAGCTATCCCAAGACAGCCCATCTCGACCAAGCTGTACAGAGAAAAATAAAGGGTCACTAGTTAAGGTTGTATTGGGAGGGGGAAAAAGGGAAGAATTGAAAAAAGAGGGAGGGAGGGATGGAGAGAGCAGAGAGAGAGAGAGAGAGAGAGAGAGAGAGAGAGAGAGGTATCTGTGGGGTGGAACAACTGGGAAAGGTCACTTACTTAGGACAGTGATCTAGGTCCCAGCACTGAGGACATACCACAGTGACAGGCTGAGACAAAAGCAGTGTGGTCAGCACCTGGAGTCTGCCTTTACCACAGTGACAGAGGCTGAGACCAAAACCAATGGGGTCAGCACCTGGAGTCTGCCTTCCTAAGGGGCTGGGCTGGAGTGGGAAACTGCTGGCCATGATGGGTGGGGCTGTGTGCTCATCCCAGGGCAAGTGGGTGGCCAGAATCCCCCTTTGCACACTCTTGACTCCAAATCCAGGCAGGCACTGCCCATAGCCTTGGAGGAATACCATGTGTGCTTACCCACATATCTGAGTCTCAAGGTGCTGACAGCAATACTAGGCACTGTAGAAACTAAACAAACCCCTGAATAACACATCCTTTTGGGTTTCTGTGGGGTTCAAAAGAGTTATGAACTTTTCCTGGACTCATGTTTTGGACTTTGAGTCTCCTCTACAAAAGTTTCCATAGCCAGGCCATCTTCATCCCTGGACCCATGGACACAGGGTCATACACAGATTATAGAGCATTTCTGTCCCTTGAGATGCAGCTCCATCCCACCTCATTCATGAATCTTTTCTCATCTCTGAGACTACTCTAGCCATCTATTTATCCATCCATTGAACAATAGCCACCAAGCACACATCTATGCCAGGCACCATTTTGCATTTTGGGACATGGTAGGTCTCCTCTGGTTTTCATCCTTGTATTTCTCTGAAACTTTTCAGGTTGAAGCCAAAAAGGCACTCTCAATCAATTCTTATTTCCTCCCCAGTACCCTGTGTCACTGCAAAAGGCTTCTCTTTCTGGTCCCTCTGCTTCCCTTAGTGTCTAAGACGGCCCACTCTCCTGGACCCCTAGCTTCCTTTCTTCCTTGGCCTCACATGTCTGTGACTCCTAGACCATATCCTTGGAACTTCTTTCCCTGTAGACTTTCTGCTTTTGACCCTCACTGTGCATTTCCATGACTTACCAGGGATCCCAGAATTCTATTTCTAGCTCTGTCTTCTGATTTTGGCTCCAAATTCATATAAATTATGCCTCTGCCTGAATGTCTTATAGGCACCCTACACTGAAAAATCCTCAACTAAATCAATTTCCCTAAAGACTTGATCTTCTGCAGTGTCTTCAATTCGGCAATTTCTCTCTAAGCCCTCATTGAATTACTTTGTTTCTTAGATATATTACCACAACACAACATAACATTAAAATACTCAAAATAAAATTTAAGAAAATCAAGTTACACTCTGAGACTTTATGATGGTAGGAATTCTAAGACTTTGCATAATCTTACTTGATCTCCCAAGATAATATATCTTGCCCATTGCATTGAGGCCAGCAGTTATTTTTAACCTCTGTAGAATGACCATTCAACAACAGTAGTATTAAAGAAAGGCACATAAGCATTTGAAACAAAATTTAATATAATGATATAAATTTAACACTTGTTTCTGAATAAAAAAAAGCATTCAGTATTTTGCTATTGAAAGCAACATCCTCACTCCATTAAAAAGGGTATGTTCAAAAACTTACATCAACATTCCTACTTGAGGTCAAATCATGTGTATCAGAAACAAAGCCACACTCATATTTTCATTATTCAACAGATATTCTACAGATTCTGGACAAAGTAAATATATGGAAAGGAAAAAAGAGATACAGTCACTAGTAAAAGAGATAAAGTTCTAAAATGCAAGTGTCTACTAAAAAATGAAACAAACAAACCTATACAAAAAATTCAGGTGAGAAGCCATAAGAACTCAAACAGAATTAAAATGGTTGAATTCAAGATCATTATCCTAAAGCAAATAAGTTTCTATGCTATATAAGCAGAAATTTTTTAGGATATGAAGTTGGTGGAGAACTTAAACCTTCAATAAAATCATAACTCCATACAAATAAACAACTTAAAATCTGCAAGGTTTTCATGAATAAAATATAAAACTACTTGACTAGCTGACATAAAAGTAGGTGAATAGAGAGTACATCATGTTCTGGATGAAAATGTGGAGCATTATAAACATATCATTTATTTCCAAATTGATCATATAGTCCATAATATAATAATAATAATATTATAGTAATTATTATAATAATATTATAATAATATTATATGATAATTATTATAATCATTATCATAATAATTTTTGAGAATTAGTGAACTGATTTAATGTACAAAAGTAAGAATTATGTAAAGTAAGCATATTTTGAAAAAAGTAATAATGGTGTTTTATTTTGCTACTGGACAACAAAACATTGTGTAAAACTAAAATAATTAAAACCAGATATAATGATGTAAGAATAGATCAATGGATCAACAAAACTATGAACAGAATGTGATAAGTCAATAGTTTAACATTTGGTAAAAGTCACATTTATATCCAACATGTGTGAGAACTGAATTTCCATTTGGAAAATACAGATTACTATGTACACACAAATAAACTCAAGATAAAGTTTAAAATCTACAAAACCAAAAATTATTCAAACACCAAATAATTAAAGTACCTCAGTTAAAATAGGAGAATGGTTTATAGTATTAAAATAAAAATGATCTTATTACATATGGTGCAAGGCACAGAAACATAAAGAAAATATTAACACAAACACATACAAATTAATACTCTATTAATGTTGAAATAATCCATAACTAAAGGCATAAAATTGACTAGGAAAAATAATTAGACATATATACTAAACCAAGAGTTAATATCACAATTTGACTGAGAGTTTCTATAGACATAGATAAAATGACCTAATGGAAAAGCAGGCATTATGATGACCTACTTTTTTAATTCACAGAAGAAATAAATTTAACCAATAAAAATATGAAAAGAAAGAAAATTTCACCAGTGATCAAATAAACAATAAAACAAGCACGTTATATTCTTTGCTCATCACATGGGGCGTAAAGGATCAACAACATCACACTATTGGAAAGGAAGCAGGAGAAAGACACTGTCACTCACTGTAGTGAGTGTAATTTGGAAATGCCATTTGGAAGCATGATTGAAAACTACCTACAAAACTAACTCCTCCCTGATTCAGAAATTCCACTCTTAGAAATGTATCCTATGGAGACACAGAAGAATTCTCTAAGCGCGCACTCGCTCACACACACACACACACACACACACACACACATGCATATTCATTATTCATGTACACACAGGTATTTCCACTGCAGCATCACTTTTATATTTTTTAGCACAAGCAATGTAAATGTCCATTTAGGGTAGTGATTGAGTAAACTCTAGTTCATCCAAACTAAGTATTCATTTAGGAGAATATTTTAGAGTCATAAATATAATCTAGAAAATGTGAGTAATGGATTATTTCTAAAGCTAGCTGTAGGGTAATATTAAGAGTATGTTTATTTTTGAAAAATACAATCTCATCACCAGTGTGTGACATACGTATGTAGGATAAGTCTGGAAGTATATAGGCCATCATGACAGTAGCTATCTCTGTGGAATAGGTTTTGAGGGGAAGAGGTGAGATGGTAAATGGAAATATTTACTTGTTAGTTTATATACTTTTGTGTTTATAATATTATAATATTTACATAATATATTTACAAAAGGGATGTGTACATTTATTTGAAAAGTAAGCATCACCCTTGTACTAAAAGTAAAAATGAAATAGCTCTTCTTGTAAACATTTTCAGAAAGCTATAAAACTAAAATTAAAATGAAGTGAAATCCTACCAGTTGGAGACACATCTTGAAATTTTCCTATATTTTCTTACAGGTTTTGAAAATGCACACATACTTTAAGAACATCAATTAAGTAGCCTGTATATTACCATATCCTTTTAAATGGATTTTCCCATATTACTCGGTGAGCTTTACAATTATTTTATCATGATAATAACATTAATATACCTTTATTCAGTATTAACTTTATGCCAGATTCTGTTTTACAAAATCATAATTTTGAAGTTTTGTGTAACATTCTTCATGACAGATATGCATACAGTGCTTTGTCATACCCCTTCCATGGTATTTAGGTTATTTCTAGTTTTCTCTCATAATTAGTAATTGTGAGCTAAGCATCATTGTTTGTAAATATTTGTGTACAGTTATGATTTCTAGTAGTAAACGTACATATGACCTATTCCCTATTATTAAAGTGTTTTTACATTTAAACACCTAGGCAGTCCATGATAATGCCCACTCCTCCCTCGTCAGTGCTCTGCTGTCTTCCCTTTAAATCCACTCACCAACTTCACAGGACTCTTGGCACCTGGTTGCCAAGTGTACTTGGGCCTCTTCTCCATCCCTATCACATTCTGCACTGCAGACTCAACACTTCTTGAGGGCTGTCATCCTCCTAGGCCTCTACCCCTCATCCTTGAATTTGGTCTCACACCAGCCTCCCATCTAGAGCTGATTTTTCCAAAACATAAATCCAACTCTGATATCCCCATAGTTAAATCATTCCAATGCCTCATCTTGGACTCGGGACAAAAGCTAGGCACAAGAGACCATCAAGATCCACAAGTCCTGCCCAGGAGCTCCCTTCCACAATTGGCACATTTTCTGCACTGATTTGACTGCCAAGACATCCCAATCAAGAGCCAGTGCCCCTCTATGATCTGTGAGAACAGCTTGGGCATCTGCCCACAGAGGGAACATCCCCATGAGCCATGGGTCTGTCCCAGTGATTGGACAGATCCCCTTTGTTAGGGCCCATCCTAAGGGCTGGACCTCAGAAAACGATTATGAATAAGTCACTGGGTGTGTATGTTAGACCAAGAAAATCCCTCATTCTCTTTTCAGTATGTCTTGCACTCTTGTTTAAAATGTTGGGCGGGGCTGGGGAGGATAGCTCAATGCTAGGTTCAATCTCCAACAGTCTTCTCTATCCCTTCCAAATAGAGGACTTGACCATGCAGTCATACCATTGTCTTATATTTTGGGGAATTGAGCTTCTTGGATGCAATCTTGACTGAGCTTCTTTGGCTGAGGGTCTCCTATCTTGGGGAATATGTAGCTAGAGAAGAAAAGACTCCCTGACAACCTCAGCAGAAGCAACAATGTGATGTAGCCACTGCTTGGCAAAGATAAGGGTAGACGTAGTCCAGAGGAGGAGAAGAAAAAGGCCAAAGAGGAGGAGGACATTTCTCCTGTGCATATGTACTGCTTGTCCCTAGTTTCGGCCTTACCCAGAAAACAAATAGAAGGCAAATGAGACACTAGTTTTGGTGCCAAAACACTCATAAACCAAAGTAAATACTATTTCAATATGATACTAAATTTATAAAGCAGCAAACCAATCCACACTTAAAGTGTCAGCACTTTAAGTGAGTGTCTGTCAAGTTTCCTGTTAGGCTGATCCTTCTCACACCTTACTTTGTCCCATGCCTATTCCACATGACTAATCCACCACTTACCTGCTTCAGAGGCTATGGAGAGTGGAGTGGCTGCTTCTTGCCCATGTTTTTTATCAGGGTCTTGCTCTGAGGTGCTGCCATAAGGGGCAACAGATCTGGGTCCCCAGCAGTAGGAGCCAGCAGTGCCTGGGAGCAGAACCCAGGGAGCCTCATGACCTATCTGTCCCATCATGGGTTTCATCTGCCCACAGGGTCAAACGCATCTCTTCCGTGACCCATGGGTGGACTTACTACAGGGGTGTCTCAGGTCTTCTGGCTGATGGTGGTGGCCCCAGTGTGCAGGGGTCCATGTGACCTATGACTGCATCCTCACCATACACTAGTTCTGCTCACTGTCTTCAGATCACTCTCTGGAAAGCCCATGACTGATACCTCTAGGGGGTTCCCCAGAGACTTCTGCCAACTGTTCCACTGTGGTTAGGATCCAGGCCTCAACAGCTCCCCAGGGCAGCCAGCTGCCTGGCCCCACCCCAGATTTCCTGGGTGGAGCATACCAGATCTACTCTCCATCTCCAGTTCTGCAAGGGAGCCCTGGGTCTTTGGAGGGGCTCACATGGCGCCAGAGAGGCCAAAAGTCCCAGGGAAAAACAGACACCAAGGGCTTGGTTTTGGGGGTTGGGGCGGGACTGGGGCTTTTCCAATCTGGACCCTTACACTCTGCACCTCTGGTCAATTGGGCTAAGCCCTTCCTTGCCTGGGTTGGCCAAGCATGCCTAGCACCTTTCTAGCAATTTTCTGACTCAGGCAAGGAAGTGATTCTGTATCACTCAGAAAAGCAGGAGTGGTGAGATCATGAATATTGACTTTATACAGAAGTAGGTCATCTGGACCTCAGGTTTTTTACTCCCTGTGGAATGTGGAGAGGGTTCCTCTACAACAGAAGTGTATGAGGATTAATGAGACCACATGTTGCTAAGCTCCCAGTAGGTGTCCAATGAATGCCTGTTCCCTGTTTTTGCTCTCCTCTTACTTTGGCTTCAGAAAAACTCTTGGGGTAATCCTTGGGGAAAGCAACCTTGTTTCACAGGTGAAAAAACTTTAAGGCCTAGAGAAGATGAATGCAGGGTGCAAAGTTTTGCCAGGAATGGGGTGCAAAGTCAGCTAGAATCTAGGAGTGAGTTTGCCTTCTGAGTTTCTAGCTGTTTTCAATTAGATAGCTTATGCCTAGTTCTTTTATAAGCCAATGTTTGAGCTCCCTTAGGCAGTGGTAGAGGTGGAGTGGGCTGGGCACAGGTTTTGGGTTGAGGTCTATTTTGAAGCCCAGGGATAAAATACATAACTCATGGTGACAGTGATGCTTTAGTCCTGGCTCAGTATTTTACGAGCTCTATCCCATGGGGCTAATCTTATTTCCACTCCCCAATTCAAAACTGAGGAAATTGACACTTAGACAGATTCCCTAATTTTGTGATGCCACAGGGCCAAAAGGAGGCTGGGGTGGGGTACTCTAAAGCCAGAACCTTGTATGATACAACTCACACTTTGTTGATAATGTCACCGTTCTTTAGGCCCAGGTGGTATCACAATGCTTGGTACTTGGGAAAAATTCATATCTCAGAGCCCAGAACATAGTAGCTGCTCAAACAAACCCAAGCTGAGTCTGAAACTGGTCAACCCAGACTTTCTTCTACTTCGTTTGTCCACTGGTGTCATTCAGACTCCCTTATCTCTCTCTACTTCCTGTCCCTTTTGAAGTCATTGAGAGGTCAGCATGCTCTCAGTAAGGATCCCTGAGGATCCCTGAGGATCCTTACTGTCATATAGAAAAGATTTGGGGTTCCCAAGCTCGGGTATGTATATGTCCTATGCACCTCCTTGAATGGCCTTGTGGAGCTGTTGCAAAATAAATGCTAATACTATGGCATAAAGTATAAAATAAAGAATAAAGTATTCTTGGTCTCTGACTCAGGAGTCTGTGTTTAATGCCAGCATCCAGGCAACCGTGTTAGGCTTACATTGTAGCTGGTGAGTTGGGTACAGTCTGAGACTCTTCATTGTTCTTGATAATATTGGTCATAAAGAGAAGGAAGAAAGAGAGGAAGTTAAAAATGGTGATCATGAGTTAAGAGTTTCACTGGAGTCATCATATCAGCTTTCAAGGATGTCTAGGTTGAGTCTTTACACTCCATAGCATTGTTCAGGCAATGTCTGAGGGCCATGCCTATGCTGAAGGCTAGGTTATACTAACAAACCCTGCACATCTTTGACCTTGTGGTTGAGCAAAACATTGGACAGTGATGAGGCATGAACACCCCTACAATGCCAGGGCATCCTTGGAAGTCCCTGATTCAGGCCCAGCTTCTTTCAGCTTGGGTGCATGGTCTTCTCTGTCTGTGACATTGTGCTCCTCACATTATGGATACTGGAAGCAGCCTAGATCCTGGAGGTCTTACCCCTCTAGCACCACATGTGGGTGTGAATTTCCCGGAGCCCAGATCCTAGAAGCAGTGGTTTTACCCAGGGACAGTCCCAGATCTCAGGGGAAAAGAAGGGGTTCTCCCTAAATATACCATCCTCAGATGCTCTGTTCTTCACCCCCTCCAACCCTAACCTGGTCTGCACACCTGCCATGGCCCTTAGGCAGATGTCTGACCACACACCACAAACCACATCCTTCTAGTCTGGCTACAATCAGAAATCTGCATCAGACTGTGTCCTGCAGATGCCTAAGGAGTGGGAGGTACCACTCCAGTGATGCAGCTGCAGCTTTGGCTGTTGCCATTGTCATGCATTCAGATTGAAATGTGCTGAGTGCTGTATCCAATCTTGAGCAGAAAAGTATGTGTTCAGCCTACTCTTTGCCCATCGACCTTAGAACCTAGAGCCCTTCTCTAGGGCGGAATTTTGAGTCTTGTCCAGGAGTTTCTGTTCTTCCCTATCAAAGAGACACCACTGGTTTACTGATGGCTAGTCCTTTCCCATTCTTTGCCCGGAAGTCCCAGAGACTCTTATGACCACACTGTACTCCCCCTTCCCAAGCACAGTTGTCCTCAGTTCCCTGCTCCCCATTGTCCTCAAACTCAAGCCATTGGTTCTCCTCATCTCCTCTTGATGTTCACATGGTAGGAGGTAGGTCTAGGGTGACCAAGCAGAGGATGACAATGTTACAGTCTAGGGACATGACATAAATTATGAGTTTCTTTAAATGCTCAGTTAGGGGCTGGGTCTGCACACAGATCCCAAGCCTCTTCTGAGAGGACTCCAAGAACCCAAAGACTGAGATTCCACTGGTAATCCTGGGAGGGGGTCATCCCTCACTTCATCTGTCTCCCAGTAAGTAGGGAAGATTCCTTTTCTCTCTGTAGATTTCATAGACTGCTCAACCTGGCATTTTTATCTGTTTTTACTGGCATGTTAAAGAAGGTACAAAAGGGAGAATTTCTTTCCTTCTTTCAAAGAAATTTGGTATAAGGAGACTGTGTCCTGGAACTTGATCAGTATCACCTAGAGACATGGAATGACCTACCCTTTTGGACACAGAGTGGAGCCAGCTTGGAACAAAAGGGCAGTATATGGAACAGTTATTATCTTTAACTTCAAACTAACCACCCAGTCGCCTGGAGATCCACCCCCAAGGAAAGAGTCCAGTAGGAGGCAGCAGAGACCAAAAATTGGGGAATCCAGGAAGTGCTTGAACTCTTCAGCAGGAAGAGGCTAAAGATCCAGGTTATGTGTGTGTGGTGGGGAAGGGGAGTGAAGAAAAGAGGGATATACAGGGGTTGGGCTGTGGTTCTGTATTTCTGATGTGTTAGTTAAGCTTTTGTCACTATGAAGAACACTTGAATTAGATTCCCACACCAAACACTTATCAGATGAGCTGGTGGTACAATAGATTTGAATGCAGCAGCATTTCCTGATTATGCTAGAGGAACTGACTGGCATAGAACCTTGGGTCTGATATTTGCAGATAGAGCAAGGAGTCCCAAGGTGACCAGGAAGGAGCTTGGGGAAGGAAGCTGCACTGCCTGAGATCATTGGTCCAGCCTGGCTACTTCCATAGCACAGAACTTCCAGTCAATAGAACCACACCAACTGCATCACAGAAAACCCCTGTGGATCAAAACATAGAGTCCTGAGGATCAGCAAAGTCCTTCCAGTGGCCACAGCTGCATCTTGGAAACTGTGACATGGTCCTAAGTGGTATGAACATGGACAGAATCAGCAAAAGTAGAGAAAACACAGCAGCCTTTGACCTGGAAACAAAACTATGACAATCCAGACAAAATCCCCTCTCTTCTTCTCCCTGTGGAGTAGTGGACTGGATGCAGTGTCTTGAACACTGTGAGTGAGTGTTTTGACAACTGAACCACATCAGTCCAGTGATGAGAATATACACCACAATCTGGCCACAACTCACTCTTCCTTAAACATTGTGAATATTTCATCTGAAAGGGCATAGTAGATTAAAACATTCAACCAAAAACTTGACCTCAGATGTGTAAATCCAAACAATAAAATATAAGTAATATAAAAAAAACCAAAGCAACAAGTCTCCTTCAAAAGTCAATGATTCAACAATAAAGGACAATAGTGAAATGAAAGAAATCGCAAACAATGAACTAAAGAATGATGATAAGAATGATATGAAAATTAAAGAGGACAATTCTAAACACTTAAGTGAATTAAAAGAGTACAAATCAATAGGTAAATGAACTCAAAATATTCAAATAAACAGCTCGACGAAATAATGAAGACACTGGGTGCATGAAAGAAGAATTCACCAAAATTATAGCAATTCTGGAAATGAAAAACTAGACTCAAATAAAGAACTCATTTGAAAGTCTCACTAACAGAATTGAAAAGATGAAAATGAATATCAGGGATTGAAGATTAAGTAGAGGAATTAGAGCATTCAGATAAAGACAAAGAAATATGCCAAGAAAGTACAAAAGAAATATGCAAGACATCTAGGACATCATTAAAAGTTCAAACTATGAATCACCCATTTAGATAAAGGAGAAGAGTTACAACCTAAAGGCATAGACGGTACATTCAGTACTATAATAGCTGAAAATTTCCCTAATCTTGAGAAAAATAGAGGTATCAAGGTACAGTAGGCTTTTAGAACACCCACCAGATAAGATCAGGAAGAAACTCCCCAAAACATATATAGAACAAGGAAGAATTTTGAAAGAGGCAAGAGAGAAGTGATAAGTCACGTATAAAGGTGAATCCATCAGAGTAACAGTAGATGTCTCAACAGAAACTTTGAAGGCAAGAGGACATGCACTGATACATTAAAAGGAAAGAATGTAACCATCAACCTAGTTTACTGAATCCAGTAAACCTATCCTTCATAATTGAAGGAGAAATAAAAATCTTTCATAATAAACAAAACCTAAAGGAATTCATGGCCAGTGAACCAGCACTATGGAAGATTTTTAAAGGAATCCATTACCCAGAAGAGAAATATAAAACTACCAGGAAAATAAGGGAAATAATAGATCAAGCTAAATAAGTAGATAAGGAAATTGGGATCAGGAAAGAAGCAAATGTCATAAAACAATAAAATGACAAAAAATGCCACATACCTTTCAGTAATAATACTAAATGTTAGTAGTCTCAATTCTCCAATCAAAAAGACATAGTATTGTGGGTTGGATTAAAATAAGTCCTAACCATTGGTGGCCATAAAGAAACACGCATTGCTGACCAAGACAAATATTGACATAGGGTGAAAAAGAATGAAAATTAGGGAAGAAATCAATGAAGTAGAGACAAAAATGCAAAAAAAGGCACAGAATCAATGACACAAAAGTTGCTTCTGTGAAGATTTAACAAAATTGATAAACACTTAGTCAAACTAACCAACGAAAGGAGAGAGAAGATTTAAATTAACAACATTAGATATTAAAAATGAGGTACAGAACAAACAGCAACGAAATCCAAAGCGTCATTGGGAAAATATTTCATAAGCTTGAATTCTATTAAAGTTGATAGTCTAGATATGGATAAATTTTTGGATGCATATAGCCTTCCAAAATTGAGCAAAGTGGATATCACCACGTAAGCAAATCTGTAAGAAGCAATGAGATTGAATTAATCTCCCAACAAAGAAGAGCCCAGAACCAGATGGATTCACTGACAAATTGTAACAATGGAAGAACTGACACCAGTGCTCCTCAAACTATTCCAGAAAATTGATAGGGAAGGAACACATCAAACTGATTCCATGAATCTTGTATTACCGTGACACAAAAGCCCTATAGGGACACCACAAAAAATGAAATTATAGACCGATTTCCTTGATGATCAGAGAGACAAAATTTTCTCAAAAGAACACTTGGAACCAAGTTCAATAACAAATTACAAAGACCAATAAAATATTATTGACAATGAATGTCCAGAAGGATGAAAATAAACTTGTGAAGATGGGAAAAACAGCAGGGCATCGGTGGCTCACACCTGAAACCCTAGCTACTTAGGAGGCAGAGATCAGGAGGATCATGTTTTGAAGCCAGCCCTGGCAAATGTTCCGGGAGAACTTATCTTGAAAAACCCTTCACAAAAATAGGGTTGGTGGAGTGGCTCAAGGTGAAAGCCTGAGTTCAAGCCCCAGTACCTCAAAAAAAAAAAAAAGAAAAGAAAAGAAAAAATGGGGAAAACACATTTCTTGCACAAATGACAATAGTTTTAAAAAAATAGTCACATCTTTTGAATGAGGACTATACACTAGCCAAGAGGAAATGGAAGAATGATGAATAAGCAAGAAAAGAGCAACATGAGAGGGTGTTCTTAATGGGAATAGGCTTCCTCCACTTGAATCATTTTGTCTTGGGCCCTATATTGAAGTTTGTTCTTTGGAAAACAGAAACCATTCATGAGTGTACAGCTTCCAATGCCGAGCTTTTGGCACTTCAGAGAATCTCCCTCAAGGAAATGAGACTGGTTATATTAAACCTATGCAAACTATTGCTGCTAAAACTAACAGATATTAAGACTCTTTTATCAGTTACTGTATAAAAGCAACATAAGATATTTGTTAATGGAAGCAAGAGATGACCTGCATTGTCATTGGTGCACTCTGAAATGCCATGAAGTTTACAGTTACTCACACATCTGAAAACTCAGCCTTGGCAGATTTATCTTCAATTATGAAAATAAAAGTGACGCATAGGTGTTTCTATGAATGAGTGTTATAGTTCTTCCATTACAGGAAATCTCCAGGATTTACTTTTACTCACAAGGAACTATTAAAAATAACATCTGTCACACACATTCATATGTGCAAGCCATAATGAACAATATCAAAGATGTCTGAATTTCTTAAGAAGGAAGATGGAAAAGGGAAATAATAAAGAATATACAGTACTGGCGACTATCTTCTGTGTTTAAATCGTGATACCTGCTTATCTCCTTCCCACAAGAAATGGTAATACACAGAGAAGATGAAAAAGATCATGAATAGTTAAGAGAAAAAAATTACTCAAATTGAAGAATTTTCTGATGTTAAAAAAGTAGAAAAAAGAAGTTATGGAATATCCAAGTAGTGACTTTTAGCTTTACTGCTGACAAATATATTATGCCAGTATACTATTGGTAGAAAATTTTAAACAGAAGATAATTAAGAGGAATTAATGTCAAAACTTCATAGTTCATCTAAACAGCACAGATGACTTCAGTCTTATTAGCATAAGATCAATAGATAAAACTGAAATTGCATTCCAGGGAATTCAGTCCATTGGAAGATTTGAGATTTTTTTTTCATATTTAAATCATAGGCTCAAAATAGGCACTGTTAGATGAACTGAATGATTTCAATGAACATACTTATATCAGGGTTCTATTTCCCTTAATTTTGCAGCATTACATCAGATTTATTGATGCCATTAATTTTTAAAATTTGAACAGGAAAAGCATTACTTCAGAGAAAGTACTTGTAATTGTAACAATTATTGAAATATGTTTAATTAATTTAGAAATATTTTCTATATTTAAATTATAACTTTTTTTACAGTTTTGACTGGTTGTTTTTTCTACTTTCTAACTATGAGATATTTTCCTGGGAAGGCAATTCCAGGTTTTTGAAACTGAAGAATTTTGTGAAATTGATTTTTGAGAAGATGTTAACTCTACACAGTTGATGTGTGATGTCATGTTGGTTTATAGGGGTTAACAGATCATTTGTTTTCATGTGGATAATTTTAGTGCATTGCTCATCGAATACAGTTTTTGTAAATATGTATTTTTATTAGCATTTCGTAGTTGTAAGGGAGGGTACATCATGACCTTTACATTGCGATTACAATGCACCTTAAACAGATCCACTGCCTCCATCTTTCTCCCTCATCCCTCCATTCAACAGTTTTCATATTTTCATATTCATACACCATACAAAGTGCATCCATAATAACCCCTCCAGTCTTAATATGTTGTTTTAAAATTAAATAATTTCTCTTTTTGGTTTTTCCTTCTCAAATAGAGAATCAAATGGAAATTTTACCCTTACATATTTTCATTAGGATTTTAAGCCAGGGGTATAACCAGCCTGAGTTTTAGGATGTAACAGTAATTCTATAAAAATGAAGCAGAAAATACAGTTTTTTTTCTTTACAAGGGCATCTTTGTAATGTGTTTTATGATAAGAATAACCAATAAGGATAAAGTAACTTTATTGCTTTGAGAAATTTTGCTCTGTGTTTTATGCACATATTTGTGATCCAATTTTCTCCAACAGAAAAATTTCACTTCTGTCACATTAATATATACCAATAGGTTTTTATTCCAACTTCAAGCACAGTCCTTTAGTAACATCTCACTTTTTATCATCCTTTTGTTTTCAGAAATATGACCATGTTACCAAAAAAATTAAGATTACAGTCAGATAAATTTTATAAACTTAACAAATTGTTTCTCATTACACATGGATAGAAGCCCAAAGTACAATAATAAAAGTGTTATTTGTTTTAGATGTTTAAGTCATTGTAAAATTCTGTCTTGCAAAATATGGGTGAACCTCAGTAGTCAGGTAAAATATACTTAACAAACATCCTATTTTTTTGTTTTGCAGTCCTGAAGTTTGAACTCAGGGCCTAAACCGTGAGCCTCTCCACCCACCCCTTTTTTTTGGTGGGCTTTTGAGACAGGGTCTCACAAACGATTTTATCCAGGCTAGCCTCAAACCATGATTGTCCTCATCTCTGCCTCCTGAGTAGCTACGATTGTAATCGTAGCTGTGATCCACCAGCACCCAGCACAAACAAGCCTTTTAACAACAAAATGGTAACTCATTTTATTATCATAATTATTATTAAGACAGAATAGTTTAGCGTTGTAAGTGCATTTAATTGACTCTGTTTTGGTGGTTTCTTTTTGTTTTTTGCTGCTTGTTCACGCTATTTACTTTTATTTACAGTATATTAGTAATATGAGGGATTTCATTGTGATATTTCCAGAACACATACAGTGTACCTTGAACAAGTTCACCCCCTCTTTGACATTCCTATCCACCTTCTCCTTTTCCCCCTCTTTCAAACAGTGTTTGGTGAACTTCATTACACTGACTTCATGTGTATATATGTAGCACACTTCTCTTCAAACTCAGATTCTTTACTTATAAATGATCAATGGTACTGGAACTACAGTTATTTTTAAATTTTTAAATATTATTCAACCACCACCACATGTACTTCTCTGTTTTGTTTAATGAAGGAATGTAAAGCTAATGGTGTGTTCAGCAATTGAGAAAGTGTGAAACTGATTTGATTGGTCTTTAAGTTGTATATAACTGAGACTACTTCACTAATTGTGAGATGAATTGTCATCCAAAATTAATTTCTTAGTCATTAATTACTTATGTTAAAAAAGAGGAAAGCTGCAGCTTTCTTTACAGATTCCTGTACTAGTAAACTAGCCCACTACTGGGTTCTGGAAAATGTGCGTTTTGTCTCTGTGCTTCAGTCATTTCTCTAACAATTTAATTTGCTAAACCTCGGCATATATATAAAACTAGATTCTTTTAGAGAAGATGTAGGTTACATAGAGGTTAGGTAAAAGGATGACTCATGTCATCTAGTAGAGTTTTGCTGAGCTACTGGTCCCTCAGCCTGTGGAAAATAAAAAACCTTGATCTGACCATTTTTTTTCACAGTACTGTGGTTTGAATTCAGGATCTCACAGTTGTTGGTCAGGCACTCTATACTTGACCCATTTCACCAACACTTTTTAGTGTTAGGTATTTTTGCAATAAGGTCTTGTGAACTATTTGCCTAGACTGACTTCCATCCATGATCCTCCTGATCTCTGTCTCCTGAGTAGCTAGGATTACAGGTGTGAGCCACTGGTGTCCAGCTTGGTCTGAGCATTTAAGGCTCAAAATTCTCATGCCTTACATATGAAAGGAGTTAATGATGTAGAATCCAGTATCCAAGCATTAATAACACTTTACTCAACTTTCCTGGAATGACCACCCCCATGTCCACAAACCCCAATGGAACATGGAAGACTTGGAACTTTCAAGGAAGCCCTCCTTCTTGAGCCTGCCTACTATCACCCCTTGGGAGTGTATTTCCACTTTGCTTGGAATTAATAAACCTGCTCCTGCCTAAGTCTCCTCTGTGTCTATTCTTGAATTCTTCTTCTGGCAAGACCAAGAACATTATGGCCCTCAGATCCGGTGCCCAGAATGTCATAACACCTTCTGGTGAGCCAGCCAGGAAAGTCAAGGGCACACCTATGTAGGAGCAGGTGCTTTTATCCTTCATCAAGTCTAGTAAGTCAGTCTTTCTACCACATGTTCCACTTGTCCACTTGTTTCTTGTCTCTTTTTCTTGAGAGTGAAACTAAAATGCCACATACTGCAGACATGGGTTGAATGAGTAAATGTTACTAGGACATTTACCATTTGAGGACTCTCATGACAAGGTGAGTGGGTCATGGAGTGGGACAGAGTGGCATTTAGGCCTTTGCACCTACTTTGAGTTAAACTCCACTTAACAATCTAAGGACACTGTTAGTAGCATCCACATCCAATCTCTCTGGCTTGTCTCCCTTAGGTTTTTGCTGACTTTGATCTCATATGTTTCCTAATTTCTTTTACTCTCTGTTACGGATCTCAAACATACTTGTCTTGGATTGGCTAGTTCACCTCATATTGTTTTTGCTATATTATGTCCATCATGGTAGGTGAAGGAATTCTAGCACCACAGGCATTTTCCAACAGTCAATATGTTATGTGCATTACACATTTGAATGTTTTATTTACTATTAGGGTATCCAGGGGACAATGATTTCCTATCATGGGCTTGTCTTGTTTACCAAATGATCTCTTGCCATAACATACAAAAATGTGGCATCACCCTAGTTAGCTTGAGTTTGTTTGACTGTAAACTTTGGCAAGTTCAGGTTTACCTAGAAACTAGAGAAACAGCCCTAAAGGGTCTAATGACACTGGCATTGAATTGGCAGAAATGAATCTTCAATTGTATCTAAAGATAAGATAGGATATTGTAACTAGTGGACCTCATTCTGGCATCCCTAAGGTTCATAGATTTTAGAGGGGCCAGGAAGGATCCAAGAGAAGATGTAGGTTACAGTGGAGTGACCAATGCCAGGCTGGAACACAGACCGCAGGATGCTAGAGTGAGTAGGGTGTCTACTGAGGAGGGGTGTCCCTCCCTAGCAACACAAAGACTATGGTTAAAAATTCAGAATGCTTAATTTCTCCTTCAGCATTCCCAGGTCCTGCCAGGAGCAACCAGATCACCTTTTGTCTGTTTTATTCTTTCCCTCTTGTCTGTTAAAGAACATAGGCAGTTTTCAGTTAACCCCAGCCACCTCTCCTCTGTGATACATTTTCAAACTTGGCAAGCAATTATCTATGAATTCTCTCAGGAAAAAAGCTCAATTCTATTTCTGTAATGTAGCTTAGTTCCAATATAAATTGAAGGGTGGAGAAATTTGGGCTGAACATGCAACTAGGTCTCTTGTGCAGAAGGCAGAGCAAAATGGTCTAAAGTGCCATATGTATACATATGTCTGGCCCTGAGGGAAAAACCCAACTTATGCCATCAGTTCTCCCTAGGAAGATGGAACTTATCCTTGTAGCTTACATTGGCTACTAAGCTTCAAAGACTTTCTATCAGGGTTCTGGTCAAAGCTCATGCCTATTCATCTGAGGCAGTCCCTTCTCAGATACTGGGACAGCACTTTTCTGACAGCTGATCTCACTGTGCCTGAACTCGCTGTGCCAATTCAACTCCAATACCTCCATTCATATGCCCAGTTCTAGGAGCTGACCCAAAAGTAACAAATGAGACCAAAATAACATGAGAGATTTATAGAGGCCATCAGGAAATAAACTAATACTTACACCACTTTTCAAAGTTGTCTAATCATTCTGGGGATACATTTTGTTTGACAATCACATACAGGCATTTGGAGGAACCTACAAAAGCTGCCACTGGGCCCCCAAATCCCTCACACACAATTATTACATGTAGCCTTCTAAATCTTTAAGTGAGATCAAGCAGAGGAGGAAAGATGTATTGCACAAGATGAGAGATGAGACAAGATAAGGTTAAGAGGCAAGTCAAGTTTTTGGTCACCCTCTGAGGAGCGATGATGACCCCAAATCACTTCAGAACTACTCACCTGAAGGCCCCAATTAAAGGAATTTTCTTTAATTGTAGTCTGGGCATTGAACCAAGGAATACCCACAAGGATGACAGCCATCAGAGACACTCTGCCCCATATGAAAAAGGCATTGGAAGTGAGATTTTCCTAATTTAGGAAGGGGCCTGGGATCAAGACTGGAAAGTCATGTGTAACTGAGATGCCCAGGGTCCTCAGTGGCTCTTTCCTCAACCTTGTGTAGTAAGCATAGCTGATTCCTTATCAATTTGGAGGACTGTCTTTTCAGTTTTACTGTTTCATCTTGGATCTTTAGCTTCCAAAATCTGTACTTATATGGGGTTGAAAGAAGGGCTCAACAGCTGAGGTTTAGTCCTAATCTTTCCTGTGTCTGAGAAGATCAAATAATTATCAATCAATTTGACCTTTGTAACCTACAGTGCAATTACAGGGTTAACAAATAAAGGTTTTTGGCTCCTTGTGTGTTTTCTCTCTCTTCTGCTTTTTTTCTTTTTTATACTAAGATAGTTTTTCTTTTCAAGGTCATTTGGAAGGATTTTTAAAATTTTTAAATCTTATGTATCTCTAGAGAGAGAATATAACATTCTACAACTTGTTGAATCATGTAAGACTAAAGGGAAAATATGTAAAAGGGTCTTTTTTTCAAATAACTTTTATTAGTCTATATTAATTGTACAATGTGTTTGTGCCATTTCACACATGCATATGCTGTACATGGTCAGATTAACCCCCTATATAGCTCTTTGCTTTCCCCATTCTTCTTCTCTCTCATTATTTCTCAACAGATTTCAGTGGGTTGCCTTGTGTCATCTTTATACACAGACACGATGCATGTTGTCATGGTTCCCCTACCCCCATATCATTTTCTACGAAATCCAAGCAGCAGTAAAGTCTGGATAAGACCTGTAGCAGCTATATGCATGCAGGTGATTGCTACGTATGTCATACTGTCATGAATACAGTTTGGTCAAAAAACAAGGTAGATGACATTATATAAAAAAAGATTATAAATAAGAAATGTTTTTTGGAGGAGAAAGGGTTTAGGCATGAAACTAATGTTTCAATTCAAAGTAAAATCTTGTTCCAAAATGTAAGTAGACAGATAAGGGGCAAAACCAGAAGGCTAAAAGTATGTCACAGAGTGATCGTGGTAGGGTTTATGTTGAAATGCATTTAGTGGAATAAGGTAGGGATTCAGAAGAGGTAGAAAAACTTGTAAATTAACAGCAAATTTTTTGAATAAGAAATGACTTTTTAAGAAAATTAAGATTTTTCCAAAAGTAATGGATATTCCAGTTGGAAATAGGTAAATAATGGCAAAGCCAACAGGGTAAAATATGTTGTGGAAGAAACGTGGCATATCTTGTGATGAGATACAATTGAAGGAAAACCCAGTGACCAGGCTGGCTGCAGTGGGTCATCCCTGCAACTTAGGAGGCAGAGATCAGTAGGATACAATTTGAGATCATCTTAGCCAAAATTTAGCAAAACCTCATCTCAGCAAACAATTCAGGCATGGTGGTACTTTTCTGTAATGCCAGATACACAGTAAGAGTAGGTTAGGGGACTGTAGTTTGAGGCTGGTCTGGTGAAAAATGTGAAACCTCATGTGAAAAAGAAAAATAACTAAAGCAAAAAGTTCTGGTGATGTGCTTCGAGAGGTAGGGCATTTGCCAAGCCAGCATAGGCCTTGAATTCAAACCCTACTACTACCAAAAAAAAAAGAAAGAAAAGAAAACCCAATGCTATCTTTGTAAGTTTATGTAGATCTCTGAAATCACAAAAACATTTCTCCAAGGCAAGGGGAGATATGAAGGTGCATGGCATGTATGGCACACCCTTGCTGGAAGTAGAGGACTTCATGTGATAAGAAGCAACCCATCCCCTCCTTTGTTGAAGTGGCCAAGGTTGCCTGCAAGTAAGGGCCACACAATGTGGATAGAAACCTCATGTTAAAGTATGTATATATTGGTGCACTACTAATTTACCAACTACATGGACTCCAGTGACACAGAGCCTTAATTCATGGCAGTCTCCCCAACGACAAAGGACAGTGGGAAAATGAACTTGGAGACATCATACAAGTGAAGAAGACCAGGCTTATCTTATTGGTGGTCAACTCTGCTCTCCAGAAGTACACTGCTCATATCTCTCCAGTGCAGAAAACACACTAAGGGCGTATGTGCTCTGGGGCACGCTCTGCCCTCTGCATGCCACAGTCAAAAAATTCCACCTGACATTGCAAACAGTAAAGGCAGTGACACGTGACTGGAAGAAGTGGTATCCAAAAAGACTGCCAGCCCCTTGCAGAGCAGTTATTATTAAGCAGCAGGGATTGCCAGAGGGATACAAAAAATATCACAGCCACTATAAAATATTGGGTAGAGAACATACATAAAACAATTGTTCAAGAGTTTAAATAAAGGCAACATGAGTGGGTGAAAAAGAGTGCTTCCAAAAACTATAGGGTGGTTAAGTAAAAATCTCAGTGCCAGAGATGAGTTCCTTCCCTATGAGTTATTGACCTGGGAGATCCCTGTCACTTCCCACATCATACAGGATTTTGCCCCAGTACTTGGTTGCATGCAAGAACTGGATAGTATGTCTCTATTACTGAAGAGACCACATGTGCTGGTTACAGAACATGGAGAAATCAATCTGGGAAATAACTGGAAGCTTCCTCCCTGCTGGCTAGTGCTTATAGTGCAAGAAAGCACTATTCAGGCTTCCAGGAAAAATTTTTGCCATTGGTTCTGCTTAGCTGTGATTCCATGTGTTACACTATCAGCTTTCAGCATGCCCTGCAGGATATGCCCACCAGTGCAATAGTGGCGTGAGTAGTATGTGTTCAAGAAACAATAATCTAATTGGATCTTAGTCCCATTCCAAGGGAAAGAGCCCATATTTGGTACTGTAAGCAAGGACAGAAACTTGTGGCTAGGAAGGTCATAGGCCTCAGTAGGGAAGTTAATGTCATTGTTCTGTTAAATGGATATGACTTGCAGGAAAAATTTCTGTATAAACACTTGTGTCTACGACCATAGATTACTGCAGCTGACAGCCACAATCAAGGAGAACCTCTTCATGATATAGGTGACCATAGCCTCAACCCATAACAAATCCAGCTGTTGGGCTTCAGAAGTTCTGTGTTCAAAAGATGGAGCAGCAGAGCTTTCAGCTAACACCACAAAATGAACATCATCAACAGCTGGGAGCTCTAGGTCACGTTGGCACATTGTTCTATCCCACCATCCCAGTCTTGACCACCATCCGTCATTGACAGTAAGAATAAAAGATGAATCCATAGGTAGGGCTCAATACCCCAGTTTAGTGGGAAGTGGTTTCCGAAGAATAGATCTATGGACCTTCTCCCACATAAGGATGCAATGTCCAAAGTTCTTTTTAAAATTCTTTTATTAGTATATATTAGTGTTACAACTTTCATTGTAGCACTTCCATATATTGTCCCTCCTTCCCCTCCCCCTTTTTAAAATGTCTGACAGATTTCAATGTTTCATAGTCATACATGTGTAGAAAATACCCTACCCTCCTCCTCCCCTTAACATAACGTATTTTACATTCTTGTCCTTTATTGTTTAAGTTTCTATTCATTGTTCCGTGAGCTTTTGCCTTGGTGTTTTACCTGTAAATATATCATGTTTTGATCAGTCTAATCCCCTCTATTATTGTTCCTTACCCTTGTCTCCCTGCCCCATGTTGTTCAACACATTTCAGTGCATTTTTTTGTGTCTTGTTCCTACACAGGTGTGATGTATGTCAGTATTATTCACCTTCTATCACTTTCTTCTTTTTTCCTTCCTCCCCTTGTCTCTTGTAACAGTCCCATTTTTGGAAACATGTTTTGTATATATATATATGTATGTATGTTACTACTTGTATTTGTGTTTGGATCTGTCATGCACATACAAGAAAAACCATGAAACGTTTGTCTTTCTGAGCCTGGCTTACCTCACTTAACATTATTTTCTACAGTTCCATCAACTTACCTGTGAACAACAAAATTTAATTCTTCTTAATGCCTGAACAATATTCCATTGTATATATTTTCTGTTGTGTATATACCATATTTTCTTAATTCACTTAACAGTTGTAAGGCATCTGGGTTTTTTCCACAGCTTGACTATTGTGAAAAATGCTACAATAAACATGGGTGTGCAAGTGTCTTTATTGCATTCTGACTTACATTCTGCAGGGAGCTTTCCAAATTACATCTCTTAGAGAATTTTATTTAAATGGAACATAATAATGACCTCAAACCTTTATGTACTCAGTGGATTAAAATTTGAAATGAATTTGAACAGTTCCCAGTGAGCGTGCTATGTTTACAGTTGTTAGGATAAACTATTACAAATAGGTGTTAAAGTAAAAAGAAAATTCACGTTTGCTTCATATTGAAGAGAGATTGCTGTAGGACCTTTAAAAAATAGAGGTAAAAATCAAATTGATTTGCACAAGAAGAGCATCAGTGTGTTAAGAAAATTAGTCACAGCTCTATGTATCTATCTATCTATCTATCTATCTATCTACATATATTATATACTTTACTAAAACAAATCAATGAGAGATGTGAAGTTATATCGAATTGCAATTTCAATCTGTGTTTCCTCATAGTACATGATATTGAGAATTTGTTCACATTTTTTGCAATTCTTTATGCCTTCTTTTGAAAATTGTCCATTCTAGTCTTTTGCCCATTTAAAAAAAACAGGTTGCTTTTCCTACTAATTGAGTTTTTAAGTTCTTAATTTATTTCGGATCTTAACTATTTATCTTATGTGTGTGATTTGCAAAAATTTTCTCCTAAAATATGGATTGACTCTTGTCATTTTTTCTTAATTTTTATTTCATTCATATGTCCATACAATGTTTGGATCATTTCTTCCCCCTTCCCCCACCCCCTCCTGAGTTGACTCTTTATTGTGATATTTTCCTTCCTGTGCAGAAACATGTATTTTCATGTAATCTAATTTACTTCTTTCTTACTTTTAATTACTCTTAGTTTTGGGGCCTATCTATGACATCAAAACTGCCATTGCAGGGAATAGTGACCTTCTGGCCAAGTGACAAGTATACTGGGGCAGAAGACAATGAGTTTGGTGTGACAGCTCACCTACTTCTTAAGGGTTGATATAAGAGGGCAAATCATGAGTTCACTGGGTTTTCATTCCTTCTAAATTTCTGTCAAATGTCTCCTTTACTGAGGACTGAAGGATAAAGACTTCAACACATAGATAGATGTACCTCAGAGCAGACTCCAGAAGATCCACTGTGGCAATTTACCCACAAGCTGTGCCTTATCCACTGAACAGTATCAGCAAGGAATGGAGTTATTCAATGCATACAGTGTCCATTAGCTCTTCCTCATTCACAATTTGGGAAAATACTGTGTAGTAGAAAAGGAGGAAATGATTCAAATTTGAAGTGATGGAATGAGGGAGCAGTACCCAGGAAGTCATGGAGAGGTGGGGCCTCCTAGTTGGAAGAAGACACATATTATTGAGGACACTCCTTGCCCAGCTCAAAGGGTACCAGCTGAATGCTCTTTGAATGGTTGACCAGCTCTCTGACTCAATACCTGCTTTCTCAGGACATCAGTCAGCATGACCTGATGACCACAATACTCACATCCTCTAGTCACTGTGATAGCACTAAGTCATGTGGCAGAGTATTCTTTGTGTGCAGTTATTTTTCCTGATGTCAGAACCCAAGAAAGTAGAACATAAAAGGAGGTCCATAGGCTGAACATCCCATAGTTAGATTTTTTTTCTACAATGAAATATTAACATATTTTTAAATGCCATCCATTGTCAACTGTACCCCACTTTGTATGCACATTGCCTGCTGTTTTGAAACACTGCATGTCATATATGAAAGAGCAATTAAATCATGCAAGAAGTGCAAAAAACCAAAAGTATATCCATGTTTGGCATCATGTACAGGTATTAACTCAAAGTAGATTAAGGACCTTAATATAAGAACCGAAATCTTGAAGCTAGTACAATAAAGAACAGGGAATACACTGGAAACAATAGGCATAGGTAAGGACTTCCTTGACAGAACACAACTGGCTCAGCAATTAAGAGAAAGGATCAACAAGTGGAATCGACATGAAATCAAAAAGCTTCTGCGCAACAAAAAAATGGTTTCTAAACTGAGGAGGCCACCCACAGAATGGCAGAAAATCTTTGCCAGCTATACATCAGACACAGGACTGATAACCAGAATATACAGGAAACTCAAAACACTAAACTCCACAAAATATCAATGACCCAATGAAAAAAATGGGAAATAAACTGAACAGAACCTTTTCAAAGGAAGAAGTTCAAATGGCTAAAAAACACAAGAAAATATGCTCACTCTCCCTGGCAATAAAGAAAATGCAAATCAAAACCACACGAAGATTCCACCTCTTAATGGTAGAATGGCTACCATTGAGAGCAGAAACAACAACAAATGCTGCCGAGGATGTGGGAAAAATGGAACTCTCATACACTGTTGGTGGGAATGTAAGCCAGTACAATCACTATGGATGATAGTATGGAAGCTTCTTAAAAAAGTAAAAAGAGATCTGCCATACGACTCAGCAATATCACTTATAGAGATATACCCAAAGGAATGTGAGTCAGCTTACAACAAACACACCTGCACATCCAAGTGTATTGCACATCCATGTTCAATGTAGCACTGTTCATAATAGCTAAGTTATGGAAACAGCCAAGACGCCCTACTACTGAAGAATGGGTTAAGAATATGTGGTACTTACGCACAATGGAATTTTGCTCAGCCACAAAGAAGAACGAAATTTTGTCATTTTCAGGTAAATGGTTGGAACTGGAGAACATCATCTTACATGAAATTAGCCAGACTCAGAAGACCAAAAGTTGCATGTTCTCTCCCATGTATAATATAGTCCTAATATACACACAGCAATATGAAACAATTGTCACACTAAGGAGAGGTCACTCGTGGAAGGGGGTAAGGTAAAAGAAGGAAACTAAGAACTTGAATATGGGTGATATACTCTCTATATAAGAATGAATACAAAAATCTTAAACTGGCTGAAACTACCATAAGTAAAGAACTAAGGTAGTATGCAGATGATTAGAGGAGACAAATTAATTGAGGGAATAACACAGGTATATATGAAAATATCACAAGAAAACTCCCTGTATAGCTACATTTATCTCAAATGAACAAAAACGTCATTTATTTTCTTTTTTATCTTTGCCCCTTTCTTTTCTGCAAAATCAAAGAACAGTAGATTGGAACAGGTCCTGCTCAGGAGGGAGGGTTGGCATGAGTGTGAAGGGGGAAGGTAACAGGGAAAGAAGGTAGGAGGGTGAATATGATGCAAAAAATGTGTACACATGCATATAAATGCAATAATGATACCTGTTGTAACTATTCCGTGAATCGGGGAGGGCATGATAAAGTGGAGTGGTAGAGCAGATAAATTCAAGTATGAAATACTTGATACAATGTAAGAACCTTTGTAAATGCCACAGTGTATCCCCACCTAGCACAACAATAAAGGAAACAATAATTATAATATGAAAAAAAGGAACCATAGTGATAGCTGAGACCTTGAATACTCATATAAGGATGCTAAAGTCTACTGCTTAGGCAATGAAAATCATTAATAATCTATTTAAAATAAGTAAATAATTTTGTGTGCCAGTGGCTCACACCTATATTCCTAGCTACTCAGGAGGCAGAGATCAGGAGGCTCGAGGTTTGAATCTAGCCCAGGCAAATGGATTGCAAGAGCCTATCTTAAAAAACTCATCGCAGAAAAGGGCTGGTGGAGTGGCTCAAGGTGTAAGCCCTGAGTTCAAGCCTCAGTACCACTAAATAAATCAATAAAATCTAGAAAGAATGTAAATAAAGCACTCAAGAAACCCCATACTTGTAAATAGCACTGTCTATGAATTGAAATGTGCTCAAGAATTAGAGCCAATAGAGCCTCAGCAAATTATCTGAACAAGTGGAAATCTGTAAGTTGGGTCAAGTGAGCTCTATCATAGAAAGGGAGGATGATTTTCTAATCAGAGGTCAGACAGGAGCCAAAGTCAGAAAAAATTGGAGGCTGTTGATGTGACCCTGGTGAACTACTCTTGCTTAAAGAGATGACCATCTACATATGTGCATTCAGCATTTCCAAATGGAATAAAAAAGGAAATATCTGGGAATATAAATATTTTCTTATGTAAACATTGTTTTCTATTTTCTTTCTTTTTAATATTTTCTTAATAACAAAACTATGAGTTCATGTATTTGTAGGCACGAATACATTCACAAAGCTATTGCCTATATACATTCTTCAGTCATTTTAATTCAGATTGCTTTTATTGTAGTACTAAATAGTATATACTACTATAACTTGAAAATTAGTCTTTCTATATTTTGTGGTCCAGGTTTAACAGTGTGCTGAGAGTGCCCATCTTCTGAGAATGGTTTGAATGTTTAGGGGTTTTTATCTCAATTCCCACTGTCATGAAACACTGTGCAAGCACTTAGGCTCTTGTCCCATGCTGTGCAGTAATAAACAGCCTCATCCCCAGGTTGTATCCTAGCAATTGTCAAGTAGGCTGAGTTGCCTGAGCGGGACCCGGAGAATCTTTCTGAAATCCATGAGGGTCGGTTGTTATTCTGGTACATCACAATTTGAGGACTGATCCACCCAACTTGCTCCTTCATAGCCCATGTTGTTGCTGTTTCCAGTGCAGGTGAGTCTAGCTGTCTCTCCTGAGTCCTGGGACACTGAAGGGGGCTGAGTGAGTCCTGCCTTGGCCACAAACACTGTAAGGGGTACAGAAAGTATTGTGGGCACTGGATCTTAGCACAATGAGCCAGAATATAGGGCCCAATGGAACTGGTTGTGGCTCTCCCATCCCCCAGGCAAGTTCCATACTCATAGGTGTAATAAGTGAGGAGGGAGAGGAGCAAAGAATCCCAGGTCATGGTGCAGATAGATACTTTGCTTCCTAAAGCTTAGTTTTAGAGCCTTAGCAACCCTACATCTCTTTATAATCACCAAGACTTTCATGGGGGGTGGAGTCACAGCAGTCAAATAAATCATTTCTGAGTATTCCTGTGCTCCCTTGTCCTGCATACTTAAAGGTTTGAAAGACAATGAAAAGCTGACATTGTTTGTTTCTTCACTTCCCCCTCCTCCTTCCAAACTTTCTTCTCTCTCTCTCTCTCTCTCTCTCTCTCTCTCTCTCTCTCTCTCTCTTTCCCTTTGTCCTCTACACAAATCTTCTTACTCCCTGATTTCTCCTGCCTCAAGCCTTTATTTATTACTCTGCCTGGGCAGCTCCATACACATGCTTGGCTCCCACCACAACTCCTTGAAGAGTCCATTTCCTTTTCCTTGCTTTTAGGAGAGTTAAATATATGTTGATACCTGATTCCTTCCCTCCTATTTTAAATTCAGTGTACTTCTGATTTGTGTTTCTTGACCATTTTTACCATCACGTTTTGTCTCGTCCAATTGCAAAACTATAAGTAGATGGCAGCAAAGACACATTAATCATTTTGGGGATCTTATTGACCCTAGAAGCAGTCCAACATGCAATGAGTGAAGAGGAAGGGATGCAAAGTGGTCCACCTATGGGGGACTCACCCCAGAACTCTGCTTCATGGGGCTCCTTGTGGAGGTAGAGATGTTCAAATCCCTCTCATTCTTTCCCTTCATTTCCTTCATTACCAACTCTCTGATTATCACAGTGTGGGAGTGGGTAACTTAAGAATGCTTCTGCATTCCTAAGATGTCATGGACTGATTTATGTTATGGGACTGCTACAGTTCATTTTCCTGTCAGGTAGGGTTTTTTTTTTTTTTTTTTGGTTTTTGGTTTCTTTTTTATGGAAACCTGGGGCTGATGAAGTACTGAAGTAGGTTCCCCAGAGGCATGGGAGGAAGTAGTTCAGGAGCCCTAGGATCAAGAGCTAAGTAGCAGGTGGCTGAAATTACAGATGCAGATCTCCACAGAGAGCTCAAACAGTCCCACAGCACCTCTTCTGGTCCCAGTTCACATTGCTCCTCATCTGAAGTCTTGAACAGGACTTCTTCCTTCTCCCCACAGGGAGAGTTAGCGATGTCCTGAACCCGGGCTAATATCCCTATGGTGGGATTGGGATATGGCCCAAGGCAGACTTAGGGTAGAGGCAATGAAACCACAGCAGTGTCCCTCAAAGACCACTCAGACATGCAAGTCAGTGCAACAACATTTATTCACACTTTGAATGCACACTTACAAGGTCCAAGAGGGAATCACAGCACATGGTCAGTCACTGCACAGGGCACCATAGCAGGCAAGGCTTGTGCTCCATGAATGGAGCCCTATCAAGCATTTAGTTCCTTAGGGCTGAGAATGTTGGCAGGCAGAGCCAGTGCTCCACAAGGGAGCCCTGCTCAGATGTCAGCAGTCAGCTCATTCCACCTGAGAATGCCTTCAACTGGGTCCTCTTGGGGGAGGGAACAGCAGAACCTCTCATACCTAGGATAGAGAGAGTTCCTCTGGCAAGGAGAGGCGCATGCATGAGAGAGGACATAGGAGAGTGCACTCTGCTGTGCCCTCAGCATGTGTCTTTTTTATATGTGATTTTCTCTTCCAGGGTGTTCCCCTCTTATGTCATTTAGTCCTCTGCTGATTGGTTACACCCAAAAGTGGGGACCCCAGCGTGCTGCTCTAGATGGCATTACATCTTAGCATAAGCATAGCCATATTGGACACTACTTTGATTGCATGCCTTATCAGTCCTGTCCATATAGATGGTGTCCTGGTGTTGGCAACAGCTGTTAACCCATAGTCCGCAGGTCTGGTAGCTCACTGATTCTGAACAGCACTATACTCAAAGTTCAGATAAACTTTGCAGCTTGTTAAGTGAAGCTTTATGTTCTCTGCAGAAAAGATGGCCACCTCAGACCCCCAAGTAGAGTGAAGTCTCTGACCATGCCTCATAATGGAGGGTAGGGTTTATTTTGCCTACTATCAGTAGTTTACAACCTATGTAGTTTGTATTAGAAGATGTGTGGTCTCCGGAAAACTGATTAGAAGACTTCTTTCTAGGCCCTTATATCTGAGGTGGAAAGAATCAAAGCATGACATTGAAATATAGTAAAGTACATTAGAAGTGAGGGAAAATTATCATAAGGAAAGCTTTGGTATTTGTTTAAAGGACCTTTAATAAAGTCAAAGGGCAAATGGTAGGGGAAATTCTGGATGGCCTTTGTGGGACAGACTAGAGTGATTGACAGATTCCATTGACTAGGCACATGCACTTAAGCTTTCCCTTGGGTATTTTAATTATGTGCATGTTTTACCTGATTGGCAAACAAAGGCAGGGCCAGAATTGCCTCAAGGTTTTCTGTTTTACAATCTTTACAATTTACTACTGCAAAGGATAGCATTGGAATGAGAAAAGGGGTTTAGCATGAAATGCTCTGGGAAAAAGCCATGCTTCAACCTGCCAGGCCAGACTCTCCAAATCTCTTTTGTTAGACTGCTTTGGTTGGGCAACCTGAGGGCTCATTCAGTGCTTTGCATTTGTAGACAGAGAGAGTTCTGAGATTTAGCTCTTAAGGATAGTTCTGCGTCAAGAATAGCAGAGGGTGAAAGTTCCCTGAGACTAGACACAGCTCCAGTAAGATCTGAAGAGCTCTGCCTCTCATTGTCCTTGCTACCTATGCAGGCTTAATATCTGATAATGGGGATGGGCAGATTACATCAGAAAAGCAGTGCAGAAGGACGTTATAGAAGGGAGGTCATTCTTTATCATCATGGAGAGGAGGTCTGTTCTGGGGATCTCCCTTTTTAGGAAGTTGGGATCTACCTCATAACTTAAAATCATATTGGTTATGCCAGGCACAATGGCTCCCTCATACAATCCCAACTACAAGGGAAGCAGAGATTGGGAGGATTGTCGTTAAATACCAACCTTGGCAACATTATCAAGACCCTACAGCAACAAACCAGAAAGGTGTGTTGAATCATTTCTGTAATTCCAGCTATGGGGGAGGCATCGGTAGGTGTATAATAGCCAAGGTTAACCTGGATAAAAACAAGAGACCATATTTGAAATTGTTACCTAAAACAAAAATGGCTGGCACCCTGGCTGCAGAAGCAGAGCCCCTGCCTAAAAAATGTGAAGCCCTGAGATCAAACTGCAGTACTGCCAAGAAATGAAAAATACAAACAAATCAAAACAAAAAACTTAATTAGCCATGAATAAATTAATGAAACCAGGCAACAGGTTTAAATGAAAGAATTGTTTGTCAAATTAACTGTTCAAATGAAACTTATTGTAATTGTTTTATGTAGGGGAGAAGGGGCTAAGTGAGAGGGAGGCTTGGGCAAACCCAATCAATGTACATTGTAAACATGCATGC